>NC_056498.1:26540283-26589253 GCF_014905685.2 Nematolebias whitei | reverse complement strand
GCTCATGAATAAGAATGTGGTGCAGGACATGTGAGAGCTCTCCCACTGTGTAATATTGACATGCTCCCTGGTCAGAAAATAGCCCAGCATAATTAGCTTTCACAAGCAAGTCTGGGGCCAGCAGGAGAGACCACTCTAGATGCAGACAAAAAACCTCAACAGAAGGAAAGAAATATGTAAAATAAGAGAGGGGATGAATGAGGAGGAGACACATTTCCACGGTCTGCTGAACAGTCTATCTACCTTAATACTTAATATTGATATATTTATAAAAACAAAAAGCAGTGGGGCTTGAAAAAGTGTGCGGTCCTATCGGTAAATCAAATCAAGATGATGTGATATGATGTAGAGCTTAAGAACAGGCAATAAATGTGGACTTTCGCTGAGATAAACAGCCTAATTTGATTATAAAAATGTTGCACTGTCACTGAGAGATAGAAAATAGATGCAAATCAATGAGATTACATATTTTGCCTTTTGGAGATTCACCTGTGTGCTGGGGGGGGGAATAAATAAATGAAGGTAAACACAAAAATAACAATTAGTTGCTCAACTGTGACAAACTGGAATGTCAAAAAACAAGAACAGGTCAGAAAATACACAGAACCAAAACCACAGAAGCAGAAATACACAGATGGATGTAAAAACAATGTACGATACGCTGATGTCCCTCATTATGCAAGGAGTTGAAAAGTGAATGTGTGTAGTTTTCAACATGAGTGTTTTTTTTCTGGACTGGAATTGAACAGAGAATGCAAGTAAACCTTAATGTTTTTGGTGAAAGATATAAGAGGGTAGGAGTTTCACTGTGCGTAAGAAGAGAGGTAGTTTTTTTTTCATGTCCGAAGTGACGCTGAGTGACTGGTCCTGGCGAGTTGAGGGAGCAATTTTATCGACCACCAAGTAAAATGTTGGAGCCAGGGGGTGGCCAATGGTGGTCTTGACCACATTAGATTATGCTGTGGACACCCCAATCAGTTGAGGAAACTATAAGTCTCAAAAGACAGAGGTGTCCGTTATATACAGAACAAAAGTTTGTGGCTTTATTTTAATGTGCCAACACAATTTTTGAAAGGAACCTTTTATACTGTACACCTAGATGTAGCCACACATCAAAAAAGAAGTTGATTATTTTTCAAGTTATTAAGCTCACAAAGTTACATATACTGTATATATATATATATATATATATATATATATATATGGTGGTGGCCATCTTGGATTTTGAGGGGGCAACCTAATTTTCAAAGGAACATTTTATATGGCTAGTTGCAGCCACACACCATAGATGAAGTTTGCACGTTGCTTATTTTTCAAGTTATCTTGCTCACAACATGCACAAACAGACAAATGGAGGGTATTCCCAATTCACCCTTTTTGCTCCATGACGGGACTATTAAGTTACATTCAGTAAATTATGTCAGTGAAGTGGGCTGCAATGCAGATAAACCACAATCAGTCCTCTTGGGCAGAAAATACTATCAAATGTTTAGGAAAAATTAAACATTTAATCCTTACTTTTGTTTAAATTACCAATAGTTATATATAGAAACTAAAAAAAGCAAAAAAATAAATACGTATATATATATATATATATATATATATATAATTCTAAATTGTGTCAATTGCTAAAGGGATGAGGATAATCTATATAAATGTATTTATCCTTGTATCTTTAAATGTAAGAGGTACATCCCCCCATCCCCCACCAGGACACAGGAATTGACTACGGAGAGTTCATATTAAAAACACAACCAGTCCAAAAGGTGCAAACTATGAATATTCAGCATTTTGGTGCTAGATCAAAGTGAATTATGAAACTGTGCTATGAAACAGTGATTGTGAGGGAGGCTGCCCATCATTCAGCTCCAAGATTGATATGTTAGGCTTCATGTTGCCCATTTTATTTGAGCCACACAGGTGGGCTCAGCAACCAGGAATCTAATGGAGAGAAAATTGCAGGTTTTTTTTATGTAAATAGAATTTATTGGTTGTAATGATTCAGCTGAGAAGCACAGTTCATGTCTAACAATATTCAGCCAAAAACAACCTTGAAATACAGTAGCATTCATGCTTTTTTTTTTTCCTTTCATGAAAGATTCTGTAATACTGTAAATCCTAAAACAGAGTGCGGGAAGCAAACAGGAGCCCTAACTGGGGATGAATATGCCCAACCTTATAAGAAAGGTCAGATCTGAGGTGTGCAGCCAGGAGACAGTTACAGTACGAGGTAAACAAATTGAAACAGCTCCTCGTCTTGCTTCCCTGAGGTCAGGGGGCAGATGTCGAAAAATGTAGACCCAGCGTTCCCTGCCTTAGCAACGACAGCAGCCTGAGAGCTGTGGAAGCACGTTCACGCCCATCCTAAGCCCATTAAAAAGGGTGTTGTAATGAAGATGCAAATAAGAGAAACAATAAAGTAAAATGTGTGTGTGTGAGGTGGGGGAAATAAACGTAAGCATTGGAGAAGGAACGATAAGGAGAGAAGCAGGGATTCAGAGTCGAAGCGTAATTGAGAGGACAGGAAAGGAGACAGAGAGACGATGAGATAGTGGGATTAAGGTGGGTAGAGAGAGTCATGTAATGCTGAGCTGAGCAATGACTGAAGGCTTTCCCAGCTGAGCAGTTTGAGCCGTCTATCAGTTCAGTAGGACTGAACTTCTTTACTACAACCTACACTCCTCAGGATGACTCATTTATCATCGATATCCAAGAACAACATTGGCTAAAATTAAAACCTAGTATTTCTTGAAGGACTGTCTGTCACCCGCTGCCTTGCATGTCAACATCTTAAAGTTTTAAAATTAATGTTCAAAATATATGTTGAGAATGAGACAAAGCCACTAACACAACAAATGTTACTTTGATTCTTATAAATCTGAATGAGTTAAAAGTCTCTTTTGTGTTCCCTAAAGTTTAGTTGTGTGGGAGAGGTGACGCAGAGGTTAGAGAAGACGAGCCTGTGATCAGGAGGTGAGAAAGGTCAAACCCCTACACCTGCCTCTAACCTCATTTGCCCCACTTTGGACCCTTGAACAAGAACCTTAACCCCCCTACTGTTCCTCCGGGTGCCCTACATGGACTTCACATGTGTGATGTGGTAGGTTGGTGGTCGGTGGTTGTCAGGAAAAACATTCAGTGTAAAAAACCATCAGCAAGTCGTCAAAAACCCCTGAAGATTGGAGCAGCCGGAAAAAAAAAGTTGAGTCATTGCGTTACACTGGAATTGAGCCGTGTCTTCAGTAGAAAGAGATAAACACGAAGAAACGATAAAGACTGTAAATGAAAACAAGGTAGATAATTTTCATTCATCATGCGATTAATTGATTTATTGTTTATCGTGACAGGCCTATTCATGATGGCAAGTTATAAACCTATAACGTCATAGCAGACAGAAGCTGTAATCTTTCAATTTTAAATTCTAAAAAACAAGCATAAGTAAAAAAAAACAAACAATCTATTTATCCTATATTTGGGGAATCCCGTACAAAACTCAGATTGGAAAAAGATTTAATGCATGAGAGATGGGAGGAGATGCATGTTTGTATTCATATTTTCAGCATAAGCAAACGGAGTGTTTCAGAAATCAAGATGATGATTCTAAACCGAGCTACAAACCTGCAACTTGACAATTTATCACGGAAATTAATGCTGTCCGTTTGCGGCAAAGATATGACTCCTGCGATTGCACCAAAGGTCTGAATGAAGTGGGATATAAAAGGTGTGGTGATTAATCATGATCGTCCTGGCAAGTCAAATTACCGGACTCATACATTTTAAAGAGCTCTTTTGACGGCCGTGTGTGGAAAACGTTCTGTTGTTCTAGCACCAAAGACTCTGTCTTCGAGTTAGTCAAATCAAAACGCAATTTTCCTCAACCATCTTGGCAACTAACTTGGATTATTTATGCATTATATAATTTTCTTGTTTGTCTTTGTTTCACTTAAGTGATTAAAGAGGCTGCATACAATTAGAAGTGCTTGATTTTATAGGTGACAATAACACAACTGCTGCCAAAAACACTCCAGGAGTTTGTTTAAGCTGATTTTTACAAGACCGCATCAACCGTCAGATCCCTAAATGAACTCTGAATATAAGAAACTCTAACATTTTATAGCCATTTAATTTTGTTTGGATGATTGTATGTCAAATGTTTGCATTTCCAGACTGAATAAAGAGAGGAAGCGGTGACCCTGAAGGGCCATTGGTCTCTTTTAGTTCAGACTGTGTAAGTGAGGATTAAAATTTAAAAAAGATAGTAATGAACGGTCATCAAATAATTTATTTTTTTGGTGGGGGGGCACTGAAGCCCCAAGAGTTTGCACTTCAAAGTGTATGTCCAAAAATGAAGTCTTCATCCTTTAACTTGCTGATGTGAACTAAAGTTGGGAGAAAATCTAGCAAGAATACAGATTTTGTAGGTGTTTTAAGGGGCAGTAGGTCAATGACAGAATGCATACGTATAAAAAGAGGTGGTCCAAAGCCCTATCTACACTGATACAGGGTTTGTTTGTTTTATTGATTTTTTTTTTTAATGAATACTTGTTTCTTTGTTTACATTTTGTTCTCTGGCCATGTATTTATCAAACATACCAAAATATATATTTTGATCCACTAGAGATATACTAGAGATAAAAAAAAAAAAAACCTTCATTGCCACAGTCAGTAATCCTCCTTCATCTCACTTTGTTCTCTGCATCCTCTTTACTCACTCCAACTACTTTAATTCCATGTCCTCTCTAAATGCATCCATACCTGTATATCTCCTCTTTGACCTTCCACTTTTTCCTGGCAGCTGTATTTCTAACATCCTTCTACCAATATACCCACTATCCCTCCTCTGGACATGTCCAAACCATCTCAGTCTGTCCTCTCTAACTTTATCTCCCAGTTGTTCAACCTGTGCTGTACCTCTGATGGTCTCTTTCCTAATCATATCCATCCTTGTCACTTCTAAGGAGAACCTCAACATCTTCATTTCTGCCACCAGTCTTCTGTCTTTTTGTTGGTGACACTGTCTCCAGACCATACAACATAGCTGGTCTCACCACTGTCTTCTAAACTTTTCCTGGACTCTCTTTTCCTCTTCTGTGCCACTCTCCCCAATTTCCAGGACAGTTGACCCTAAGTTCATTCAACATTTTTTTATGCAGGTTACTCTCACTGAGTCACAAGGACTCATTTTCAAGAGAGACCTGTAAGTACTTAGATAAGTACTAAGTAAGACCTAAGTACTTGAAGTTCTGCACCTTTGCGACCTCTGCTCCTTGTAGCCTCACTGTTCCACCTGCCTCCCTCTCATTCACACACATGTACTCTGTCTTGCTACGGCTGTCTTGCATTCCTCTTCTGTCAAGTGCAACATGTATTGCATCAGTTTATTTTCTTGTATTTTATATTGTATCTTTTCATATTGCATCATATTGTCTCGTATTGTACTTTGTATATCTTGTATTGTATCATATTTTATGGCATAGACTTATTTCACTATTAAGGAATTCAGTAGGTTTTTCAAGGTGCCATTTTTTACACTTAAAGCAAATGTTGGAATAATATTTTTAAAACATGGCATCAAATTATGCAGTGTACTCGAAAGTCCATGCACATGCGTCTCAGCACAAAAAAATGAAACCGTCCAAATGATCTGACTGAAAATTTTTGTATGCAATGTACTGATTCAGAAAAAAAAAAGGTTTTCAAGTTCAAATGGCAACAGGTTCAGGTTATATACCTAACTTAAAAAACAAAGAAGTATACTGTTTAAGGATCTTAGTTTTGTCTTATTATGAGTTCTGACATGGTTTAAAATGGGTGGTTAAGTTGTAAATTTCTAGTAACATATGTTAAAACTGTGGTTTCCTAATTAATAGGTAGTGTCAAACACCGAATACACAGAATCACACAAGCTGAACTAAATCTGGAGAAATGCCATCAGAGGAACATTAAATTCATTGCCGGCTGGTTACCTGAGGAAGGGGGATAGGATAAAAGAAAAATCTGGACTTCATCCCATTTAAAGGATGTTGTTTTTATCTCGCGGGAGAGATAATGAATATCCAGCAAACTTATTCAAGGTCAATAAAAAGTGTATGCTCCCTCTGTGTGGTGGGGAATAATAGATCCAGAACTTTAAGTCAAAAAGAAGAAAAGAAAAACAGAGCGAGAGGTAGACATCAAATGTGTACGATGCCAATTAAAAAAAGAAAGGCGAGCCAAAAGAACAAGGATGAAAAGACTATAAGAGCACAGGGAAGGGCAAATATCAGATAGCGAGAAGGGAAAAGCCTAGAAGGCTCACTGCTCTACGACTAACCACCTGCTCCTCCCTGAATTAGCCCTTTCTTCAGTGTTTGGACTCAATCAAATGAAACTCACTCTCCCAGCTGACAAATGGACTGAGCCCTTCTACCTCTGTTTCAGCACATTTAAAAACC
The DNA here is from genome assembly GCF_014905685.2 of Nematolebias whitei. Classification (NCBI taxonomy): domain Eukaryota; kingdom Metazoa; phylum Chordata; class Actinopteri; order Cyprinodontiformes; family Rivulidae; genus Nematolebias; species Nematolebias whitei. Next base: position 26,582,819 of record NC_056498.1, on the reverse strand, counting down.
CAGTGTTTTGTGAGCTACTGCTGTGACAGCTATTCATCTGACAGAAATATCGCCTCTGATCAGCTTGAAGTTTGTGTGAAGGTACAAAAGAAATCCTAAAACTTCCAAGCTGCTGGATTCTCTGACAGTGGTCTCTGGTTTTAAGAGGAAAATAATAATTATAGGGCGGTACGGTGGCACAGATGGTAGAGCTGTTGCTTCTCAGTGAGAAGGTCGCCAGATTGAATCCTGGCCGGGGGGCTTTTCTGGGTGTAATGTGCATGTTCTCTCTGTGAATGCGTGGATTTTCTCTGGGTACTCCGGTTTCCTCCCACAGACAAAAAACATGCATGTCAGGCTGATTGGTAACTACCATATTTTCCGCCGTACACGTTGCACCGCCGTATAAGTCGCATCAGTCCAAATATGTCTAAAAAAGTGGAAAAATCCATAAATATGTCACTTCGCCATATACGTCGCATCCATTATGAGTCACTGCTGATGCGTCGCGTTTGTTACGCATCACCACTGACAACCCAGAAGTGTGGGCCGAACCCGGAAATGTGGGACGGTGTTGTGCCAAAAACTGATGGGCTGCCAAATGGCAGCCATGGGAGAGTGCACAGAAGGACTTTAACAAGAATTTAACAAGATTAACACTTAAAAACAATTATTTGTTTGCTCGAAATTATAGCAAAGGTGTGTCTCAGTTTAACTTTTACTTAATAAATGCCCTTTAATGGTCAAATTAGTTACATTTCACCGAAGAGGTGCAGCTGGTTTAACTTGATCCAAGCAGAACGAAGGTGGCAGATTATGGCAAGCTGATTGTGTCATTAATAGCTGGTGAAGATTCTCAATTATTCAGGACATGGTAAATTCAAAAAAGTTCAAGATAAAAACTATAAAGTATAAAGTAAAGTATAGTAAATAATGTCCAGTTGTTTTTGTCTTGAACTTTTTTGAATTTGTCATTATAGCTACGTTTACCTACTACATGATACAGCGGTATGCCATACTACTACTACTACTCTGCTGCCATCTAGTGGCTGAAATGGTACTTTTCAAAAAAAAAATTCCAGTCAGAATGAATGAAAACGATCATATCTCAGCCAAAAATTGGTTTATAAATATGGGGAAAAATCCATAAATATGCTGATTCAGCCTAAAAGTTGCAGGGCATGTAAATTATGCAAAAAAACTGTGACTTATAGGCCGAAAAATAAGGTGTGAGTGAGAATGTGAATGGTTGTTTGTCTCTGTGTGTCCCTGTGATGGACTGGAGACCTGTCCAGGGTGTCCACGTCTCTTGCACAGTGACTGCTGGACATGAACATCAGTGACCCTCACAATATGAAAAGGAAAAAATGGGTAAAAGATAATGGATGGATGGATGAATAATAGTTATAATATTGATGGGATATTCTTAAAATCTGAAAAACGGGGGACACGTTGCGAAATATTCAAGTATTGGCTTGTGTCAGCCAGATCCTCCTTTATTCCCAAAGACGAAGCAATTTGCTCCATAAGGGGTGGGGGGTGTTCTTAAACATTTCCCATTTTCTAACACAGGTTTCTCCTTATTATTTTTTCTTCTTCTTTCTAATCACCCCAGAGTCCTGTATGGCCACGTCTGGGAGACCCAGGCTGACTTGATAGGCTGCCAGCTTGAAATTTACAGCAACTAATTGGGTAAAATTGAATGTGGCAGGTTCCTAACAAAAACGACTGGAAGGGGCTTGGAGGGAGGAAGGGGCTGTAAAAATGAGACAGGATAATGAATGTCAGGTGATGTCATCTGACACGAGGAAAAAAAAGGAATAAATTGTGAAGGAAATAAACCTCTTTGGTTTAAAAACTCTTATGAAAAGAGGGTTATGCAAGGGGCAGGAGGCAAACATGCACAGATGGAAAGGAGGTTTAAAAATTCCTGCGATAATCCACAGAACTTCTGAATGCATTTATTACTTTCCGTGCGCATGCTTCTCAGCTAAAGGAACCCCTTTATCTTCTCATGCTGTCAGAGCTTTTATTAATACATTTTTGCATATTAATGCTAGCCTGCAAAATCTCCCACTATTCTGTTTGTTCACACTACTACAATAGGCCGCTGTCCCACGCTGCGCTCTCAACGCTCATGTTTTTTGTTTGGTAATTGTCAGGTGCTCAACGTGTAATTGTATTATGGAGAAACAGCCTTGGACCAAAAGTAGGCAAGACAAAATGGTGAAACGTAAATTAATAGACGAAGATGGAACAATAGCTTTGGGCTGATCCGTGTAATTAAGTACACAGACTTCTTTTTGCCTCTAATTTTAAGGAGCACTGGGATTTTTGTACTTTCGGTTTTAAACTTCACATTAATCCCTCTGAAACTCGGCTGTTCGCTGAGAATATTTATTCAAACCTAAATGTAAACAAGGTTTTGTCATGTGGGGTTGGGTTTTAGGAGATATGCATGAACAAAGACTGTCACATGTCAGCATCATAATCTCTCTCAATGTAGGTGACAGCTGTCAGTGAGTGACAACAAAGATTCAGGAGTACTTATGACCACCATGGACACTAAATATGCATGAGCACTTTAGTCTTTCTGCATCTTTTTAAGCTTTCGCCATTTATCTAAAATATCATAAGTTGCTCTAGTTTGTTAAGCTAAAAAAAATGCTGAAACTAACACCCCCCCCCCCCCCCCCCCCAAGTCAACCTGACGTGACATTTAATCTGATCCTCTGGGCTGCTTTTTTAAGTCCCACAGCTACTTTCTGTGCAGATGATAAAATGTTATCCATAGACAAATTGGGACAATAATAGTCACTTCATGGGCAGCATGGTGGCGCAACTGGTAGAGCTGCTGCCTCTCAGCGAGCAGGTCCCCGGTTCAAACCCAGGTCTGGGGGCCTTTCTGGGTAGAGTTTGCATGTTCTCTCCGTGCATGCGTGGGTTTTCTCCGGGTACTCCAGTTTCCTCCCACAGACCAAAAACATGCATGTTAGGCTGATTAGTGACTCTAAATTGTCCCTAGGTGTGAGTGAGAGAGTGAAAGTTGTTCTATTTCGTATAGGCTTCGCCCTTTAAGGATGTCGCTAGTGGGTTTCATGCCGTCGCGTGTAGCGCAGCACTGGAAACTGGCGGTCCACGCCATGGGGATTGGAGTCTCCATCCCGAGCTGATTTCTCGGATTTGGAGCAGGTTCGGCAGAGCAGCAGTGGATCTGTTTGTCACAAAGGAGAATGCCCAGTGTCAATTTTGGTTCTCACTGAGCCCACGGGACGACCCACTGTTAGGAGTGGACACTTTTGCCCACAGCCTGTGGCCAAAAATGTTCCTTTACGCATTTCCTCCAGTCCCTTGCATCTTGCACTATGCAATTGCATCTTCGACAGCTTTGCATAGTGGTATGACAGTGCAGGATATTTGTACGGCGGCCGCTTGGACATTGCCTTGTCCATTTATCTGCTTTTATCTGTGTGATGTTTCGGCTTTTTCCATGGCCCATTCTGTTCTTAGTGTTTTAACAGGATTAATCTTACTGTTTTCATGGAATTTCATTTTAAACTCACCTCTGACTGCATGCAATTACAGTGTGAGATATTTATTATCAGTCACAAGTTTTGTGACTGCTGTTTTCTATTGTTACTAATCAGTTCATGACTACTGTTACCAATCAGTCCATTTATTATTAACCTGTTCATATTGAAGAGCTGTTGATCTGCTCTGCTCACTGTTACACGGTTACAATTGTAACCTCTGTTCTTTCCCATTCTCGGCAGCATGACTGCTTTCAGCCTTCCCCTGTTTTCCCCCGTCGAAAACTTTTTCTCTCCGGGGCACTCATGTACATGGAACGCGTAATGACGCAGCGCGTTCCTGTGCATAGAACGCGTAATTACGCAATGTGCTTCTGTGCATGGTGCGCTACGTAATTACGCACACAGAAGGCTGAGTGATTAAATGTTTTTGGGGGCAATCGGGCGCTTCATATTGTGTCTGAACGAACCCAGTGAGGCATAGAATACATCCTGCTTCGCGTTTAACCCACTAGCAACAGCCTAAAAGGTCAAAGCTTATATGAAATAGAACGTTGGTAACATACTGTAACCCCAGATTCTATGAGTATAGGCGTAGCCCTTTAAGCTCTGGGCCTCACTGGTTCCTAAATGGCTGAAGAAAAAGCTATTTGGGAGCCGATTACCCGGTCTCACCGTAATTTATACGGACCGGGGAGTGGCCCACACAGCAGGTGGGCATGGACTAAAGTTTTCAGTGTTGCGCTGCGCGCAACGGGATGAAACCCACTAGCAACAGCCTTAAAGGACTACGCCTATACTCATAGAATCTGGGGTTATAGTACATAACCAACGTTTGTCTCGTTTGTCTCTATGTGGCCCTGTGATGGACTTGCGACCTGTCCAGGGTGCACCTCGCACAGTGATTGCTGGACATGGGCACCAGTGACCCTCGTGACCCAAACTGGAAGAAGCACGTAAAAATAACGGATGGATGGATGGATGGATTGTCACTTCACATGTGCATTTTTTTTTCTTCTCAGAGACGGATACACACGACACTTGTCCAGTGTGTCTCGGCATGTTGCATACTAAAGCTGCACTTGCCAACTCAAAGTCATGTGCGCATTGTAGCCGACTCCGCAAGTCAACCCGAGAAAGACAAGTGGGACTCCTGACAAAAATACTCATGTTGTAACTCATTTCCCTCCCTCAGGGAACATTGGTTATATTCATAACCTCTAGGTTTAAGTCTTCAAACTTCATACTCTATAATCCAGGTAAAAAAATCCAACAAAGTTAAGTCAGGTCCTCTGGATGGTTTCTTTGCGTTGAAACATTTTGTCCTTCATCCAAAGGACTTCATCAGTCTGAGGAGCCACAACAAACTCAGTCCCATAGGTAGCACACTCACATAGTGGGCCAACCAGTTTGATGGTGATGAGTTGGTTTCTGGAGTCTGCCCTCTACCCTGTCAACTCCTCTGAAGCAGCCATGGCCAAAGTGCTTCAAAACATCAAAGTTCACGTTAACTATGGAACTGAGTTTGTTGTGGCTCCTCGGACTGATGAAGTCTTTTGGTCTTTTGGATGAAATTTGAAACGTATCAAAACAAAGAAACCATCCAGAGGATCTAGGTTCAAGTGTTTTACCAAACAAAAAAACATCCTTGGAAAATGGTGAGACACAAAGGCTGGGCAAAAATTTAAGAACAACCATCTTAATGGTAAAGAAAAACATTCAGTATAACTTACAGTTCACAAAGAGGCTGAGACTCGTTGAAGACTTAATTTCCACTCTGTTTCTGTATGCCTGTGTAATAAAGAATGCTGTCAGAGACTAAGAAACACAGGTGGCTAGTTATTATGGTGACCACACAATGAACCACTGGCTTTAACATTTATTTCGATCTTGGTTCATTGTCCACTTTTTCTTGCTTACAGATAAAAACGTTGGCATTTTGTCAGCTTATGTTTGCAAATGTAAGTCCTACATTTTCATTGGACTTTTTTGAAGAAAGATGATATATGTTGGAATTTTGGACAGTAGATTTAGCAGAGCTCAGAAGGTTTTCTTTCAATCAAAACTATCCCACTGACAACACTGTTTTGAAATTTAAATTAAGGTGGACAAATAAAAAAAAATCCTTAAACCTTTGCTTAAGCAAATCTCTCCTGCAATCCTCAATCCTACAAGAAGGTCAGAAGCTTAGGATAATGAGAACTGGTGCATATTGGAAGGATCATCGAGAAAAGAGGAATGATCATCCCATCTGTTTACCACTCTTTATCCCCCTCAGTCATTCCTGTCCCTCTGTCAGCAGGTTTCTATCCAACAAGAGGAGTAATTTGTCTCATTCAGTCCACCCCAAGACCTTGAGGCAAACAATCACCTGCGAGCAATTGTTATTTGCGTAATCCTCATTAAAAATAACGCTGTCAAACGTTAGACATCACGTGGTCAGCAGGTTCAAATCACAGGTTGCTTTTCATTTAGTATTATTGTCCTCATGGGACTTTTCAAGCTGCGATATCTATTAACCTTAGTCGTTAGTGTCATGTGCACAAAGACAAAGAGCTTGTAGACAAAAATATGTTTTGTTCTTCTTTGTTCAATGAAATGACAAGTGCGATGACACAGTTGTGAGGGATCCCAGAGAGGATAAAGCAAAGAAACATAAAGTGATAGGAAGACAAAAGGATAGCGCAGACAGATAAGGACGGGGGAAAGCGTATGTGCAGGTGTTTGGATGAGCTGCAAAGGACGGAGTTGCTCTATCCTGACCTGCTATTCTCCTTCAGGGGTCGTGCACAAGCCTGCCACAATGCTATCAGCTGTCCCTGAAGGGGCCTGCTGAGGTCTGCTGAGATATAAGGTGATATATGGCTTAGATATAGCCTGTAATTACTGGCCGTGAAGGCCACACCGCCTTGGGGGAAAGGAAAAGGGGAACACACAAAAAGGGAGGAGAAAAGACACTCTCGCTTTGATGAGAAAAGGGTCATTGTTGTTTGATAACACAAGTGCCTGCTCCTTCACACTATTTCACCCAGTTGGGACTAGATATGCATTGGCAAGAGGCAGACTGCTTAGACAATAACGTCTTAAAATATCCCACATGGGAATAGCAATGATGGCAAAAATCACAGGCTGCAGCATGTTTGTACAAGCTATGCAAATGATGTCAAAGTGTTCTAAATTAATCATAGCTTGTATGTTTCACTTACAGCATCAGTGGACCGCGTTACCTATAGGAGACATGTTTATCCAGAGGTGTCTGCACAGGCATTATCTTCAAAGCACAAAGAAGGGAACGGCTACTGAATGACATCTATTCATTTCATTCTGCCATGGCATGGTGCGAGTCAACCTTCATTTCAAGATGCATTACAGCTGCTCTCATAAGCTCAGCGATGTGTCATTACTTGGATACAGAGCGCCATTAGTTCTCACTTAAAAAGACTGTAATAGAACCAAACACCTTACCCTAGTAGGCCTTTATATACCCGCTAAACTGGAACAGATAGAGCTTGGCTTTGACAAGTGAATGTCAGTGTGGTGTTAGTTGCTGGTGGAGGAGGCAGATTAAGCTGCCGAACTGTGTTTTGTCGGCTCATACAAGCCAGCGTGGGTGATGGATGTAAGCCTGGCTTCCAGATTTCGCCAGTAGGCTCATTATCGGACACAATGAGAATGCTAACCGCGAGGCTTGCCAGTCACCGTGGCTTAACCGGAGCCAGCAGTAAGAGGCAGGTGGTGCTCAAGGTAGAGGGGCAAAAAGCTGCAAAGTCGCAAGGAGAGGAGTCGTATCAGTCCATTCAAAAGTGCACTAATTAGGTTTTCATTTTCATATTATTGCACCTGTTAAACTAGTTTTAGTTGGTTAAATATGAATTGACTTGATTTTTGAGTACCTACTTGTATGTTATAAAAAAACATTTAGAGTTGGGAATCATGATATAGCTTATCTGGTTTAAATGTCATATTAGTGGCTGGTTTTATACAAAAACAGTACGTTGGTACCATCAAAATGAAAACAGGTAAGAATAGACTACAGCAGTAAAAGAATGAGCACCATATAAATGGAGCTGCGTGTTGAGGGTCGTTGGTTTCCATTTCTTAAGCAGTGTTTAAAAGAGCGTTGCAAACATTGACAAGAAAGATGAGTGCCCAGACTGATACAACAGATTAGTCTTAATTGCACTGCATAGGTTCAAATATCGCATCGTATTAGCAACACCTAAATCTACTTTACCAATGAAGCTTAAATACTGTGGAAGAACATTCTATTTGTTCTGCCAATCAACACATACCTATGTACAGACTAATAACATCTCCGTATGTGACTTGACAGACAGAAAAGACAGCACCTCCTCTGAAACAGGAGCTAAAAAAAAACAAAGTAACATAAATAAAAACACTACAAAATGGTCATAATACTACCAGTGCAAAAACAAAAAAAGATGCATCAAATATCTCAAATGGTTTCATCCCAAAAATAATAATAATTATAGTAATTAAAAAAAAAAGTAAACTCTCTTGAGAAATCAAGTCCTACCCTGAACTCCCTCTGGTTCTTGGTGTGAAGTAACCAATAGCGACTAGACTATGTTTTTCATGCCAATATGGCACAACCATCATAAGAACAGGACTTGTGTTTTGCGTAACTGCTCTCTTTGCTCTCAAAGTCTGATTTAGTCGCATTTCCAAAAAGAACGAGTCCACTTTATACATATTACAGCTGCTATGTACCAGAGAAATAGGACAGCTTATGAAGAAAAAAAGTGGAGTTGGCTTTAAGTAAGTCAGAGTAGCCTCTGTGGATAGCCTTATCACAAACCTGCTGAGAGAGTGTTGATTCATGCTGTTTCTGAGAACCACTGCCACAGCTAGACTGATTACCATTCCTATATAAAGCATTTATATTTCCTTACAGATCGCATCACTCTTACTCTGCCTGCTTTAAATTTCAACAGTGTCCATCACTGCTGCAGATGGAGAGGGCAGCTTTGGGATGCTGATAATCTAGTCTGCTGCATTGGTGTGTGTGTGTGTGTGAGCTGATAAGTGAAAAGAATCTTATTTTGTAAATTCAGTACAATGTTCAGCATAATATATATATATATATATATATATATATATATATATATATATATATATTGTATCTATAATGTATAACATCACATCATCTGCATATATACACAGCTAGAACGAAGGGCTTGCTGTGTTTGACACATGTAGCTCAAATGTATTACACAATTTTGGATTAATATCTTCATAAAAACTGGTTGCTCATTGAACAAACAAGTATGGTGGCAGTAGTATTATGATATATTTGCTCAAAGTGGATTGGATAATGGAAAGTACTACCTCTATTTTTTTTAAATCTTATTTCAAATTAACAGCTAGATGGTTGAAACTTTGACACAAGAGGGTGCTTCAATAATCCCAAACCCATACTGGTTTGTGAATGAATGAAGCAGGCTAATACTAAGCGTCTCAGTCCCCACCTTAACCCATTTGAAATTTTGTGGATTATGCTTAAAAGTCTGGCGAGTTCCAGGAAACCAACCGATATGCAAATGAATTCTACAATACCGCTGCTCAAATTGGTAGATTTAAGAACTGCTAAAAGAATTGCCAAATACACCAAGAGGAATGGTCAAATAATGTATTCAGCCAGAATTATGCCAGAATGTTGTTGACGGCTACAAAAAGCATGTGGTCAAGGTGCAACTTGGTAAGACTGTATGGATTGAAGAAAACCCATAACAAATTAAACATACACGCCCAGTTATTTTCTTTAAAAGTGACTGAAGTACTTTGTTGAATTAGTGTTTAGCATATATCTTGGATCTTTTTAGCGTACCGTTTAGCATTTGTTTAGCGTATATCTATATCGTAGACCCTTATATACCGTTTCTTTTTATTCTTTATATTTTTGCTATTTTTGATGTAACTGGGACCCTGAGTACACAATTTCGTTCCACCTCATGTACCACATGTGATGCGAATGACAATAAAGAACCTTGAACTTGTATAATCATTTCATATTGAAACAGGTTAAAATAAAATATTTAAAATGGAAAATGGTGATGAAATCAAATATGATTTATATTGTTGGTTTTATAATGAAAAAATCCATTAATACAGATATTAAGATTTTCTTTCTCTAGTGTTCTTTACATTCTTCCAGACATTAGCCAAGCAATCAAAAAAACATAGAAATAACAATTATAGCTACAATTAGGATACTTAGAGTCATGTAAAGCTCTAATGACGCTATTACGTTGTGTGTAAACATATGGAATGATGCCCAGAGACAAGGCAGGAGGCTGAAAAAAAAAACAATCTAGTAAAATGTTAATGAAAGAGTGTGGTTGCATCACAGTTGATGGAGACTCGTTCTGGATAATTAAGCAGATAAGCCGAAGAAGAAAAGTTATTATCTCATGATCATTTTAAGACTTTAGAGGCAAACGTTCACTTCATGACTGCAAGTCTGATCAAAACGAGGTGGAAAAAAAAACAACAGCATTGTACAAGAACAAAGACACTCATCAACATTGTTTTGCAGTTCATTCCCTCCCAGAAGCCCTTTTCACACCATCCTTACTAAAATTATGCTTGTCTCAAAAGACAAGTTTCTCAGCTAAATTACTTGTTTCTGTTCTCATTTTCTTTTTAACTCTAATGAGCTCAGCCACAGATGCTTAGCAACGGCTCTGACAGCTCAACAATGAAAAGGTCGGGGGTGGCACTCATTTATTGTGCTAACCTTCACATGCTAATGTGTAGCTGTGTCGCTACAGCCGCACATATCATTGTATCCTTTCACCTGAGCGCTCTCTCTCTTCTTTTTGACGTTTTTTGTTCATAACACCCACAACAATCATCCACTTAGTCACTTCTTTTACGAAAAAATAAAGTGTCCCGGCTTTGAATCAGGCCGTGCTTATCGTTGAGCATCATTTAAACACCCCTCCTAGCAATCAAATGCTACTTCGCAGTATTTTATGTTCCCTTTAGACGAGTTGATTCATTCCTCCGGGGAGTTTCAGTCTGAGTGGGAGAAAGAAAAAGGTGGAAGCGACGGGGTGCATCAATTATGTGACAGCATGTTTCAAACTACCTCTCTGAACCATCAGCATCCTTTTCACACAGCTGATTATCTAAACTCTATGGCACCAAACTGAAAAACCAAAGAGCGATTGTTTGACGGAGTTGAAATATCCATTAGTATTTCTCAAAGGAGCATGTCTAAAGTGGGACTAAAGCTCTGGACATAAAAAGAAGTGGACATGCGCTTGGCTTTGGAAACAAAATAAGCTAGAAAAAGTCAATTTGAAAGAAGCAATTTAGATAAAGCCCATCTCCTCGCATTGCTCAAGGGTGTTTTGACCTCAAAGGAATGAGTAACCATAGTTAGAATGATTCCCCCGCTGCTCTTAATGCCGCAATACGTCAAAAAAATCGCTACAGTGGACCAAATGTTTATTTAGTCCACACTCCCAACTGGAGCTCTACATTCTCTGAAACTCAGACTTAGTTAAAATTTCAAAACCTGCATATATATTACCTTAATGTTAGCCATTATTTACACAGCAGAAGCCAAAGCGAAGTAAGAACATACTCTGCCTGATCAGACAAATAGTCTCCATGTCCTGGTTTTAATGCACCAAAGCTCATAATTCTGAAAACTGGATTAAGATGTGGCAACTCAACTCATCAAGCATGATATTAGTTAAAGAAATGAAAGGAGCATTTCTTGAAGGAACACATACCACCCAAAGACTGCATACCAAAGTTTTCAATAAATGTCTAGGGTGAGTTGTTTGTGCTCAAAGTGTATGGTGGAGATGATTCTCAGCTACCACACCAAATTTTAGCTCAATGCCTGTAAAACTCACTGAGTCAAAGCCGTTTTTCTTTTTGTTCAATAAAAGCTGTGACAGCCATGTTGATCTGGGTAGACTCTAATAATTATTGACTTACAGTAGTCCCTCGCTACTTCGCAGTTCAACTTTTACGAACTCACTCTTTTGCGGGTTTTCAAAGTAAGACTGAACACGCACAAAAAAAATATTGTGCATGATACACGACTGTCAACTTTAATATTACTCACGTGATTGTGATAGTACAGGATACTGTACAGTAAAAAGTTAACAAAAAAAATACTTCGGACAGGCGATGTCATTTTGTAGTTTTCTCTCAATAAGTCTCAATAAGCCGACACCATATTGCCACTCAAAACGACTACATTTCCCATAAGCCCTGTTGCCTTCTGCTGAAATGGAGGGAAAGTTTTGATCCGATCAGAAAAAGTTCAGGCCTTATTCATAGTGACTTTGGTGCCTAGCTGATGTAGAGAGCCGCACGGTTCAGACCGGGAACTGGACCAGAACCGGACCTCCAGAACTGATTGCCGCCTGCCGGCTCACGAGGCCTGTCGAGCTGGGAGGCGCCGCCTGGAGGTCTGGCGTTCTCTCTGGAGTCCACTGGGACTTTTTTCATCTGGATTCCTCTGTATTGTATGGACTCTTCTCGGGACCATTGTGTGGTTTTGTGCAGGCTCTCCGAAGGTCTGGCTCTCTCCAAAAGCGTCTGATGATCAACGGGTGCAGAGAGCCGATCAGAACCAGACCAGAACCGGACCAAGGCTGTTGACTTCCCATATAAAATTTTGCAGTAGCTACTGTGCAGTACATAAAGTATGTATGTAGTTAAAAGTATATAAGTTTAAGAGTTTAGAACATTGCAAGAGTATGGGAAGGGTTTATAAAGCCTTAACATATATATAAATACTAAAATAAATACAGCGTCCCTACTTCGCAGATTTTCACTTAATGCCGGGGGGGCTATGGAACGTAACCCCCGCAATAAACGAGATACTACTACCTTCTGAGAGTTTCATTAAAATCCCATAGGTTCATGAGATATTTTGCTAACAGACAGGAAAGCACACAGACAAGACGATCATTAGCCGTGGCGGATGATAATGACGATAACTGATAAAGAAAATCGATTTGTACCAAAAGGTGAGGTTTATAGTTGTTGTTTATGAATCGCTGTTTGTACGGAACATGCTACTCTCAGGACAGATTTGTAAATCAAATGTAAAATTAAATTCATATTTAATCATGTTGCACTCTTGTATCAGAATTGATAAGGATCAAAAAAACATGAACAAATGGGATTTAAAAAAAAGATTTTTAGCAAAAGTTGAGGTGAAAATTACTTTATTTTTCTACCTTTGGCAGACCTCAGGTGGGACTTTTTTATTGTTTAACTGCAGATTATGATTTTTAATCCTCACAGCCACTCAGGTTGATTACAGAACAGCGGGATGCAAATGATGCACAAGAGTGTGCAAATCCTATCAGCTCATATTTGTTTCCTTGTCTTTCATTACTTAAAGTGTCAGTGACGATACATTAATGCTATAAAACAATTTTCTTCACTAAATTTACAGATTACGTTTATTCTGTTCCAAAAAAGGGGGACGATAATAGTTTTGCCTGTGTCTATATGCAAGTTTGTGTCTTTAACCCAAAAAAAAAAAAATGAATGAATGAACCGCAAGATGGATTTTATTGAAAATATTTGAAAATAATTCACAAAAAAGTTAAATCATGTCATCTTGACAGTTTCTTTGTTGGAAGAAACGTCTTGTCTTTCATCTGAAAGACTTCATCAGCCTGAGTTCTTCCAAAAAGCAAACTATCCAGATGACATGATTTAACTTTTTTATGATTTATTTATCTGAATAATGGAGCATACTCACCCTTTTTCTTTTTAACCATTTTTAACCAGGTTGTCCTCAGGCTGGTTCGGTAAATAGTAAACGGCCATTTTGCCTATAACATTTGATGGTTATGCACTGATGCTCGATTGTTTTACACTGTTGGGTCTTCCATTTTGCATGTGTAAAGCCATGCTGGGAACTCAACAGCAAACTGGTTTGAAACATGTCAACAAGGTGCTACTTAACACGACCTTAACCTGTTGGCAGGCCTCAGACTGATGAAGTCCTTTGGATGAAAGACACAGCGTTGCTTCCAAAAAGAAACTGTCCAGATGGCACGATTAAAAATTATTTTTTGTGACTCATTTACCTGGATGATTGAGCGTACTTTCTATTTTTTATTAGAAATTAATCATTAAAAGGACATCTACAACTGATTTACTTTTGGAGCTAACACAAGACAAGATGGCTGCCATAGGCAAATGACCTCAGAAAACACAAACGATGGCTACAATCCAGTTAAGTTTACAAATATTGAACTAAATTTTGATACAATTGTAGCTTTTTATTATTATTTTTTTCTTTTAGCTGCTCCCTTCTTTAGGGGTCACCACAATGAGCAAACTCACACAAAGACTTGGCAATTGTTTTCATGCTGGACGCCCATACTGATGCAACCACAGACCACCAAGCTACTGCAGCCCACTCGTGTGGAGCAGAGGGCTGCTGTCTAAAGCAGAATGGGAGATCAGATGGTGGGATTAAGGGTCTGCTCAAGGGCCCAGACTTGAGCAAATGAGGGTGGAGGTGCCCAGACATCATATCTCACTGATGTGATTGTGAGACTGTATTTTTCACATGGAGGGTTTAGACTCAAAGAGAAACAGAGAGGGAGAACTCCTGATGAGTTCTCAGACTGCGGCACGTCACACTCAAACAAAAACAACGCAAACCGTACATTAAACAGTTTGGCAGAGATTGACATTAATTGTTAGTTAATGATGGAGGAGTTGGAGGAGGAAGGTCTGGTGTTTTTGTTGTTAAATGTGGAGAACTGCTCTTTTGGTAATTTGTCATGAAGAGACCGCCCCCGTTTCAACTACAGTAGGAACTGTCTGAGGTGTACTCCCTCCTCGCCAGTACAGCTACGGACATCCGCCCGTGTCTCTGCGCGCTCTCCGTGCACAAAAAATAGTCCATTTTCCTTCTCCTAGTCCTTCCAATATCTATAAAAGCTTTGCTGTGACAATTGTAAAGATGGCTGAATCTTCAAACGGCCTCGGCCAGCGGGTCCCAGAAATGAGAGCAGTGTTTTGCAACAACTTTTCGTAATGAAACACGCCCAGAACATTCTGATCAACCCCACAATACTTGGTGCACAGCCTGTGAGCAACTAGTTTTGTAATTTCCATCATGTAACCAAGTCAGAGAGACAATTTCTCATTTCTCATGGATTATAAATCAGGCTTAATCCTCCTCAACTTTGACTCACACCGAGCGGACAGTTTCAGTTCCTGCTGCACTACTTCCCTTAACATAACATTCAGCAAACTTTAATAAGACTTAAACAGAAGGAGGATGAAAATGTCTGAAAATATTAAACCCATTGACTTCTATTCTAGGAGCAGGTACCTTTGAGACATGATCTTGTACGCATCGGGCAAATAACACCGCGTGTTCTCCATCTGCGCGGGGTCGGCGTCGCAGATCTTGTCGTCCGTGCGGCCATAGTTGGCGCTCTCGATCATGATGACATCGGTGCCCGGGCAGCGCAGCTCGATAGGGTAGCTCTCGCAGGACAACTCCCTCCTCACCACCGCCATGGGGACGGGCGCTCTGCTGAGAGCTGCGGTGGGAAAAAAAAACAACAAACAGGTGAAAAGGAATTCTTTACAAAGCCAAAACTAAACAATTACCGGAAAACATTCAAAACCTGTTTAAGACTAAGGAGTAAATGTATAAGTTATGGGGGGAATCAGTTTAAAATATGCAAATTCAGAACTACTAGAAAAAACTTTTGTGTATCAGGAAGTGGAGTCAAACTGTGGAATAATGTGAAAATTGAGCTTAGACAATAAAACTGTTCAAATTATAATTTAAACATATGATTCTTGCTTACTAGTAATATTAATATTCAATTATTGTTGGTGTTTTTGTTATTGATGCTAGTTTTTTGAAGTTAATGAAATAATAATTGTTTATCTACTATAGTTAACTTAAATAGATACTATATTGATGCGTTACATATGGGTTTAGTTGTTATATGTATGGATTATACATGTAATAAATGTAAGATTATGTAAGTGGTCAAAGAGTGGGGATTTTGAAACGTTTATATTTCAACCCACTCCCTTGAATATGTAAAACATAAAGTTTTGACATTATGTAATTAATGTTAATTAATAATTAATGTAATTAATGTAATGTATTTAATCCCTCTGGGATTAATAAAGTATTTTTGAATTGAGTTGAATGTTTCATGCTATTTTTTTTACATATTCAAAAAATAATAACCTAAACTAAACTAAATTATTTCTCAAGAAATTTTGAGGGATGACTAACAGAATGTTGGGATTAACTTTAGCAATCTAATCTGAAGAAATGCATATGCTCCAATGGATGAACTGTAAAAAGTGTAAAAAGAACCAACATTGAAGGAAATATTACAGCTGCTGTCAGGGCTCTTTAAGGTAACCATGGTAACCACAACTTGCGTCTATCACTTGCAGATAGCACTTTTAATAATAGGCAGATAGAAATGCAGACTAAAAAGTTATCCTCAAATAAACTGTGACTGTAAAATTTGAACATTTTAATAAAAGAGAAAGAAACAAATGTCGTGATTGCAAAAGAAAACAGAAAATAAAATAACGGAGCAGTAGCAAGAGAAAAGGACTTCTCTGTAAACACGCAGCGTGAACATATAATGCTGAAGGACTTTGTCGAAGCAAAAAAAAAAATGCTAACTAGACTGCTTAAGTCAAAAGGAGTAGATCAGCAATAACGTAGCTAAAATTGAAACAAGCAAAATCACAAAATGCAACAGTTGGCTAAACTGTTGCTAAAACCTAAAACAAGCAAAACAGTAGCTAAAAGATCAAATTAGTTAACTATAGCTAAAACATTTAAAACGCTAAACCAAATCTTACTTTAATTCAACAGAGGCTAAAAGCTCAAATTTGCTTAATTGCAGCTAAAATCTTACATTATAAATATAATGGATAATAAAAAGTTAAATTTAGCAAAACAAAGCTAAAGGCTGCATTTTGAAAATCGTAGCTAAAAGATAAAATTATCAATGTCTATCCAGCAACGTTTCTGAAGGAACAGATCTATTCTTTTAAAGTGGGAAAAAAAGTAAATACAATTTAATAATTCAAAAACTACAAAAGTTACATAAACTAAAATTCGTAGCAAACTATTACTGCTCGAACAGAACGTTTTAATATACGAACGACTGAAATAGCACAAAGTATATGGAAGTAGTTTGACTGCAAAATAACATCTGGAAGAAACAGGAAAACTATATAGTGTCAATGCTGACTCAGCATTAATGCACTGAAATATCTTTCAAAGTAACAAGTTTGAGAGCATCAGCTGTGTTTACTGGGTAAAAAAACAAAACAATAGCTAAAGTAATTTCATATCGGAGCCAGAGTGTAAACTTGTGTCTATTTCTACAAGAAAACAAGGAGACAGAAGGACCGGTCATCAAAAGGTCCCACACGGAGACGTGTGCAAAAAGGTTATCCACCCTTGTCTCCAGAGTGTGGGCTGATGGGACGCTGGTTGTTTGGAGTGGGAGGAAGAGCAATCCCACGGAGGCCCTAGAGAGGCTGGGAGCTGTGGAGAGACTGAGTACCAGAGTGACACACATCAAACATAAGGAAGGATCGTGTTTGTTTTTGACTGAAAGGAAATAAACTTCAATTCCACGAGCAAGATGATGAATTACAGAACAACCAGTGTCCAGAGCTAATTGGTTAAATCTTCCTTCAAGGCATTGTTTCAAAGTGGGCACCAGTTCACTTCACTTGGATTAAATGCAGGCAGGGGGTTGAAGGTCATAATGTGTCTTTGACAAAAAACAAAAATAAGTTAATTTGTCTTTAAAAAAAAACGTGTTTAAAAAAATCTCCAGTTTGGAGCAGAGTAAAAATAGCTGGGAGGGCTTCTGGACCGAGTGTCGGCCAAGTGCGGGTCACTGTTTTTAGCGGTTCCTTTGAGACACGAGAGCTCACATGCGTGCCCACGGATGTCTGGAGGCTCGAACTGGCACACGAGTGAGCATGTGTGCGTGGCAGACTGGAGACGTTCTGTGTTTACAGACAGGATAAAGAGCGAGCGGAACGGCGTGAACGTTGGCCTCGGTGACGGGTGAAGACTTTACAAACATATTTTAGGGAGCTGCGGGATGACGTAGAGCACTAACTAACAAAGCGAGAGCAGGTGATGCCACCTGGAATGAGTTTCAGGATTCATTACGTCATTTCAAACTGGTTTAATAATCAAAATATTCACTTGGTGAGAAGACAAGAGCCTCTCAGCGTGAGGTAGAGTTCATCTTGACTTTGGAATTAAGCACAAAACAACCTCATCACAGGCCTTGTTAAGATGTTCTGATTGTTTTGGTCATGGTGGTCATGAGAAGATGATGTTTAGCAGGTTCCAATAGCAGCTAATAAAGTATAAAGGTGAAAAATTGGAAATGAGAACAGCTGCAGTTTTCTAGTAATACAATCGAAAACTTTAGAACAGCTACAATATGGGCCTTAAAGCAAAAATAGTAAAGTAAAAAGTAAAAGTAAAAGTAGTATAAAGTAAAATATAAAGCATCAATGCACTATTCTGATTTTTTTGCTGTGATCTGAGTATCTTTTTGCCTGGTTGTTCACATTATCACTGAAATGCAACCGTCATCAGACTCCAGCGTGAACAGTCCACAGGCATGAAGCCAACATGTAGATGAAGACATGACATCGCACGCAGCATGCTGTGTTACAGAAGTGAATATGGATGCTACGCATGTTGACATGTGTGGATCAATTCTGAAGTTGTTGTACAGCAAATGGCAAATGGACAGTACTTATATAGTGCCTTTCTACCTTATTGAGGTACTCAAAGTGCTTTACACTACAATCTGTGCCTTCATTTACCCATTCATGCAGCACTGTCAGTCTGAGCTAACTAAATGGCCGTACCGTTTCTTGATTACGACGGTAAGAATTGCACTTACAGAACAGGAGGGATGTGCTGAAGTTACAGTGGAGAAACAAACTCAAGTATCAATCCCATCACATTAATGTCGATACCGTCTAGGAATGCGCAATATATACAGTACACGGTAGAAACAATACACATTTAGCCTATGATAGAGATCTGTACTCTACCGGCTAACTGCTGTAATGCTGTGTCTGATGTAAAATCAGTTGTCAGATTTAATTGTTACTTTTTTTAGTTGTGTGGTGGTAAAGTCTTTTTTTCGAGAGCTAGGTAGCAAAACTACAAGCTAACTACGGCCGGCTTGCCGTACTCGTATTCGGACGCATGCGCAAAACGCTGTGTTTCGTCAACGCTTTTTTTTCCGTCAAAAGTTAGGCTCTACTTTAAACTGAATGACGCTGGTATCAATTGTACCAATATTTGGATCAATTTGCATACCCCTACCTCAGTAACGTAAGTCGGATGAAATGTGACATGACTGATCAGACTATGGTTGACTAGAAAAGCATTGGATATGTATCCAATTTAGTACCGCATGTGAAAAAACCCCACCTGGGATGGATTTGAAAAAAATCTGATTTGTGGCTTTCTAACTGTCATAAGAAAAATAAAATAAAAATCAGATATGGACCACATTGGTCTCCAGTGTAAAGGCACTGATTGTTCCGCTGGTGACTGGAATCAGACAATTTTTAGATATAATTTAAATCAAATGGTTTTTCTCTATCCAAATATCATCTAGTTGCAACGCATTTCATGCTGTGGTCAATCTTGCAGTAAAAAAAAAATATGTCTTTTGGTATGATGCACTTCCATGTTTTTTACAGATTTTGTTTGCTGGTAATTATAGTTCTTAGAGAAAAAATGGATATGAGTAGATCAAAGCTTTAAAACTGAATCGTAATTGGAATTTGTCAAAAAAAAAGAAAGCAATCTATGCATCTATAATAGCATAGATTGACTTGTCTTTATGTGCTGAAGCAGGCCCCGAATTATAATTAAAAGCCTAAAGACATTTTAATTTTTCGTATTTTTATATTTCAGTCACTTACTCTACTAAACACAGACATGTCATTCATTTTGTAGGTTGCAAAATATCGTGATAGTTCAAGTAATGATCCACTCTGCCTACGAAGTAAAGCGTTGCATTTTCTATCATTACTCCCCACCACTCATCCTTCCATATCCTATTTTTTGACACACATGTAAATAATCAAATAATCTTTTGTAATTCATCAGAACATTGAATTGTTGATTATTTTCAAACAGGAAACCCACTCAGGTTTGTCCACCAGCATCGTGTCAGCTCTCACGACTTGCTTTTCTCTTTTCTCAGTTCTCAGTCTTTATTGTAGTTGCCTCGACGAGTCATTTTTGATTAGGTATATTAAAACTGCAACATGCGGCAATGTCAACCTGACTTTTTGTTTAATATCACATGGACTTGAGGATGC
Organism: Nematolebias whitei; assembly: GCF_014905685.2. Taxonomy (NCBI): domain Eukaryota; kingdom Metazoa; phylum Chordata; class Actinopteri; order Cyprinodontiformes; family Rivulidae; genus Nematolebias; species Nematolebias whitei. Next base: position 26,562,909 of record NC_056498.1, on the reverse strand, counting down.
TGAGATCAAGGCCCTGTGGGGGACCGTACCATCTGTTGCCTTCTTTGTTGCAATGCCTTCCTGATGGCATTGCAGAACGGTTAGGAATCTTAAAAAAATACATAAATCCTGCTGCATTCTGGAAAGGAGACGCTGCATTTACAAGAAAATCCATACCATCCTGTTTTTCCTATCGGCATTGGCCAGGTACAACTCTCTGTGTTCCCCTGCAGACAAACACAACAAACACAAAGAGACGCTTGCGAGGTGAAACGACAGAAGAGGACCCTCATTATCGTGTCATTTCATTTTGTCTCATAAATCATTCAAACCCCAACACACTAAAGCACACTTGCCATTGAAACATCACAGATTGGAATAATTATTTCCAATGTGGTGATGAAAGCTACCAATTATCATCCTCTTAGTGGGAAGATTTATTCTGCCTCCTAAACAGCACTGGTGTGAATCAAACCAAACTTTGCTGAAAAAGACAACAACAGAAAAAAGGGATGACATGAGGGTGAATCAGGCAGGTGCACTTAGATTTAATTATTTATTTATTTATTTTTTATTTTTTACTTTGATTAGAAAGAGGACAAATTGTTTATTGGTTCTCTTTGGGTGTTTTCTGTGTTAGGTCTTTTTAAGAGCTGACACTAAACTGGAGGAAAGAAACTAAACAGGATTCCAAACTTTGTACCAAGAGTTTCTAATGAATCTGATTTCGTCCACTTTCTATGTGATTTTAGAATTTATTCAATATGCATCTACAACTGATTGGATTTATTGTTCCAAGCTAAACAATAAAAATTTAAAAATATGTTTTTATGGTCTATATTTACAGGGGTCGGGGCTGTAGTAGCTTGGTGGTCAGTGCTGCTGTCCTGTAATTCTGAAGTTGCGGGTTTGACCCAGATTGCATCAGGAAGGGCATCTGGTGTAAAAACAACTGACAAATCTTTCATGTGAGTTTGCTCACTGGGGCGACCCCTGAAGAGAGGAGAAACTGAAAATAGGCCTGTCACGATTAATTTTCTCAGAAATTATTGCGATAAACGATAATATTGTTTGAAATTTGATAATGATTAGTAATTATTGTCAAATGTAAGAAGAAATGTTTGTTAATTTTTTTGAGTGTAGTACCTTTTCTCAACCACTGAATGGCTGTTTGAACCAAAGGATGGATAGTGAGGAAGCGAGCAGCGTGTTTCTTTAAGAAAAATGACAGGGAGGCCTCTTGACGTGACATGGGCTGTCTCTTCTTCTTCTTTGTCAGTTCTCAAAATGGCGGACACTCATGTGGCTTGAGCTGTTTAGCAAAGCATTTCTCGCACAAAGATTTTCATAAGAAAATTAGTAAACAAGTTCTCAGCTTCTTTTTGCGGAGAAAAACAGTTTTTTTACACAAAGGCACGGGTTTCAACCGTGAATTGTGGAGCTTCGACAAGACGGAGGTTTTTTCCCCGAGGTTGGCCTGTTAGCTTAGCTCGTAGCTAACCGTCCAAAAACGCGATTTTGGACGGTTAAAATAGATTTTAAAGAGAACAGAGAAAGGGAGGGGTCAGTGACGAGCACCGGAGTTGAACCGTGTTTTCAGTGGAAAAAGAGAGACACGAAGAAACGATAAAGCCAGTTAATGAAAATGAGGTTAATAATTTTTATTTATCATGTGATTAATTGATTTATTGTTTTATTGCGACAGGCCTTCCTGAAAGAAACCTACTGTACTTACTTGTTATTTACCACAAACCTTGGAACAACGGACAGTGATGTATGAAAGCCATGCTTTAAAACATTTTAGAAAACCATCTGACAACGACTTGAGAAATGCATCCTCCTTAACTGATTATTGACTGGACTGAATTGACTGGAATATTGAGCATGACCTTGATGGCATCATCCTTAAGTTATATGTCTAGTAGGTGTCAAGTTCTCAACTAATAGTTTTTCCGGCATCATCTTGTTGGTGATAAAATACAGTTTAATGATGTCAAATGTTTATATTTGACATTTTCTTTTGCTGAGAAACAAATACGACAACATGAAACTAATTCACTAAATTGGAAAAAGTAACCATGCAAAAAGAAGGAAGAGCAAGAGTACTGCATTCGGGCATGATACGCCTGTCGACAAACTATTATACAGCAATCTATAGCAATGGCCCGGACAAGCAAAGATGTTGTATAACGTTAGACCTTAATTTGTGATGTTGACCTTAGAGCTGGGGTGATTAAATGATTACACAACACGCCGTCTAGTGGTGGTACAAATCTGTGTAAAGTTCTGTTAAAATACCTTGAGTTGATAGAAGTTATGGCCCAGACAAGAGAAAGTTTAAGGATACACAGACAGAGATTCTAGCATAGTACGCCTGCCTTTCAGTGCGAGTATAGCAATAACAACAACAGCACATTTGTTGAAAAGCAGCCAATACACAAAAACAGTGGACAGAAACACCTTCAGGGCGAACTATCGATTAAGATAATTCAAAAAGCTACAAGGCAGTCCAAACTATTAGAAGCAAAAGCAAAAAAAAACCAACAAAAAAATCATATAAATATTATTAGAATGAACTCCCACAGCCCTCGAAACAGGAAAAAACTACTTTTAAAGAGCACTTTGAACATTTTCACATGAAAAACCACATCATGCTTTAGTCAGTGAGCAGAATCAGCTGATTTTCAGCTTGACCAGTGGATTTGGAGCCAGGATTTATGTTCACACTCAACAACCCAGCCCTCCTTTTATTATTTACGAGCTTTATACATGACTTGTAAAGCACTATATTCAACCAAATCATACAATTTTTATAATTTCAATTGATGAAATAATATATTTGTTGGGTGACCATAGCACTTCCTACTAATAATTCTTATAGCTCTTTTTTTGTAAAATAAAAATAGGGTTTGTAATCGTTTTGCATGCTTTTCCCCAAACTTCAATACAATAGATAAAATATGGAACAATCATTACATTATACAATATATACAAAGCTTTGTCATTCAAAAATTATTTTACTTTATACAGTAATGCAATTGATTTTGCTATTTTGATTCTTAAGTAATTTACATGAGATTTCCATGTCAGCCTCTCATCAATAATGACACCCAAAAATTTGATTTAATTAACTCTTTGAATTTCATTGCTGTCAATTTTAAATGGGACTTGGATAATTTTCTTTCTATTGTTAAATATCATGTAGTTTGTTTGTTTTTTCTCTACAAATTTAATCATAACTTAATAAGCAGGAACCAAGTTTGTATTTTTACGAATTCTGCATGTATCGGCTCTAACATCCGTTCAGTATCTTCACCCGAACAAAAAAATGTGGTATCATCTGCAAATAAAACACTTCAAAAGCCCTCACACATCAACCAGACCATTCACAAACAAAATAAACAACTTTGGTCCCAACACAGAGCCCAGAGGAACTCCACATCCATTAACACAAAATTCTGATCTTACATTGTTTCCCTGTACAAACTGTCTCCGATTACACAAATAACTGGAATCCCACTGTAGTGCTAATCCTCTAACGCCATATTTATTCAGTTTTTCAAGGAGAATGGTGTGGTCATTAGTGTCGAAGTCCTTTTTTAAATCAACAAAAACACTAACACAATACTGTTTTTGATCAACAGCATTTGTTATCTCTTCGATTAGTTCCATGAGAGCCATTGATGTTGAATTATTTACTCTAACCCCACATTGACTACTACTTAAAATATTCTGTTTATCTACGAATCGATCTAATCTGGTTACAAATATTTTCTCTAATATTTTTGAAAATTGTGGCAACAAGGATATTGGTCCACAATTAGTGAACACACATTTCTCACCAGAACTGACCAATGTCATTTACACCAAGTGTAAATCTAGACTTTTTTGGATTAAAAAAAGAACATAAAATACTGTCAGTATATAATCTTTATCTTCTTCATCAACATTCCATGAAAGCAGCTGTAACGAATCCTTTCAAGGCTTTAAGATTTGAGGCTTTTTTTCTTCATGTTTGTTTCATTGAGACAAAACGAACTTTCTAACACTGTGTGAGTTCACATGACGCGGCCCCACACCGCTCTCTAAAACACTCTGATACTCTAAAGGTGAGAGCTCTATAGAAAAGAAGCATTAAAAAAACATCAGAACACGTTGACATCAGCTGGGCCGCCAGCAATCCTCTAATGTACGCCAGCCAACGCATGCCAGTGATGTCTCGAATTACTCTGCTAGTCAACAACTGTAGGTTTAATTACATTTGTGGCTGGGGGGGGGGCAGTGATTGATAGGGTTCATATTGCTCAGGTACCAGAGCCGGCTTCCTGTCGCGCTCACATGTATCGCCGTATACCTGCATGCAACATCGTCAGATCCACTGAAAACCAAAAAGAGCCTTATCTGCGCTCCGGTGTTCTATTCAGTTCTCGCTTTCCTCCTTTCTGCAGCTGAGACTTTACAGGAGTATTTATATGCAGCCCATATCTCTTTCCAGCACAGCAGAATCTCCCTGGATAATTCTTTTGACAAGAGCACTGCTCAATAGGAAAAATAAAGAAAACGATGGAAAAAGTAGCTCCAGCTGAGCCAAACTGTAAAAGTAACACAGGATACATACGTATATTTCTTCTTAAAAGCATCTATTTTTTTGTACAATGCTTGCAAATAATCATTTTTAAATTATTACCCCACAAAAATATAATTACTCACTAAGAAAGGACAAAGTTTTGCTGAAAAGTGCTCATTCTTGGGTCAGCAGACCACAGAACTTCTGTTGAACAGTCATCATTATAAAACAAGACTTTAGAGGATGGCTCCTCATTACATTTTTTAGGAAAAAGAACATATCAGGGTTGAGATGTTAGGGCCGACCATCAGACATTTCCAATGAGACACTGATAATCAGCTGCCAGAGCTAGGCGGCATCTTCTAATGAGGAATATGTGCTGCCAGATCTTCATCAGGCTTAAAGTCAAGTGTGGAAGCTCAAACACAGCAGATACTTAACCAATAATCAAACACTTAGGAGTGCAGCAACACCCCGAACAGGAAGAATAAACATTTGAGCTGGAAAATAGAGCTTTAGAATATATTGAAGATTATCACTGAATTAACAATATGCAAAAGATGGCAACAAAAAAAATCTGCCCAATGCCCATATTTGGTTTAGATCAGTAAATATACTTTTAATAAAGAGTGCCACCTAAAAAAAAAAAAATACTAAGCTTCCTAATACCCGTACATGACTGGGCTGCCAAAGTCAATGTTAAATCTTAAAATTGTGGGCAAATTGGCATTATATATTTTTTTATTACAGTCTCATTAGATTCTGAATGTTTGCAACCAAATGACCAGCGAGCCACGTGGACGTGTTTTAAGCAGATAGGTTTTTTAAGTAATGACAATTTTCTGAGTGATTGTCTTTAAAAAAATTACAAATTATTATTATGTATTAATAAAATAATAATAATTTGTTATAAGCTGTGGATTTATAACCTAGCATGGCAACAGGCTAGTTTTGTTTACGAGAGTGCCGGGTTGAAAACTCTCATTTTTATTGGTCTTGAATCATTTCATCAGGGATTCCAGCCCTATATTTATAAAGGGTGCTTAAAGCTTCACAATGACTGCAAACATTATATGAAGGGGTTTCCTTGCATTATAGCAGTTGGCAGAGGAATAGGGCCTGCTTAAAAAAACCAGTATGTGTTGGCTGTAGAGCTCCAAAGTGGAATGGGTTTTCTCATGTTTCACTAAAATATAATAAATTGTCTTTTTCTCACAGATTTATTTTTGAGAAATTTTCTCTACGTTGTGCAACGTACTGCTAATAAAAGTCATTGCACTTCATGGCTAAATGAGTCACGTTTTACTTTCAAACTGCACAACATGATACAGGACATTCTGGTTTAACAGGGTGCTTCAATGCTTATGCCATGGCTCTAAATAATGTTGAAACTGCACCGTGCATTAGGCCTAAAAAGTGAACTGAAAAGGTTGAAACGGAACACATTTTGTGTACATTTGTGTTTGTGCTTGTGTGGGAGGAGGCCTGCATGCAAATGAACTCTGGCTTCATTGAATTATTGTAAGATGGATGGAGGGAGGAGGAGACGCTGAGGAAGCTGATTCATCAGATCAAATATCTCGTTTTTTTTCCCCTCCGAGAATCACCGGATGGGTCCGCCTCCCCTGAGCTGGTGATTAATTAGCACATGGATCTGGGACGGGTTATTTGATTAGACCAATGGGAGCCGATCCCAACGACTTCTTGGTTTGCCATAAATGACAAACTGGTTGATGGAGGGGGGTTACGGTAAGGCTCTACTACGCAACAAGAAGGAGAACAAACAAATGGAGCAAAACGTTTTACAAGAATATGTGAGCATTATTTAACTTGAAGTGAGATATTCTGGCAAATTGTTCTCTTGAATAAATTACGTGAATATGTGAGTTGAGGCTTTTTTTTTTTTGTATTTTATTTTGCACAGAACATAAAATTTCCAGGAACTGAACTGTTAAAGAACTCTGGGTGTTTAAGAGGCAAAGCATCAATACAAAAAATGGTACAGAGGTTTAAACCTCTGTTAGCGCGCAAAGGTTGTGTTGGGCATGACTCTCAGTTACTACCACATCAAACTTCACCTCAATATCTGTAAAAATGACTGCCTTTGCAATGATTGCCATTTTCTAAATTGGATTAGCTGTGGCAGCCATGTTATATTGGCTTGACTCTGGAGGTTAATCAGTGGTAGATGTTTATCAAATTATACTTTTGAGAGTTTCACCAAAAAACATGCAGGGTTTCAAGGGATACAGTAGTCCCTCCCTTATCGAGGGGATTTTGTTCCAGATACCCCTGCAATATAGGGATGTTATATTTATTTTTGTATTTATATATATATATTAAGGCTTTATAAATCCTTCCCACACTCTTGCAATGTTCTTAACAATGTTTTAAACTCTCTAAATACTCTAAAAAAGCAGCACAAAAGAGAGCAGACAGATTGATGCTACGGTTACTTAGCAAATCAGTGCCCGGGGGCTGACTGGCCATCGGGAGCACTGCAACATTTCCAAACTGGGAAATGTCTCAGCTCGGTTTGGGTCAGCTTGGTTCAGGTCACGCTTGATTATTTTAAATAAACAATCCATACTGCTCACTCTGCTGTCCAGCCTCTCCGGAAAAAAAACAAACCTTGTCCCCTCAGTAGTATCCAACTTCCGGCCTGTCTCCAAACTCCCATTTGTTCCTAAACTACTGGAGAAAATAGTCTAGTCCCGGTTGAAGTGCTTTCTGGAGGGCCACGCCATCTTAGAGCTATTCCAATCCGTCTTTAAACCTCTCCACAGCACTGAAACTGTCCTGCTGAAGGTCTTTAATGACATTTTATTAACCACTGATCACACTGGTTACTGGTGATTCTGTGCAGCTTGTCCTGTTGGACCTCACAGCCACCTTTGACACCATCGACCATGAAATCCTCATTGCTAGGTTGGAGCAGTGGGTGGGCATCACAGGGTCAGCCCTCAGTTGGTTCAGATCCTACCTCAATGACCAATCCTTTTGTGTCTCCATCAAGAATTTTAGCTCTACAGCGGCAGAGCTTAAATGGGGGGTTCCGCAGGGGTCCATCCTGGGTCCCCTCCTATTCTCTTTATACCTGCTGCCGCTTGGTGCTATTTTCCGGAAACACAACATGCCCTTCCACTTCTAGGCCGATGACTGTCAAACTTACTTCCCCCTAAGACACAATGGCACACGCTCTACTCAACCATCTTGAATTTGGTTGAAACTAGACATTAACCATTTAAAGCCTAAGCCTTAAATTTTCTGCCTCAATACTTTTGCTTATTTTAACCATAAGAAAGCCATAAAATATCCTGTGAGGAAATACCTTTGCCTACTTTTCTACAATATTTGAAACTTTAAATATCTATACCATACCAAATACCATACCAATTTATTTCTAAAGCACTTAAAATACAACATAGCAGCCGTCCGAAGTGCTGTACAAAATTAAAAACAAACAAAAAACAGTAAAACAATAAAAACACCTAAATATATATTCAAAAAATAAACAGAATATCATAAGTAAAAGAATACAACATTAAGACACAGATGCTGACTCACTCTAGGTTAAAAGCCAATGAAAAAAAAAAACGTGTTTTTAAACGAGTTTTAAAAACAGAAAGTGACAGGGCCTGCTTGACCTCCAGTGGCAGCTCATTCCACAATTTAGGAGCCAGAGCTGAAAAGGCTCTGTCTCCTCAGGATTTATAAAAGGCTTTCGGGACTGCTAAAAGCAACTGGTCAGAGGATCTAAGAGCATGTATCGTATGTAAAAGTGAAGCAATTCAGACAAATAAGAGGGACTAAGACCGTTCAAAGACTTAAAAACAAACAATATCTATATCTAGCAATTATTTCCAAATTACTGCTTGTTAATGAACGGTAAAAACAGTTTAAAATAAGAAATAAAATTTAAGTTTTAGTCAACAAAAACACAACAGTTGTACACAAGAAATTAATGTTGCATGTTGAATTTCAAATAATAATCAATACAACTTGAAGCTTCTTTTTCTCTGCAAATGTAAAAACAGTCCAAAACACAAACTGGCAAAAATATTATTGCCAACTTTTAGTATTTTAGAGGTCAGCAGTGATGATCTTTTCTTTATGAACCGGTGTGTGACTTGATGACAGCTTCACGACCTGACAACCTGAACAATCTACCGGACATCTCCGGTAGATTGACGGCTTTTGACACTTTGACCAACGTGCTGCTGAGCACATTCAGCATTAATCACGGCGACAGAACCCAGACATTCTGTTCAAAATGCCAAATGAAGGAGCCATTTGTTTTGCTACAACTTGCATTCACCGACGCACGTTGGAGCGCATTAATTGCCAGCTCACCATGCATTTGCAAATTCCAGCCGAGAGGAAAGACTGATGGTGGGTTATTGCAGGGCGGAAAAGTGCGAGTGCGAGATTCGAAGTGTCAGTCAAACTGCCCGTGACGCCTGGAGGCAAATTAGCCCGTCGGTGTTAAATTAACACGGAGGGATAAAGATCCAGTGCAGTTGTAATGAACTACAGCTTCGAGTGGATGAGGCTCCTCGTGGTGAGAGGACAAATTTTTTAAGCAATTAATTGTCTGAACACTGATTCAGGATTCTCACTTTTGTTTTCCTGGGATTTATTTCTATGTATTTTTGCAGTAAAACTACTTCTGCATGGTTTGTTCTATTTAAGCCATTTAAACTTCAAAATGTTCAGCTCATTCAGGGGATGAGTGCTGACTTTTTAAATTTAATTTAATTTTTTTTTACTTTCACTAACTTAATTTTAAAGTATTTTAACACCACCCACCCAAAAAAAAAAAAAAAAAAAAAAACCCAGATCAGTTCCTTCATTTTGCTCTCTACTGTTTTGTGATTTTTATTTTTTTGTTTTGTTTTTAGGCTTTTGAGATCTTTGGAGAGCAGTGGCGCAGAGGTTAGAGAAGGTGGGCCTGTGATCAAAAGGTTGCCGGTTCAACTTCCTGGACCAACAACATTAAAATGTGGGTTGGAAATGCAAAACACCCACACCTGCCTCCACCTTCATTTGCCCCACCCTGAGCCCATGGGCAAGGCCCTTAACCCCCACCATCTGCTCCCCCAGGCACCCCAGATAGCAGCTCTCTGCTCCACACAGAGGGTTGTGGTAGCTCGGTGGTCTGTGGTTGCGTCAGGAAGGGCATCCGGCATAAAAACAATTGCCAAGTCTTTGTGCGAGTTACAGTAATTTGCTGTAGCGATGCCTGAAGAAGAGAGCAGCCAAAAAGAAACTTTAGCTAGCTTTTTTGCTACTTTGAATATTTACTTTTAATTCTGAGCTGCCATTTTGTTGCATTTAGGGTTTAACAAACCTTTTGGTACTACATGACAGTCTTTTGCTATTTCTAGCATGCATTTTGTGACTTAACTTCTAGCTAAACTTTTAATCCTTTTAGCTTTTTGGCATTGTTTTTCTTTATTTAACTATGAGTCTTTTGTTATGTTTTACTTACAGAGTTATTTTTGTGCTTATTTTATCGCAGGGCTTAATTTGTAAACCGATTGATGCCGGAACAGTTGGCAGGCTGGGGGGGTGGGGGTGCAAGATAGGGGGTGCAAGGGGGAGGTGTCCGTGGGTCCTTTCACAGAATTTTTTTAATAACAGAGATACCATTTCCTGCATTTTGGTGTATTTTAACGGTTGTTATACATCAACATTTACCAACATTTGTAAACACTTAATGGAATTGACTATTTTGAAGAAGAACAGCAGGTTGTGTGTGCAGCAGCTCCGATTCTGTCAGGTGTCCTAAACCCCCCTCCTCTCTCCCCTCACTTCACGGTTCTGAGCTGAACCCTTCTCCCTCCTGCTCCAGTCTCATGGCACAGTTTGAAGCACCTGAAGGCTTCAGTTCTCTGTTGTCCAACTAAGGACAATCCATCCATCCATCCATTTTTTAATAAAGTAAAAATTAAATTGGACTGGCTTTTTGACGTTGTGATTGCTGTAGTTATTTTGACAAATTAGCGCCGTTGTTTTGAAACATGACATATAATGTGATAACACATCAAACATTTCTATCTTTGTATTTATTTTTTTTTTTTACAGTAAGCTTTTTGTATTTATTATGTCTGAAATGTAGCAGGAGTTCAGACACCTGCTGGTGTTGTGCGCGCGCGAGAGCTGTCTGGAGACGTTTCTGTGCGTAACGTGTACTGTCCACAGGGCATTTATTTATTCTGTTGAATAAATGATAGTTTCTGTTTCAGGGGTCTGGGAGGAGAGGAGAAGGGGTGTCTTTCAGTGCGTAGCCCCGCTAACTAGGGACAATATTTGGAGAGGAGGAGGAAAGAAGGTCTCTGTGCAGAATCTCTGTGCGTAAGACCATCTGTCCCTCTGTCCTCCCCCCCCACACACACACAAACACACTCCCACACCTAGAGGCTCCTCTACTGCTCCTTGAAGGAGCGTGTAACTGGTTCGCCACGAGTGCTGCGGCTGGAACATCCACTCGACAGACTGGGTCCACCGGACTAAGGGCAACGTCTCCTCTCATTTTTTAATAAATAATCAAAATAAAAATGTGCAACGACTTTGAAATTTTAGGGGCGGAGCTGCGGCCGAGCTGCCGGATTCAAACAAAAAGTTGCCGGAACAGAACGGGTCAAAATGAGAGAGTTCCCAGATCTTGTTCCGGCAGGATCCGGTTCAAATTAACCACTGCTTTAGCCATATTTTCTGCTTTTCATCATTTCAGCTTCTAGCTAACCTTTAATAGCCAGTCTTTTGATACTTTTGTCTTTTAGGTAAAGTTTTGCTACTTCAAACTCTTAAGGGTTAGGGGTATTTTTTTAGCTTTTAAGATAGCATTTTCTTCTTTTATTTTAAATTCTCATTTTCTTCTTTAGCTTTTAGCTAGCCTTTAGCTATATTTACATTTTACCTAACTTTTACTTCTTTTAGCAATCATTTTGTAACTTTAACACAGCATTTTGTTCTACCTATAGCTTATGTTTTACTACTTTAAGCTTTTATGCTAGCTTTTTGCTATTTTTGTTTTTTAAACTAGCACTTTACTTCTTTTGACTTTTAGCTACAGTTCTGCTTCTTTTAGTTTTCAAAACAGTTTAGCTTTTAAGCAAATTTCAGCATTCATTCAGCATTTATTCAAAATAAGAGAAACTGCACGTTCTGTAAAAAATGCAATTTCTTCGTTTTAATAAAAAGCAGTTTCTTGGAAAAAACATTTTCCTTCCCTGCTGCAACCACACATCAGCACAGTTAAAACTAATCACTGTGAAGGTTAATAAATTGGTCACTATATGTAGAGAGGGAATCTGCAGAGCACAGCGGTTTTCATCCCTCAGTGATATGCTTTATTAAGAAGGCAGATACCTAATGTTTGCATACACACAAGCAACTAATACGAGTGCCCTTCCATCTCTCCATAAAGATTTGATTCACACACTGAAAACCCAGGGGTGAAGTATCTCTCCATGCATGAAGCACATCCATTTACCTAATCACCACTTCATTTCATTATGCATGTAAACATGACGAGTGAATAAATAAATTTTTTTTTAAAAAAACAACTCTGTCAAGATTTGATGTTAAAATAACATTGTTTTATAAAACTAACCCCAATGCATTGGAGATTAAAGATTTTATTTATTTTAAGTGAAGTTGTGTTGAGTAGTTATGAGTATTAAATATCTTACATGCAGCAGACCGCACTTAGAACATTCCCAATTTGGACAATTACAGATACAGTAAATACTCATGGAACAGTTAAGCTGAACGCTACGCTAAGCAGGACTAATTTCAGAGATAATTTCAACTCAAACTCAAAACGTTCCTTGCAGTTTGTCACTGTTTTTATAGTGACAATAGTGGCTACATACATGCTAGCTGCTAACTAGATCTTATTGCTGATATTAGCTGATAGTGCAATAACTTTTTCCTTGACACAGTTATCCAGACCCACATGCCCATTAATACTTTTTGTAAAAGAAACCAAAACACCAACAGAGATGGTTTTTACCATTTTCTTTAAAGATAGGTCTGACTTTGACCGAGTGTGGAAATGGTTAAAAGATCAAGGGAAACTGTAAACAAAATACTGTAGAGCCAAGATTGTTATAGTACAATATTTTGTCACATTATGAATGTTATTTCTTGCTGTTTTGATATACCATTAATATGGACATTCTCACCACCTAGTGGTGGGCATAGATATGTCTACATTTTCGTTATACTCATTTATATAGAATGAATGGAGGAAAAAAACAAACAAAAAAAAATCATTAAAAAAATCTCCATAATAAGATATACAAGGCCTAAGTCACTGCAGACTACCATTACAGTAGTCCCTCAATACCTTCCGGTTTGACTTTCGCAAACTCGGTGTTTTGCGGGTTTTCAATGTAAGATTGCACACAACAGTCAACTTTAATATTAACTCATATGATTGGGACGGTACAGTAAAAAGTTAACTGGAGTGGATGGGAGTGGGAACCAACCAATAGGACAAAAAAAAAACATAAAAATACTTTGGACAGATGCTGCCATTTTGTAGTTCTTTTTCAATAAGCCTACACTGTAACGCAAGCCCAGAAGCCAACAGTGCTTCCAGTCGCTGCTTTCTGCAGAAATTACAGCAATGGAGGGAGCAACCACTAGCGGAGAAACCAATGGGGTAAAAAAATAGTTTTGTAACGCAAAGTCAGAAGTAACGATCTATCTATTAAGCTCAAAGAACTGTCAAGAAATAATCCTGAAGCTGAACTCATCCTTAAAGTATCTTCACTGGTGAGTACCCATATAAAATTTTGCAGTAATTACAGAGGTTTAAGAGTTTAGAACATTGTTAAGAACATTGCAAAAGTGTGGAAAGGGTTTATAAAGCCTTAAAATATATTTAAGTGCTAAAATAAATATAATGTCCCTATTTGGCAGATTTTCACCTATCGCGGGGGTGTCTGAAACGTAACCCCCGCAATAAGCAAGAGACTACTGTATGGACAATTTCCTAGATGGTATTTTCATAACCTGAACAAAGGTATTGCATATTGCAGAGAAAAGCAGCTACGGGAGCCCCGATATTCAAGCTGAGAGCAAATAAGTGTAAAAACATGCTTTGATACTGCAGAACGGTGTTGAGAAGTATTGAGTGTTGTGAAGTCGACCAACAACTAGACGTCAGAGAGTTTTCAAGATGCATTTTACTTAGATTAGCTAGAGTAAAAACAACTGTCCTTCAAAATATTTTTAATTCTAAGTCAGTTTTGATTCATTTTGATTCCCCCTTTTTCTTCTTGCCTGTGTGTGATCAAATCCAAGAGAGTGACTCGCTTTCAATCAGCAAAGTGGTGTTCTGTTAGATGGCTCAAGCCAGAGGTGAGTCTTTGTGGCTCGTGTCAGCAAACCAGGCCTCGTTCAGCTCCAATCATGTCTGACATCGTTTCACTTTTTCCTCTCCTTTCACCGCTTTCTCCCCCTTTTCTTGTCTTATTCTCCCTCTATTCTGCAACCCACCCACACACTCAGCATCACTCAAGAGAACATCTCAGCCAAGACTAATGCACCTTGGCCCCCACCTACTGTACGGAGCCTCCTCAGGCTCAAATGAACACAATCCCTTGCACACAAAGTCATGGGAGATCCACACCATCGCTCTCACACACAAACACAGCTCCCAGAGCAGGCATGATTCAACATGTCCCTTTAGTAACACATGCCCTGCTAGTAATTGAGGTCAAAGAGAAGAAACAACAGGATGATTTTTGTCTTGTGTGAGAGGGAAGAGGTCTTTTCCTTCCTCTTTTTTACTGCACATTATCTGATGGAATTGCCCGCCAGCACACCGGAGGCAAGAGCTCGGATAAGTTTAGCAACACGAACGGAGACAAACTGCAGTGGAACCACGCTAATGTTAACATCTCAGCAAAAACAGGTTCGGGCAAGGAAAACACACACAAAGAACAGGGCAAAAACGAGAATTTATTACAAGTTGACCTCAAAGAGATATTTAAGTGATAGAATAATGCTATTCTTAGTACATGTTAGACCATAATACCTTTATGTGGCGTGTATTTTTTAAGATAGACATTTAAACAACTCTATATCACTAAGTAGCCCTTTAGATATCCACTGGTATAGCTGCTGATGTTCTTCTTTGGTAAACTAAATGTTTTTGTTTAAAAAAAAAATCAGAAAGATTACCAAAAACTTAAAATTACGAACTAAAATATTTTGTGTCTCAGTATTCAGCAAAATTATAAAAGAATATAACGTGCATTGTATGTGCAGTATGTCATAAGAATGTCACTTCAAAACTCATGTGAAAGGAACATCAGGACTTGAATGCATTGCTTTGGGTATGACTAGTTAAATTCAAGTGAAACATATAAAAATGTAACGAAACAATAAATATGAAGCCATTGCTCTCAATTGGTAAAAGATTAAATGTCCCTTCCATGTCTGGAATGAGTGTTTGTCCAAATGAGTTGAGTTCAAGGACCTGGGAGTCTTGTTCACAGGTGATGGCAGACAGGAAGGAGAGATAGACTGATGGATAAAAGCCTTCAACAAAAGTCTTTCTCTTCCACAATCATGAGGGTGTTGATCCAGTTTGTTGTGGCAAAAAAAAAGCTGAGTCATATGTAAAGCTCTCAATTTCCTGGTCCTATTATATACATACTAACCTTCACCTACGGCCAGGAGGTATGGATTAGAACTGAAAGAACAAGAACCTGGATACAAGTGGCTGAAACGAGATTTCTCCTAAGGGTTCAGCTTTGGGGGGAGACCTGGAGTAGAGTCGCTGATCCTCTGAATTGAAAGGAGTCAAATGAAATGTTTCGGGCATCAAAATAGGATGCCTCCTGAGCACCTTTCTCTGAAGGTTGTCTAGGCATGTCCAACCCAGACGTCTTTAAAGGGATTATGTATCATCCATCAAAGTACACCAGGAGGTACTGGACAGTGTCTCTGGAGAGAGAGAAACTTCTGAGTTTCACTTCTGTACCAGTTATCTCCTCAACCCGAATAAGAATATGTGGGTAAAAATGGATGGATAGAAGAAGCAATATCTAAAAAAGTTAAATCTGGTCCTCTGGACATTCAAAAAAAAAAAAAAAAACAAAGCAAAACAACAAAAAATGTAGAAACGTTTCGTCTCTCTTCCGAGAGACTTCTTCAGTCTGAGGTGCTGTTTTCAGCTCAGTCTCTTAAATAGCACCTTCTCAGAGTGGATCAACCAGTTTTGCTGCTGACAACCAAAACCAGCTGATCACATGCTCAAGAAGGACCATCAGCCTAACAATGGGTCATTAGCACACTGATGGCTGTTTACTACTCACAGAGGGCTGAGTGATACTAGCAATCACAGCATTGTAAGAGGGGGACAGTTGAACACGTAGGCCTGAAGAAGCAATAGTTAAATGTTGATTTTGTTCATGGGGGTTGATCTAACTATGATGGACTTGCAACTTATCAATGGTGTACCCCTCCTCTTGCACAGTGAATGATGGGCAGGGGCAAAAAACAACACTCACAACCCAGAAAAAAAAAATGGCCAGATGAACTGATCAATAGGATTAGGGTTAAAGATAACAAATGCCTCTCTTAGGACTTGTTTTAACAAGTGTTTTGTTTATTTTTAATCATTTGCAAGACCTTTTAATACTTTAAATGCATATGTTTTCCTTAACTTTAGGAGGCACCATGCACCTTAACACTTGAGTGCACTTCATGCACTGCCATGGTAACGTTATTGTAGAAGGTCCTTCCACATCAACTATAGCACAGACTAAAATAAATAAATAAAATAATATAATAATAAATAAATAAAATACAATCCTTAACACTTGAGTGCACTTCATGCACTGCCATGGTAACATTATTGTAGAAGGTCCTTCCACATCAACTATAGCACAGATTGATGACAGAACACTAAGAAAATGTGTTCACTTGTAATGAAATGGAAAGCAAGCAATATCACTGTCTGAAAAGATCCCTGGGGCTTGCTTTATTACGGCTGTATTAATATGGCAATATGGAGCGTAAATGGTGCTGAACTCCAACACTAACACACTGACCACCAGGCTAGTGCCACGCCAGCTGTCACAACACAACCTATAATAACTTCCTGCTTTTGGCACAAGCTGATCAGTGTGTCCGTTGATGGTGGTGATAGCAAAAGAAAGCACTTAATCTAACTTGATCCTAAACATTGGGAGCTAAAGTGAAATAGAGAACACTAGTTTGTATTTGTTGAGATTTTTTTTTTCCTTCTTTCTTTTTCAAGTTGAAACAAGAAGAGCGATAGCAAAAATAATTCAACAAAATAAAACATCATACTGGTTGTTAAAGCAGTCTTGAGATGAAACTTCCAGTTGTCTTTTGTTATCAAAATGTGTTTACAAAATTGTTTAATAGCATAATGATAAATTGATAAACCCATACTTTCATCATTGTTCATCCATCATTTAAACCAACGGTTTTCGAACTTTTGACAAAAATACAATCCTCAAATGTTAAGCCCTCCAAGTAACATTATTACGACAGACAAGAAAACCAGTAACACCACCTTGTACCACTGTTTTTTAGGCTTGTACTGAAATGCTTCAAACATGCTGATCTTCTGACAAACAAGCTGAATGACCAATTTATTTGAATCCCTAACGCTAACCTAAAAACTAAACCTGCATATTTATCCTAACAGTAACCTTTCACTAAACCCTGCTAGCTAAGCATCCAAACCCGAGGCCCAGTCAATCTCTGCTGAGCCTTCGTTGGGTGTGGGTGTAGTAACGGCTACAACATGAGTCAGCGTGTGCCTGGTCTTTCTTCAAACCATTTTAGTCAATGGATTGATTCAGAGGAACTGTCAACATACTAAAATACTGTGGTACTCTGGATTCATTGTTGATAACTGCACTTAAAATATAGCGGCTCGTTACTTTTTATTTTCCTGTCCCACAACAAGAGTACGAATTTGAGATAGGTTGAATCAGATTTCCTCGTTGTTGCTAACAGGCCCTATATGCCGTTTTTCCACTGTCCTGTCCCATCACGACTCACTTCGCCTTAATATGACCCGACTTGGTTCTACTCTCTGTAGTTTTCCATATAATGGGATTAACCTATCTAAATAAAGGTTGAATGAATATAAAGTATAACTGAGTGCTGGCTCAATGTGGGTGAGTCATCATAGTGCAGAAACCTGAAACTTACCACTAACAGGTAGATATGTGAAATAATGATATATAACACTCACCATCCTCTGCCACAGTTTCCAAAAAATGTTGAGGCCACCTTCTTCCCTCCAACTTTTAAATAAAATCTATTTGCTCTACCTCTGTCTGAATACTGTTGACAGCCAACAAGCATAAAAACGTCTACAACTCAGCACCACTGTGTTGGCTTTACATCTTCCTAATATAATGGATATACTTTTAAAAAGTAAATAAAAACAAATGAGGCAGTTGTGAGGATTTAAAAATGGTGGCTTTCTTGTGAAGAAGATGCTCTCATGTTTGACGTCACTTTTTGGCCAATCAATGGTCTGCAGTCTGCTGAGGTCATTTTTTTAATTCAACCTTTATTTAAACAGATAAGTCACATTGAAACCTTGGTCAAGTACATTCTAGTGGGTCTTTACTGGCAATTCTTACATAGCCACTAGAATATTGCCAAAGTATTGTTTATTACAGTTTCCACAGGGATTCTCCAAATATTCTCCATTGCCGTTTTCTTTCAAGTAGTTTTCATTTGAAGCCAAGATCCCAATTTGTTTCTTAACAGTTTAGCTTTACATTAAAGTTACGTTCCATTAATGTGGAAATAGTTGATACCAAAGTACCACTAGAGGGATGCTAAGTACCTTCAGTGGTACTTGACCACAATTTGAGAACCACGAAGTTAGACCAAATATATTAAAAGAACATGAACGTGTGAGACTTAAAATATAAAAGTCTATGATTTATTACACTTTGTTATTGCACTTTGTTGCAATATTGATATGGTTCACATTGACAATTCAGTGACAATATATTTCCAACACATTGTGCAGCCCTAAAGAGCATGCTCAGAAATAAACCAAAGTTCTCTCACATATCCCTGCAAGTATGTACCGATATTTTTTCCATCTTTTTTATCTTTCAGGAGTGTCACTTCCAGGGGCAAAAAGCATGAATTAATACCAATTAAAACTGGGTGCTCTAGTGTTTACTTACATAATGAAGAACAAGAAGTTATTTAAAGAACAAGATTAAATTTTAATTCAGTGCATTTGTTATGTTTTTGGGTTAACAAAGGCACCTCGTTTTCATTCATTCTAATTGTCAGTGAAGTCGCTTCTTATATTGTAAAATGTGATTTTTACTCACAAACACATTTAATGATGCAGCCGCATTTTTAACGAGACTACAGATATTTTCACACACACACTGTTCCTAACTTTGTAAGATATCTGCATGCATATTTAAGTAAAACCCTTAAAGGTATGGTTTTAAAGGTGTTTAAATAAGCAAAGATGCAGAATAAGCATGGGATCGTTGGGGGTTGGGAGTTTGCCCTATATACTGCGCACATCCAAATGGTGGTGAAATTTGACGTATTGCATGGCATCAGCAGATTAAAGGCTGTACTTAACAGCAGCTGGCTTCATTTGTTCCCTCCCGTGTGATATGATAATTTTTACGTGCGTGTTTGTGTGCACATAGATCAGCTTTAATGCATTAGCCACTGGCTGCTTCTCCCCAAGGAACGTTTCTATCCGTCTTACACACACAAATACAGAATGTCATGTTGTCAAGGATGACAATTTTCAAATCAAACCATCCAGCTCGCTCTGATCCGCCTCCTCCCTGCACAGATTTAATCTCGTGTCCTTTCATTGTGTGCCAGCCTGTCCAGAAGGACGGTACACATGCTCTTACTGAGGTCATAGCACCTAAAGACCTTATTATTATTGTGCTTTAGCAAAAGACAGACGTAAAAAAAATAAATAAATAAAAACAACTGGGGGTGACATTGATGTTGAAGTTGATTTGTAGAAGGAAAAAAGTTGATGAAAATATAAGAACTAAAGGGGAATAGAATGACTTTTGGAGATGGAAGCTCCTCCGCCACCCACAGCGCATGAAGCAAGCCCATTCCACACGTATGCAATGCTGAAATTAGCCTGGGTGGCTACGCTACATTGGAGACGAGCAACTCTGATGATCTCCTTTGATCGTCTTTTCCTCTGCATTCGAGAAGACAGGTATCAGACATGGGGTTATTGTGTGGAGATAATGACCACTGAATATGTATGAAGCAACGTGGACGTGGCACTCGTGCGTCAAGTCAACTGGCTACAACCCGTCCCGTGTG
Organism: Nematolebias whitei; assembly: GCF_014905685.2. Taxonomy (NCBI): domain Eukaryota; kingdom Metazoa; phylum Chordata; class Actinopteri; order Cyprinodontiformes; family Rivulidae; genus Nematolebias; species Nematolebias whitei. Next base: position 26,543,006 of record NC_056498.1, on the reverse strand, counting down.
GAAAATTGGAATCTGACAGCGAGCGTAAGAAATGCTGTGGCACATAATGTGAGATTTTGGGAAAACAAAGCAAGCCACGAGCAGTTTCACACGAGCAGGTGTGGAGATGTGATGTGTAATACAATATCACTACGAGAAAGGCTGGCACGCCAAGATGCAGCTAATTTATTTTGTTAACTCGTTGATGAGGAACAGAAGCTTCAGTAGTTGCATGAATTACAAATTGACAGCTGCAAATAACAGCTAGTCTTAAATTTAGAGCTTCTGAATATAACAGTGAACATCTGTGAACACAACAATTTAGTAGTTATCATTTGTAACTCATTGTGCTGTTTTCAACACCTCTGTAAAACAATAGGTTTATGCCACTGTATCTGCTTTAGCGTATTACAAGCAAAATGTCCAGAAATTCAAGGACATACCTGTGTATAACAAATATGTTTAACTGGCTTAATAAAAATATACTGATTTACAGTAATGTCCAAATATTTAAAACCATATAAAAATATTTTATCTTTTTATTTATTCCAAGCAGTTAGTTTTTTTTTAAGTGATTGAGATCAAATACTCTTAAGTCTTTGAATATCTTTTAAAAAGTTTTCAGAGTTTTTATTTTTTTTTTAAATACCGTACTCGTTTTCAGTTCAGTCCTTGTACCTAATCAAGACAGAATTTTTTTTTAAAGTGGAGGAAAAAAGACATAACTAAAACATAATTAATTACAGCAAATGAATGGTATCTGAAAGTAGATTCAGCAAGAAATAGAGGGAAGCTTTTTGGTTACAAAGTTACTAGAAACTCAGTTAAAGCTAATAAGTAGCTAGTTAGGTATAACTTTGTATGAGCTAGCAGTTTTTGGTCACTTTTTTTAGCTCACAAATACTAGCTAGCTTTTAACTTTGTTTTGGACTAGCTAGCACTTGAACTAGTTACAAGTTACTGGTTAAATAAACGTTAATAATAAAAAATAAATAATAACAAGATTAAAAAAACACTATGAAGTGCCTTTGTCAACAAAGTTAATAGCTATAATAAAGTGGTTAACTAGCTAGCAAACGATTTAGCTATGCACTATATAAAGATCCAGTATAAAATCGGTGCTATTAGTTTATCCATTGAGTTTAAGAGTTTATTTTATTTCCTGATTGATGCAAAAGTCAAAGTTAAGTTGCTAAACAAACAAACAAAAAGGAAAAGATATATTCTGCTAAAAGAAGTCAGATCCTTGGCAGAAAAGTGAAAAGGTTGCCTAAGTTTGAAGAAAAACTTTTTAAGCTCTTCAGTAAGACTTAAAAAATGCAATAATTGAAAACATTTAAACATTTTTCAAGAAAAACAAAGTGCAGGATAATTTAAAACTTTTACGCATTAATATTTGTCGACAGTAAAACAAATAACTTGTTTTCCCCATATTCTTTGCAAATGTACTCTTAACGTGCACATTTCAAGTTTAGCACTCCTTTCTCATCATACCCAATTACTTGAAATATCTTTCAAACAGATTCACCAAAAATCTGCTGTTTAAAATATTTCCAACACTTTTATATCCCTTTGAAATCCCCAGCTCTTAAACATCACCATTATATAGTACCGGTATTCGTTTGCAACAGCGGCTAGAAAAAACTACCAATAATTCCTAAGCCGTACGGAGCACCGGTTAAGTCTAACTAAATTTGTGAAAGATTAAAAGGTGGTCACATTCTCATGTGGCTTATTTATGAGAAATCTGTCACATGGGAGCTCAGGATTTAAATCATAACCACTCAGTTACGGGGTGGTCCCTGTGATCTCCAAAATAGCCTCCATTGTATGTGGGGTGCTAATATGCAGCTGAGAAACATCTGCAGAGGGCCCATAAAAACGGCATGCCATATTGTCTGACGGCGCTGCCTGCTGTGGAGTGACATCGCTCACTCTGTGTCTCTAGTTTCAACCCTCTCCTGCGTCCATCTCGTGGTGGAGAAAGGACTCTATTATCACAGTGAAAGAGGATCTCCCTTTAACACCCCACCCCCAGCTCACCTCTTCCCACCACCAAATGAGGGGCAGTGGTCATGAAGACGGGGTGTGCATGTGTGTTTGAGCTAATATATGTGTGGAGAGCGGGAGGCAAGAGGGAGCGCACCACTCGGGAATGTGCACCTGCAATTTTTCTCATTTGACACAGTTAGTCTTTTGTAGGGTCTGAGCCACAGGGAGATGTCTGTGAAAAGTTATGGCTCCTGCCCTCTGCCTGAACCGCCCCCAAAATACATCTTTGCACTGATTTTCTCAATCCCATCAGAGGATATGTCAAAGTCTATAAGGGGAAAAGATACTTAAAATATGACTGTTGACTCTGGCACAAGAGATACACTATGAACTGCTTCACAAGGGCTGGGGAGATCACATATTTAAATGAAACCTGTAATAGGCAGCACTTTGATAAAAAGCAGTAAAATGATGTTGTATTCAGAGCGTTCTTTTTAAGTTTATCAATCTCTAAAAGCTAAGAAAGAACAGGGAGTTAAAAAGATAACAAGTGGTACGTCGATGTCCTCTCTTGCTTAAGAATATGAATTGCGACTGTAGTTTTCAAGACAAGTGCTTCCCTGGACTGGAATTGAACAGGGAATGCAATGCTTTAATGTTTTTAGTGCAAGATATTTACGTGAGTAGGGGTTATACTGTGTATAGAAAGAGATGTAGTTTTTTTTTTCTTGTTTGAGATGGAACAGAGTGGC
>NC_056498.1:26494011-26539883 GCF_014905685.2 Nematolebias whitei | reverse complement strand
GGTGGCCCTCTTAGTTTTTGACTTGTCAACCCAAGATTAATTAGGAAACTTTCTTAAGTAGAGATGTAGCCACACAACAAGTTAGAAGTTGGTATCTTCCTTATTTTTCAAGTTATCGTGCTCACAACATGCACAGATGGAGGATATTTCCAATAACTTCCATTCGCTCTGTGACAGGGGACAAAAAGTGTATGAAGAAAAGTAATTTTCAATATTAATGGTAATTACTGGCAACTTTATTTCAATTTAACAGGATGTTTAATTATGTAGTCTAACCGTATTTTAAAAATTGCACAGCACATTTAAACCATATGATCATGATTTTAAAAAACTTAGAGATCACATGCAAATGTTTTCTTGCTTAGTAATGTTGTGTTTTGACTTTGACAAAGAACTATTAGTGTAATATGTTTTCCTTTTTTGTTATTGATTACACTGTATTTTACTGTATTCCCTTAATGTGTTGTTCCCCTTCCCTTGACCCTACAAGTGCTTGTTGGCGCTTGCCAGATCAACACTATAAAAATGTCTTCTTAGTGTTTAGGCCTGGTAAAATAAAGGCTAAATAAAAAATAAAACCATTAGGAATTTTTTGAATTGAGAAATTCTGAAAAGCTCAAATGGCTAAGAATAAGCTAGAATAATAAAACATAAACCTAAAAGTTTCCAAGGTCATGTCCACGCTAAAAAGAAAATACTTTGAATATTTAACTCTTTCTTTCTTTTTGCCTCGTTTGCTCTTTCCATTCACATGCAAACAACATTTTTGGTAAAAACAATTCCAAACATCTTTGATATACAGTTTTTCATACCATTATTCAAGGAGGGCCCATCCTGTCAACAGAACCGAGCGCCCCGCATACCAAATCCCCCACCCCCCACGCAGCTCTGCCACTTCTGGACGGGGAGCGGAGCTTAGCGGCTCAGCTCAGACTCCAACCCATGAGCAATACAATAACTACCAAAAACTGCCGGCACTAACGTAGCGCTACGCTAAACGTTACTCGTCAGCATTATCTCCACTTAATGGATCAGCATTTGTATGTCATCATAAATTCCGTTTCTCATTTGGGACATATTTTTTTTTAAATAAAATATATCAATTTAGAAAGAAAATGCACAGAGTAGTGTATATGGGGCTTAAATAAAAAGGTTTACATAGCTGCATGGCTCTATTGTTTGACAAAAGTGGCAGGAATAACTATATTTTCTATAAAATGGTTAAATAATAGTTGTATTTAAATTTTGCCCAAAAATATGTTATTTTGTCTCTTAGTTATTATTAATGTAATGCAAGATACAAAAATCTGTCAAGAAATCGGTCAGTCATATCAGGGTATTTCTTGGAGTTTACCAAAAATGTATCCATTTTTTTTTTCCCCATTACGGTAGTTTAATTGGCAACTAAGATTAAAATACATAAAATAAAGAGCTACAAAAAATGGTTAGGTTTGGAACAAAAAAGAAAGAGTGAAACCAAGAAGATGTTCAAGGATTTAAATGGAATACCAAACAAGTCAAGATAATTTGAAAAAGAAAAAGCATTGTACTTTATTAGATTACCACACTGTTCAGAACTGTTTACAGATAAATCTATAATCTACTCATTACTATATATATAAAATTATCAGGTCTCTCTTGTAAATGAGTCCTCGAGGCTAAATGGGATTTACCTGTCTAAATAAAGGTTGAATGAATGAATATAAAATTAAGGGATCATATAGTGATGATTTTGAATTTGCTCAAAGCCGTTCTCTGTGCTAATATCTTAATTGGACAACTCCTTTTAACCAGACAGCACACCAGCAAGCTCTGCAACTCTCTTTGATTTGAGCATTTCTTTGTTTTTTATGACATTATAATAAAAGCTAAAAATACATATGACCCCATTTGTTATCAACCAGCATTATGCTTAAGGGACAGGGCCAGTTAAGTGTTTATATGGTCAGGATGTCTGTGATCCTTGCTCTAAACCGATGACTCCTCCTATGGCTAATTGCTGTGATATGAGGCTGAGGGCAAACTGGGATATCCCCTCACCCCACCACTCCTGAGACTTGATGCTGCAGGTCGGTGGGAGATTTGTGTTTCTATGTGTGAAAGGAAGATAAATGAAAGGGGTAGATGTATCTGCATGTGCTGTTTATGTGACTTTTTTTAAGCCGTAAACTACAGCGCATTTGTCAAAAAAATTAAAAAAAATAAAAAATCTTGAACCGTACTTGACCTTGGCATCCTTCCAAACACGGAGGCCATGCCAAACATCTACCATTACTCATGCGGCTATCAATTTCCCCCCCACTTCCTTTTATTTTAATGAGAGCACGATTAATAAGGAAATGGACTGGTTTCCCAAAGGAGGCTGGTTCTTCTACAATGGATGTCTTCTTTTGTCAATGGCTGTATTGAATTCCTGTAGGAGGCCATTGGGCCAAACCAAGGCCATCTCTAATATCGCCTCACCCACACTCAACACTGCTTCCTCTTCTCCTCACTCCTTTCTTCAGTCCCATTTGACTCCCAAATGTAGACTTCACACAACTCAATGTTAACTTTTGGATTAAGGATCACCACTTTCTGTGCATGCTTGAGTCATTCGATGATAAAGATGAAGGAAAGGAAACACAGTCCCACACTATCCAGTCCATAATTGGGTTGTTGCATTTAAGTAAAAAAATAAATGTAAAATTAACCCTGAGAGCTTGAGTGTGACACAAAAAATAAGAGATCAAAAAGAACAGAAGCTAATTAAGCCCTTACCTAGTTTTGTTTTTTAATTATGCTCTTTGTTGGTCAAAGAAAGGGTGCTGTCAAAAGAGGGGGAAAAAGCACTACGCTCCAGCTTCCCTTGAAAGACTCCACAACAGCTAAAGTACTCCATGCACTGCAAAATGCAAGATGATCATCAAGACTTACTAAGAATTCAAAAAATAAATTGGTCTCATTGCATAACATGGTGCATATTCCCTGTAAGGTATTCATTAGCAAGAATGTTTTCCTCCTCTGAAGACAGGGAGTGATTATGTTGATTTTTTCATCAACACAATGTGCTGGTGTATTTGAGCCGAGGCAAAGGGGATCTAGTTTGTTATCTGTTGTGTGGAAATGACACATTGCCTAAGCTGAAGCCAACAATCAGGAACTCACAAAAAGCCACCGCTGAAAGACGGTCTGCCTAAACTCCATGGGACAAACCTGTGCCAAATGCATTACAAAAAAATCCCCTTCATATGAAACAGTTTCAGAATAAGTTAACAAACAAATATGAACCTAAATGCCCTATAGCTTGCCAAAAACTGCACTGGTTATCATTAAGTAAAACATTAAAGCCTACAGGTAGATGAGGTTATCCCACATTAGTGTTGTGCAAAAATAGTGTTTCTCTTTTAAGCTTTTTTTTGGGACATTGGCTGCTTTTCCACACATTTTAAGTCCAACCAAAGGTAATTTATATTAAAGCTACTTAATTTGACCTATGAAGATGTGTCTACAACAGAGAACCAACTTTAATCAGGATATTTAGCTAGTAAATGGTAAATGGAGTGCACTTATATAGCGCTTTTCTATCTTATCAAGATACTCAAAGCGCTTTACACTATGAGTAACGAGTAGTAACGAGCTAAAGTACCAGCTAGCTAGAAGGGTAATAACTAGCTCCATTGCATGACCTGTGATTTAAACCACCATAAAAAAATGTTCCTTAATTCAAAGGATGAGCCAGTGCTGTGTCCACACAAAACTTACAACTTAAAAAACTTGATGTAAATAAGATCTTTAGCTAGCAAGTAGACAAAAATGCCAGCTAGCTAGGATCTAATAACTAGATAAGTAATTTACAAGATCTATAAATTGTTCAGCCATAAAAAGCTCATGAATGCATGGATGAATCAGTGTGCCTACCCTAAACAAACAAGCTAAAAAAAAATTTAACTGGATATTTATCTAATCGACTAAAGTACAAGCTAGCTAAAATGCTAAAAAATAGCTCAACACATTACTTGACCTATGAATCATACAATTACAAAAATGTTTATTGATTGTGATTTACTGAATTTGTAGAGCTGCAGCAGGGAGCTGGAGCAGGCTGTTATCAGGGCTGTGAACTTTCTGGCAGCACCCATGAACAGTGGGAATAATCTTGGAGAATGCTGTGAGCTCGACTTTTGGCATAAAGGATCAATTCAGCTATTTTGGAGTTCCATCAGAGGAATATATACCAGCGAGACTTTAAAAAGACTTTAAAAAGGCAAAAACAGCAATTCACAAGTTCTGCCTGACCCAAACTGTGGCCTTGACACCGGACTTATCTCAACTCCTCCTGACATGTTTTAAAAACAAGATGCTTTGACTGTTTCCTCACCCCTCCGTTCCCCAAGGCCGTGGACATGTGACAGAACCTCAACTGAGCTGAAGATGAATGACACCTCTTACCTGACAATGGCTGAGTGGGGGGGCTCTGGACTATGCTACGACTTTCCCTTAAAAATTCAATGTCTTCACCGGCCTATATGTTCATGTATAACGTCTATTTATGTTGCTTTGTTGTGGTAGGTTTTTTGATGCCTCAAATCGTGCCCTGTCTAGGACACGGCGTGAGAGATCTTTTTTTAATACCGTCTTTCCTCATGTTTTCTTCCCTTTTCTCATCTAAGCAAAATATTATTCTGAATAAGAAAGCCACGCTAGTTATAGCCGCAGCTTCGTGCACTCCGCCCATCTTTCGGACGACTCTATGTACATATCGTGTTGTATCTCGGTGCAATGCCAATAAAGTTTATTCTGATTCTGATTCTGATTGATTCAAGGGATGAGTCATGGTTGAGTCCACACAAAACAAACAACAATAAAACAAATTTTAAAGAAGATCTTTAGCTAGTTGTTAGCTAAAATACCAGCTAGCTAGGGTTCTAATAACTAGCTCACCACTTTAATTGATCTATAAATGATTCAGCCATTAAAAACTCCTGAATGCAAGAATGAATTGTTGCATCTACACTAAACAGACAACATAAAGAACTGATTTTAACAGGATATTTAACTAGTGACTATTAAAACTGCCAACTAGCTATAGAGAGCTAATAAGATGGTAGACAGTTACTACTATTAACCTTTTATAATTGTCCACAAAGTTACTTTAAAAATGTGATAAGTGTGGGGATCTCTGGTAGATGAGCCATGACCGTCTGTGTTTTCTAAAAACTAAAAAAATAACTAAACAAGTGGAAGACTTTTGACAAATTCAAAATTATGCAAAGGAAAAAAAAGTTGTTTTAAAACTACTACTTTTTAGCATTATGATATGAAAATGAAAATTGGCCTATTCCTAAAATTTATTTTCCAAGAGGGAGGAAAAATGCATAGCTAGCAATAAGGTACACCGATTTATATATGAGTATATGCATAATAACCCCCCACCCACCCACACCCACACATCTATTTGAAGATTAAATGATGTTCCAACACGTGTTTTAAAGGGAGAGATTCTTATCTGAATAATTAGCTAAAAGTATACAGCACTGCCTCGAGGCATGTTTAGATAAATGCACCATTTCAGAAAGAACTCATTATGTGGGTGGTTGGGATATTCTCACCATGTTTTACCCCATCTCCAACCCTGTAAAAAAACCTTCTGGTGGAATCTGTGCGATGGATTTGCAAATAAAGCTCTGCCCTGTAGTGTCTAATACCACAACATGTCATTATCTGTCTGTTCGGTCACAGCAAATAGTGTGTCATCAAAATGCAAATGCATCACATATGGAAACATGTATTATACAGGTGAGGGATTGATTTCACAATCTAACTCTGGGGGGGTAAGCAATTAATTTCACTATTTGAGTGAGGCAGAAATGCAGAAGCATTGTCTCTCTGTGTGGTTTCTGGTTGCCCTTCCTTGCTCCTCACAATCCGCCCACGCCCTAAATTACTGCCCGACCCCTGCCGTTACGCAGTGTGGGGAACCCTGTGGTGTTTGTACGCCCACCATTTTTATTTTCTCTGTGAGCCTGCTGGTCTGCAGGGTTACTGAGAAATTCTCTCTCCAGCCTTCCTAATACAACAACCATGCACACGCCCGCTGTGCACGTGGCCACATTATACAGCCTAATGTAAACTAACATCCACTGCCACTTGACCTCGCTGTCGATATCTGTCCTCATTAAACACCATTCGGCGGCTGCAGGTCCACTTTAAATGGCATCATTCAGCGCTTACCAAATTATGCCTTTGCATCCACCGTCGGTCTAATTCATTTATTTGGAAGAAATACACAGGTGGCACTAGGGACACCTATAAAACATGCAGGGGGTATTTAACCCCACCCCACCATTCTCAATCCGACTGTCATTCATTCCTCTTGATTTGCAAGTTCTGACAGCAATTTGGCATTGTCAACCAGTCTCAATGGATGCCGTGGGCAGCAAAGGCCATTGTTTTATTCCCCATATCAAGCAGGTATTGATTTTTCACTCATTACTGAGGGACATGAAAAGAGAAGGAGATGTTTGAGAGCCAAATGTCACATAAAATATACGACGAAGGAGAGTGAATTAAAAATGGAGACAACGAAATTCAGGTATTTAATAGAATATATTGTGAATATTGTTTTAAAATAGGTAGGTTATCAATCTAGTTCTAAACATGTACTAATACTTACCTACAGTTGGGGGTTTTGTTTAAGTAAAAGTGTTTTTGAATGAATGCATATGGACCCTACCTCAAATACCAAAGTCTTCAACATAAATCTCATCAGTTATCACCCAACGTTTGTGCCGAGGATGGCTCTCAGCTACTACCACACCAAAATGTAGCTCAATGTCTGTAAAATCGAGCATTTATAGCCACATTTGTGTTTGTTAAGGCTAATTAGCTGTGGCTGCCATCTTGAACTGAGTTGACTATGGTGGTCAACAGATGATGAGGTAAAACCAATTTTAAATTCTGAAGGTTTCAGTAAATTACAACTAATGGTTTTTGATGTGTGTTACTATTGAACAAACAGGGATAATATTTTGTGACTTATGGGAAAAAATACAATTTATTTTTTGAAAATAAGAAAATAAAATCCAGTAAAGCATTAGTTGCAAAATTGCTTCTTTTTACTTTCAGCAAAGTTATTTATCATATATTTAAATCTATGCCTCTCGTTTAAAGGTTGACCAAATGTTTGTCTGTTTTTGGCCCATAATTAACCCTTTAATATTTGCACTAATTTTAATGTAAATTTTGGAAAAACGTTGAACTCACATGTAATACACTCTCACACACCTTTACTCCAGAGGGTCATTAGGGTCTTTATGCACCTGGTCTACTTCAGAAATGTTTGTTCACCTGCATGAAGGTACAAATTAGTGTAATTTTTTCTCGAGCAAGACGGATGCTTTTTCTTCACTCTCCTGCCTTCCTCCTGGTTTTTTGCTCTCTGTTCTGTGTATCAGAGCTTCTATTTACACATCTTCTGAATTGTAAATTACTGTCATGGATTTGGTCAGCTGGACCTTCAACGAAATTGATCAAAAAAAAAAATAATTTTACCAAGCAACAAGGTCCTGGAGAACCCTCATGCCCCACTGAGATGCACGTGGCAGGGTACGTCATGGATATGTTGTGCCTTTCTGTGTTGTCTTAGGAGGATGCTCAAGATTTATTTTATTTTATTTGTTATCTTTATTTTATTTCACATTTTTAACGTGTGGGGTTTTTATGTTTTTGTATGTCCTAGTGTACAGCACTTTGGCCAACAGTGTTGTTTTAAAGTGCTCTATAAATAAAGTTGTATTGTATTGTAAGATTATTGGATTTATGATAGCAGGGTTTCTGCTTTTTGGCACCCATGTTATTAAGGAATTATATTATTATGTATTAAGGAAGACGGCGGCCGCAGCTTCGGCCATGGCAAAGTTGCCAAGCTTATATGAAGGATCAGTTCGTGCTTAGAGCTCTCAGACTCTATTTACAAGCTCAACCAACCATAAGATTGAAGTGATTTATGAGAATCGTAGGCCACTTGCGGCTTTGGAACTCACCAGCATGGGGGGATCGACCTTGGAGGAAGCTATAAGCACGGACCAGCAGAAAGCCTACTAATATGGACATTTTGGATATTGAAAGTACCAGCAGAACTCAAGGCTGACAAGAAATAACAGTCTGCCTGCACAAAAAACAACTGTGGCTTTTATGAATCTGACTTCCCCAATCAGCCTTGAAGCAGGCCAACTTATCAAATTTCTCCTGCGAAGTGCATAAACTAAGACTAAGAAGGCTATGCTTTATCCATCCCCCGTGCGACCCCTATCCCCCCCCCCCCACCCCCAGAGAACTTCAGTGAAAACACTTATCATAGCTGTACTGGCTGACACCAACATCTTATCAGGACTATGGTGCTATGTGCAAGTGATTCATGGACAAATCTCACCGTCTTTTCGTCAAATGCATACGGAATGTGTCTATAAATGTGTTTGCTGGTAGAGTTTTTTGATGTCTTAAATTGTGTCCTGACAAGGACAAGGTGTGAAGAGATATTTTTTGTAATACCACTATCCTTTCCTCATGGTCTTTCCCCTTTTCGATCTAAAGAATAAGGGGCCGCGCTCCTAGGAGCTGCAGCTACGTGCACACTAGAATTATGTTTAACACACTGCTTATAAGTACTAAAAAGTCAAAACACTAATGACCCTCTGGAGAAAGGGACATGAAATTTGCATGTGAGTTCTGGTCACACAGATTTAAAAGCTTGAAACTTTACACAATCTAACTTGAGAAAGCTACTTGTATGAAAAAAAAACAACTGTACAACAAAAATTTGCAATAAAAGAAGAAATGTTTGGGTTTATAACATTCTTGGTGACAGATTCTACAAAGTTTAGAATTAAGACCTTACCATTTCCACTCATCGATCCAACACTTTTATAGTATAATGTTCTGTTCAACCTCCTTTGGCTGTCTGTTATGTTGTAATCAAACCAGCCTGTTTTGTCTTTATTTGTGCCTGACATTTGATGATGAGAGTTTTTTTAAATGGGAAAAATCGGCCAAACACTTTGGCCAACAGCTGAATCAGTTCACCCTAAGGTTAGAACTTAGGTTTAAGGTAAACACTTTAAATCTGTGGCTCGTGTCCCATCAGCAGCCAGTGTTTTATTAGGTTTATAAAAAGGGAGATTGGGTTGCTGTTTTGTTTATGAGAGGATAGCACCCCACCCCCACCCCTAAATGGCCATTATGCTCATCATTACCCGACAAAATGGACGTTTATTTTTACATATGGTATCATATTAGTATGCCAGGAAAGATCAAGGATTTTGTGGCTTTGCTGTTTATTATATCAGTATGTTATTCAGTCCACATTTCAGAAACCTCTTTTTTAGGAAGTTGTCTGTTTTTCCAAAGCATTATGCACAGGCCTCATCTATAGGGAAGAGGTCTGCCATCCTGGGCAATTAGCACAAATGAATCCAACAAAATAAACTCCCAAATGAGTCTGGAGGTAAGAGATTTAGCCAGACATGTGGCATAAATCAGGATGTCAAGCTTGCTTCCAGGCCTGTTTTCTGTCGCTTAAAGTCTTCTGCCACCCACTTCTGCTACACATCCAAATATCCAACACCTGCTGTCTTGTTTTTGAAGATTCGACTGGAGATGATTTATTCTGTTTACTTTTTGCCAAAGTAAAACAGTGTGACCATAATCATCCACTCACTTCATTTCAATAAAACACACGGGGTGTCGGAAGTTATTTTCTATATATGATGTCTCCCTCTAATGCATATATAATTCAGCCTGCCCCAGAGTGTCGTATCTGCCCGTGCATTATGCCGCCGCAAATGAATGATTGACACCCACCCACTCCAGAAGCCCACTTATTTTTCAACGCTTTAAGAGACATCTCGCCGCTACAAAACAAAAACAGTACATGCCTCAGTGGGCTCTACAAAGAACTCGCAGCTGCTTTGAAATATGAGCCCAAATAAATCATTTGTTTAATTAATTAAGCAAATTAGGCAAATCCAGGGATGCCTTGGCGGATCAAGTCGGTGTCCTGGCACTGGAAGATTAATTAGGTGGCTCGGATACGGGAAAAGTGAGAGTGACGTTAAAATGTAGGCGTGCACAGCTCACCTTGACATGTTTGTGTAAATAATTCAATGTTAGCATGGCAGGATGTTCGTAAGATGCATGTTGACCTCTAAAGGACTGCAGATGTTATGATGGCCCTTCCTTAACATTTTTGTCATTCTTTACCTGAACATTGTTTTATGGGCTGATATAACACATTGACGCTGATGTAAACCAAACAAATTTGCACATCTGCCTTTCTGTTTCAACCCCCCTGCACACGCCTCACTCCCTCCTCCTCAGCTGGATGATATCTGCTTCCAGGCTTGATGTATTCACTCATATCTGACCATGAAAAATGCACGTCAGACTTTCATGCTTGTCTCTTGGACCGTTTCTTGAGCCATCATCCATTACAGCGGCTGCATCTCCAATTCCAAGGGGCGGTATTAAGCGAAATGAATATAAAATCCTTCCCGCGGCGTTCTTTTCTTTTTTCTTGTGCACAGAAACACATGATTAATGTGCTGCTCAGGCATGTCCGGAGTGTTCGAGGCATTGCTTTTGCATTGTTTTTCCCTGTAACCAAAACAAAGATGGCGACGCATTTTACTTATTTTTCGGCTCAGTGGCAACATCTGTGATGGAACTTTTTATTAATCTTGTAAGGTGCTGTAACTACGCTTACACACACAAACAGAAACACACAAATAGAAAAGATGACTTTACCCACATACAGACACATATCCTTGTTGAAACTAAGGTGCATTAATAAACTTTTTTTTTGTAAGATGTCTCCAGAAACATATCTTGTTTTGTGAATGTGTTTGTATTTTCTGAGTGTGCTGACTTAAAATTTAGAAATTAGAAATAATGTTCGATAGTATGTATGTGTGCGTCATTTGCTGCATACAAGTTGCAATTAGTGGCGATGCACTGATCGCCGTCTTCTTGGCTCAAGTCTGATTTTTGTTCAATTTTGACCAATTTTCACGTTTAGATTTCTCTATAAGAACTATTATTACTACATACAAATAAATATGTGTATAAATTCTAATGTATGGTTGAAATAAAGGTTTACCAAGATAAAAAGATGAACTTAATATTCTTTGAAGGAATGCCTGCTGCCTTTCACAACATTATTTTTGGGAAAACTCCCAGGATCTGTTCACTCTTAGAACATGGCTTGGGGATGTCTTTTAGCTTCTACCGTACACAAAAGTAGCTCAAGATCTGTAAAAATAACAGATTTTTGTGTTTTCTACTGTCACCAAGTTGTGGCAGGGATCTTGAATTGGTCTGATGAAACACTTAGTTGTAGACGTGCATCTCCTGATTACATTCTGGGAGTTTCATTAACAACTGTCCAGTGGTTTGTGAGATTTGTTTCCCTAACAAACAAACACACACACACACCAAATTATAGCTAATTATTTAATGGGTGGCATGATGGTGCAGTTGATAGAGCTGCCACTTCTCAGCAACAGACCAAAATCATGCATGTTAGGATGAGTGGGAACTCTAATTGTCTCGTTTGTTTTTATGTGTCCCTGTGGTGGACTTGTAACCTATTCAGGGTGTCCTCTGCCTCTCGCACAGTGTTAGTTGGATATTGGTCACCCCCGTGACTCAGAAAGTAAGAAGAGGATGAAGATAATAGATAATGGATTATTAACAGTACTTATAATTGTAGTACAGTGTTTCCCCTAGATCAGTTCCCTTAGCAGGGCGCTCGTCTTCTTTTTTTGGGGGGTCAATGTTATAGCCAGTTTTTATTGACCGGGGGGGCTGGCTTGCGGGAGAAGTGGAGTAGTATGTCAGTAAGTAGCATTTTTTGCTAGCGCGTTTGTATTGCACACTGCGTTACATCAATACCGACAGTTGTCAACAGGGGGTTGTGGAGTTCGGTAGGCAGGGTGCTCGGTTCTGTTGACAGGGCAGGGTGCCCTGCTTGTATAATGGTAGGGGGAACACTGCAGTAGTAGTACCACATGTGACTACCTCAGTAAAAGCAGCAGTCAAAGCAGGTCGCCAAACGTCCTGAGCCTGGTTCTGCTGGAGGTTTCTTCCTGTTAAAGGGAGTTTTTTCTTTCTACTGTTGCCAATGTGCTTGCTCAGAATGGGAGACTGCAACGAAGTGAAGATTCAACACAGTGTACTGGCTTCCTTAGATAAATACCTTTTACTAATTTTCATTTTTATGTATGTGAATGTTTTTGTACAGTGCCTTGAGACAACTTCTGTTGTGACTTGACGTTATATAAATAAACCGAATTGAATTGAATTAAAAATCTTTACAAGGATGATAATCTAATGCTAACATGAATTAACACTTAGATATGATGCATTCACAGACATATTTTTGATTGCCACTCAGCTACAGTGCAATGACATATCTGAAGGAAAAAAGAATCTGGACATCGGTCAAACTAAAACATGCAATAACGGTTACCAGCCAATCAGTTAGAGCATTTGTGATGGTTAGTAGTTGTTAAAGATGGTGTGTAAGCTAGTTTGTGTCTAACACCCATTAGAGATGACACATACAGTGAAAAAATGGTAGTATAGAACTAAAGTTGGCCATCCTCCCCAGACTACCCCTTGTCAACACATTTCTGACAGAATCACACAAAATGGCATTGTGGTGAAAATTGTCTCTAAAGATTCCCCAGCTACAGAGAACTTCCCCACAAACATCTGGTTGTATCTGCTTATAGCGTCATGGTTGGGTCGGGTGTCAAATCACTCTTCCTAATAAAGATGCCACATTATTTACAATGTGGCAACCACTTAATCTCGTAGAAAATGCTCAGTTGTGGTTTCTTTAGGGCATTCGTTCCATCTCAGAAAACCACAGGAACTCAAACGGTTTGTCAGTTCGATGTCATCAGTCTGTATGGAAAAAATGGATGGATGATTAAGAGCGCAAAATGACTGAATTATGAGACCGTAACAATGTTTTATCATGTTTCAGTGGATTTATGATGAATCACTAATGCAGTTGCACATTCTCCAAATGGATCAAACGGCTGTTTAGACTGATGACTGTCCACACCACAACCTTTAGACATTACTAAAATCAACTAAAACAACAGTCTGCAAAGTAGAAATATGTTTGGAAATGACAATAAAAAAAAAGCGATATTTTATTTTAATGGGCACAAACGTGCAAAAATCCCATTAAGTAAACAGGTTGTTCACAGTTAAGGCATTTCAACCGCTTTTCTCAGGCACTAAGGAACTTTCTTATGAGGTTGGTTTATCCTACAGTGGTTAGCAGTTTTCCAGACAACTTTACATTGATATACTGTACATGTTTCTCAATCAGAAATTATATCATTTGGGGCAGAATGGGGGAGAAGCCTTTCTGGGTGCAGTTTGTTTTCCTCGTGTGTGTTTTCTCCGGGTGCTCCGGTTTCCTACCACAGAGCAAAACATGCATATTAGGCTGATTGGTAACTCTAAATTGTCCCTAGATGTGAGTGACAGTGAATGATTATGTCTCATTTATGTCTGTGTCCCTTCACTCCTGTGATGGACTGGAGACCTGTCCAGGGTGTAACCCACCTCTCGCCCAGTGACTGCTGGCAAAAAGGGAACCAGTGACCCGGAAAGCAGAAGCAGGAAAAGAAAATGGATGGATGGGTGGGCGTATGGTTTTATTTGGCTCCAACAGTCCAAGTAAAGGACGGACTTTCTTGTTCAACACATAATGTATGTACATTGTGTCCTAAATTACCAAGAAAAAAAGACACTTGAGGTCAAAGTTCTTATTCTAAATATGAATAAATTGAATATGACATAAATTATCTTCAAATAATCCCCAAAATTTTGTTTGTTAAAGTATTTATTGATTAATGTTATTGAAGAAGATTGCTGAATATACCTGAGATAAAGCATTGACCAAAGTGAGATTTTGATGGTATGAATGCCCAGACCAAAATGAACACAATCTCGTAATTTTGTGGAAATAAAGCAAATATATATATTTTTTCTTCTTCTTCTTCAGCTTTCCCTCCTTAGAGGTTGCCACATTGAGTCGTCATCCTCCATCTCACTCTGTCCTCTGCATCCTCTGTCCTCACTCCAACTACCTCCATGTCCTCTCTAACTGCATCCATATATCTCCTCTTTGTCTTTTTCCTGGCAGCTGCATTTCTAACATCCTTCTACCAATATACTGTCCCTACTGTCCCTCTTCTGGACATGTCCAAACCATCTCAATCTGGCCTCTCTAACTTTATCTCCCAGTTGTTCAACCTGTGCTGTACCTCTGCTGATCTCATTCCTAATCTTATCCATCCTTGTCACACCATTTTATCACAAATCACTCCTGAAACTTTTCTCCATCCACTCCATCCTGCCTGGATTCTCTTTTTCATCTCTTTACCACATTCCCCATTTTCCTGGACAGTGGACCCCAAGTACTTGAAGTCCTGCACCTTTGTGCTCCTTGTAGCCTCACTGTTCCACCAGCCTTCCTCTCATTCACACACATGTACTCTGTCTTACTACAGCTGACTTTCCTTCCACTTCTTTCAAGTGCATACCTCCACATCTCCAAGTTCTCTTCCACCTGTTCCCTGTTCTCACCACAGATCACAATGTCATATGCAAATATCATAGTCTACGGGGATTCATGTTAGTCGTCCATCACCAGAGCAAACAAGAAGGGGCTCAGAGCCGATCCTTGATGCAATTCCATTTCTACCTTGAAGCTATCTGTCACTCCTACAGATCTACAGATCATACACATCTCACCACTGCCCTGCTGTCCTCATACATGTCCTGTACCAGTCTATCATACTTCTCTGCCACTCCAGATTTCCTCATGCAATACCACACTTACTCCCTTGGGACCCTGTCATATGCTTTTTCTAAATCCACAAAGACACAATGGAGTTCTTTCTGACCCTCTCTCTACATCCTTACAAAGCTAATTTGAACAAAACATTCTATAAAGACATCGATACTTTTTATAACGTATTCATACACCAGTGAAACATACATCAGAGGAAATGAGGGGTTCAGTGTCTTGCCCAGGGACATTTCAACATTCAAAAATGTTCAATACAAATCATCATCATCGTGTCCTGGATGACTGAGAATCTTCACCGACAATTCAACATGTGACTGCTGTTGGAATCGAACCCTCAACTCACTCATTGGAGGACAACTGCTCTAAGCACTCAATCACGACTGCCCATTATTATTATGTTAATTTTGTTGTTTAGGCACAAATTTACACAAGAAATGTCAGAGCAAAAGTAAATATTTTAAAGTTGTACTCTTTTCAATTGTGTGTGTGTGGTGGGGGGAGTCTATTTCTCTGTCAGCAAAATATCTCATGAACCACTGGATGGATTAAACTGTCAGACATTACTCATTAGATGCACTATTCATCTACAGCTAATCAACTTGTAGAATCAACCCAATTCAAGATGTTTCCACTGCTAAGCAACCTTAGCAAACAAAAAAGGATATAACTAGGCCAACTTTACAGATATTAAGATAAAATCTGTTGTGTTTGTAGCTGTGAATCATCCCCAACATAAACTTAAGAGTGCTATACATTGTGCTACATTATTGGTGAAAAATTTAGCATTAACTGTTGGGGTCAAAGCAGTTTGTCTGTTAGTGAAATGCTTAAGAACCACTGGACCAATTTTACCAAAACTTACAGAAAGTAATAACTGGACGGACATCTAAAACTGATTTTAACTTTTGGAGTAAAATTAACTGAAGATGTGAGTGAGAGAGTGAAAGTTTTTTTGTCTCGTTTGTCTCTATGTGACCCTGGGATGGACTGGAGACCTGTTCTGGGTGTACCCCATCTCTTGCACAGTGACTGCTGGATATGGGCAACAGTGACCCTGATGACCCGAAAAGAAATAAGAAGGTAAACGTAATGGATGGATGGATAGATGGATGGATAACTATACATCTAATCAATGGTAGCCAACACAAACATGCCTATATTTCATGTGCTGACAGATCATGCCGAATCGCACAATTTCCATTACAGGTTGATCAAAACGGTTGCAACTCCATGTACGATCTTTGTTTAAAACTTTGACAAGAAAGGCGGCGGGCAATACGTATTCCTTCAAGGAATGCTGAACCTGTCATTTTATTCAGAAACTAATTTTCATTTACATTTTCATGTGCCCCAGTCCCTCATGGGTCTTATGGACACTATAATCTGGCGATATCTCAATTTTTACTCAATTGCAGTCTCTAAACGACTGATGACAAAGTGCTGACTTGACCCATTTCTATTAGAGGCATTAAAGAAAAACTAGTGATGCTAGAGAATTGTACTATCATTAGCAGGGGATGGTGAACCCAGTCGCCACTGGGATCAAGAGGTATTGCCTCCTAAAAAAACAATTCAATTAGCCTGAAATCTCCCATTAATGGTTTTAGCCATACCAAATTAAAAATTTTATGGGCCATTGCCCCACTCCCGACACTCCCAACATCTAAACCGTGGCCTTGTACAAACCCCAAAACACTCACACCAACACTTCTTTTAATCAGAATTTAAATGACTTAATTTGCTTCTCCCTGAAACAATCCAGAGGAACATAAAGAGAAAGCTTCTCATAGACAAGGGTTTATTAATGTAATAAATTTTACAAACTAATCTCCAGGTTTTAATGCGTGGATTGTTGTATAAGTTGTCATAATACTGAAGAGGTATGCAACAAAGTCAAAGAAGTAGTGGTAATTCCTCAGAAGTAATTTCAAATGAATGTGTAAAAGGCAGAGTCAGGAGAGAGAAGAATGGAGTGGAAAAAAGACAGCAAAGGAAGTGGTTAAACAAAAAGTTTAAAAAAAAACCTAAGTCCTGCTAATTATCGAGGGAAAGACGGTGAAAACAAGATGAAGTCAGAAGCTTTCATCGCACTTGGCTGACAGAAAAGGATGATTCTGACACGGCTTCATGCCATGCCAATGACCAAAAAAATAATAATAATTAAAGCCCACATGTGCACATTTCACATAGACACAAAAGGAGACAAACACTTGGTTTAATGAGCCACACTCACCCAGAGCGGCTGGTGCAAAGAGGCTGGCGAGGACTAGCAGGCGTGCGGTCCACATGGCCTCCTTCTCTCACCGCCCGCTGCTCAGAGTCCCAGATGAGCTCAGAACGAAGTCTTTGGCTGGCGTGAGCCCCGATCGGTTGCTTCCTTCACGACGGTCCTTTCCACCGCGCCGTTCTTTCCCTAACAGGCTAAAACGGCTCGTTGCTCCGATTCCAGATGCTTTTCCAAAATCTGTCATAAAAACAACATCAAAACACGTTAGCTTTCGTTTCCCAGAACAATAGGAGTCTTGCCTCTTCCAGTAAGAAAAACAGCAGATGGATGCGCTGTGGCTTTATCATCGTGGTCCTTATGTCAATGTGGGTTTTGAGTTGCCGTCAAGTGGCACAGTGCAAGTTGCTCAATCTCCAGTCAGCCTGAGCTCATACCGGGTGTGATCAAGCAAACAAGAAGACGGTGTGAAGCACCAAATGTATTTTTGGGTAGAGTGTTGTTGTTGTTTGCTCATCAGAGTGTTAACTCCCCCACCTTACCGACAAATCACTCCCACAGAGAAACAAGGGGGGAGCAATGAAGCACACAGTGCTCAGGGCTCAGGAGGACGACCACGCACGTGTACGGACTGTATATTGTGCAAATGTGCTCAAGATTCGTGTGTATTCCTGCAAGGTCTGACTGTAATTGAAAAAAGTTTAGATTTGCTTTCTTTTTCCTGTGGGCTGTGGCCACAACGGCCACTTTCAGTGTTTCATTCATTCATTCATTGTACTCTATTAATCCCCAATGGGGAAATTAATTATCTGCATTTTTCCCATTGCACATGTGAGCACACACATGTGAAGCAGAGGGCTGCCATCGAAGGTGCCCAGACAGCAGCTGGGAGGGTTAAGGGCCTTGCTCATGGGCCCAGAGTGCAACAAATGAGGGTAGAGGTAGATGTGGGTGTTTCACCTTTTCAAGTTATTCAAGTTATCCAAGTTATCGGTCTGGGGAGCTGAACTGGGGAGTTGACCGTCGACCCACCAATCACAGGCCCACCCTCTTTAACCTCTGTGCCACCACTCCCTCACTTTGCACCTATGAATATTTTAGTAAATAAATTTGCTTTCAAGTTTGAAAATTTTAACAAATACAAACAATTTCCTTTGAGATTTTGATTTAAAAAGATCATTCTGATCTTTTGAAGTGGTATAAGATCATGTAAAATGAGTATAATACTTGTACGGTAGTTGGTTCTTTGAACGGCGTAAATTTGGAGTTTAATTCTGAATTCTTTTTTTTTTTTTTACCTTTATTTAACCAGGCAAATCCCATTGAGATCTCAGATCTCTTTTGCAAAGGGAGGCCTGTGCCTGAAGACAGACTAACACGCATGTTTTTGGTCTGTGGGAGGAAACCGGAATACCCGGAGAAAACACACGCAAGCACGAGAGGAACATGCAAACTCCACACAGAAAGACCCCAGGTCCAACCGGGGATTGAACCCAGGACTTTCTTGCTGTGAGGCAACTGTGCTAACCACTGAGCCGTCATGCTCACGGCGGTTCATCCAGATACTGTAAAATACCATTAATGTTAATTTTACATTACTTGGTGTCAAGTAATCAAGGAGTTATGAGCTCCAATGGACTCTACAACATTTGTAGTGTGAGAGAGAACCAGTGGAACTGAGGCAGGGGTCAGTAGCAGATACTTTCTCAACCCCAACATTCAGAGTCCAATGTTCTACAGCATGGAGAAGGATTGACCAAACAAGTGGACGTAGAAGTCCAAAGAGCTATCGCCAACAGAACCTTACAACAGAAATAAAATATGAAGTAGACTTATTTAGAAAAGCCATTCAGAGTGGATAAGCATTCTCTGTTCGGTGGAGATTCAAAAGATAATCCCTATAACAGCATATCATGATATTAAGGTTAAGTCAGCCTTCATGATTAGACCATCCAAGCCCTTCGATTATCCATAATCAGCCATGATCTGCTCCACATGTATAATCTCTGCTAAATGATACGAGCCAAAGAGCGCACACAATATCGTCATCTTCTGCACATTAGGAAACCCACACTGCATGTAATTCTGCTGGGAGCTGAGTCCTTAGCCATATAGAATGACACTCTGGTAGGAAAAGGTCAAAATCTGAACATCACAGTAAAGGACATGGCACTTGGGAAGCTTAAATGCCATGCAAAATCTCAAGTTATGCGAACAATACATGTTAAATACACTTGCTTCATTTTATCAGATTGTCCATCCATCTGAACGTGGTCCTTCTCTTTGCAGTAAAGTGTTCTTCATGAGCACTGGCATGTTACCATCTTAAAATCTATCTTTTAACACCACTTATAAAATCTAATATTTGAGTAATCTTTTTTTTTTTTATGTACACATTATTGACTATAACCAAGACACGTAAAGCCTTATTGTGTAAAATGACCATTTGGACAATATTAGGAGGACGGCAAACTCAACAGTTAGATCTTGGCAGCTTATTTCTAAAACCAGTACAAAAGTATAATTTAACAAGATGGTCAACATCATCTTTTACCACAGTTAAAATGCGGTAAACCCTGCTTTATCATGTTCGGATAATATTACGACTCATTTAGCTTCGGATTGGTCTGGATTGAATGACAGGTCGCGTCATGGATCCGACTCGTGGAAGAAAAAAAACACGAGAGCTGAAAAAAAGTCTCGTACGACTTTATTCTCATAATATTAAGACTTTATTCGACTTTATTCTTGTAATACTATGACTTTATTCACGTAATTTTATGGCTTAAAAAAAAAAATTCTGAGCGTGGCAATGTAATTTTTTTTTTCTTAGCGTGGCCCTAAAGCTCCATTGTGGAACACAGATGAGCATCAGACACGGTGTATGTACATAGAAACTGAGGGAAACAATGGAGTGGGGTTGCCGAGGAGATGGGAAACAGCTGAGCACAATGAGACAGGGAACAGGTGTGAATTAGCATGGCCAAACTGAGGAGCAGGAGCTCCACATGAACTAATGGCACGGGGAAACTCAGAGGAACAGAACACTGAAAATAAACCAGCGAGGAATAAACTTAACATAAAACATAAAATACAGATAAAGGCAAATTGTCTGTTTTTATTATGAAACTATGAGCTGAAATCATCTCAAGAAAAATAAGGAAAAGCCTTGAAAGTTACTGTACCCGAGTCCCACCTCTCATCAAATATATGACTGAGCTGCAGTCGTGTAGGAGAACGTTCTCTATTTAATCAAAGGCAATGCTTTATGTATAAACACAACGACTAATATAGTCTTGACAGCTGAAGGAAGGGAAATTAAATGTGACAACTTAACAGACCCTTTGACGTTCTTGTCATAAAGTAAAAAAAAAAAATGAATGAAATTAATTAAATGCCTAGCGTTTCTTAAATCAATGCATATTGAATGCATATTGTGTTTGTACATCTAGTTATTATTCAGGAACAATTCATTACATTTGGTCCAGTATTTTATGAGATATTTTGCTAACAGACAAACATTAATTACCTCGGTAGTTAATGGAAATATCTCACCTGATCAGGTAGTTTTTATGAGTAAAGGTTTGACACAATTCTCAGCTGCCAGTTTTTAGTTGAAAATTGCTAAAACTGGCTAAATAATAGTCATTTTTGCATGAGCTAAGGTTAGCTGTGGCAGCCATCTTGAACTGGATCTTCTCAAACAGTTAATCATTACATTTGATGATTATTTTCTGAGAGATCCAATAAAATCTACTTAGTGGATCATGAGATAGTTGTTAACACTTCAGAGAAGCGAACATGCACAAACACACACACACACACACACAAGCATGATCGCCCGTCATACATAATTTGCAATTGGTGGTGGACAATAAATATAACTGGAGAAATTGTATTTCATGTGAAAATGCAGTTTGAATGCTTATTGCAGAAGAACTTGCTGAAAAACAGCTGAAATTAGCTAAAAGAAACATGCTGAAATGTAGCTGAAATGGAAGAACAAGCCTAAATTAGCAGAAGAAAGCAGGAAGGACACATATTTGACTAATTAGGTTTAAATAAGCAGAAATGATCACAAACATTACAAAATTAGCTTTAAAAAACTGAAATTGGCAACAAACAAAAAAATCTATAAAAGCAGAAAGAAGATTAAAAAACTGCTGAAATTAGCTGAAAGTAGCTGAAAAAAAAGTTTAAATTAAATTTGTACCAGGAAGCTGAAAGAAGCTGAACCAGAACAAAACATGAAAGGAGCAGTAAAAGTTTGTAAACAGATCTAAAGATCTGAAGGATGGAAAATGAGCTCAATTAATTTACTACGAGGGGAAAAAATGGCAGAAAAGGCTATTTCAAAAAGCTAAAGTTGCAACAATACCAAAAGTCGTAGCAGGATTGTTCTGAAGAAGCTGAACGTTTTGATTTATGATTTGTTGAAATGGCACAAAATTGTGGAACTAGAGCAAATTGACGAAAAATGTACGGAAGGAAAATGGATCACAATAGTGTGACTGCTTCATAAACATTAACACAACTAGCCCTTTAAAAATCACTTGAAAATATACATTTAAAGAAGCTGACTGGGTACAAAGTATACCGTACGGGATAATTCCTCT
Organism: Nematolebias whitei; assembly: GCF_014905685.2. Classification (NCBI taxonomy): domain Eukaryota; kingdom Metazoa; phylum Chordata; class Actinopteri; order Cyprinodontiformes; family Rivulidae; genus Nematolebias; species Nematolebias whitei. Next base: position 26,518,171 of record NC_056498.1, on the reverse strand, counting down.
TCATTAGATATTAAAGAGTAATTTGACAGAAAAACTGATCAAGCAGGAGCGACGAGAACAGGTGTTCCTTAAGAAACTATCATAGATAAATAAAAACTATTAGAGTAGTTTTTGCTACTACTTGAAAAAATGAGGAAAAAAATGTGTGGGCTTAGATACATAAACTTCTATGTATTGCCAAAAAAAGAAGAAAAAAACTTCCTAATATATTTATAAGAAAGACTTGGACCAAGTTCAACAAAAACAAGGTGCAGGGGGGTTGTGGCGCAGTAGTCCAGCGCTGCCAAGTTGACTTGTATTCCAGGAGGGGCCGTACTGTATGATCTACAGTATGATGGTGCTGACGTTTCAAGGGTAGCTGTTCAGAGGGGGTTTCGGGATAACTCCGTCAGATAAGGCGGCCAACGTTTAACAGAGCGAGTGACGACTGCAGCGTCTGTTCTCTGCCACATCAAGACCTCTTCATCACTGCCTCCATGCTTCCTAAGAACAACTTGTTTTTTCTCCTAATCAGCAGTTGTTCTGTTATTTTAGCAACGTGCCAAAGGGGTCCAGATGATACGTGACAGTTCTAATTAAGAGACGTGGGGGGGTTTTTGTTTGTTTTTTGGTCTTTTTTAGTTTTGGTGTTGATGAGGGTTCACATGATTGGAAAACAAAGACAAACGAAGACAATTTGTGTTAATGGGAAAATAAACAAAGTGTTTAGATCTAATAATCTAGCTGGAGGGATTAAAAAAAAAATACAGCATATAAAAAGAAGTGCCAGTTTGAATCAGATCACCAAGATGATAAAGTTGCAAATGTTTTCCTGTAAAAAAAAAAAAAAAAAGAAAGTCTAAACAACTAGATGCCTCTTTTTGATCATTTATTACTAAACGCCTCCCACGGTCTTGACATTAATAATTTGCTCCTGCTCCTCCGACTGGGTGAGACTCAAACGTGTCATGTTGTAATGTAGCACGCTGTGTGACGGCTTTGACAGTGAAACAACACCTGAACAAGAAAAAGAAAGTGTGGGGTGGGTATCTGAAAGACAAACAACAAACTGCATCTAAATCAACAAAAATCAGTACATACTGTATGCCTATAGCACTAACTGCAGTACTGTATTTTTTGTTTTTTGCTTCTGGAAGACTTGTAGAGAAACAAATGAGGGTGCCATGGGCAATTTGTGCCCAACATAAAACAGGCTTTAACTCCTGCATCGATACAAGACAGATAGCCAGAAGTCAAACACGGTATACCGGTTGTTTTTCATCTTATTTGAGTCTAGTTTACATATATAAATACACAACTAGTAGTTTACATAGAAGCCACTGTTCCTCCATTTGACTGCCAAACAGCATCTAAACAGACCCTGCTCTGACCCAAAAAGAGCAAAGAAACTATTCATATCAGATAAAGGCCCGGAATGCCTTCAAGGAATGCACAAAATCATCTCATTTTAAGAAACAATAAGGTAGTCTCCAACTGTTAATGTTTTAAATGAAGGTGTTGCGCAATGTGATCACATCAGTGCATGTGAGGATGGTGCTCAGCTACGACCACATCAATATTCAGCCTAAAACCTGCTAAACTGATTGAGTACAAAGATCATTTGACTATGGTGGACATTTAAAAATTTTAATTATACCTTTATTTATATAGGTAGTCTCATTGAGTCACGAAGACTCATTTGTTTGGGAGCAGATGGTGGGGGTTGAGGGTCTTGCTCAAGGGCCCAGGGTGGGGCAAATGAGGGTGGTGGCAGGTGTGGGTGTTTCACCTTTTCCATCCACATTTTCATATTGTCGGTCCGGGGAGTCGAACCGGTGACCTTCCGATCACAGGCACACCTTCTCTAATCACTGCGCCACCACTTGGAACTGGGTTAATGCAAAACTTAATCAGATATCCCAGTGTATACCTTCCCAAAGTTTAATAAACCCCTGTCCAGATGTTCTTGAGATATTTTGCTAACAAAAATACAAACAAATACATGTGCAGTTCGGTTCAGTAGGCGGAGCGCTCGGTTCTGTTAACGGGGCGGGGTGCCCCGCTTGTATAATGGTAGGGGAAACATTGAAGTTGAAATTAGTTTTTCGTTTTCTTTAGGTCTGACATGTCATCTTAGTTTCCCTCCATGTTTCCAATTTTGTAATTTTTTGGACAAAACATGCTGCTGATTTGGACAAGAACTGGACAGTGCTGCAGCTCTGAAAGTTTGCACAAATACGTTGCAAATAATTCGTGAATTTAAATACTATTTCTTACATTTTCAATCAGCGATGGATCCTCCACAGAGGTTAGAGAAGGCAAGCCTGTAATCAGAATGTTGCCAGTTCCACTCCCTGGACCGACAACATCAAATGTGAGTGGGAAAGGTGAAATACCCACACCTGCATCCTCCCTCATTTACTCCACTCTGGACCTTTGAGCAAGGCCCTTAACCCCCACCATCTGCTCCCCTGGGTGCCCTATATGGCAGATCTCTGCTCCACACAGAGGGCTGTGGTAGCTTGGTATTCTGTCATTGCGTCAGAAAGGGTATCCGGCGTAAAAACAATTGCCAGGTCCATGCAAATTAGTTCGCTGTGGCAACCTCTGACGAAGGGAGCAGTCAAAAAATAAAATAAATAAATATGTGATGGATCACAAGAGCAGATCGTAGAAGCAGAGCCTGATCACTGATGCAAGGAGTGGACATGAATAAAATATTTCACCATGAAAAAAATAAAATAAATCCAAGTTTTTCATTATTACAGAGGAGTAAAACAAGACAATGTAAATCAGAAATTATTTTATGATGATAGCATTTTTCTGGAACTATTTATTTGTAGTGCTAATTGTTATGTCAGTTAATGTACTAATTAAATGCTTCTTCGATAAAATGTAATTAAGTTAAAAAGAAAACTTTGATGATGGTCCCAATATAAGATTTATGAATATATTCAGGTCAAAACTGAATGTAATATTTTTTAAATCATTTGCACAATGCATTTGTACCTAATAATGGTAAGTTAGATTCCTTCACATTTTCAAATTCTTATTTTTGTCATGTAAACTGCGAGGCAGCCGTTGCTGTGAATCTCATCATCCCCCACAGGCGTTTTTCCATCTGTCACTCTCTGACCTGAGGAAAGTGAAGATGATTTTCATTAATCCAGAGGAGTTTTTATACAATGCCACTGCAACAAAGTGAAACTTGATCCTCTGCATTATCTGATGGGTCATTATAAGTGTGATGTTCCTAGTCACGCCTGCTTGCAACCCTCCCACGTATCCCTGTGTAATGAAGTGGGATCGTGTTGCCGGGTTAAGTGCCGTGTCTCAGAATTTCAGCTGTTTCATGTCCAGATGCTTATCACAACCAGCAGGGAAGGGCTCAGTAATTTTTATGAAATGGACGGTGTGTCCATGCAAATGAAGTGTCTCGTAGAAAATGAATAATAATTCCAGCGCGCTGTCTGCATACATGATGATTGATGAGCGCTGGCTCAGAAATCTCGAGATGATTAAAAAGCCGGACAAACCTTTTCTTCTGGAGGTAAAATAATTTACCCCTGCTTTAATTTAGCTTCCAAACCTTACAGATTGTTTCAAAAGTGGACAAACTTTACTTTAGGGCACTTAATGTCAAGACTGGGATCCTCGAAAGCAGGCTGGAATGTGTGGAAAAGCCAAATGGAAACGAAGAGTGCTCTTTTATAGATGCTGTGTGCATTCCCGGAGCGTCACGACGCGAGCAGCAAGGCATTCACTCACACAATTGGTTTTCCACAAGGGACCTCAACACAGCTAGCCGGTGACAGGCAGATAATAGCGCTAACTTTAGCCTGCACGGTCTCTGAATGATCCAATATGATAGGCTTGTTGAGAGTGACTGATGGCTTGGGTTAAATAATAGCGCTGTACACGCTCCTCCTCCACGTGCACAAAGGCCTGCTGACACACAAAACGCGACGAGACAATAGAAACGAAATCCATTAGAGGAAATTACTTGCACTCACAATAAGAAACCTAGATGCAAAACAAATAAAGCAGATTACCATTACAAATATTTAACAGTTCATACAATGGGGATGGGCTGCACACCCACATAACAGGGAGGAATTAAAGCACACGGGCCTGAGCACACATGGAGTTGGGGGGAACAAATGCAGATGGATGTGCCGTTTAAAGGCAGAGGAAATCTGCCTGAGATAGTTCTCCATTGTGATGCAAAGCTCAGACACTATTCATTTCCCACGTCTTCCACACTCTTTCCAATCCTCCCTCTCCTTCGCTCTCTACATATCTTGCCTTAATGCAGCACAAATGGGTCTCAGACAAATGAACGGGGACGGGAGAGGAGGCGGGGGGGGTGGCCAAGAACTGAGGAGGAATGCGAAAGAGAGCGGAGAGTGACGGATTGCTAAAAGACGGAAATGAGAATATAAAGCTAAGCAAGATGTGTTGCCGTGTCTGACGTTCATCAATCACTGATTTTATTGGATCCAGTGTTGCCAGTGTGGCTCAGGTTGGCAGGTTACCATGGTAACCTCACCTGTTGGGCATCAATCATCCTACCTGAGGGGCAAATGTCAGTCTGTGCCCGCGAAATACTGCAAGTCGTGTTTCCAGGCTTGATTTTGTATGACAGCTACAAGACAGTGCATTGCAATGAGGGCCTGGATCTGATATTCAAACTACAGTCTGAGATGAAAAAGATGAGTTGTTGGGATTTAAAACATGGTGACATCAGAGTTAAGCCTCAAACACCCAAAAGGATTGTATATAAATTAATTTCCAGACAGCAGCATCAGTACATGGTTATTGTTCTAAGCCAAGAGTGTCCAATCCTGGTCCTTGGGGGCCACTATCCTCCATGTGTTACTTGTTTTCCTACCCCAACGCACCAGACTCAATGGTTGAGAAACTCTTTATAGTTCTGCAGAAGCCTGTTACTGTAATCACTCCTTGAATTAAATCAGGTGCGTTGAAGAGAAATTTCTAAAACATGCAGGAGAGTGACCCTAGAGGACCAGGATTGGGCACCCCTGTTCTAAGCTGACAGCTACAACAGCATCATTTGGTAGCCTTAGCAGGATTGTAATATGCAATGCATAATAAAAACCACGACTCTGCTATGCAGCTAAGAAAACACAAATGTTCTTCAGGTGTAATTGTTTAAAGACAAGTAGAGAAAAAAGTGCAAAGCAGCATTTATTATCAGTTCACACTTGTTGGCAGTTGAATATCTGGTAAGTTTGTAACTTTGTTCACTTATGAGCTCATTCGGACATTATCCACCAAGTTGGTGCTTTAAACATCACAAATACTGTGGCACATCTAATGCCCGCAAAAACATACCTAAGATAATGAGGTTTAATCTCATAAATCAAGAATTTTTCTGATATTTTGTATGAATAACGTAATTGTTAAGGGAAGATAAAAGCTTCAAGACTAACCAGGCTTTTATTCCAAGTTACGAGTGTCATTCTCCATCATTACCTGAACTCATCTGGTCACAAACGTGTCCATTATATATATTTTGTTTTTTTCAGATCTAAATTTCCTTGCATTTTTGTGTTCCCACTAACCAAACCTGCACAGTTTTCCAATAGACGTTTCTTTCCATGCCAGATCTGAGAATGGGTGGGGGAGGGGTGAAAATCACAACACATCAAGACATCTGCAGACACAACAGAGACAACAACAGCAATTTCAGCCTAGCCTCTGAATCAGGGGTACAGCAAATTCCAATGTCAATAACACCGATCCCAATGGTGCATGCATTTCAATATCATTATCTGGTGCTGAGCCAAGTGCACAGAATATAATGAAATCTTAAAGCACGAACTGCACAGCGTCTCCAACAAGGCAAATGCAATGCACATTTTCAATAACTAAATTATGTATGATGCCGCACTTGCTACTGACTTGATTTCAATGTTAATTCTGCCTTTCCGTCAGGGCCTGCGTGTCTGTGTTAGTGTTGTTGACCAGAGATTGCAATGGTGTTTCAAAAGGTGGTGTAATTATTGGAGCACGAGTGGCAGGAATATGATGTAAATGGTCTGGAAATGAGAGGAATGACTGTGTCACGAGCGACCACAGCGGTCACGACCGCAGGGAATTCAAATGTGTTCCACCTTGAATCCACTCACAGCTCAATTAGACCCAGAAACAGGAAAAAGGAAGTGGAGGAAAAGGCCAGAGAACGCCAAAAAAACGAACAACTCGGAGGCTCAAACAAAAGGCAGTATGTGTGCTTACATAGTCCCGTGTTCATCAGTTGCCACAAAATGAGCAATTACACAAGCAATTCAAATTCTAAAAAAAAAGCAACACTAAATGAGCTAAGGGATCTAAAACGAATCATTGTGGCAACGTGGAACTTTGAAAACTGCCATTTTCTGCACAACATGAAGTCATTGTGGACAATGCTTGCAGGAAGTGCTTTTAGGGTAATTTTGGTTGAAGAGCAGAAGCAAAAAGGCAGCAGGTACAAAAGCCAAAGTAAATAAAAATAGTTTAATTAGAATATTGTTTTAAGTTACTTGGTAAATCAAGTTCCAGTCATGTTAATTGTCATTCACATCACAGGTGGTACATGAGGTGGAATGAAATTATGTACTCAAGGTCCCAGTTACACCCAAAAATAGCAAAAATATAAAGTGTAAAAAGAAACAATATATAAGGATCTAAAATATACACTAAGATATACATTAAACGAGCGCCAAATGGTACACTAATAGATCGAAGATATACGCTAACACTAATAATGTAAAACAATACATCGTAACAACAGCAGCCCGAACATGAGTCTGTGGTGAGCAGATGGGTATGAATGAATACAACAGCATGAGATAGTCAGCCATATAATGTACTGTAATTAATTAGCTGTCGTTAAAGCTACCCAGTGTTTTCCCTTCCGTTATGCAAGCTGGGCGCCCTGCCCCGTCATCAAGACCAAGCGCCCTGCCTACCAACACCCCCCCCCCCCCATCGACAACTGTCAGTATTGATGTAGTGTGGGGTGCAATACAAGCGCACTTGCAAAAATGTTTCTGATAGACCACAATGCACACACACACACACCCACCTCCCTGGCAGCAAAGTAGAACTAAGCTAGCAGTTAGGCAACACAGACGTGATTCCTGGCTCACTTTTTGTCAAGAAATGAGTCCGTAGGCCCGTCGCGATTAACAATAAATCAATTAATGGCATGATAAATGAAAATTATCAACCTCATTTTTCATTTATCGGCTTTATCATTTCTTCGTGTCTCTCTCTTTCTACTGAAAACACTGGATGACAAAAGGCTCAACTCTGGTGCTCTTCACTGACCCCTCCCTTTCTCTTTTCTCTTTAAAATCTGTTTTAACGATCCGAGATTGCATGTTTGTATCGTTAAAGCAGCTAAGCTGAGAAGCTAAGCTACGAGCTAAGCTAACAGGCCGACCTCGGGAAGAAAACTCCGTCTTGTCGAAGCTCCAAAATTCACGGTTGAAACCCGTGCTTTCATGTAAAAAATAGTTTTTCTCTGAAAAAAGAAGCTGAGAACTTGTTTAATTTTTTTTTATTAAAAGCTTTGTGTGACAAATGCTATGCTAATGAGCTCAAACCACACAGCGCGTCCACCATTTTGAGAACCGAATAAAGGAAGGAGAGACAGCCCATGTGACGTCAAGAGGCCTCTCTCCCATTTTTCTTAAAGAGACGCGCTGCTCGCTCCCTCACTATCCATCCTTTGGTTCAAACAGTCTTATACTACCATCTGGTGATCAAAAAAGTACTACACCCAAAATAAAATTAACCAACATTTCTTCTTAAATTTGACAATAATTGCTAATTATTGTCAAATTTCAAACAATATTATTATTGTTCATCGCATTAATTTCTGAGACATTTAATCGGCCAGCAAAATTTGTCATCGTGACAGGCCTACGAGTCAGTAGCATCCTATTTAACTAAAGCATCAACTGCTAATTAATGGCTCATTAATAGTGTTTATAGTCTAATAACTTGTTTTAATTGTATTTATTAGTAATTAATAAAGCTAAACTTATTGTAGAGTGGTATTGTTTATTTTTATCCACTTTTTTTGTACCTGACTTAGGGAGAAACGGATAAGTTGAAAATATTGTTTTTCAAATTCTTTTTTCAGTGTAGCACATCTTTAGAAAATACTCAACAACCAGGCATTAAACATGTGAAGAATGTCAGGAAAACCAAAACAAACACTGCAGCTACTCCAGAACTGTCCCTCTGGGCCAACAATGGTCCATTCCCCCACTGAACCAGACTCTCTTATTCACCTGATGTTTAAGGGTAAATAATCATCCAAACATGGTTGACACAAAAGGTCAAGGGGTGCTGCAGTGAATTCCTTCACGAGGTACTTTTTTTTGTGTGTGTTGTCTAGCAAGCTTTTAGAAAATGCTGCGTGAAATGTGAGACAGCTTCTCTAGTTGAGACCTCGGTGACCTGGCTTTGAAATGATCGATTAGCCAGCAAGAACAAAACGCCTGGTGGTTCGCTCCAGGTCTGACTTTTCAAAAACAAAAAAAGACAGATGCTAGCCAAGATCCAGTGAACCATTTCCATATCATAAAGTCCCAAATCAGCACAGGAGAAAAGAAGCCATCAAAGTTGCCATCACCGCCTATTTTCGTCTCTTGTCTTCCATCTGCCTGACTTTATTACAAATTGCTCAAATATAATAATGGATAACTGGCACATTTTTTGCTTTTCCAGGCTGTAGTGAAACATAGAAAGCTGCTGCCTGGCTGGAGGCCTCCAAAGGCTTCCCTCACAAAGTACAGAATGAAGTTTGATGAAAATCTGACTGGTCTGGCCCAAACATCCTCCTCCATGTAAACTGTTTGTGAGGCAGATGCTCTCACGTCCAACAGACCCCAAGAAACATGGATTTAACACCCTGAATGTGCCGAACTAAACCTCTGCTGACTCTCAAGGATTGTTGGTCTTTCTTTGTGTTTCTGCTTCCTCATGCTTTTCTTTCCTCTGTGCACCCTACATTCTTTCATTATATATTTTATATTACTTTGTATTAAACAGAGAAAGTGTCACGACATTGCATAAACTCTTGCTCAAACTAATGGAGTTCTTGTGTAATAGACTGAGCAGCACCAAGGCGCAGCTTACAAAAAAATTACCACTTAGGAGGGTTTAATTTCACTAGATGCTGACTAATTCTAATTAAGTCATTAAAAGACTCTGAGAAGGAGAAATCTGCAAACACGAGGGATCCAACGAAGTGATTTGGAAGCCCAGGAAGAAGGAACCAAACTGAAACCGTGCTGTCGCCATTGATGGTTGCTCTACACATGTCTTGCATGAACACGAGGGGAAGGAAGTCAGCTGTAGGTCTCACAAATCAAATCAGGATAGTACTTGGGAATACAGAGGAGGGAAGAGGGTACTCGGTGACCTGCCTCTGTGATTTTATGCACTTAAACACTCTTTGGGGAGCCACATGAATACAGATACACACACAATGGCGTATGGGTGACCCTGCTCTGTGTCTTGGCAGAGAGGTAAAACATGTTTGGGTTGGACTCAGCAGGCACCTCTCTCTAAAATCTAAAAGTGGAGTTCTCCTGGGGTGAAGCGGCCACATTGCAGTCAGGTGTAGTTAGAGAAACGTCCAAGAACAAAACAAACTGGTTTAAGGCTAGTAAATACACCGCAAATCCATAAGGCACTGTATTATAATATATTATTACTGTTTAGCATATATCTTAGATCTTTGTATACTGTTCCTTTTTTATACTTTATATTTTTGCTATTTTTGGGTGTAACTGGGACCTTGAGTACACAATTTTGGTCCACCTCATATGCCACATGTGATGCGAATGACAATAAAGTCACATTGAACCTTGACTGTTAAAGCCATCTGATTTGAGGTGGAGATCTGTAAAAAGGGTATGAACAATTAATATTGTAACAGTTGTAGATAGCTCTTTGAATGACCTCAGTCTGGAGAAATAGTTCAACTATGACCAGACCTTTGACCTCTGACCAGGGGGCCAAAACCAAAATGAAGTGCTACCATTTTAAAACAGCTTCATTCTCGAGGCTATGTGCCGGTCAGTGCCCTGGGTCCCGGGTGGTGCGGCTGTCTCCTGCTCCTGGATGGATGTACTGGAGCCTTCTTCTCCTGGTGGATCTCGGAGAATGGGGGTGCCTATTGGGGTCAGTGGGGGAGCTGGCCCCCTGGGAGGGCATTGCCACCTCAGTTGTTCCTCCCCATCCCGACATCTTCCTCCGCCCACTCCATCACACCATCACTCAAGCAGGGCCTTGGGGTTCAGGTGCACTACTGAGCTGCGAGGAGGACCCTCCATCTCGATGGTTTGTGGAGACCTGGGCCCCAATTTTATTAAACAACCTAGACACTCACATATAACATTCTCAAACACATGCATATATAGGGTCTGGAGCGGGCACACGGTGGCATATAGGTGGTGGGATGTGTAATCATTATCACCTCCGGGACCTGTGCCCACTCTCATATGTAGCATGTAGACATTTAGGGTTCTGGGCAAGGGTTGGGGAGGTGATTGGGCACTGCCTGCACTCTGGGGAGGGGGTGGGTCTGTGCCAGTCGCCGCCTCATCTCCCCCCCATTTTAAGCGCACTATATAACAACATGCATCAACACCTTACTTGAGTGGGAGGAGGGAGGAGTTGGGTCTTCCTGTTAATTATTTATATATATATGTGTATATAGACATATATAATTTTTTTTTTCCTTAAACCCTCGTTCTCCGTTTGACATTTGGGGTCAGGGGCAGGGAGGGGGGGTAGGCTGCCTGGTTGGTGTCTGTGCTGTGGGTGGGTGTTGGGCCTTGGGGGTGGGGCTGGTGCTCTGGTTCTCCCTGGGTTGTTTGGATCTTTTGATCAGGGTTCCTGGTTGCAATGGCCGGCCCTTTGGCTGTGGTGGTGAGGGGTCAGCTGTGGTTGTGTGTGTGTGGTCGTTGGTGGTGCATGGCGGCGGTCGGGGGCGTGGCTTCGCTTTGACGGGGTGCTGGCTGGTCAGCCTGATGTGACATTCGCAGTGGGGCGTGCTGTGTGTGTGGGGGGGGGTGCATGGGTGGCGTGCCGGGACCTCTCCGGGCCTGTGGTGTGGGGCTGTAGGGATGCCTGATCATTGGTGCGTTGGGCCGGCCTTCCTCAGCTGCTGCTCTGGCCCCCGGCCAGGGGCCGGCTTGCAGTTGCTGTCAGGTGGGTGGGGCGCATGTACGGCCCAACAGAGGCTCTGTCGGGCTGTCTCTGTGTGCCTGTTTATGTCTCGGGTTGGGTTTTAGGTGGGCCCCACTCTTGGATCAATTTTGGCCCCCCATTTAATGTGGGGTCAACTTCCCCCTGTCGTGCTCCCCTCCGGTGGTGGGCACCCCTGCCGCTGGTACAATGGCAGCTCTCAGCAACTGGGGCTGGGTGGTGGGGTGTGTGCGGGCCCGCCCTGGTGGCTGCCTGCCGGGGGCCTGGGTGCCCTGGCTCTGTCGGGCCTCTGTTGGGGGGTGGTAGGGACTCGGGGCTCGGTGTCCATGGCCGGATCTACTCTAGAGGGGCGGGTTGCCAGCGGGGCCTGTGGACTCATCGCTGCAGCCTCCTGGGGTTTCTGCTTTGTGGTTTCTGGGGATCGCCCGGGGCTTCTCTTTGCTTCTCTCTCTGGGGGGTGCGGGTGTCCCTGATTGGGGACTCCCAGAGTTCCGGGCTTGTGGGCCGCTGTGTGTCTGTGGTTCCGGTCTTCCCTGTGTTGCCATTGTGTCCTGTGGGGACGGGTCTGTGGGTCCCCACATCCACTATTGAACATTTTTATGGAAAAAACTTATAGTGACAAGCATGCTCACACAGGTGTTTAGATTCAGGTGTTTATCAGATACACACTGAATTGGGTTGTGGTGGCCACTAAATATATCTTGTATTACTATGTACTATATAAAATACTTTCTAATGATGTTATAAGTATCATTATATATGTTGTTTGTTGTTGTGGTTTCTCGGTTTTGTCTTGTTTTTGTTTTTTTTCTTTCCGCAGGTCTAGAGGCAGACTTCAACGATGTCGATTTGTGTTCTCTTTATCCCTCTCTCTCTCCTCTATTCCTATCTCCTTCTTTACCTTTTAACCCTTCTCTCACCTTTCTGCTTTATCTTCTTTGTTTTTCATCCCCATGTCCATTACATCTGGAACAAACCCAAAGCAAATTCTAATAAAATTTAATTTATATATCAAGTGGAGCATTAAGGCCAGCCATAATGCTCTGCTTGTGAAAGTAAATATGTTGGGCATCACTTTGACACTCAGACGATAATTCTAAGTGTCACAATGCCAGACAGGACAAAGGAAAAAAAAAAAAAACAGCTTCATTCTAAAACAAAGTTAACATTTGAGAACACAAAGTTTGTTTTCTCAGTCATCCAGGTATATAACAACAAAAAAGGTTGAATCATGTCATCTGGACTTCGTTTTTTTTGTTAAAAAGAAACGTTTCGCCCCTCATCCAAGAGGCTTCGTCAGTCTGAGGCCTAGCCATCTGGTATTACCCAGAAGCCACCCTGACTCTTGTGTTTGAGAACAGTTTTTATAAACCGATAAACACTGTCATAAGTTTTTAATAACATGCTTATAAGTAGCATGGTTAATTGTGAACATAAATAGTGGTAACAGCAATAAGCTCAGTGTTTCCCCTACCATTATATAAGCAGGGTGCCCCTCCCTGTCAACAGAACCAAGTGCACTGCCTACCATTGACAGCTGCCAGCACTCACTTAGCGCTAAGTTAGCGGCTCGCAATACAGATGCGCTAGCCAAAAAGCTACAGAGGTAGCGCTCCATTTCCTTCCATTTCCTAAAACCGTTGGTACGTCAGTACAAACAACACAGACATGTCTCTGTCTTTAACATCCCTCCCTGCCCATCCATCGACAAAAACCATGGAAGATATGAGCGTCCTGCCTAGGCAAGTAAATTAGGGGAAATGCTGAAGCTCATGGCACTTTTGGTGCAGCCTGGGCCACTTCCAGTAGGAATACAATGTTTCTGCCATAATAACTGCAATGGCCAACTGACAGTGGTGTAAAGGTTTATCAATTGTGAATGTATTCATTTTAGATTTGAGTCGCTTTAGGAGTGCAAAAGTCAAGTTTGGTCTCAGCCTCACTTGGAATAGCCTTTAGCTCATCAAACCAGTCAGAATTAAACTTTTTCTCCAAACTGAGATTGTTTAAAAAGCCATCCACAACAATAATCATTAAGAGCCAACAAGACCCCTAGATATTCAAATATAAAGTTCAGTTCTGTTGCTTTTATCAACAATAAAAATTAGTAAACATTATTTTTTAGTTTTATCACATCATTTTTTTACCCCAACTGGTAGCAATGATAGTCATGAACCATATCTACATGGTGGTGTGTAATATTTATTGAAATGTAATGCACTGTTGTGAACTCTGATGTTCAAAACCTGGAGGTATTTCCCTGGATCGTCTTTACATTGTTGGAGCATAAATTCCAAAATGTTCAAGACAAAAATCTGAAAATCTTCACTAGCGTGTTAGAGCATATTTCACATTTGTTTTTAGTTTATATTGTTTTTACTTGAGTCTCTGAATCAATATTTAAACACTGTGGTGACTGGCTTTTGCATTGTTGGTATATATTTGTGGGTACGAAACAAATATATGAGCAGATGAGTATGCTGATGTTCATAAATGTAGACAATCATGGCAGAATGTCTTTGTTCTATGGCAGAGATGTCCAATTTTGGTCTTCGATTGCCATTATCCTGCAGGTTTTACTTGTTTCCCTGCTCCAACACACCTGATTCAGTGAATGAATTACCTCTTCATGTTCTGCAGAAGCTCTTTAATCACCCATTCATTCAAATCAGGTGTGTTGGACCCAACAACCTCTACAAAGTGCAGGATAGTTGCCCTCAAGGACAGGACAGGACAACTCTGTTCTGAAACAAACATTCTAAAAACAAACGTTTTGTGCAAAACACATCCTGGTGATACAGACACTGATCTAGGATGCAACAATGACCAGCTTTGGACAGGAAAACCCGATTAGTCCAAGAATTCAAATGAAGAGCTTGGACAAATAAACCTTGAGGGCATAACAACTCGAGTTCAAAACATAATAATAGAGTTGCATCTGGCTCCTCAGCAGAACATTTCATATTTGGATTTGGTCAGTAGCTTCGATTTACCACACAAACAGAGCAAATGTATACATAAACAGTTTAATTTCTCAACAAATACTTGCGTAGCTGATTCCTAACATTTACTCACACCCCCCTAATGTCATGCTCCCCGTGTTCTTTGTTTTTCAGTTTTCATAAAACACACGGTAAGTGACAGAACATGGAACCATCTGATCCTGTTCCAAGTCTTAATTGCACTCTGGTGTAATATTCGTCCACTTACGCCACAAACCCAAACACAATCCTGTCCTCACTCTGCAGAACAGACGGGAGAAATGAAGAAGTCAGTAATTACTCCTGACTTTACAGAGTTCAGCAACCAAATATGAGGAAATACCGTTCGGCTGTTTGAGACGCCATCCTGTTAATGAGGTTGCCTTCTGCTAATGCTGAGTGTACAGCAGAAAACTCTGTTTAGAGATTTTTCCTGATCAATGCTCAACCTGTCGATGCAGTCTTTGAGGAAAAAGCTATATGCTTTGGTCAAAAATACAGAGGTTTAAAAGATACAGCATCCCACCAATAACATATGCTATTATGATCAATTCTGACCAATACTTTTGGAGACACAAAACAATCTATTGGTCGTCCAGTGGATTAATTTTTAGTCCAAACTGAAGAAAAAGCTGAAGAAGAACAAATAGCTTTCACAATCTGTTAGCAGTTGGAGTATGTGGTGGGGATAACTCTCAGCTATAACCACACCAGATTTTAACTGGGTGTCTGGAAAACGGATTGAATTACAGCCACTGTTGTGTTTACTAAGGTTGACTGGCTATGGCAACCATCTTGAATTGGCTTAAAGTTATTCAACTGTAGTTGTGCGCCCAGCTATTACTTTCTGATCACTTCTATAAAATTGATGTAGTGGTTTATTGAACAACTTTGTTTAAATGACATTAGGGGTAAGTTCCTGACATTTATTGGTGTTTAACACAGGGGAATGACCCATCATTTTACAAAAACATGACTCCACAAATCCCATCTGCCTTCTTATTTGCTTTAAAGTCTCTGTGTCGAAATGTTTCAACGAAGATCTAAATCATTTTGACAGCAGCGTATAAATGAAAGTGGCTTCTTTTTGCATCACTGATGATCCTCCTTGATCCATAGCTTTGTTTCTGACAGAACGATATCGACTACATTTCTGGGGAGTTTTGACAGCCACCTCTAGTAATGTGCCAAAAGCTTAGCTGAAAGGGATTTTGCACCCGTCCGTCCTTTCTTTTTTCATTTTCTTCAGTTCGTTTTTATATCAGTCTGACACTGGAATGTTATTCAACCCACACTGCAGGCCATCGAGAACGTGTGTGGGGGGGATGGGGTGGGGTGGGCTTTAAAGGAAACTTTGAAACTCTATCTTACCCACTACCCCCTTCTCAAGCTTCCCTGAAATCTCAAACCCTGACTTCCCAGTTTAAGCTGGCCAAGCCAAAGTGGTCTTTGCTTGCAAATCATGCCAGGGTCTTTCTTTTGACTGTAGCGTTCAGCAAAGAGGGGGTCATTCCTACTCTCCCCAAGTCTGGCACGCAATTCATACACTGCTTGATTTTAGCTCTGAGGGATGTCTGGATTGGGGTGAGGGGTTGGGGATTTTGGAGGAATTCTCCTTTGACACACGTCCCACACACCCGGCTGAAGCTTCTGACTGGTGAAGTCCAATACCATCATCTGTGCGGGTTATTTCAGGTGGATCTCTGGTATATTAGCCTCAAAGTCTAGCAAGGGAGGGTGAAAATATTGAACGTTATGACCACATTCAGCACCGCCATGACCAAGTGAAGAAGTTCAGATTGGGTGTGAATGGGCAACTTTCAGCAAAGCTTGGCATACAAATCAAGAAATGAAAAGTGCAGCACAACGAGGGTAATAATGACTGTCTGATTAGGAGATTAACTCAGAACTCCCAGTACAGGGGGGTTTATTCGCTCTGAAAGCAGGCTACCATCCTCTGTTTGAGAGGCTTCATCAAAATGAATGTGCAAATGGACATTGTTGGGTGTAACTGGAACCCTGTGTACATAATCTCATTCCACCTCATGTACCACATGTGACGAGCATGACAATGAAGATACTTGAACTTGAATTAAAGCAAGAATCAAAGTTTTTTTTGCACTACAGCCTGAGCTCATTCTGATCACATTGTTTTCACTCTGTAGGATGGTCTGAAGGACAAAGCCCGCTCAGAAAGCCTCACATTTTTCTGACACACACACAACCTTAAAATGGTTTTGTCGAGGCAAAGCCACCCAGTCTCCGAGGAGACAGACGACAGTGAAGTGTTCTGTTGTTTTTCTGTTTACTGTTTTCTGAGTCAGGAAAAAGCCCATGAGCATGAACTGCAATCATTTCTTCACCGATCGCCGCCGCCTTATCAGCATACGAGCAGCATCTGTTCTGACATCACAAAGCGCCCGAAGCTGATCCAGGCGTCTGCCGCGACCCACCGCGTGCTCCTGCGTCTCCGCGGATAATGCAAACACATCATATCAATTGTTGCTCAAAGTGGATACAGAGAACGAGTTCGGGGAGAATAATTAAACTACTTTCAAAAGAAAAAAGTACAAAGCAGAAGAGGCATCACAGGACAGCTGAGCTGTATGAAGAAACCAGTTTATTATAATCAAATTCTTAACATTTCTACTCCTTCTCACATTTATAATAGGTCTAATCTAAACACTTTTCATTCTACATCTTTTTGGAGAAATTACACACTGATGTTTATCACCCCCCACCATAAAAAATGGGCGATTACATAGTCTGTAAATGTCTGTTTTATTGTCTGTTAGGAAAATATCTTATGGACCAGTAGATGGATTTCAGTGAAACTCTGAAAAAGTAATCATCGGACTTATGCCTAGAACTGATTATATCTTGGGAGTCAAATCAATTCAAGATGGCCACCACAGCTGTGACCTAAGCAAACACAAAAGAGGTTATAACTCAGTCATCTTTACAGATATTGAGCTAACATTTGGTGTGGTGGTAGCTGAGACTGATCACCAACTTGTAGTTTGAGAGCTAACTGTTTGTGTGAGCTCACAGTTTGTCTGTTAGCAAAATACCTTGTGAACCACTGGGCAGATTTTAATTAAACTTCCAGGATGCAATCGTTGGTTATACATTTACAACTGATTAGCTTTAGGAGTCAATTAGCTGATTGATTAGCTTTTGATTGAGAGAGTGAATGATTGTTTGTCCCATTTGTCTCTATATGGCCCTGTGATGGACTTGCGACCTGACCAGGGTGTCCCCCACCTCTCATATTGTGATAGATGGACATGATTAATTGATTTTGACTGATTAGCTTTTGGAGGCGATCATTGCTTATACATCTACAACTGACTGGATTTTGAGTCAACCCATATAAAAATGGCTGCCACACCCCACTGACCTTAAACACAGAAATGGCCGTCTCAGTCAATGTCACAGATATTGATCTGAGATGTGGTGTAGTAGTAGCTGAGTGATTTCCAACAAATACTCTGAATTCTACTGCACAACGTTTTTGCCTAACACTTTGCCATTAACTGATAGTGTCAACATTATCTGTCTTTTAGCAAAATATCTCAAAAACCATTGGATGAATGAAACTCTTAGAAAATTGGCACAGGATGTATATCGACAGTTCATTGACTTATGGAATCAGCTTAATTTAGGACATCAGCTAAGTGACTTCAGCAAACACAAAAATGGCTCCAACTCGTTCAATCAGCAGTTCATGAGATATTTTGCTAACAACAAAACAGGCAAAAAGCATTATCACCCATGGACAGTAATAACTCAGAAGTGGAAGGAGTGCTATGTTTTTGAGAATGTCCTCCATTCGTTCAATCATCCAATTTTTTCCGATAATAAAATATCTCGGGCATTAAGTTGCAAAGTATTAACTTTTCACCAAAAAGAAATACCGTTTCCTAAAAGAAGAGCTGCTTCTGAACTGCCTGAAACAACTGCAGGTCCAGGCTTCTCTTTTATTCAGGACTGCCTCTATAATTATATTCCACCATTTACATTTAATTTTTCCATTCAGGTTTTTATACCTGTACTCTAATAAAATCCCTAGAACACCTTTTAATGTGGTACATCAAGAACAAACCAAAGCATTTTATTGTACATTAAATGTTAGTGATATAGGAGGGGTGGGGGGGAAATTTCTTTGAAGCCTTGGAAAAATAAGAGTAAACGACCGATACACCACAGCAAAGGACAAGAACACAAAGAGACTGCATTTTTAAAATGTAAATGGAATAGTTATTAAAGTGTACGAGTTCAAATAGTTCATGCAACCGTTTTATTTCCATCTAACAGTAGTGTCTCTATAAATGCTACAAAATGGGGCCAGTGCACCGAATCATGCTTTAAATGATAGGGTTACTGTATTTTCCGCCGTACATGTTGCACTGCCCTACAAGTCATATCAGTCTAATAAATTGGAAAAATCCATAAATATGTCGCTTTGCCATATATGCGTCACCACTGACGTGTTGCGTTTGTTTTGCGTCACAGCCGACAACCCGAAAATGTGGGCGAATCTGGAAATGTGGGCCAGTGTTGTTCCATAAATCGATGGGCTACCAAATGGCGGCCGCGGGAGCGTGCATGGGAGGACTTTAACAAGAATTTAACAAGATTAACACTTAAAAAAAAAACTAAAACATTTGTTTGCTCAAAATTATAGTAAATGTGTGTCTCAGTCTAACATTTGCTTAATAAATACACTTTGACGGTCAAATCAGCTGCATTTCGCCAGGGCAGAACAGCGAAATGAAGCTGATTCGGTTGCTCCAGGCAGATGAAGGTGGCAGGTTATGGCAAACCGATTGTGTCATTAATAGCCACTTTTACCTATTGCATGATACAATGGCATGCCCTACAATTCTGCTGCCATCTAGTGGCTGAAAATGGTAGTGTTCCATTTTTTCAGTCAGAATGAATGAAAATAGTCATATCTCAGCCAAAAATTGGTTTATAAATATGGGGGGGAAAAATCCATAAACGGCCTATTAGTCGCAGGGCATGCAAATTATGCAAAAAACTGTGATTTATACAGCAAAAAATATGGTACTTTTTTGGCACAACAGGTGCCTGCTAACACTGGTCTCACGTCTGTTTCTGGTACTGTTGCAAATTAATTTCTGTCAGGTGAAAACAGTCGGAAAAATAATGTCTGCCAGCAAATATTTAACAAATTAAATTTTGGAATCAACCCATTTCATGATGGCTGCCACAGCCATCTATAAATGGACTATAGGAGACAAAAATTATTCTTATTCTGTTAATTTTATGAACATTGAGTTAAAACCTAGTGTGGTAGTAGCTGACACTCATGTCCAAAATATATTTTGAGCATGTCACATAGAGTGACATCTTTTGCTTAACAGTTTGCTTCAAATCTGTTTGTCTGTTAGCAAAATATCTCAAGAACCATTGAGCATAAGTTAATGAAAGTTTCAAAAAGTAATCAATGGCTGTTCATCTACAACTCAGAATGAACCCAATTCAAGATGGACGCCGACTGATTATTGGAAACACAAAAATGGTTATAACTCATTCGTTTTTACAGATATTGAGAAGATGTGATAGTAGCTGAGTGTCATCCCCAATAAACATTATGAGTGCCAATAGATTGCATAAGATTAGATGCAATCCATACACCTCACACCCCGACACCAGTACGCCTGTGCATAAAAACACCAGACTATTTTAAATAAAGAGCCAAGGTCTGAAAGTTGGCTCATGTTTACTGAAAAATTAAGTGCAAGAAACATGAATGCACATCTGAGCTCAAATAGAGTTTATCCATAACAGGAAACAAGTCTTAACTGCTTATATCGATACCAGACAAACCTATTGACTAATGATCTCTGAGCTCTGAGCCAGAGATGCGAATATTATTTTCCAGCAAGAAAATAAAAAAAGAAAAAGATGAAAGCGGAAGAAACGCTGGTGTTTAAATTTCAATAATGTGTCCTGCTGTATTTGACTGATTCAAAATTAAATTATTTAGCGCCTGCAGTCTTTCACTGTGCTCCTTTATTATATCTTTGGACAGCTATTTACCCATTATTGCTTTCTAATAGGGTAACATATCCTGGGTCACATTTTCAAACAGCTTGGGAAGAAATGAGATCATCTCAGTAAATTAGCGGAAACAAGGCATTGTGGTTTGAGGCGGTGTTATATTGTATGAATTTGTGTTTAATGTCTGCACTATTGTGTGATGCTAGGTCCTCTTTACATAAAATATAAATATAATAAACCTAATGCGAAAATGAGAAATAAAACACAGAAGACAGCTCTACTTTGAAGGATCAAAGTGCCATATGGCTTCTTATTGACTTTCAGCAGCTTGTTCTGTAAACCAATGGACAAAAGCATAAACCCAAGCTGTTCCTGGAGGACGAGAAAAGAAAAGACTCATCAGAAATATATTCTCAAGAGATGGCTCTCAGTTTCTTGAATTTATTTCGCCAAAAGAACTCAAAGGTAGCAAACTCCGCACTGCTCTGTGCTCTATATGTAGATATATTCAAAACTTCCAGAATCATCTATTAATGTATCTACTCAAGTTTTTATACCATGTAAAAGAAATAATTATTGGTTTAATATCTGACAAATTAATATTAGACTATATTCGTGTTCTGGAATGCGACAAGTCACATTATGACAATAAAACACCTCTAATGGGTCTGTAAACTGGGGTGGGGTGGTATGTATTTTTAAAACCATTGGGAATTCACCAAAATTTACTGTTGTGCACAGTATTACCAACTGCCTATAAAAAGCTTTGGAAGTTATAATAGGGAAGGGAGGTGATTTTCAAATATTTAAAGTCTATTTTTGAAATATGAGAATTTGAAGATTTGATACGACAGTCACAATCGTCTTTTTATGTATTTAATTTTTTACACTGATGCCAGATAGTGGCATGTCCAGTGGTGCTTCTTCCAGTCAGGGTGCTTTTTTTAAACGCAACACTCCCTTGAAAAAAAGACAAGAAAAGAAGTATTTATTTCTGCCATTGTGGTTTATTTTCAAAGGCTTTTAAGTGTAAATAGAGGTAATGGTTGAGCTCAGCTTTACTGTTAGCATATGTTTATTCCCAGTTGGACATTGATCCATTGGACCGGTGAAGATGACAGAATGCTGTATGAAGATTTCGTGTTTGTGGAATTATGGGAGTGAGTCAGGAATGAAACGAGATGGGACAGAGAAGTTAAATATTTAAGAAAAAATGGTACAATTAACAACAAATCTGAAGTGTTTTTAATTAAAATCCCCATTTTGATAAATGGGGATTTTAACACAAAATACTGCAGCAATATAGGACATTTTAAGTATTCCATAATATTTTTTATGTTTTAAATAAAAAATGCAACAGACTAGTAGTCTTTAAACATCACTTTTGCATCATAATACGAAATGATTTAAAACCAACAACAAATTAACACTTAAAACAAAAGGTTACCTACAGAAGCTAACATCAACACTAGATGATATTTTTAACGGTTCCTAGCATTACAGTAATGCTGAGGACAAAGGATGCAGAGGACAGAGTGAGGTGGAGGAGGATGACTCGCTGTGGCGACCCCTGAAGAGGGAAAAGCCAAAAGAAGAAGAAGAAGAAGAAGCATTACAGTAATGCTACACCGCCAACACATCATAACTAAAGCTAGTACATTTTCAGTTTTCAGGTCCATGCAGTAGACGACAGGCTGCAAATCTTTACAAAGAAAAAGCAATCCAAATGTTTTTATAGTGCCCACCGGGAAACTGTTATATATAGGCCTGTCACGATAACAAATTTTGCTGGGTGATTAATTGTCTCAGAAATTATTGCGATAAACAATAACATTGTTTGAAATTTGACAATAATTAGCAATTATTGTAAAATTTAAGAAGAAATGTTGGTTAAATTTAACCAAAAAAGTCCATGCTCAATAATCCAGGTATACAATCCAACAATTTTCAGTCAGGTCATCTGGACAGTTTCTTTTTTTTTTTTTTTATCTGAAACGTTTCACCTTCCATCCTGAAGGCTTCATCAGTCAAGGAAACACACAACACAAAACTGATTCTTCCACCAAACAGCTTACTCCAAAGTGGAACAAACCAGTTATGTTGGTGCTAAGATGGTGTCTTTGGCACGCCCCCTCCTCTTGTGCCGGCCCTCTTCCTCATCAACAGTCATGTCAAACTGGTTCAAAACCCAAAAAGTCCATGCTCAATAATCCAGGTGTACAATCCAAAAAATTTCAGTCAGGTCATCTGACAGTTTCTATTTTTTCAGCAAAAAAAAAGAAACTGTCCAGATGACCTGACTGAAAATTGTTGGGTTGGTTGAATTTGTTTTGGGTGTAGTAACTTTTTCGACCACCGGATGGCAGTATAAAACTGTCTGAACTGAAGGATGGATAGTGAGGGAGTGAGCAGCATGTCTCTTTAAGAAAAAAGGGAAGGAGGCCTCTTGACGTGATGGGTTGTCTCTCTTCGGTTCTCAAAACGGTGGATGCTCGGTGTGGTTTGAGCTCTTTAGCGTAGCATTTTTTACACAAAGCTTTTAATTTAAAAAATCAGTAAACAAGTTCTCAGCTTCTTTTTGCAGAGGAAAAACAACTTTTTACACGAAGGCACTGGTTTCAACTGTGAATTTTGGAGCTTTGACAAGACGGAGAGTTTTTCTTGAGGTGGGCCTGTTAGCTTAACTTCTCAGCTTAGCTGCTTTTAATGAACCAAAAATGCAATTTTGGACAGTTAAAACAGATTTTGAAGAGAAAAGAGAAAGTGCGGAGTCAGTGAAGAGCACCGGAGTTGAGCCTTTTGTCATCCAGTGTCTTCAGAAAGAGAGACACACAAAGAAACAATAAAGCTGATAAATGAAAATTATCAACCTCATCTTAATTTATCATGCGATTAATTGATTTATTGTTTATTGCGACAGGCCTAGTTCTATAGCTATGTTCCTTCTTCCACCGTGAGCCCTGCTGACTCCACCACATCAATAACAAACTGCCCAACGTTAAATATTTTTATGTTTCAGCTTATACTGTGGTCTTCAACTTCTGATGTACTTATCTGTTCTTAGTACTAAAACAAAGTAAAATGTAGATTAAGGTTTAGATAATTTTTTTAAAGTTCCACAGTGCAAGAAACTTAAAAGACCTGATCCATGCTCAATAATCCATCCATCCATTATCTTTACCCACTTTTTCCTTTTCGGGTCACGGCGGTCACTGGTGCCCATATCCAGCTATCACTGTGCGAGAGGCGGGGTACACCATGGACAGACCGTAAAATTAAAAGGCCTATAAGTGAGTTTATCTGGCTTACAAAAAAAACACTCTTCAAGCCATAAACATAACTAGAGCTTAAACTTTTTGGCTGGGATTAAATTCGATGCAGAGTTTTTACAAATGATACTTAAAGCAACACCATCACCAACACTTACTTCGGTGCTGTTTGTTATAAAGTGTGGAACAATTTACCTCAAGGCTTTGCAAACCAAGTAAACTTCATCAATTTATTGTTTTTGTAAAATAACCCCAAAAAATTTTTTAAAAAGATTAGGCAAGAGCACGTCTCCTAAATCACTTTAACCTCATCATTGTCCTTGATTTTGTTATTTAAAATATATGAAGCCAAAAATGTGCAAACTCCTGAATATATATTTTTATTTAATTTTGTTCTCCTTCGTAAAAACTTTCTTTAGGGCCAAAAAGAAAACTACTGTCAATCAATCTTTAGTTTGTTCTGCTGGAACTTTCCAGTGAAGTTGTACTTCTCTTCATGTCATGTCTGAAGTGGATTCCGTGCAAATACCACGCTCTGCTGGGGTATTGATCGGTCGGACAGATGCAAACAGCGAGTTTCAAGGGAGACACAAAGTCTGCATGGACAAAAGTAATATGAACTGGTGAGCTTGGTTTGGTTAGAAACAAGACCAATTAATATGCTTA
>NC_056498.1:26440242-26489011 GCF_014905685.2 Nematolebias whitei | reverse complement strand
TGGATAAAAGGGTGACTCGCATTGTAAAAGCAATCTCAAGGGGGTAGTCTCCAGAAAGAGCAACAGAGATAAGCTTGGGCAACCAGGAAATTTTGACAACAACACACACCTTGTTACCAAATTAACTTCTATTAAATAATGGCGTTAAATTGTTTTCTTAGCGATTTGGCTAGTCCAAGCAGACTGCGGACCTCCCTGAACCTTTTACTTAAAAGTAGCACTTCAGCTCCCTATTTTCTATTCTAATTACTGCTTTTCATTTAGACCTCTGTTCTGGGTCATTATGTTTGAAAGAAAGAGATGGCAGGCTTGGTTGTCCCTATAATCCAACCTGTTGCTACTAAAGTGAAAACTACAGTATATTGCTGACTTTCTACTTCTGCTATGAATGGCACATCACAATAAACTATCAAAGAAAGTTTGCCGTCCAACACAAATCACATGATTCTCAGGCAGGAGCTGAATGAATGAGCTCTAAAATCAAATATAATAAATGTTGGGAACAGTATTTTATTGCTTAGAATAACTCCTGAATATCTCTGGCTTTTGCTAGCATCAGAACTTGAACTGTGATCTTTGACAATCATTAAAAATAAAAAAAACCTTTGATTTACAGATTTCTATTTTATCACAGGGAACATAACATCTTTGGTGTCAGAGCTTTTTTAGCAAGAGGGAACATGAGGACGCACAGAAGCTAAATCAAACCCCTGGCATGAACAAAGCAGCAGAAGGAGAGCTCTAGGTGATTTGATATGCAAATGCAATTACCTTATTTGCTAATCTACATGGTGTCCCCCCTTGGCAAGACAGAGGTGTCCAATTTCGAGTGAATACGATCCTTTTTTAGTACCAGAAAGTAGAGAGCAGTGAGCTGTAGCTTCATTAGTTACACCACTCCTGCTCTGAAGCAATGTGGAGTTTTAATATAGAGAGACGGCAGCGTTTAAAATCTCTTTATGTGCTATATGTATCTGATACTTATTATATCTTATGTATCTTTACACTTAGTCAACAAGAACAATTTTAACATTATTGATTAATAGAAAAAAATATGTTTGATGTATATTTGTATAATTAGCAATGTGCCTTACTTTTTAATAGCCACAACTAAAACAAACAGGCATCAAATGTTTTCCATCCATTCATCCATCCATTCATTATCTTTACTCGCTTCTATTCCGGGTTGTGGGAGTCAAGATTATTACGGGAGTTACTATTAGAAAAATTTGGGGAGTCTCGTTTAATGTATTTACAATAAAAAATTAATGTTGCAGATTAGCAAATATTAGCTGAAAGTTTGGCTGGCTTTGATAATTTAGTTTGGAGGAAGAATTTCAAAATGACTAAGCTCTAATATAAAACTGTATTAAAAATATATTAAAGACAAATTTAACAAAAAAAGATCAGTGTCTAAATATATCTGGATCAAAGAGCAGATAAAAAAACTGGCACCAAGTTTATCTGTAGGCTAATAATGAAACAAGTGGCTAATTAGCATAGCATAACATCAGCACTGAAAATATAAGGCAAATGTTAACCTGGCTAGATGTGAAATAAATTAATACTACCAGTATCTGTAAAGTTTTTCACACATTTGTCAAACGTAACCAAAAAGTCTATGTCTAAATATATCAGGACCAAACAGCAGATTAAAACTAGCACCAAGTTTATCTGAAGGCTAATATTGACACAAGCGGCTAATTAGCATAGCTTAGCATCTAAACTGAAAAGAAAAATAAACATTTAAACAGGCTCTGTGTGAAATAAACTAAAATTACCAGTAGCTGTAAGGTTTGTCAAAACTTTGTCAGTATATATTCATAAGCCAACAACACAATGTAGATATTTCAACACAATGCTCAAAAGTGCAACCACAATGAAGCTAACTAGAATTAGCTACATATTTTCGATCTTAAAACGTTATACTTTCAGACTCAGAGTTGTATTCCTTTTTAACTGAATTTACACAAATCAAAGCATTTGTTCAGTAGTGTTGTTTTGTTCATTATGTATTTTTAGTGTTGGTGCATTTGTGTATCTGTTGGCAAACTATATTATGAACCACTGAGTAATAAACTTTTACAGCTGCTTAGTTTCTGGAGTCAATCTAATACAAAGTATAAAATGCAGCTATTTGACGACAGAAATGGTGATAACGCCACCTTTCAACTACTCTGAATGCTAATAGCTCACAGCTTTTGTTTAAAACCTTGTTATACGAAATGGTGGACAATACACACTCCTTGAAGGAATGAGTTTCAATTTATTTAAGTTTTCATACATGGGGTTGTCTACTTTTGTCGGCTCAGTGAATGAAGTCATTGCATTTTCCTTTGTGACACTAAAACATTGTTATCTAACAACAGAAGACGATCTGGACTCCTTGTATAACTTTTCTGAAAGTTGGCAACCACAGAGTTATCAAATGTAAGAATGGACATCATGGTTGCCGTTTCTTTTTTTTAGATTTGCCCTGCTTGTTTGAGCAGCTTTTATATTCTTTCTTTTTTTTTAATACAGCAGAAGCACTAAAATCAAATTCCATACTTTTAAAAACTGCATTGCAAATCTGATTTTTAGTCCATTATATTTCTATACAAATGTCACCGAGGTAAACAATAAGCTTGTTTTCAAAAATATCCAACTGTTTATTTTAACCTACAAAATTATATTGTCTCAGTGGACCAATGTTTCGATGACGTTCCTTCTTGGCACCTCTGTTGAAAACTGAATAAATATACATAAATAAATAAATAAATTAGCATTCATGTTTTCTAAAAGGCATTTTCTTGGTTCCTTTTGTTCAATTCCACCGGCGATCTGTTTCATTGTGGAAAATTATAAGGGGGGCATTGATTTATGGAAATTCACTCTGAGTGGATGACATTTGTCATTTCAATCGCATTTCTGATGGAAACAATAACTGTTTTTTTCATGAGCAATGAAGCTCAAGGTAATAAAAGACCACAAGGGAAAAACACACCCGGATAGATTTCATTAATGTGAAAGGAGAGCTCTCACAATGTGCATTTGGACTTTGGAATTCTGTCATTTGAGACTTGATTGCTTTGTCTTAATTCTCTCTCTTAAAAAAAAGAAAAAAGATTTGATCACAAAGTAAAGAGAGACTGACTAGCTTAAATATACACGCAAAGTCCTGCACACATCTGTTCGTCAGAGAGCCTGTTGGAAACTGTCACATGCCTGGCAGGTTCTGGAACTTGGGCAGATGGCGCAGCACAATTAGGCCCACCAAATCTTTCAATCAATCTCTTGTACAGCATACGAAGAATGTAGACCTACAGTCAGGATAAAAGGAAAGTTCATCCTGTTGCAACTGGGGTTTTATGTGAGAGGACATAATAAAAACAAGACGACCACATACAGCACATTATAAACCTGTTGATACACTATTATACAGCAAAACAGCAATCTTTATACAGCATTGCAATGGCACGGACAAGCAATGACCTTGTCTAATATTAAACCTTAATTTGTGACCTTGACTTGAAAACTGGGGTGATGTAAAGTATATAAGACACTTAAGAAGAAACGTTATAAGAAATAAGAAACATTTCATCACAAAAAAAAAAGAAAAAAAGAAACTGTCCAGATGACCTGACTGAAAAACATTGGATATATAAGACACTGTTTAGTGATGATGCAAAAGTGTATCAAGTTTAATTAAATTATCTTAAGCAGATCAGAAGTTATGGCCCAGACAAGAGAAAGTTTACAGACGGATCAAGACTATACCATAATATAATCGCCTTTCGAAGGCGTATAATAATAATGCTGTCTTTATATAATAATAATTATTATTATTATTATTGTTATATGGTCTTTTACCAGGTTCTAAAATTGTTTAAATCTAAAACTCAAGTGTGCAAAAACGCACAACAGACCAAGCAACCAAGCCAAAGCCAAAAAAAAAAAAGCCTTTGGCTAGAAAGCCTATGTCCTTCCTTGTTGCTGCTTCCATTGAATTTAGGAGGCTAAGTACCAGCCAGGTGTTTGGAGTGGTGGTGCAGAGGTTAGAGAAGGTGGGCCTGTGATCGGAAGATCGCTGGTTCAAGCCCCGGTACCAACAACAACAAAAATGTGGGTGGGGTAGGTGAAGCACCCACACCTGCCCAATCCCTAATTCGCCCCACTCTGGGCCCTTGAGCAAGGCCCTTAACCCCCACCATTTGCTCCTCCGGGTGTCCTAGATAGCAGCTCTCTGCTCCACACAGAGGGCTGTGGTAGCCTGGTGGTCTGTGGTTGCGTCAGGAAGGGCATCCGGCGTAAAAATAACTGCCAAGTCTTCGTGCGACTTAGTTCGCTGTGGCGACCCCTGAAGAAGGGAGCAGCCAAAAGAAAAAAAAAGTACCAGCCAGGTGCTGCTGATCAAATTCCCTTTGTTTACTGATCATCAAGTAGGACAATAAAGCAGATGTTTTTGGCTGTTTCCCAATTTGAAGCATGCAGGCATGTGTTAACACATGATGCTATTGAGGAAAAACATCCACAGTGACCTTGGAAATGCAACTGTTGCTGTAAATCGGTCTGGGCAGGGTTAAAAAGGCAGTTCCAAATGTTTTGGAGTACTGTACACTATTAAACGAAGAAATATTATAAAAAAATATTTAAGACAAAAAATACAAAGAGCTCCATCTCAGACTTTATAGACCTCAGTTACCAGCTTTAAGGTTAAATTCATGAGTCGCTAATGAGAATGCCTCTTCTCTCTAAAACAGTGGTGCCCAATCCTGGTACTCCAGAGCCAAAATCCTGCTTGTTTTACATGGTTTTCTGCTTTAAAACACCTGATGTGAATTGTTGAGTGCTTAACAAAGTTCTGTAAAAATTAAGGACATGCTGAGTAGCAGGAAAATATCTAAAACATGCTGGACAGTAGCTCTCAAGGACCAGGATTGGACACCACTGCTCTAAAACAATGACAGAGCATTTTAGCAAACCACTACTTCTAAAACAATGTCCACCAAATGTTTACCCATAACGCACAGCAAAAAAAAAAACAAACACAACACACTGTAGTACAAACACATAAACATACCAACTTTCAAGCACAACGGTGTAGGGGTAATGAATGGACTTGTTTGGCGACCACAGGACCTGGGTACCTTGCAGTCATTGGTTATGAACTCTGTAAACCAAAGCACTCTAGAGTTAAATGTGAGGCCATCTGTCTGACAACTGACGCTCGGACCAAACTGGATCATGACAAAAAAACACAACAGCAAGTCTACAACAAAATGTCTGAGAAAGTAAAGAATTGAAAAAGTGAAATGGTTCTGTCAAAGTCTAGACCTCAAACTAGTTGAAATGCTGCAGAGGAACTTAAAAAAAAACCCTCAACAAACTAAAGAAATGCTCCAAATAGAAGTGGGTCAAAATTCCTCTTCAACACTATGAGACGTTAGACAGAGACAAAGTGTTTGCCACTTGATCTTGTTCTTTAAGGTGCATCTGTGTTGCAGTTACAGGGCAGACAATCTGAGACCAAAAAGTTGTTTGTTCGAGTCCCTGTCATACCCGTTTGTCCGAGTGTCCATGAGCAAGATGTTCCTACCTGCTCCCTGGGTGCTTACATAACTGCCCACTGCCCCACACGGGTGTATCTCATGCAGAGTACAAATTTCATCATTGTACAGTAATATACAATGATGACAATACATTGCACTCTCTGAAACACGGGATGGACTTAGTTCACCACAAACAGCTTTTCTAGACAGTTTTAAGATTTTGTACAAGATCCAAAAGGAACCTTTTAAGAACCAGATGTTTCTTTATTTTTTTCTGTATCACCATCCTAGAACTGACTGTGGGTGGACTTTCTATTTCCCCAAATATAGTGGTATTCTATGTTGTGTTCATACTGACAGGAATTTCAAAAAGTTTTGTTTTTGTTCACCTGAGCAACATTATTTTTCTTGACCTTCTCATTTTCTGCAAGCCACAGTGTCTCATTTTTACCTACCAACACCACAGTTGTCACCACACCCAGTTTGTCTACAGCTTCCTCTGCCCTCACTGTTGGCTCGTTTAACCACTGGCCTGGAATGCAAGGCAGTACTCTAGACAATAGTCGAACGAAAGTGTTTCATTCACACCCAATTACTGTGAAAGGGATTTTTCAAGCCAGACATTCACAGAGGAGCACAATAAGAGTGTCAGAGAGAGCCGAGATATCCCTGGCGTTTTACATTCTGTCCCATGTTCCCCACACAAAGAGAGATGAAAAGCGATCCTGTGTATCCAACACCAGCAAGGGCCATTAGCCGGAGTCGTTTAAACAAGGATAAACCCTGACTGCAGCGCTAAAAGAGACGGGAAACATCTGCTGCTCGAGCTGGGCCTTTAGCTGGCCCCGAGGACTCTGCCTTTGATCAGCGGCCCTCGCTACCACCTTCTTACGAGCGCCCGGATGAATCAGCTTCTCAAGCGCAAACAAATTGAAACGACCAAGAAATGTACATGGCAAACAGAAACGCAAAGATTCACAGGTCTATTCATAAAAATACACAATAGATATTTGCTGCGTCATAGTACTCTTTCTGGGTAAAACAGAAACTCTTTTTTTTTTTTTTATGATTTCCCACATGAAAAAAGGGACATGTCATTTCCTGCGGAAGTGAGCCAAACACCTCGCTAAAGCATGGGCCAGATGCCACCTTTGGACTTCCAATCCCACCGTTGTATTTCCCCCACCTGTGACGGGAAGATGATTCACTGGGCTTGCCAGACTGCATCAAGGGACTGAGTGCACTGGGGCATACTCTCTGCCAGCACAGACAGAAAGGGGAGGGGGTAGAAAACACCCTACCTTCCCCAATGCACTGTGACCCGCAAAATACAGTTGGTAAAATAATGTGGTCTGTGAGCAGATGTATCATACTCCACCCGCTCCATCTGTAACATTTCACCGATTTAAATCAAAGCAACGGGCCAAATGATTACGATATGGCAGACGGGAGCAGATTTGGGTCTCATACACAGAGAAAATGAAATAAAATCTCTGTTGCCCCGCATGAACACACCAGCTGTACCAGAAAGGCAATATGAGAATCATAAGATTAAATTGGTTTCTTTTTCTACTTCTTTTTTAAGACACCATGTATATGTAATTTTATTGAGGGGGATCTGTATTTTTAGCTGAGAACCCACACTCCACCTGTGTCATAGTCCTCTTTGAAAATGCAAGCAGCTTTGTTTCGCAGACATAAACGGAATACGGTAATGAGAAGGCGAAGCAAATTTCGCCAGGAATTTACAGCCATGGCACGCTTCCCACAATAAGACTGCATCTCTGCAAAATATATTTTCTTATCCTGTACTCCCCATCACCAGCAATCAAACTTGTTTTACATTTATCCTGACTTTAATCATGAGTCATACTGATATTCAACACAGTGCAACAAGTTGGCAAAAACTACCTTTGTTTTGTCTACAACAAACAACATTAAATCATGATTTTTTTTAAAGATCAAGAGCCAGAGGAGGAAAAAAAACCTATATATATATATATATATATATATATATAGGTTTTGCTGCTAAACATAAAAAAAATCACAAAATTATAAAATAATAAATAAATTTGTTCAGCACATCAGTGATACAGGGTATGACTCTATTAGATTTATTCTGTTCTTATCTAATTTAGCGCAGTTCTAGCTGAATTATACCTGTTAAGCAGGGCACATTTACTTAAATTTACTTAAGTGAAAATATTTTAAATTTGAGGTATGAGGAAAAGTTACAAAGAAGGATCTGACAAGCTAATTGTTAACTAACAAACTAATGGCTAGTATGAACAGAGCCAAGACCAAAGTGGATTATTGCTGTCTTAAAACAATATATCCAAAGTTTCTTAATGGTTAATGAGAACACTAATTTATAAACTTTTACATTTGTGTCAGTTTTAAATGGTTATCTACATAGAATTCAAATGTGTGTGCTAATAGCAGCAGCTAGCTGGAGCCCTTCCTGCAGGATTTGGGGAGAAACCCCAATAGCTTCCACTTTATGTATGTGTGTATGTATATATTCATTCATACCCATCTACTCACTACAGACTCATGTTTGGGCTGCTGTTTAATATACCGTACTATTTTACATTATTGGTGTTTAGTGTATAGCTTAGATCTTTTAGCGTATTGTTTAGCGTTTGTTTAGCGTATATCTTAGTGTATATCTTAGATCCTTGTATACTGTTTATTTTTATACATTGTATTTTTGCTATTTTGGGGTGTAACTAGGACCTTGAGTACACAATTTCATTAGACCTCATGTACCACATGTGATGTGAATGACAATAAAGAACTTAAATCTTCTTTCTTCTTTCAGCTGCTCCCTTCTTCAGGGGTCGCCACAGAGAACTAACTTGCACAAAGACTTGACAATGGTTTTTACACAGGATGCCCTTCCTGGTGCAACCATAAACCACCGAGCTACCATAGCCCTCCGTGTGGAGCAGGGAGCTGCCATCTAGGGCACCCAGGGGAGCAGTTGGTGGAGTTAAGGGCCCTGATCAAGGGCCCAGAGTGGAGCAAATGAGGGTGGAGACAGGTGTAGGTGTCTCACCTTTCCCACCCACATTTTGATGTTGTCAGTCTGGGAAGTTGATCCGGTGACCTTCCGATCACAGATCCACCTTCTCTAACCTTTGCGCCACCACTATCCAATAGTTTACACTTTAATATTCCTTTCAAAATAAACTTCAATAGCAGAATATCGAGATACTTGCAATACCTCTGGCTGGCTTGTTTTGTTTTTCAGGAAAAGGGGAGAGGCTGTAGGTGCTGTAATGGGAAATAAAGCACCTTAACTGGAAAATCCATCCATCCAAAAACAACCAAGTACATGTGTAAAGCAAAAGTACATTTCAACTAGGTTTGTTATACTCAAAAATGACTGCTCATTTTTTAAAGGAATTTTGTTTTCTTCTGGAATTTACCTGTGTTATGCAAAATTTATGTTTTTATGGTTCATAGAATTGTGATTGCATCTTCTGCATATATTGTGACTAGACATGAGATCAAAACCTGAAAATTGAAATCAAAGTAAGGAAATTAACCTCTAGTGATTGGTTGAAGTACATATTTAAGCGTATGCTAACCTATGTAAACAAATGGGACTCGATAACAAAACTAAAAACGCACCTCAGATTTTTTTTTCACATGTTGATTTTTGTTGATTCATGTAGTTCCTAATTTGCATCTATATATTTACAAATTAATTGTCTTAATAGTCACTTGACTTTCAGCACCACAACTGTAGCCAACAGACTTTGCCTCCAAAAATACAAAACAAAAGTAGACAGAGACACTTTGTAGAATTAATTTTCTAAGAATGGTTTGAATGAAAGGTTAATCATTTTTGGAGATGAAAGTCATTTTAGGAAAACAGCAGTGTACTTTGCTCTAGCCCTGCTCAGACTAGGCATTAGCTCATTGCTCCAGTTAAAACTTAACTTGTTCAAATAGCTATGTATAACAGATAGATTATTAAGTCTTTTCACAGAATACTGCTTTAAAAGATCTGAACTATCTCTGTAAATTGTATACGTTTAATTTCAAATATAAAAATTATGGAAGGCTGAACAAACTAAAAAAATAAATAAAAGTGGTGTACAAATCGAAAGGACACAAGAGTTCAGACGTCCTGAAGCAGTGCACAAAGCTTTGCACTGTTTCCAGGTGTTCATTATTCATACCAGGGATAACATCCTGAGGGTCAAACCGTGTTCTCATTCCTAATTAACTGCCCTGAACAGAGGTCGTGGTCACAAGTGACCTTGAGAGCTAAAAAGAACCTGTTGATGTCTCCGAGCATTGCCCTTACTCATGTTTTTAACCACTCATTTCCTCTCCTAATGTAGGTACTGTAGAGCTTAATGTGGAAATGCAAGAAACTGGGTCACATTCTGAAAAAGACAACCAAAAGCTTGCCTGAGGCTAAACCAAGGTGTGCTAACACCTGTGGACTCATGGATAATCACATTTAAAAGTCTCTGAAGGATTTTGTTTATTTTGGGCATGCCATTTGTCAATCAACATGTGTTAAATGGGGGCAAATCCAACAAATAATTCCTGACTTTGTAGATAATCTCAACTAAAGCTACATTCCTATCAGTGGCATGTTGTTTTTTTTAACACCGTCTCTGTGATTAGTCATGTGTACTCCTGCAGACAACGTACATATGAGGGAATTACCAGCACTCGTAGAACACAAAAGATATGACGGTGACCAAATGTCTATGTTTGTTCAGGAGAGATGATGCCTGCAAGCCCACGTTGCAACACAGGCCACCTGCAAGCCTGGGAAAATAGGTTTCTGTTGGGGAATTAGAGAATACCAAGGAAGGAGCTAGACAGACAAGAGTAACTTGGCCCAACGCTCAACTTATCGCCAAGCTTATGTTTCACAAAGGGGTAGATAAGCTAATACATGCCGGCACAATCGGGGAATGGAGAAAGGAGCAGAAATAAGGCAGGTGGGGTGTGGAAGGTGGGGGTGTAGGTGAAGAAAACATACCAAGGTCAGGATCTACAGGAGAGCGGTCAGTTGCAACAGAGCCCGGATGCTTTGGATTGCCACAGAACAGTTAACCATTGACTACAGGGACTCAAAGCGCGGGCTCCATGTCTTTCATGGTTATTCTACTCCAGAGACCAGGAGCGCCAAGCATTAAGCCATTATTAAAGCCTCTACCTGCTCCGGGGCAGTGAATGCAACACTAATCAATGAGAAAGAGCAGCATTGTGGTCTGTCTTATTGGGCAGGTGATACTATGTTCGTGTGTGTTCACATAAAACCCTATCTGTTCATCTTTCCTTTCCGGAAGGTCGTCTGGATTGTGAAGATTAACATTATACTGTAATCATCAAATTAATCACTAAACTTTGACCGTTAGAAAAGGGAACAAAAATTTCAATAGCAGTGATGCATTTTGCATTGTCGCTTTCTGTTAATAATAACTGACAATACTGGATATGACCAGCACCTGTAAATAATGAACTATTTTTGGCAGGATTTTCGAGGTTGAACCAAAAACATAAGTAAAAGCAACATTCATTTGAAATATACATATTGACCACCTTTCTAAATGGTGATGTTCTTATTAAAAGTCTTGTGTGATCTATTGGGGCTTAAGTATGAGACTATGATGACTCTCAGCTACTACCACACCAAATTTTAGCTCAATATCTGTAAAGCTGGTTGAGTTACAGCCCTTTTTGTGTTTGCTACTATGGGTTTGTGACAACCATCTTGAATTGGTTTCACTTTGATGGTTATTCAGCTATACATGGACATCCAATGATTACTATGAGATTTTCAGTAAAACCCATACAGTGTTTCATGAGATATTTTGATAATAGTTGAAAAAAACATTAAGATTCATGCAGATCCAGACATGCACAAAGGCAATAACACCCACATTTCATAAGAGTGGACGATATTTAAACTTAAAATTAAATTTACAGCAGAATTTCTAAAGATACAATGTCACTGTCCCAACAAACAGAATGTACTGTAAAAGCTTTTGGTAAAGTGAGTAATATAAAGTAAACTTTCTGTTTTATTGTTTTGTTTAAAATGGAAACATAAATTGGAGAAGTACAACTTGAAAACAAGTGTATTCTCAAGATTTCTAGACAATTAACAAAACTCAGTTTTAAAAGCTCATGTATTGACTATGAAGTCCCCTCAGAAAAATTAGACACTTAGTTTACGCAGCATTTAATATTACAGTGAGGTTCACATAACCGAAAACAATAATTTTTGAGCCATTTAATAAAAATAAACATATTTCTTGCATTAGTTTAGCATTTATCATCGTCTATGAGTGAATAAATACACAGAGTTCAGCCCAGCCTTGTCTAAACTCTTCACAATAAGCCATAAGTGACCAAATTGAACTTCAGCTGTCAAGTACCTCAATTTCATCCTCGTGTATATTACGCAATTATCTGCCATGCCAGGAAACAAATCCCATTGACTAAATTCCTATTTAATTATCTACTTGAAAATCCCATGCTTTTGCCTTTGCCTGAACTCAAGTAAAAAAAAGAAAAGAAAAAAGGAAGTCGCTATATCTGTTTAAATTTCCACCTGTTTGAGAATTGAACACAGCGTTTGCTTTTATTTGATTTAGGACTGAGAAAACGTGGCATGTAATAACACGGCAGTAAAAAAAAATTACTGTACTACACAGAGGGGGAAAAAAAGGTTTAATCATTTGGGAGCAAACAGTGCTTGTTGAGAGAAAAACTGTTGACAGAGTAGGAAAAGACAGGAAAATGGTGGTGGGCAATGTACAGTTTCCATTAGCAAACAAAACACTCCATATTTTTTAAAAGACAAAGTGTTAAGTTAGGCTACTCTGCACAGTCAATAGTGACGTTTATCATCGGGCCAGTCACAGTCTATATATTGATTAAACCATCCATCACTTAAAATCTACAAGACATTATTTCTAATTAAAAACTAAGTCATAAATTTTGGCCTTTATTGCCAGGCTGAGGCTGTAAATAAAATCTAAGGAAAGGCAGAAACAGATTGCAGTCTACCCGTGGTTTAGAGCCACCATAAAGAGAAAAAGGTAAAACGAAGAAGAAGAAAAAAAGGACAGACGCAAGCAATGGCACCTTTGGGATGCTCAAACGTCGCCCGCGGGGGGCTGACAGGAGGAAGGTGCTCGGCTTCATCCCGGCTAAACAGATGCAAATCAATCATTTCTCTGCTTGTGTTTTTATAAGACAAGGCGCTTCCCTTCACAAGGTGCCGAGAGGCTGACTGTATGCATATGAAGTGCAAATATGGAAATTAGGTTTTCATAAACCACATGGGCATATTTAAAGAGACAGCAGTGGGTGTACTTGAAAATGATGTATAATCATAAGAGGTCATAAAAGTGTACGAAATTCTCTATCACAACACCGGCTTTGACTCGTAGACTTGCAATGACAACAAGTTCCCCTCTTCTGCGTCCCCATTTTCCTCACCTAAACAACACTTTTGTTGCCAGATACAGGTAGTTGAAGGACAGTATTTAATGATCCCCGTTGATCAAGAGACCATTAGCACACCTACAACCACAGTCAAAACCTCTGATGTTGGACAGGTATACGCACAACATACCCTCAGTGAAAGCAGAGGACACTTCACGTTTGACAACTTCTGATTACCTCGGCATGAGCACCAGTCATCAGAAGGTGAACTCTCCCGACAGCTGGCTGAGAATGGAAGAGTGTTGGTTATTTTCTGACAGGTGCAGAAGGATGTCTGATTTCACAGGTATGAGCAAAAGGGGAGGGATGAAATAGAGGGGGGAATAAAATGAAGAAAAAGTCTTCGTCTTCACTGCCAACTAAAAGGAAGTCTGTACAATCATCCTTGATTTGTCTCTTTCCTCTACAAAGTATTTTTTTCTTTCCTGCAGAAGATGTAGCTCTGTTCCCATCTGCAATTTCTGACTGTGCCTCAATAACGATGGAAAGACTCATATTTGTTTAACTGATAGCTAGGAAAGACCCTTGCCAAAGGAGCAAGAAGTGGTCTTAGCCGAAGACAAAACGGGAGAATCTCCCCTTTGGGGGGAAGCAAGAACTAATGATTGAGCTAAAGAGGACAAGATGGAGTGATCCTTTAGAGAAAGACCAGGAGTAATCTCTTCTATTCCTCCTCTCCTACTCCCCTTAATGTCCTTTGAGATCTTGGCTCCTTCCGTAAAGCACACTGCCTCCGCACATCAAACAGAGCTGATTAGACCTGAACACTTTACCAGAGAGCTTAGGCTTTTGGGATAGGGTGCAGAAAAAGTTCAAG
The DNA here is from genome assembly GCF_014905685.2 of Nematolebias whitei. Classification (NCBI taxonomy): domain Eukaryota; kingdom Metazoa; phylum Chordata; class Actinopteri; order Cyprinodontiformes; family Rivulidae; genus Nematolebias; species Nematolebias whitei. The sequence continues at coordinate 26,475,175 of NC_056498.1, read as the reverse complement.
GAAACTCAGACAACAAATATATAATAATATAATATATATTCAAGTTAGTCAAACTTGCTTTTTAATTTGATTTTTGAGTGGCTTTTATTAAGTCTGAAAATAACGCTGGTATTAATTAAGTCTAGATTTCATAAAGGTCTTTAAAATGTTGGATCATTGCTAATTTAGATTTTATGGTCATATTAGATGATTTCCAAACTGAAAGCTTAAAAATAATTGCCTTTCTCCTTCTCGGTCTAAGCAAGAAAAAAGGCCACTAGCTGGGCACCATTGGGAAAATAGGAGAGGAAGAGTTGACAGAGGATGACGGAGAAAGGGCCTCTGAGCTACACTGTAAGTTTACTGTCAAGGGTGTTGTTTCATTAAGACACCAAAATTGTCAGAAGAGCAGCAAGGCACATGGCAAGACACTTGCGCTAACATCCCGGTAACCCCTTCCCATACAGAAATAGCTTTGTCAAAATTTACCGATACTCCTGTCAAACCCGGGAGTTCTTACCTCTACCAATCAAAACAAGTGTAACATTCACTGGCAGAGCCTTAGTGAGGGGGTGAGGGAGTGATGGGTCTGTGGGGGTCTTTATAGGAGGGGATAAATTGGAATACAAAACAAAACTCAAAACTTAAACTTTCCTAGACTGCTTTTTAGAGAGTTGAATATCACTTCAGCCTCATAGGACTTCTGCATTGATTTATTTTTATTAAAAATTTTTTTGAAGATTAACATTTTGTTGTTGTGCTATCCATCCATCCATCCATTATCTTTACCCGCTTCTTCCTTTTGCGGGTAGTGGGGGTCACTGGTGCCCATGGTCAGCTATCACTGTGCGAGAGGCAGGGTACATCCCGGACAGGTCGCAAGTCCATCACAGGGACACATAGAGACAAACAAGACAAACAACCATTCACACATGAACAATTTAAAGTTGCCAATTATCCTAACATGCATGTTTTTGGTCTATGGGAGGAAACCAGAGTATCCAGAGAAAACCCACACATGCACAGAGAGAACACTCAAACACTACCCAGAAAGGTCCCCAGCTGGGAATTGATCTGGCAACCTACTTGTTAAAAGGCAGCAGCTCTCCCAACTGTGTCACCATTAACTTGTTATCAACCTACCAGCATGAAAGATGAGCGTAACGTGTCTGTGTCTATATGTGTACACATGTTGACCACTGTATTGCAGCTGCTCTCACTGTGGTACAGTTGAGGTAAAACTGGGGGGCAGTAGGTCAACAAACAGAAATTGGGATCAGAGTGTAGCAGCTATTCAGATACGAGAAATTAAAATGTGATTATTAACTCCAAGACTGTAAGTGCAATTGTCTCTGGGCATTGCTATTGTGGCTGAAAATCCTCCCCAACACATACTCTGAAAATCAAGAGATTATACCAAAATGTTTGTTAACTTTGGCATGCAAGGTGGCAGTATGCATTCCTTCAAAGAACCCTTGTTTCATTAGGAAAGGGTTTTGACTTGTCTCAGAAATAACAATCAAATTTTGCTTCTACAAGTTATTTTAAAGTCGGTGGCTAGACTACCTGTATTTGTTTCATGCAGTTTGTTTGTGGTCCTTCTAAAACAAACTCATGACAAAGCTGCTTGGTCTCAGTGGGAGGCAAGTTTGGAGAAATGAGTGACTGAACAGACAGGTTTGGTCAGTTTTGACAATGATTGATAAATTGCTTGAGTGGCAGATTGAGAGATTCATTAACCAGTGACCTTAGCATTAGAGATTTTTGTGAATAATTAGTGAGGCAAAAAACATTTTGCTGTTGTAGTGGTTAAGAAATTACATTTAGAATAAAGAGTTTTGCTGTCTCCTTGGTTTCTTTTAGTAATGTGTTGGTTTATCTCAGTACAGCTCATTTTTTTAGTTGATTAGCAAAATAAAACAGAATGTGACATTAGCAAGTTACTACCTTGACAAGCAGGAGAAAAAAAAGGAGAAAAAATGCTAAGGGGGTCAAATATTCCCACTCATTTGAGATATACTAATTAAAGCTAAGAATCTGAACATCTTTAAACTTTAGTTTTACTTTTATTAAGGTTTCTTTTGGTTGATTAGTAAAATGAAGAAACCACTTCATAAGCATGTTGGCTTCAGTTAGCAGGACAGATAACAAGAAAAAACAGTTCAAATATTCCTACTCATTTGAGCTACACTGAGTGAAATCTATAGTTTAGACATAATTTGAACTTTTTTTTCAAACTATTTGTTGTTTCATCATCATTACAGCTCTGTTTTTGGTTGATGAGAAAAACAAAGTGTTTTAGCATGTTAGCATTGCACAGCAAAACAGAAAATTCTGTTTTTATTGATTAGCAAATTTTAAAAAATTGTCATTTGCTTCTTAGGTGTGGTGGAAAAACAAAGCAAAACAGCTAAACTTTTTCTACTTATTTGAGCTATATATACTGAGGGAGTCTTTGAATTTAGGCATGTTTGAACTGATTTTTCAAGCTTTATCTTTTAATCTGCGTCAGTCTATTAAGTCCACGTAAGCAAAAACAAACTGGACAAAAAAAAAAGACTAATATGCTCAGCCTTTGGTAACAAAATAATCAATGTTTTCATTTCACTGGACAGTGGTCATAATAATATGGCTGAGTGGTGTAGTCATTAAAGCTCTTAATTTTCTAATTAACTCTAGCTGAACTATTGATTTGTATGGCTGTGTGAAAACCTGCTTAGCTCAGAAACGTTCATATTCCTTGGTGAAAATGGAAAATGCAAGGACGCAAGCAAAAAATACACAATCAGTCTTTTAGCACAACAGTGTGGATCAAAAGATGGTCTGGTAATAAATTCAGAGGTTTTCAGAGTATTCAGAATTCAGAGTAGATACTTTAAGATAAGATAAGATAAGATAAGATAAGATAAGATAAAACTTTATTGATCTTGCAGGAAATTGTTGTGCCAGAGTTTCAGTACACAGGAACATACACAAGGAATCACACAAGATATAAAAAATTAAATAACAGATAAGCCTATCACGATAACAAATTTTGCTGGGCGATTAATTGTCTCAGAAATTATTGCGATAAATGATAATATTGTTTGAAATGTTGATTTGTTTGGTGTGTAGTCCATATTTTGACCAGCTGATGGCAGTATAAGACTGTTTGAACCGAAGGATGGATAGTTTAGCAGAGTGTCTCTTTAAAAAAAATGAGAGGGAGGGCCCTTGACGTGACATGGGCTGACATAGGCTGACATGGTGACATGGCGCATGCTCGGTGGTTTGAGCTCTTTAGCACAGCATTTTTCACACAAAGCTTTTAATTTAAAAAAAAAAAAATCAGTAAACAAGTTCTCAGTTTCTTTTTTCAGAGAAAAACAACTTTTTACACGAAGGCACGGTTTTCAACCATGACTTTTGGAGCTCGACAAGACTGAGGTTTATTCCCGCGGTTGGCCTGTTAGCTGAGCTCGTAGCTGAGCTTCTCAGCTTAGCTACTTTTAACCATCCAAAAGTGTGATTTTGGATGGTTAAAACAGATTTTAAAGAGAACAGAGATAGGGAGGGTCATCAGTGAAGAGCAACGGAGTTGAGCCGTGTCTTCAGTATGAAAGAGAGAGACACAAAGAAACGATAAAGCCGGTAGGGCATTAACAGAGTACTCGAGTAATCTACACATCGATTGCTAGGACATCTATCGAGGTTAAAAATGTAACGTCGAGTATCCGTAGTGACGTCATATTATGTGACCACCGTATGACCGTAGGGGGCGGTGTTGCACTGTTGCAGGTCACAGAGTATGGTGTAACACCGGGTCCAATCCACCGAACCAGAACCAGCTTCCTCTGACGTTGTTTCACAAACAAAAAGCAAAAAATATTCATCTCTAAACCTATAAAAAAAATCTATAAACATTATATCTCTAAAATTAAACTTAATGCGCACCACAGCTGGCGGTGGTGCGGGGTGGTCGACCCCCCACTGTTTTAAGTTTCGTTTTTGACGTGCTGCATGTTTCTTCACATTTGCAGTTTAATAATAATAACTAATAGTTTAGTTTTTCCTGTGATTTATTTGCAGTATGATAAATGGTAGGAGCATAATACACGCTGCCAATGTTTTGTTGGTCTTTTTATTGTAATAATAATTACCTTTTTTTGCGGTTTTATTTATTTATTTTTGTATCTTGAGATCTATGATGTCATCAAATACTCGAGTTCTACTCGGGTTTTATTATGTTAATGTCGAGTTTAAAAATTATATACTCGTTCAACCTCTAAAAGCCGGTAAATGAAAATGAGGTTGATAATTTTCATTCATCATGCGATTAATTGATATATTGTTTATCGCAACAGGCCTAATAACAGTTAATATAAAAAATAACAGAGAATATAAAAATACCAACAATTAAGGTCTAAAACAGGTCAGGTGCAGACATAAACATTGAAAGGGTTTATTATGTATTACTTTTCTATGTAAAGCATCTACCTATGTGTACGTGCGTACGTATGGAAATACGCACTCATCACAATGATTGAGCATGACCAAAAGAAAGACGTAAATACTGCATATCCTCTAAAAAGATAAATGGAAAAAGGCAAACAACTTTGTAAATAATTAAGGTTACAGAGCACCCTTTCTAAAGTGTTCTTGTGCAAGTCTGCCTTCAGTATTCACAGAATAAAAAAAAGAAAGCAGCCACACACAAGAGGCATCCATGAAGCCACCACTAATGATTTGTGGAGCCCATAAATTCATATACGCGGCTCTGCTTGAGGATAAAATCAATATTGATCACACGATTTGGCGAATGCGGCACATAAATATGTGGATTAAGTGACATACAGCCACAGGAGGGTTCAGCTTCCTGTCTAATGGAGAAAATGACCACGAGTGCGTGTGAGCGGATACATTTTTAGCAGCTTACCGTTGCCAAGACAACAGCCGTTTCCACAGAAGGTCAACATATTTGTCATTATCAGCCATAAACTACATTAAGCAGTGTGTGCCTTTTAAATAATTTGCTCATTTAGAAGGTTTCAGCGCGCTGTCTGGTATCCCCTGAGCCAAGCTGCCTTCAGGGCCGACCAGAGTTGCCCCAAGTAACCAGACCACACCGCCAACAATGGTGTGCAAAGTCAACTACTTGTGGGCAAAATTCAAATCTGGGAACACTGCTGACACAGGCCCAAAGCACTTGGCTCCTTGTCCATTCAAACGACCTGCTTTGCGTTGTTTGGAGAAGTCCGGGCAGGATCACACTATGAAAACAAATGCAGGGCTTTAAGATAACAGAACCAAATGTTGGCGGGGCCGATGTCACAGGACATTATGGTCAAACTGACCTGAATGGCTGCTGCTATGGGAAACCATATTGGTTATGCAAAGTTTAGTCCAATTGTTTAACACTATTAAACAAGGCTGAAGACAAAAGTTGAAGTTCAGATCTGTAGGAGTGGGGTTCTGTGGAAAGATTACAAGCAGTTTGAAGAGTTTATTTCTCACCAGATTATGAGCTAATTACTAATCCAAGCAAGGGCATCACCAAAATCAGGCTTTTAACTTTTATAGCAAATAATAAGAATGTTTATGCCATGAAATTTTGAGACTAGCTGTTTTACAGAGAACGAGCAATTCAATCTTGACCCCACTTGGTTTGTTAATCCAGTCAGAATTATAAACTCTGTTTAAACTGAGGTTGTTTTGAAATTCCTCGCTAATACTTTCTCTTAAAAATTTTCAATTTATTCAAATGTTTGAAAAATGTCTGGTCTGAACTAGGGATGCATGATATTATCAGCATGGTATCGGTTTCTGATAATGTTAGCGTTAAAGTTAAATATCGGAAATCTTCCATTCCATCAAAATAACTCACGGATATAAAAAACACAGGTTTTGTATGACAACCCAGTAACAAGGATGCCTGCAGCGCCAGCACAATGTGATGACGTCACGCGTGCCTCCCTGATCTGATCATGGCGGAGAGGAAAAAGTCAAAATGTCGGCGTTGTGGAAGTTTTTTTTGTTGTTGAGGATATTGGATTCCAAAGATTTTTGGACTACGTTGAGCCTCGCTACATCGTCAGAACTCAAGAGATATTTTTCCGACATAGCCTCACCCGAGTTACAAGCCATCATTTCCGATGTCATTGAGAAGCTTATAGCCGATAGTATTTGGGTGAGTTTTACCACAGACATTTGGATGTCAAGTGTTAGCCCCGTTAGCATGATTAGTCTTATGGCACAATGGATAGACAAAAACTTTGAACTTAAAAACTCTGTCCTTCATACACAAGAGTGCAGAGGATCCCACACTGCAGCTAGGAACCTGGAACAAGCCTCCACAAGTGAGACAGCATCGCAGGTGACTGATACTAATAAATAATATTTGTTCCACCACATGTACCACATGAGATGCAAATAACAAATAAATATATCTCCGACACTGACTCTATAAATTAAAGTGCTACGCATATCATATGGCTGTTACTGAATATATGTCACCAGCTCTTACAGCTGTTATACAATTTTTGTAGCAAATGAGCCTAAACAAGAGGGCTATGTTCTGACAAAGGAAAGTATATAAAAACTATCGGTATTGGTTATCGGCCAAATAAGTTTGAACATATAGGCATATCGGATATCGGCCAAAAATCCAATATCGTGCATCCCTAGTCTGAACATTACTGAGTTTGTTCCTTTGTGCCTAAAGATCTATGTTGTGTTTGTGATTTTTACATGTTTTAGCCAGAAGACAGTGTCCTTGATGTAGATCAGATTAAACCAAAAGTGACCATAAAAAAGACTGAATGAGGTGCTCCAAGTAAAGGTTTTAATTCTGCATAGGAGCACATTAGGACAGTCATCTCTCTTGGATTTTAATTAATTTGACAGCATTCAGCACTTTTGATTTCTGAGTAGTGCAGAATAGCGCAACATGACAACGAACCGAAAGCAGCGGGTTGCAGGACAAGTCTCTGAAATGTGTTTCTGCTTATCATTAAGGCTATTAGGTCTATTTCAGAGTTTTAGTTTCAAAGCATCCATGCCTTCTGTGTTGGTAACAAACAAATTAAGGGTTAAAATCCTGGACACGTCAAACATTGTTTTCTGATTATTCCCCTCTGAGGCAACTTTAAATAAGATGCGAGACCCTGTGGCCTTATAAAAAAAAGGTGGCGCGACACATCCCCCCTTTAATCTCGTCGAAGTCGGAAAGTATCATAAAAAAAGAGCAGAGGATCAAAAAAGTAATGTAAAACAGAGCATGAATTTTTATTAAAATGCACCGCCGGGAGGAAAGTTGTTAAGACAAATGGATGCGGAGTGAGTTTGTGTGTGTAGGTGTGTGTTTGACTGAGGGACGGGGAGCGGCGGGGGCATCAGCAGGCGCATCGGGCCCAGCAGTAAACTCGGGAGGGTAAACAATCTCCCTAATTGAATTCAATCCAACCTCACCACAGGAGGAGCTGAGGCCATTCAGTGTGGAGGGAGCTGCTGGAGGAAGTGTGTGTCAGTGTGACGACGGGATGAAGAGGCTCCGGCTGACAAGTGAACAAAACAAGGAGGGGACGTAGGAGAAAATAAGTACAAGAAGTGGAAAAAAATAACAAACTCTGAGCTTTTGAAGGCACCAATGACAAACACAAAGGGAGAGGAGACAGAGATCAGCGTGTCGGTGGTTCAGGGTGGTGGGCTGGGGGTTGAGGCGTGGAGAAACAGAAGCCAGCTGCGCTTTTTCATGATTACAGCAAAAACATAATTTGCATCAGGGAATGAAATCCAAACATGCTCGATGAATTTAAAAAAAAAGAAGATAAATAAAGCCTTCCCTGTCGCAGAAATTAAAGGCTTACGAGTGGAGTCTCACAGATTTGCATATGAAGATGAGCACCTATCATCAATCATCTCAGCAAACCTCCTATTGAACACAAAGACTGAGCCCAATTGGCTCACATGAATGCTCTTCATTACTGCTCTGTGTTGGGGGTGTGTGTGTGTGTGTGTGGGGGGGGGGGGGGATGGCGACAGGCCACATCGTGTACATATAATCTGGAATCTGCTGCGTATTCATGACTTGCAATCAACCATTTTCTGGTCTGTTTACGGTGGTTTTCAGAGACGTACAATACCTCGATGCGAGCAGGAGTGCGTTCTCGAGTGCCGCTGATTACAAATCCAGCAAATCACATTCCCGGTAAAAAAAGCATGCTTGGTCCTGGAAGGAAATGGAGAGAGAGGAAAAAAGGAGGTTAGAAAACCCAGATCTTACTTCAGTAAAGCTTCATAATACACTGGCACGGATAATGTTTAAAGACAACTTTCTAGTTCACGTGTAAATGGTGTTTTTTGGTGGGAAAAAGCAGATTAAAAAGAAGAACTTGTAAAAACTGCTTTATAGTGAAGTTGTATATGTGCTTGACTTTATTTTTCCACTTAAATGTTTGTCTCTATAGTGGCCAAAAGAATGAGATTGTGGATACAGGCAGTTGAAATGAGTTTCCTCTGCAGGGTAGCTGGACTCTCCCTTAGAGATAGGACGAGAAGTTCAGTTGTCCAGGAGAGACTCCTAGAACCGCTGCTCCTCCACATTGAAAGGAGCCAGTTGAGGTGGTTCGGGCATCTGGTAAGGATGCTCCTTGGGCGCCTCCCTAGGGAGGTGCTTGGGGCACATCTAACTCAGAGGAGACCCTGGAGAAGACCCAGGACATGCTAGAGAGTCCATGTCTCGGTTGATCTGGGAATGCCTTGGAGTTCTCCCAGAAGCTCTGGAAGAGATGGCTGTGGAAAGAGACGGCTGGGCCTCCCTGTTGAAGCAGCTGCCCCCGCAACCCAACTTGGAAACAAGCAGAAGGTATGGATGGATGGTGGTGGGGGGGGGGGGGGGGGGGGGGGGCAGCACGGTAGCTCAGTTGGTAGAGCTGCCACCTCTCAGCGAGCAGGTCGCCCCGGTTCAAATCCCGGCAGGAGGTCTTTCTGGGTGGAGTTTGCATGTTCTCTCCGTGCATGCGTGAGATTTCTCCAGGTTCTCCAGTTTCCTCCCACAAACCAAAAACATGCATGTTAGGCTGATTGGTAACTCTAAATTGTCTCTAGGTGTGAGTGAAAGAGTGAATAGTTGTTTGTCTCGTTTGTCTCCATGTGTCCCTGTGATGGACTTGAGACCTGTCCAGGGTGTCCCCCACCTCTCGCACAGTGATAGCTGGATGACCCCCGTGACCCCAAAAAGGAAGAAGCGGGTAAAGATGATGGATGGATGGATGGATGGATAGATGGACAGACGGACGGACGGATGGACAGCTTAGTGGTTAGCACTGATGCCTCACAGCAAGAAAGTCCTGAGCTCAATCCCCAGTTTGAGCCCGCCATCTGTCTGTGTGGAGTTTGCATTTTCCCCTCATGCTTGCATGGGTTTTCTCCAAATAATTCAATTTCCTCCCAAAGTTCACAAACATCAATGTTTAGGTTGACTTCAAGCCCAGGCCTCCCCTGACAAAGAGATCTGTGATTTGCCTGGGTAAATAAATGTCCACACAAATAGGCAATAGTTTAAAAAAAAAATCGTCTTTTTGAAGAATGTCTGTTTTTCCACACCAAAACTTTGTGTTTGCACAGAATGTGCAAAAAATGTGTTTTATAATAATATAGAGTACTGTGAATGACCTTGTCCACTGTAAAACACAGTTTTAATTGTATATTTTTCATCTTTTGAAAACAAACAAAACAGTTGTAAGAAATAGAAATTGAAAGTCTCCTGCCACATCACTTGGCAGCAATAATGTTGACTTCAACAACACACGAAAATATAAAGTCACAGTCAAAAAGTCAAGTCAAAGTTTCTTGTTTTGTCATGTGGTGGAATGAAATTGTGTACACAGGGTCCCAGTTACATCCAACAAAAGTATAAATTGTAAAGAAAAACAGTAATAAAATCTAAGATATGAACTAAGAAATATGTTAAACTAAGAATACATTAAGCACTAGTAGTACAAAAACAACAAAGCAGCATAAAACAATAATAAAGCAAATATGATTATTTTTAAATTAATACCCATTTGCTCCTAATAAGTACATTTTGCAGCACACAAACAAAAATGTTTATTGTCAACAGAATTGGGATGAAGCAAGCAACACAGCATCTCCATTAATGTTGGGGTTTCTGGTGCTTTCTCAATATTTAAAACAAGATGTTATGTTACGTTACTTAAAACTTAATTTAATTAAAGAATTTTGAATGTCACTTTTTTATTGTTACATTTTTTTATTCAAATTTACATTAATACTTTGTAGATGGTTTATTTTCCTGTATGACTATTCCTAAATGTATGTTCAAAATTGACTGTATTCTTGGATTGGATTATTTGTATTATTTATCTGTATTGGGTGGAGGTTTTATAGAAGTCCACTGGGTTTCTGTCTCTTCCTGCACTGTTTTTTTTTCTTAATATCTGATCTGTATTTTAAATGTGCAAAATAAAATAAAATAAAGAAGCTATACATTTGGGGTATTAGGTCCTTGTTATTCCAAAAAAAAAAAATCTTCTTTGTCTTGATTCCAAATGAACACTAAAACCTCCACCTTGACTACACTGTCTGCATGTTGACTGTTGGTGAAAACCCAGCAGCTTTGCTAAATATATATGAAAAAGGCTTTAAATTGGGGGTAAACACTGTGACAGCAAATTATTATATTTTTGAGCATGCACTACAAAATACAACAATAAAGGCTCTGTATGTACTGGTTTCTCTCCGTCTGTCAAGTCAAACAGTCATGGTTAATGTAAACTATATCACCACTTACGAACACAGCAAGGGTATTTGAGATTTCTATTTAGAGTTTTGCCAAGTTTACCAGGATGGAAATTTCTTCAGCAGAAGAGTAAATCTGGCTGTGACTTTACTTGTTCTTCTTATGATCAGGGCCTGAGTTTAAAAGTCCCGCAGGACAAACCTTAAATCTCGTCTGAACTTGACTTTAAGCCAAGCCCAGAAGGCCTCGGCAGCGTGCTGACGTGTATAAAAACACAGAAAATAATTACCTCTCAGTATCATAATTGTTCCTTCTTTTATAGTCCCTTCACAGACGATGTCTTTATTTTGATTTCTTCTGGGTCAACCATCATTAAAGGACATCTTCATAAATTTTTCAGTCGTTTTCTGGCGCTCACACTGCTGCTGGAGCGCGCCGTATGAAGTGCTATTCAGGTCACATCAGCCCTTAATGGCTGATTTATTAGGGCCCAACAGGGGCTTGGTGATGGGCTACAGGACAAAGAGCCTGTTTTAAACTGCATTAGGACTCTGCAGTAAATATCTCACACAACATTAGCATTTTGATGACTGCCTCCACCAGTCACCTTTTGCGCCGTCTCACCCCCCACCCCCCTTCCTCCATCTCCTTCCCTTCACTGCCTTTTAGTCCTTGTATCAATCCATCTTTTGGAACGCGCCGCTTTTTCTCTTCACGTCACGCCGCTCATTATATTCCTCGCTCGACATATTAAACACATACCACTGCCAAGCTGACACCGGTGAGCGTGATGTGAAGCGGTTACCTTTAATTACCGCTGAATTAATGAAGCGCACGGAGGTAAACTTACACTGTATTCAGGGAGACTGAAAACATTATTTCGTCTTCACCTTTTTTTTTTACGGCTAAAACACATTCCCTCTGTTATGATGCAAAGCACCTTTACGTGATTTATAATCAAGCCTCACATGCAATCAGGAACCTGATGAGCACCAAAGCTTCTGTAATTGAAGGGTCGAAAACAGGTCATGGTTTGGAATAATAAGCTCAAATTAAATGGATTTGTTGGTACTATGATATTTACTATGCTAATTACTCTGATATGGGCTTAGATAGAATAAAAAGGACCCCTTTTTCAACTTCACCTTATTCAATCTGGTAAAATATGTAGCGAGTTAAAATGTAATTAAAATAAAACTAGAAAATTGATGAACAAAGGGGTCTCAGACAACTTGCACATGTTGGACTTAATTAATATGTTATTTTCCTCTTTTACTCAAACTTGTTTGTGACATTTGAAAATGCCTAATTACTTAAAATACTGTATACGTCTCATATTTTTCACTTAAGGACATTGGCATTATTTTACCGATACAATGCATTCTGAGGCAATGACGTACATCCGTTGCAGTCGAGGCCAAAGCACAAGGAGTCACTACAGTTATTTGTAGTTCTTATGCTGTTATGTAGGATATAGGATATACAGTGTTTTACCTAAATTAGTCCTTGGCAGGGTGCTAGTCGGACTGGGAGCAGGTTAGCGGAGCTTTACGTTACTAATGCCGGTAGTTGTCAATGGGGTGGGGGTGTAGTGGAGCACAATGTTACTAATGCTAGGTCAAAGCTATTTATCCTGTGGCTACAATCTCCTACTAAAAAACCTACTCACACCGAACATCCCCCTTTTTTTTTTTGTTGACAGCTCCAACCACTGCTCTGCTGTGCCCAAACCCCTTAAACCAACAGAAAAACAATAGTATAACTTATAAGAGGGGCCGCTGTGGCTGAGTGGTTAGAGCAGTCGTCCTCCAATGCAAGAGTTGAGGGTTTGATTCCACCAGCAGTCATGCCGAAGTGTCCCTGGGCAAGACACTGAACCCCTCATTGCCTCCGATATGTGTCCCATCATTGTATGAATGTGATAAATCACTGATTAATCTTTGTACAGATCTAGTGGAGAGCTGTAGGAATGGGTAAATGAGGACGCAGATTGTAGAGTAAAGCGCTTTGAGTATCTTGATAAGACAGAAAAGTGCTATAGTGCAGTACATTTACCATTTATAAGAATAGATTATATTTCCATAACTTTTTTTCTGTGCACACCTCAAAACCATTGTCAGCCACAATACTGATTTTACCCCCCACAAACTCCATAGCAGCTTCATTCAAAGTAATATTTGAAAATAAACAAACTTAAACACTATATTTAAAATAATTTGTTACTGTAACCAATAATTATGCCAATGTTAACAATTAAAAATATTAGGAGCAGAGGACATAACAGTAAAAAAGATTATATTATTTTACTAAAACTAAACAATCACTGTGGTGACGTTTTAACGGTTTTGTTAGCATCGTTAGCGAAATTAGCATCATTAGCATTGCTAGCAGTAACAGCAGTCTCTGTGCCTACCTGAGCTGAAAGGGTTCCCAACTCAAAAAGCAGCTAGCATCCTGATCTGCAGTTTCGTGATAAATAAACGTTTGAAATAAAAAAATAATAATTAAATTAAAATCAAGTTGTTGTCTATTCTTCTGTTAGCTAACAAAGCTGCTCAAACTGACCGTTATCTCACAGGATGCAGAGCAAATAATAATCCAACTTAAAAAAAAGAAAAACGTTGTTTCTTTCTAACAGCCTCTTAACCTTTTATTCTTCTACTTGTTTTTTTTTTTTTACATATAAACTTCCTACAGACAGTTTAAACAGCTAAATCCTTGTTTTCTCCACTCAATGACAAACTATCCTAGCTAACTGAGCTACAGCAGCTTGTTCATGGTGCATTCACTGACTGTGAAAGTATCCGATTTTTGAGTGTTCACTTAGGCTGGTCAGGCTGTAGTATCTCTAATGATTTCTGTGATCTGGTAGCCCTCAGAGTTTGTGTTGGGAAGAATTCAGCTACTACCACACTGAATTTTAACTGAAGAGCTTTAAAATTTATTAAACTGAACTCAGTCTTGTGTTCACTAAGTGAGATATTTCATTATCTTCCCTCAGAATATATATTATTACGGACATAATAAAATGCACAAAGATAGAGCAATAACACTATTGTCCAACTTTCATAGCAGCGGGCAATAAAGAATTGGTGGAATTTTACCCTCCTCCTGCCCTTCGGTCAAAATGGCTGCCTCAGTTTTTAAACCGAGGCCTCGTGGGACATTTTGACCCGAGGGCAGCAGGAAGGTTAAAATCCATGTGTAAATTTGACTGAATTTGCACACGAAACACAGATCAAAAACAAAAGAAGTTCATTTTTCCCACCACTAAAGTAAACCGAGATGCTAGGAAAGACATGGTGCCAAATTGTCAAAATATCATCTGGGCAGAGCGGCCAAGCGGACGAGCTGCCAAGGCCATGCTTCATCAAATCTGCTCTTCATTATGTCTGATCGAATTGAAGGCTTTGGCAGAGAATGCAGTCGCTATAGGTTAATTCGGCTGGAAATACTGAAACTGGTTTGGTCAACAGAGCATCTGCCAGATATTTAGTGAGCCTTCGAGTTTTTGGAAAGGAGGACTCTCACACCATATTGCAACAATTCCAACTGCAAACTGTCACAAACACAAGAAAAAAAGAGCAATAACATAAGATAATCATATCACGGGCAAAATAATGGGCTTTTATTGGGTGCGTTCATGTTCTGCAGCAGTTACAGCAATAATACAAATGTTTAATTCCACACATTTACCTCTTAAAAAACACCCCCGGCTTCGTTCCCTGCTCCGCCTTACTGAGATTGAATCAGAGCCAGTTTTTTTCTTCTCCAGTAATCACTGCTGCTCAAGTACTGGCCTTAGAAAGGGAAGCTTCCAAGGTATCTTCAAAGAGTTCTTGACCAGAGAAACGTACACCACGCAGCTCCAGGCGCCAAGAGCAATCTTGTACAATTATTAATAGAATGTTCATTTCAAAGATATGCAAAAGCACTTACTGTAAGTTATAGGTACGGAAGAAGCAAACTAACACAAATTTAAGAACGCTATTGATACAAGATGAATAATGAAGGGTAATTCAGTTTGCTTGTTTCCAAAAGGACTTAAATGAAGTCAAGAGTATTTTACACAACCAAACAAGCGGTACGTCGATGTCCCACGTCGCTGAGGGATTGGAAAAGTGATGATTGTAATCTTCAAGATGAATGTTTTTCTGGACTGGAATTCAACCGGGAATGCAAGTAAACCTTAATGATTTTGGTGTAAGATATTCAAGTGGGTAGGAGTTACACTTTGTATAAGAACTTTTATTTTCTTGTCTGAGGTGGCGCAGAGTGACGGATCCTGGCGAGCGAATGGAGCAATTTTATCCACCACAAGGTGCAGTAGCGGAGCCAGGGGGTGGCCAGTGGTGGCTTTGGCTACCATAAATTAATATTTGTCCACCAATCATTAGAGAAAATTATACATTTAGGTAATATAAAAAACAAAAAAGCATAGTTTTCTCAAATTACAAAGGTGGCTGGTTTACATACAGTATAGGTGGTGGCCATCTTGGGTTTTGATATATAGCAACTCAGTGTTTGAAAATAATCTTTTTTATGCTTAAATGTAGCCACACTAAAAAGAAAGTTTGTACCTGACTTATTTTTCAAGTTATTGTTCTCCAAATATGCATGGATGAACAGACAGGCTATTTCCAATTTCTCTTTTTCACTATGATAGGGAACAAAAAGCTCTAAAATACTTGGGAGGCCTTTTCTTGGGAGGTTTATCTGGTAAAGCAATACAGCTAAAGTTAAGACTAGTATTCCTACTTTTTATTGTATGTAGTATCGATATCATAATTGGTCAAAAGGCGATCAATCTTTAAATCCTTTCTATGCGTGTCTGTTTGTTGGTTAGTAAAATATCTCATGAACCATTTGGGACTTGTGCAGGCAAAATGAGTCACAATAAGGAATATTTCAATATTTCAAATTCTCTATCTCAAAAGCTTCACAACGGCCCGTAGTTTATAGAAATTTGGTGATTTATCATGGTCTGGCAACACATTAGTTTTGTTTACGAGAGCACAGGTTTGAAAAGCCAATTTTTTTTGGTCTAGAGTACAATGATACCAAACATTATATGAAGGGATTTCCTGGTGTTATGGCAGCAGGTAAGGAAAAAAAGTTCATTTCAAAATAAACTACAATGTGTATATTAGACAAAAGATTATTTCAGAAGACATAAAGGCAGATTAAGAAGAATATATTCTATTTTAGTTACTGGGATCACTAGTTGGCGTCTTTTTGGACTAATTTTTACGTAATTCTCAGATACGGCAAAAAACCACAGTATTTTCACGTGTTTGCTGTGCAGCCTAAGCTCATTCTCTCATTTTGCCCACACAGGTCATATCTACACTTGTCTTCTATGACATCATCTTCAGACTTGTAGTTATTTTGAGTACTGGACCATAAAAAATATTCATACAAGTTATACCCATTATATTCTATTTTTATGACAGATTGACAATTAGGAGGAACTGTTTTGAGCCAGAAAAGGGGGACAATTATGTAATCGCCTTCGTCTGTGAATGTGTTTGAGTTTGTTTGTCTGTTAGCAAAATATCTAAGTAACCAGGGATCAGATTTTGATCAAACTTTAAATGATCTTCGAATCCACGACTCAGTCAAGTTTACAGATACTGAGCTAAAATTTGGTGTGATAGTAGCTGAGAGTGAGGACAGCACGGTGGCACAGTTGGTAGAGGTGCTGCCTCTCAGCGAGCAGGTTGCCCCAGTTCAAATCCTGGTCCGGAGGTCGTTCTGGGTGGAGTTTGCATGTTCTCTCCGTGCATGCATGGGTTTTGTCCAGGTACTCCGGTTTCCTCCCACAGACCAAAAACATGCATGTTAGGCTGATTGGTAACTCTAAATTGTCCATAGGTGAGAGTGAGAGGGTGAATGGTTTTTTGTCTAGTTTGTCTCCATGTGTCTCTGTGATGGACCTCACCTCCTTCTACAGGTGTGCAGTGGAGAGCATCCTGTGCTCCAGCTTCAACGTGTGGCATGGAGGCTGCACAGCTGCAGAAAGAAAAGCTTTGCAGAGAGTGGTGAAGGCTGCACAGAAGTCTGTTGGAGTCAGCCTCCCCACCATCACTGACATCTACACCTCCAGATGCAAGAAGAGGGCCACCTGCATCATGAAGGACCCCACTCACCCATCACACACTTTTTGCCCTGCTCCCCTCAGGGAGGAGGTTGCAGAGATTTTAAGTGTAGAACCACTAGACTGAGGAACAGCTTCTACCCTGAAGCTGTTAAGACTCATGAATCCCTAACCAGGAAAACCACTGTAATGCCACTTTAATTGGTGATATGTCACTTTGTCTGTGCTGCTGATTATCTATGCTGCTGATTTCTCACCTTTAAGCTGCTGTATTCATACACATCTGCTCACAAAAGACTCTTGTTCAGGCTGCCGTTTAATATACCATATTATTATATAATATTTACATCTTAGATCCTTGTATACTGTTTCTTTTTATGCTTTATGTTTTTTGCTATTTTGGGGTGTAACTGGGACATTGAGTACACAATTTCATTCCACCTTATGTACCACATGTGATGCGACTGACAATAAAGAACCTTGAACTTTGAACATTAAAAACAAAAAAATTCAAATTACTGGAATTTTATGTAATAGGCTAAAACAAAGTAGCACACAATTGTGAAAAATAATACTCAGGCTTCAAAAACTCTTCCAAAGAACTCTGAAAAATGTGTCACCCTTTTGTTTTCAGCCCCCTTTGATCCAGAGCAACCAGATCACCTTCAGAAGTCACCGAATTAGTCCATAGAGTCCACATGAGTGTCATTTAATCTTACTATAAAGTCAACTGTTCTTTGGAGGCCTTAAAGGTTTGTTACAGAACATAACAAATTATGTCATAAAGACCAAGGAACACACCTGACAGGTCAGGGATACAGTTGTTGGGAAGTTTAAAGCACGGTAGGTTATAAAACAACATCCTATGGCACAGTAATATGTGCTGATGTTGTTGCTGAAGCTTTTGTTAAGGATTCAAGGATTCAAGGATCTTTATTGTCATTCACATCACATGTGGTAAATGAGATGGAATAAAATTGTGTACACAGAGTCCCAGTTCCATCCAACAATAGCAATAATATAAAGTGTAAAAAGAAACAGTAAATAAGGATCTTTAAAGTATAAACGAAGATATACGCTAAACGAACGCCCAATGGTATGCTAAAAGATCTAAGATATTCACTAGTCGCTAGTGCAAAACAATACACCGAACAACAGCAGCACGATTCTCATAGGTTCGGTTCGTTGATTAGTCGCTGGTTAGTTGCTCCTAATAAAATTGCTCACATTTCATGCTACATACTATTTGGAATACATGAGTTGATTGATTAATTAGGCTAACCAAGCTTGAGCTTTCAAAGTCAGTTACCCTTCAGACATATATGTGGACAGCACAATGTTGCTACATGTGGTAATCAAACACATTTAGGGTGTTGTTCTTGGTATGGACGCTATTTCTGGCAGAACACCGGCAGCCTCCATAGGAAGTTGACTGTAATATTGTGCTAGCGTTTGAAGGAACAATGTTATATTTACTAGGTATGCTATTCAGATTATGAACACACCCTACTATAAGTGTTCAACAAATTTTCCTTGAATACCATATATGTCTTGATTTCTAAAAATCGGTAATGACCATTGAGAAACCCCAACTCCAAAATCTGAACAAACTAAAACAAATATAATTTTCTGTTAGATTATGATTTTGTGCATCTTGACGCTCTGAATTAAATAACAATACAGTAGTCCTTTGATACTTTGTGGTTCGGCTTTCGCAGACTCACTCTTTTGCGGGTTTTCAACGTAAGATGTAGTCAACACATGATTGGCTGATTGATGGAAGGCGACCAACCAGAGCATTGTGCTGAGAGGCGGACTGGCCATCGGGAGCACCAGGACCTTTCCTGGTGGCCTGGCCCGCTCAGTGATCGCAGAGGGACCTTCTTTTCTTCTCTTTCTGAGGCTTCTGTCAGCTTCTGTCACAGCAGAGCAGAGACACACAACAGGTTACGTGTCCACCTGTTGTGTGTCTCTGCTCTGCTGTGACAGAAGCCTCAGAAAGAGAAAGGGGTGGTGGGGGTGGGGGGGTGTCTGTCTTTCCCCATCACTGCTGTGGGAGCTTCAGCGAGGCAGATACCAGAGTGAGTGGTATGGATTGTTTATTTAAAATAATGAAGCGTGACCCGAGCCAAACCTTTAGTCCCCCTCAGCGATCACTGAGCAGGCCAGATCACCAGGAAATGTCCTGATGCTCCCGATGGCCACTCCGACCCCAGGCGCTGATTGGCTCAGTAACCGTAGCATCAGTCCCTCTGCTCTCTTTTGCTGTGCTCTTTTAAAGCATTTAGAGTTTAAAACATTGTTAAACACATTGCAAGAGTGTGGGAAGGGTTTATAAAGCCTTAAAATATATATAAATACTAAAATAAATATAATGTCTCTACTTCGCAGGGGTGTCTGGAATGTAACCCCCACGATAAGTGAGGCACTACTGTACTTAAAGACTCACCATGATACCACATGCAGTATTTTACAAGTGTGATAAGGTCTGTGTGATAAACGTCAGCCATATTTTTTTTAAATGAGGAAAACCCACTCAAGTGGTAAAGGTGATTTTTGTTTAAACAAAAACATGTTCTTCTGCTGGTATTTACTATAAAACATGAATGGTGATATTTTAGTCTCCATTTATTAAATCCTCATAAATGCCGTTTCAAATTCCAGGAAAGGAAAAAGCTCTGCGCGTTGAGTGCAATCCGGCTGAGATTCCATTATGAGACAAAAGCAGGATCGGGATTAATTCAACAACATGTCATTAACTTTTCACTGCCGGCTAAAGCTAGTCTACCATTTAAAGCAGGAAGGGCTGTAAAAGGATTGGGACGGATTGCCAAGGAAGCTATCCAGAATCATTAGAAAGCTCCAAGTGAGCAACCGGCCTCTGCGGAGGGTTAGAAGTTGCTACGAGCAGCAACTCTGAGGCAGAAACAGAAAACTGGCACTTTTCTTTGTCACGTTATCCACCCCGCTCAAGATTGCAGCTCCCTTGTCGAGAGAAATGCGTTCTAAATTGCAAAGTGATGAAACATAGCATGATTTTCCAGCGTTCGCTGCCACGAACTTACGCACAAATTTGATTTCACACTCCAAATGTGATTCATTGTGGTTCCAGCATGGTGGATGGCAGTCATCGTGTGTTTGTGCTGCTTAGGAGCACTCGTCTGCCCGCTCCGAACTGTAATGTTGGCTGTAACAATGTTTTTTTTTTTCATGTCAGGGTTTCGTCATCCTTTTCTTTATCCCCACATATATTTCAAGAAAGCTCAGAAACAGAGTGAAGATTATTGGCTTACCAATAAAATGTGAAGCATAATGTTTTTCATGTGCGTTTTTTAATTTTTTTTATGTTGCAGCTGTTTCCTCAAAATTGTACAATTCAAGGAGTGAAATACTCAGATGTGACTAATCAGCAAAAATACTCTGAATTATCTGAAAAAAGACATCAAAGTCCATGCTCAATCATTCCAGGTATAAAATCCAACAACGTTCAGTCAGGTCATCTGAACGTTTTCATTTTTGTGCTGAGACGTTTCGCCCTCCATCTGAAGGGCTTCATCAGTCTGAGGAAACACCAAACAAAACTGATTCTCCACCAACAGCCTGCTTCAAAATGGGAAAAAAACAGTTATGTTTGTGCTAAGATGGTCTCTGGGGCATGCCCTCTCCTCCGATGCCCGTCCTCTCCCTCATCAACAGTCTTGTCAAACTGGTTCCAAACACCAAAGTCCATGTTCAATAATCCAGATATAGAATCCAACCATTTTCAGTCAGGTCATCTGGACGGGTTCTTTTTTGTGCTGAGACGTTTTGCCCTACTGATGAAGCCCTTCGGATGGAGGGTGAAACGTCTCTCGACAAAAAAAAAAAAAAGTATCCAAATGATCTGACTGACTGTTAGATGATTTTTTAACCTGGATTATTGCACATGAACTTTGATGTCTTGAACCATTTTGGCTGTGGCTGGTTGCCTGGGAGGAGACAACGGGGGAGAGGACAGCCCTCAGAAACCATCTTGTCACCAGCAAACTGGTTGGTCCACTAAAGGAGTGTACTGCTTAGTGCGGAAAACAGTTCACTTGGAACTCCTCAGACTGATGAAGCCCTTCGGATAGAGGGCGAAACATCTTTGCAAAAAATAGAACTGTCCAGATGACCTGACTGACTGTTGGGTATCCGAGAAAAGTTTGTGATGACAGAACAAGCTTGGTTCATTCAAGATGATGGAGTTAGCCTTTAGAATCAGAATCATTTTACTGCTGTTTACATTTACATAAATAAGCAATTTGATTCAGGGTCTTGGTGCTACATAAATATTCCAAAAAAGAGATTTGCTTAATTAATGAATACATGTAATGATACACACAAATAAACTAAAACAAAAACAGAATCTTCATCATGAATTCAGAATATCAGGCAATTAAAGAAAATAGGTGTAAGGAATTGGTGATTTGCTTTTTTACAGCTAAAAAAAAATAAATAAATAAAAATTGAAGAGGTCAGGTTCAACGTAAAAACAAGTGTAGAAATGTAATTAATTGTGACTGTTTTCTGCTGTTGGTGTAGATTCTCAGTAATGCAGGACACAGTAAGCACTTATTATTTTTTTGGCAACCCTTTATAATTTTTAAGATGTTTTGCTTTTCATCCAACGAGCCCGATTCCTTGAAAAAATCTGAAGGTCCGAGCTTTAACCCTCTGCTGTCCTTGGCTCAAAATAACCCCCAAGACCTAGTGAGGCCAGGAGGATCATTTTGACACAAGGGCAGTAAAAGTGTTAAAACTACAATGAGCAGCTCTGTTTATGAGCGATGAACTCACGCGCAAATCATTCCTGTCCTTTTGTTTTGGTTCTTCTGCAAGTTAGCTTGAATACACAAAACGCCTCGTTTCAATGTGAAACATTTAGAGCTTTGCAATTTTCAGTTTTTAATCAACAAATGCTTCTTAAAAAGAGAAGAAAAATATTTAAACATCTAGTTACTTTTAAAGAAATTCTACTCATCATTGTTAAAAAAAATATTTAAAAATCACCACATCATTGATTTAGTTTAATCTTGGCTCTGCCCAAACTGTTTTGTCAGTCTAGTCACAATCTGGTCTTTTCTGCATGCAAATGTGTTTTTTTGAACAATCTCTTTTAAACTATCATTTGTTATTTCTAAATAGGTGGCGCTGTAATGCTGTTACAAAAAAACACCCAAAACAGGAAACAAGGTGAGGATCGCGCACATATAGCTTAAACACGCAGAGTGGAAAAACACAAGAGGAAGAAGAAAAGGACGAATAACAGGGCTCCCTCTGATGGTAGGTTTGGTTAGAGGTAGGGCTGTGATGTCATTGTTTTCAAAAAATTGCATTTTGTCTGTCTACATGAAAACACAAGGGCGGCATTTCAAGATTTTTACTCTTAAAACGTTTTTTTTAATGCGGTTTCGGGACTCTTAAAATGTCATTTTTATGAGGACTCAAGATCAAAAACAAAAACAAATATTCACTAAAACTTTCCCTGCAGACTGCATCTGACACTTGACTTTTCCAAACTGAGCCTGTTTAAAACAGGGGTTCTCAAACTTTTTGGTTTCAGGGGAGATAAAAGTTTCAGGGACCCCCTCATAACCCTCATGATTATTAAATAATTGTCTTCAATTTGTCTCTTTAATGCAATGGAAATATTTGTGTAACATAAATACTTAAGACCTGTTCTTTAATAGTGTCAATACATTTTTTATACGTTTGAACATGGTGTACTTTTCATTCAAGACATAATTAACAAAAAAAAATTCAACCTCCAAAAATTACAGTTTTGAGAAAGTTAGCAGTATCAAAAACCACTTTAAAACTTTACCTATTCACATAATGAACATAAATGTATTGGCACTTCTTCAAATTATTACAGAAAACTCTTTACATAAAACTGAACAGAATCATAACAGCAGTAGTCATACCAAGTAACAGGACTTAACTTGTAAACTGATCAATGCTGGAACACAAATAGCAGGTGGGCCAGTAGGGGGCCTTGGGGTTCTCCCCCAGAAAATTTTCAATAAAGTAGATGTGATTTCCTGCATTCTGGTGTATTTTAATGGGTTGTTAAACATTTACACGCTGGTAAAAAAAATTATTTTATCTTTTGCGGAACCCCAAGCACCGGCTCGCAGACCCCGGGGGTCCAGGGACCCCAGTTTGAGAACCACTGGTTTAAAGACCTATCAACCAAAGTGCTCTTTAAGCAGCTCCTGTTTCCTAAATACAAAAGCAAAGTATGCGTTTTCATGAGTACAAGACAAACATGAAATATTTTGTTCCTGCTTCTACGTTGAAAAGAAACAGTTTCAGCCGGGGGTGGTAGGCTGAAAAACCAAAGACATCTCCGAAGCTACTCGTGATGTACATGAGATAAATCAAAAGTGAACTCTCCGTCTCCAGACTTGCTGCATTCGCCATCTGCTTCTCTACAATCTGTGCTGGCTCCGCAGCTGTTGGTTACCTCTGCCCCCAGGCTGCTTTTACTCTTTTCGGCTAAACAACAAATCTCAATGAAACGTACTCGGGCGTGAATTTGGTCAACTAAAAGAAGAACAAGGATAAAACTGGCAACACGTTTTTAGTTGTCTTTTTCCTCCTTCTGCCTCGAGAGAAAGAGTTGCTCCTGAAATAAACTTAAAATTCAGAGCTCCTGCTTGTTGCCGAGTGTCTAAATAACCTGCAATCAGGAGACAAAAGCGCTCATACTGTATGAAATAGCAGTGGACGGCTGCTGCCGCTGCTGTATGACTGATCCAAGTTGACAGCCTGTGGTGTGTCTTTATAAAAGCATTTACTGAGGCGCAGCGCCGTGGCTCGCTGAAAGCTCATCAGAGTGGCTTATTTTATCAGCCAAGTGGAAAATGTGCTGAGAGAGAGAGGGAGAGGCAATAGTGAGGAAGTCAGCGAGAGTAACCAAGCTATTGTGGTCATCGCTGACCCAAACACCCACATTACAGTAGCTGCAGCCCCTCACAACAAAAGCTCTAATCGGCAGAGCGGGGTTCTAAATTAAACGACCCTGCGGTTGTGACACTGTAACAGACAAGTCGGCGTGTTCATGTTGGGGCCAAAGGCAAGTGAGATGTGGCTAATGAACGGGGAACGTTTTGAAATGGTGGCATCATTTCTTTACAAGCCACGGGTAACCTACGTTCACCTCTGTGAAGTACGCAACATGGACCGTTTTCCAACGTATTCACCTTCCTGCAGCTGGAACACAGATTGTAAAGAGTTTCAAATGAGCTGCAGCTGGAGACTGAAATAACCAATCCTCATGACGGTTTAGTTTATGCCCTCGGGCGACCTGTGCTTTGACAGTAACGCACCGTGACTTTCACCAAATGTAACCGTCACACCTCTCGCACTGCAAGGAAGAGGCTGTTAGAATTTGAAATCGTCAAAACTGATACTTCAGATCCTTTTAAAGTCAAGTTCTGTGGAAAGGTTATGCACAATTAATATCTTACCTGTTGTAGATAGCTGTTGGAAGGTCCTCTTGGAGAGTTAAGTTTAAATTTGACATGGTTGATGAGCTCGTCTGAATGTGGCCCAGACCAAATTTAATGGCTGCTCACGAGGATGCTACTTTGTGACAAATAATAATGTGCTATGCATTGTCATCATTGTATGTTCCCATACAAAGATGGGATTGGCTCTCTGCTTTTAACCCATCCACCACCAGGTGGAGCAGTGGACAGTTATGGAAAGCGCCCGGGGAGCAAATGAGGATGAGGTGTTCTGCTCAGAGATACCACGAGGTGTGCAATGACTGGGGATCGAACCCAGGACCTTCAGGTCTCGAGTCGGCTGCCCTGTCCAAATGCCATCAACGAACAGTTAGATGTTAATTATTCATCTTCGTTTCCACAAAACTCCTATTTAAAAAGGTCTAAATTATTTGTATAAATCCAACAAAGTTCAGTCAGGTCATCTGGACAGTTTTTTTTAATTATTATTGAGACGTTTTGTCCTTCGTCCAAAGGACTTCATCAATCCAAGAAGCCACAAAGCTATAGCCGAAGTGGTTCAAAACATCAAAGCATATTGAGCATGAACTTTGATGTTTTTGAACCACTTTGGCTATGGGTGCCTCAGAGGAGTCGACGGAGGAGAGGGCGGGCCCCAGAAACCATCTTATCACCAGCAAACTGGTTGGTCCACTATGGGAGTGTGTTGCTTGTGGGACTCAGTTTGTTTAAGGCTTTTCAGATTGATGAAGTCCTTTGGATGAAGGACAAAACATCTCAACACAAAGAAACCATCCAGAGGACCTGACTGAACATTGTTGACTTTTTTACCTGGATTATTGAGCATGAACTTTGATGTTTTGAACCACTTTGGCTATGGGTGACTCAGAGGAGTCGACGGGGAAGAGGGCGGGCCCCAGAAACCATCTTATCACCATCAAATTGATTGACCCACTATGTGAGTGTGCTGCTTGTGGGACTGAGTTTGTTTGTGGCTCCTCAGACTGACGATGTCCTTCAGATGAAGGACAAAATGTCTAAACAAAAAAAGAAACTGTCCAGATGACCTGACTGAACTTTGGTGGATTTTTTACCTGGATTATTGAACATGAACTTTGATGTTTGTGTAAACCAAATATGTTACAAATTTACATCAATGAGTGTCATAAAAACAAGGACTTTGGTCATGAATAGTGAGTTTAACACTTTCAACTGCACTGCTGTGATCTATCAGCAAATAGTTAGAGGCCCTTCTTCAGAAAGGGAATGGAAGTGCACTGAATCAAGTCAAGGGGCAGCATTTACAATGCATGGGCAGCATCCCTACCCCCCAAGGGTCACATTAAACTCAGGGAAGCTAATAACAATTGACTGAAGCTGCTGGCAACTGCTGGAAGATGATGTAAAGTTACATCCTTCCTCGTTCTCTAGTCTCACTAATTCTCTGCCTGTTTACTGTTTCAGTATCTCGTTCTCTGCCGCTGGAGCTTCAATCACCTTTTATTTACCCTGCAAAACTGCTGTCTTGACATATATCCCCCCCCCCCCCCCCGTTCACCCCATTTCTCTCTCATACTCTGCGCTAGCATACAAATGAGAAAAAAAAATATGAAAGGAGTTCAGCTCCCAACACTACAGTCTTTTCCAAGGACACCTGGGTTCAATCTCATTTGCTAGTGTTAATATTTGTTTAGTTTTACTACTAATCTGTACCTTATACTCGAGTTATTGAATATAAAAGATGACTTGAAGGAATGCATATTGTCAATAAATGCCAAAGTTCTAAATAAAGATGTTGCACATTCTGTTAGCATTCGGAATGTGTAATGGGGATGATGCTCAGCTACACCGCACCAGGTTTTAGCTCAATAGCTGTATAAGTGACTAAGTTATTGGCCATTTTTGTGTTTGCAGAGGTGAAAAAGAGAGTCCAGGCAGGATCAAGAGGATGAAGAAAAGTTTCAGGAGTGATTTATGACAAAAGGGGTGTCAGCAAAATTCAAAGGAAAAGTTTGCAAGACAGTTGTGAGACCAGCTACATTGTATGGTCCGGAGACAGTGGTATTGGCAAAAAGACAGGAGAAAGAACTGGAAGTGGCAGAAATGAAGATGTTGAGGTTCTCCTTAGGAGTGATGAGGATGGATAAGATTAGGAATGAGATCATCAGAGGTACAGCACAAGTTGAACAACTGGGAGATAAAGTTAGAGAGGCCAGACTGAGATGGTTTGGACATGTCCAGAGGAGGGACAGTGAGTATATTGGTAGAAGGATGTTAGAAATGCAGCTGCGAGGAAAAAGACAACGTGGAGATATACGGATGCAGTTAGAGAGGACATGGAGGTAGATGGAGTGAGGACAGAGGATGCAGAAGACAGAGTGAAATGGCAGAGGAGGATTTGCTGTGGTGACCCCTGAAGATGGAACAGCCGAAAGAAGAAGAAGAAGAAGATTTTTTGCAAAGACTGATTAGCTGTGGCGACCATACTGAATAGAGTTGACTGAAAAAACAATAATTACAGGCAATTTTGTGGTAGTGAGCAATACCAATACTAAAATTATCCAGAAATAAAAGGTCCTCTTCAGATTTGTTTGGGTTTTAAATAACTTATAAATCACAATTCAACATATGGGACTCAGCATACCCTCCAACAGACCTCCGCCTCTGCAGAAATCTGCAACTGATTGAGGCTGTGGATCAAATTACTGGTAGTTTACTCCTGAATCCCGTTCCCATGTGCGAGTGTGTGAGCTACAGTCAACCTTTCGTTCCCTTTGCCCTCCCCCGCCCCGACGACTGAGGAACTTGACCCTCTCTGACCCGCTCACCCAATACAAGCGTATTGGCATGAGCGACCGTTGCGAGGTGTGTTTCTTATAAACTCAACTCTGCGTGTGTGTATGCGTGTGCGCTGACTCGTGTGAACACGCACACACACGCTGTGTTTATGTGAAATTCAATTGTGTATGTTTTGGCGTATACACATGTGCGCCTTTACATCTGGTCCTCTTAACCACGTGTTTATTTGTTCGTATCCAACTGGTTTTAGGTATGTGCGTTTGTATGTGTGTGGAGGGGTTTGAGAGTCGTGTGTGTGAGACTGGGGGTCTCTGGAGTGTCTCAGCACCCAAGGCATCAAGGACATGGCTTGACAGGTGTGTGTAGCGGGCTGCAGAACAGCAGTAACACAATGTGTCCATTCAGGCCTGGAAGGAGACGACCCAGATATCCCAAGACTCCTGTGAGGGGGGGGGGGGCCTGGTCATCTCGGGGCACATCAGCCTTTCACTGTGGCTACAAAGGAAGACATAACTATGACTGCATCAGCGGTAACGAGGTGTGCGACCTTTTGCCGGGAAGCCATCTAACACCGTGGGGACAGATTGAGGTTGTCAACGGTTTCCACTGCAGAAAAATAACTCTGACCATTCAGGCAAAAAATTGGGTTTAATGTGGACCAATGGATTTCCATGGCTGGATAGTCAAAAAAAAATAACATTGGCAAACCTGACAAACTGAGTGAATGTAAAGTAATTTGTTGCACTAGATCACAATGCAATCCATCTTTCCCAAAAATGCCCAATTTCTACTCAATATAAAATACCCTAAGAAACTTTTAAACTCCAATAATTAACTTATTGAGATGGACTAGATCCATTTTAGTACTGACCCAACTTCTACAAGGATAAACAAAGTGACCATTCAAATGGTAATTCAGTTTATTATCGCCAAAATAAATAACCAGTAAAGACAAGGGAGTGGGGAAATTTTGTGTAATTTAACTAACACAACCTGCCTGCACACGGTGACTGAATTATCATTTGAAAACAGCAAACACAAACCAAAAGGATTCATGCCAAACCCCTGCCATGTTTTTTTTAAGGGATGCAACAATTGGATGGTGCTAGTGACCAGAATTGGCTGATTTTTAACTTTACAAGTGACCAACCAGTCCTACACTCTGAAATCTGAACTTTTGAGGTCAGTGAATGCACCAGAGCTAAACACTAATTGGCATAATCCATGGTACATCTTCAGTGTGGAAGTTTTTACTGAGAGAAAAAGACCAACAACTATCTGTTATCAGAGGTGGCAAAAATGGTGTAAGATGTAAGTAAATGGAATATTTTTTTTATCCTAGGATATTTGCTGTTCATAGGCTGAGGGTTTCCATTTAGGTGAAAATATGAGTCCAGCTTTGGAGCAATGAAATTTCTGCAGACGACTGGAAAAATAGATTTCAGAGCAGTCCTGATGTACGCTCAATCATCCAGGTGCATAAATCACAAAAAAGATAAATCAGGTCATCTGGACATTATCTTCTTGGTTGAAATGTTTTGTATTTCATCCAAAAGACTTCATCAATCTGAGGCCTGCCTCCAACTCTGTCAGAGAAGTTGCTCTTTTTGTATTCTTTTGAGTTTCTGATCTCTGTCACGTAACATGCTGGATTAGGAACTGTTGGAAAACTTCAATCTAATGTTGGCTTGGGTTTATCATCTACGAATTTAGCTCCAAGTCAAATATACCCTACACCAAATTGTACTTGTACATCCTTGGTCACTTCATAAACCTAATTTTTGGGGTTTAGAAAAAGAAGCAGTTTGCCACATGTCTATTCAGAACCACTTCAGCTCATATTTTACCCACTTTGTCCACTTCGTACCCTTCTTGATGTTGAAGAAAGCTCAAGGAACGCCATGAATGTGTAGGCGAGACTCAAACCCCCACATGTTCAGTGTTAAGGCTCTGGTTTAAAAAATAAAAAAATAGCAACTCCCATAAAAATGTGTCCTGCTGGCTCAAAAAACATGAGCACATTTGGTCTAGTAAGATAATAGGTATCAGTGGTATGAACTGGCAACCAATGGGTACAAAGTAGAGGTGCGATTTGGTTGAGGAACAAATTGACAAACACCAAGGTGTTTCTGCAGCAACAGTTAGTAATGGTAAATGTACCAAAAAAAATGGTAAACAGTTTTAAAATCTTACTTTGTATTTCACTAAAATAGGTCAAACTTATTTTAGATTGTTTTAAGGCCACACTATAATAGGAAAGCGTGTAACTGTAACATTGCAGAACAGGTCCTCAAGCGCCACTGTCCTTAATATTTATTATTTGTTTCTCTCTACCAACCCACCTGATCCAATGGTTGAATCTTTGTGTTCTGCCAAAGCCTGTTCGTCACCCGTTGATTCAAATCAGGTGTGTTGGAGCAGAGAAATGACTAAAACATGCAGGATAGTGGCCCTTGAGGACCAGGATTGGACACCCGTGTTGCAGGATATTGCAGTGATGGTATTGGTTGTGATTAAACCACATTTTGTCAATGTTCACAACGCTCTTCATATGCTGATTGTGGGTATTTACATGACTGGGGATCCATCAAAAAGCAAAACTGTATTTTTTGCATTCATCTTGAGACAGTAGTTTCTTTTATCTTTTGCAAAATTGTTCAAACATTGAAATATTGTGCAGCCCTTTATTACATGTAGATTTCCAGGGATAGAATTGTAACAAAGAAGTGATCAAAGTTTTCTTAGTTTAAATGTTTTATAAATGTTTTATTATAAAGTCAATTTTTCCCTTTAGAGATCAGTGTGAATTTTTTTTTAAATACATTTTTAAAAATCTTTTTGAGGTGGCAACGGCTGGTCAGAACAGTACAAAAATCAGACTCGCCATACAAAACTATGGCTGGTGCATCTCTAGTCGTCAACACACATCTGAAAAGAGCTTTGCAAACAAATTCAATGTCACCAAGACTGTAATCCATGCAGAAAATTGAACAGCCATCCTTCAGCTCAAACAGAAGTCTGTGAGGCACCAAAACGCACAGGAGAGCAATTTAGCTCAGAACGAGCCTCGGATGAATCCAAAAAGTAATTGAATCAAGGATGAATGTAGACTGGGAGGGACTGAGAGCTGACAACAAAACACATCTTATGAATTTGACGCTCTGCAACACAATGTCTTCCAGAAAGATGCGAGCAGTCTGCATCAAATTACACCCGAAGAAAGGATTGTGAAACAAGAAAATTTGCTAAAGAATTTCTGAAGGGTGCCAAGGCAGCTGCCGCCCAAAATTCCAACATCAACTTCGTAATAATCCCAGGGGTGTTGAATCCTGGTCCTCAGGGGCCACCATCCCACATGTTTTACTTGTTTCTTTCCTCAAACAACTGATTCTATGGTTGATTTACCTCTTCATATTCTGCCGAAGCCTGTTAATCACAATCATTTCAATCAGATTTGTAGGAGCAGAGAAACATATAAGGTCGTTTTCACACCTGAAGGTCAAGTAGACTCGGTTTGATTGGGGACCAAAATTCTGAACATTTGTTTACAATTTCAGCTGGCGCCATTCGCATTCACACTGCACTAAGTCAATCGAGACAACCTGTTTCCCCCCCCCTCGACTGTGGTGGCCCTGCACCAAGAACTGCTGAAGGAAACAACACAAAAACCTCTGAAGAAGACGCTGAGTGCAACTTACTTCTGGAAATAAAAACAAAAATGGAGTGGCATCAAATTTTTGCAGCTTTAGGATTTCTGTTTTGTCTGTGGCTCATGTGCCAAACAAACATTTTTCAACAATGGACTCAGCATGAGCGGAAAATGAGGCAGAAGACCATGGAGAATATTGTTTTTCACACAAGACGGCTGACATAGTTCCGTATATACATGCGTTTGATTTGGTTGTATTTACACAGCATGCCCTGCGCTGTAGTCCACTTCCTGCTTTTGGAGGGGTCTCCGGTCCGCTTGCATTCGCAATGCGTTTGAACCGCGTCAGAGTTCACTTCAACCAAACCGAGACCTAGGTATTTAGGTGGACCAGAGTTTGCTTTTTTGGTCCACATCAGAGTTCGATTGCACATTCACACCTCCCCGAATGAACCGGACTTTCTAGGCAAACGGACTAAAGTTTGATTAAAGCGGACTAAACAGGGCAGGATAGTGGCCCTCAAAGACCAGGATTCGACACTCATGAAAATACCTACATTTTGAGTTGTACAAAACATTAAGAGAATTGCGATCAAAAGAAATGTTTCAGCTGCTACTCATGTGGTTACCATTGTAGCCATATATCTGCGTCTGCTACTCCCTGACTGCTAGGTTAATGAAAGGCAGACAGAAACACAAATGGAAAAATATGCCTCAAACAAACAGTTGCTGTGCAAAAACTATAAGTCTGATCATAAAAATTATTGAGCAGTGGGCAACAGAAGACTCTCATGGTCAAATATGAAGTTATAATTTTACAGTGTTTTATGCAGACGATATGACACGTTCAAAAATACCCTTCAATTCCAATTTTGAAGACAATATTTAAAGCTAAAATATAGTTAAAGTCTGTGGAAGCCTGGATGTACGCCCTGTCTTCTGAAGGGATTTGAAGGAAGACGGTAAGTCCTATGTTAAGTCGTTCCTCCTTCCTTTCCTTTCAAACCCAGCGGGTCGAAGCATTTGGCCACTTGTCCTGAGCCTGGTTCTGCTGGAGGTTTCTTACTGTTAAAAGGGAGTTTTTCCTTTCCACTGTTGCCTTTGTGCTTGCTCAGGATAAGAGACAGTGAAGAAAAGAAGACTCAACACAATCTGTTGGCGTCCCTTCCTTAGATAAATAATGTTACTAATTGACTATTTACGTATATGAATGCTTCTGTTCAGTGCCCTGGGATAACTTCTGTTGTGATTTGGTGCTATTATAAATAAACTGAATTTAATTGAATTTACAGTAATGAAGGACACTGGGTGAAAAGAGACAAAAATGCCTAAATTTTGAGTTAGTTCAAATCTAAATTTTACACATCTCAAATGTCTGCGGTGTTATCAACTGTCAGATAAACATGAAAAGCCTGTAAAATTCAAATAAACTTTTATTTGTTATTGTCTAAACACCATACAAGAGACCAAAATGTCAGCTCGGACCTGTGAAGTTCAACTTTCTTTGTCCCATTTAAATCCAAAATGATGCTTCTACTGCGACGTATATGTGATCTAGAGAACTAGGAAGAGAGCTGGGTTTTCTCATCTGTTTTACCAAAATTATTTGAAACTAATATGCAAATTTGCCTGTGTTTTGCAAAATCCCACTACCAAAAGTTACTGCACGGTATTCCTGATCAAGTCACACACTTTGATGTATAACTGGCATGTTGTAATTCAAACCTTCTCTACAAGAACAAACATCTTGAACAAGAAGGTGACAAGGGTGGCACTCTTAAAATCTTGACTTTATTTTATTTTTTTTACCACTTGTCTTCTTGTTAAGCTAAAAGTCATCCAACACTTTTTCCTCGGTCATATCCAGTTCCACCACATCAGAGAGGCAACCTTAACCTACATACGTTGTTGCTAAAAACTACACGGCTGAGGCCTCATCCGCTGCGACCTCAAAGTCCCGCGGCTCTTTGCCTGCTAAATCACATTTGTAGAATCATATTTAACATGTAGCCCTGAGCGGAGAGAGGACTGAGCAAAGAATGATAGGCATCTCTCTATCACTGAAGGCCTGCGCAGCAGTAGGCCACATAAGTGGCTTCTGAGGCAGCATCTGGCAGCCTGCTCTGCTTTCTTATGGGCTGTGGAAACAAGTTCAATTCTTTAGCTCTGCGGGAGATAAGGGCCATGTTCTCATCAGGTCACCCGCAATGAGCAAACGTGACTGAACTGAGTGGGGGAGAAAAAATAACAGTGGCTTGTCTTGGTATGGCATACACACACTCAAGACAAAAAAAAAACTGCAAAGAAAGAAAGGGATAAAAGCCCTGGTACAAAGAGCTGTGCGTTTTGTCCTCGGAGTATTGAACAACCTCATGGATAACCTTGAAGCCAGATACAGAAAGTGCTCCTAAAGCCCCACAAATCCCCACCTCTAAAATCAAAAACTCACTGTCTTAGCAGAGATGTGACTGCTATGGTCGAAAAAACACCGGCGTGCAACAATGTATTGAAAAATAAAGGCCAATTAATAAACGTCCAAACTTCTGAAGCATCTAAGGTATTCTCATCAATCCACATACTGCAAATACAACAAGAACAGAAGCAATGTGTGAATCAATTACAGATTCCCCCCCCCCCCCCCCCCTCGGTAATTTAGTTTGAGGCCTATTGAGTGCTGCTGAGCTGCTGAGTTCATCACGTCACGTTCAAACCTCATTTCATAAAAGAAATTAGAGGCCCAGCATTCCTTGAAGGAACGCGTATCGCTGCCTTTCATGCCAGAGTTTTAAATAAAGATCTCACACCCTCTAATAGCCCTCGGAGTACGTTGTGTGATTCACTTTCAGCTACTACCACATCAAATTTCTATTTTTGCTAATTAAAACTTGTCCCAGATTTCTGCTGACTGTGAAATGATGCCCAAATCTAGTGGTGGTCCTCAAAGCAGGTAAAGTGATCCTGATGACCTTCCAGCTTTTTTAACAACTTGGGGGTCAAATTCAATTTTAGTGGTCCGGATAACTCTTTGGGGTGATACGATCGTATAGTAAACCTTTCAGAAACTCCCACAAACTTCTGGTGCCCCTTACACAGGTCACATACAAGTCAAGGTGGGTTTTAAGATGAGGTTTGCAGCAAGTAATATTCTGACTGCCGCTATGGCCACCAGAAAACAAACTGGGACGGTGGACGCATGGAGACAGATGGTTGCTGGAGTGGGGTTTCTTATGCGTGACGAATCGTCGCATCTGCCGGTATGATCCTGTGATGCTCAAGGTCAGTTGACATTCTCGAGAAAACAAGCAAACAAGAACCAAAAAAAAGGCAAGGCTGTCATCTGTTTCCAGACTAACTGATACTTCTGTAGTCTGCTGTCTTCTTGCAGTGGCTGAGGCTGATAGGAATCCTGCAGGGCAATCAAGATGACAGTCGCTCTCCTAATACCCAGGTGAGGTGACATTTCTGCCAGAATAGAGGCTTACGATCACAGAAAGCATTTGGATTTGTATGAATCCGAAAAACCTGCAGGAGGAACTCAGGATGATCCGTCCCAAAGCTTTGTCACGCCCTGTCATCCACATTACGTGATATCACAAGAACGAATGGCCGAAGTTAGTCAGACGTCAGGATGAATAACAGAAGCCACCAAAACTCGATCAAAACAAAGTGGCTGTGTGGCCCTTGTCCAGACCTGGTTGAGTTCGTTTTCATTTCAGAGGCATTTTCTAATTAGATGAGAAGCTTCGTTTGATGTACAAGATCTCATTGCATTAAAGGGGAAACAGAAAAGGGGGGAAAAAACAAGAGTTTTCTCAATGTGACTACAGTGCAGCGGCACAGAAGGGCGTGGTTGTCTCATCCTTATTTAGGAAGAGATACGTAAAAGGTAGATTGGTAGGTGTGGCACTCCGTTCTGTTGACAGGGCGGGTCGCCATCCTTGGATAATTGTAGGGGAAATGGTATGGTAGGTGAAATTAAATTTCCCTTTGGGATCAATAAAGTATACTGATTGATTGAAACACTGCACAATACAAATAAACAAATGGTATATACTGTAAATATGCACACACACATATATATATATATATATATAAACACATATATATATTATATATACATATATGTATATATACAGTATATATATACACAAATATATATATATATATATTCATACTGT
>NC_056498.1:26419799-26435242 GCF_014905685.2 Nematolebias whitei | reverse complement strand
GGGGGGGGGGGGACTGGGCTGCTCTGAAATTCTTCAAAAGCATTAACTGGAAATTAAATGCCTAGCATTTCTTGAAAGAATGGATATCACTCGCTTCCTTTCATTCCAGACTTTTAGACTCTAACATATTGAGAAATAACGACATTGTACCCATTTCAAAGCCTTGAGAATAACAGTATGGTCAACATTGCTAATTCTCAGGTAATCTGTTAGCTCTTGGATTATGTGTTGTAAATTACTCTGAGCTAGTACCCCACCAAATTTTAGCCCAATACCTGTAAAATTCACTGAGGTATATTAATTTTGGTGAAAGCTAAGTTTGTTTGGGTTTGGCAACCATTTTGAATTGGATTGTTGTAGGTGTCCATCCAATGATTTGTTTATGAGAATTTCAATCAAATCCATCCAGTGGGTAACAAGATAATTTGCTAAAGTCTAGTCTAGTCTTGCCCGTCTAGTTAGTTATCCATCCAATGGTCCATTTCTGAGTGTTTCACTAAAATCTTTTCAGTGATGCATGTGTGATGACTTTTGTGGGTGATAAAAAACTTGAATAAGTTGTGCCATTTGCCATTAGACAGTACACATCATGTCACCGATGCAACCATTGAGGTTCTAGGGAGTGGGCAGGACTGCAGCTATCAATGCAGCCTCTGTCAGAAGATGGAGTATCACTGTAGGGAACAGGAAGGGAGTGGATGTCAGTAGCCTGAAGAAGGAGATCTGACGTCTCAACTCCCACCATCTGTCATTCTGTCTTCCAGATGATGTATGGATGTTATACGGCACCACTCACCCCATAGAGACAGCCAATACCAGCATGTTGAGGAATGCTACAGAGAAACAATGGGGGGGCTGTGACCCATGCTATGGAATGAGAAAACTTCATGGGGTGGTGGGGAAGCCAGAGAGCTTAAAAATGACATTTTTATTCTGTTTCTATTCAATATATCAACCTATTCTAAAGTCAGACCCTCCAGGACTTAGCCCATTTTTTTAGGGACTGTTGTGGCCTAAAAATGTCTGATTTGCAGAGGCAACATTTTTTAACCTTATTATCCCTCTAACTTGATAAATTTTACAAATGCTACACAGTTTGGTGTGACAGATGCTGAGAGTCATCCCCAACTTATTCTCTGAAAACGATCATGCAGGCACTGTGTTCAAAACTTAGCTATTAACTATTGTTACCCAGTTTGTGTGCTTGTTAGCAATTGCATGAACCAGTAGACTAGGACACTAGTCATTGGAATATCCTGATGCATGCTCAGTCATTGGAAGGACATCTACAAGTGAATAACTTTTGAACTCAATCTAATTCAAGATGGCTGTCACAGCCAAGTATTCTAAAGCACAAAGATGGCTATAGTTCAGTCAGTTTCACAGATACTGAGTCAAAAACTGGTGTGGTAGTAATTAGACATCATCCTAAACACATACTTTGATTGATTGACACATTGTACATTTTGTATAAAATCTGTGGAAGACAACACATTTAGTCTGTTAGCAAAACATCATGAACCAGTAGTTGGATATAATGGAACAATCAGTCTACAACTGATTAGCTTTTGTAGTCAACCCAATTCAAGTTGGCCACCAAAGCTAATATGCCTTAACCAACACAAAAAAAGGCTTGCGTCAGTCAACATTACAGATATTGAGGTAAAATTTGGTATGGCAGTAGCTGAGAGTCATTCAAAAGATGTCAGCTACAGTGTTTCCCTAGGTTACTTGCCTTGCCTTGGCGCTCATCTCTTCTGTGAATTTTATCGACGGGGGCAGAGGGAAGTGGGGTGTAGCCAACAGTTGTGACCGGGGAGAGAGGGCAAGGAAATGACTCAGCATGAGAGAGACGGAGCGCTACCTCTGTAGCTTTTTAGCTAGCATGCCTGTATCGTGCACCGCTAGCTTAGCGCTACATCAGTGCTGGCAAATGTCGACCGGGTGTGGGGGACAGTTTAGTAGAGTAGGTAGGGCGCTCGGTTCTGTTAACAGGGCAGTTGTTTGGCAGGGAAAACACTGATCAAACTGCTAAAATAATGTGAGATACCACAAAATAGCACAAGACTGCACTTTTTAAAGGTTTGACTAAAACAGCTACAACTGTCATACAAGACTTGATGATCTCATTCTAAAAGTCAGTCCTGAAAGTTGTTGGCTGATGTGTATGTCTTCAAGAAATGCCTCAAGTTATCATACTGCTTTTGCGCCTTGTTATATGTTGATCAGTGAAGTTCTCTATCAAAAGTCGTCCATTACCTCCATCTATAAACACACAGTAGAAAAAGACCAGATATTCTATTGAAAATTCAGCTGTGACCCATGTGGGCAATATGATTCACAATAATAAAAAAAAAATTAATAATAAATTATTATTATTATTATTATTATTTCAAATGATCCATCTCAAAATCTTCAAAATGGTCCATTGTTTGTTCAAAGTGACAAGCTAGTTTTGTTTACAACAGTGCTGATTTGAAAACTTGATTTTAATTGGTCTGGAGTGATGTCATCAGGAATTCCAGCCCTACATTTATAAAGGGAAGTGTCGCAATTGCACTGAACATGAGCAGCCAGCAGAGAAAATTTGTCTATTTAACTGAAATTTTAGGGGTTATAGGAAAAAGGATTATTTCTGAAGACATCACTAATAGGAAACATGGCTTTTAAGGTAGATTACAAAGTTTATAAGCTATTTTAGTTGCGGAGATTGCAAGATGGTTTGTTTATGGAGACATTTATATCAACTTTCTATTATGGTAAAAAAAAATCTGTTTTCACTTATTTTGCACTGCAGCCTGTGCTCATTCTTACTTATTTTGTCAGCATGGGTCACATTTTTTTTAAATGTACATTAATCCAAGAGAGTTGGTGTTGTGTGTCAGTTAAATTTCTAAAGATTGGCATCAGGTCAATGTTGAGTTCAGACCGTTCTAGTTTGTAGTTCCATTTGAGCTCCAAAACACATCCATCTATGTCCCTCTAAGGATCTCCTGAAAACGCATCTCTTCGTATCAAAACACTACATCTGTTAACAGCTGGAACATACGGATCATGCACTTGCTTTGCACCTCTGTGCCTGTTTCCACCTGTACTGTCTAGATAGATTTAAACACGTTTTGGCATTTTTACATGCAGGAGTCCTCAGGACTACATGTGGAAATTTGAGTACATCCCATCAGACACTCGGTCCAGCCCCCCCTACCAAGGTGACATCCCTGAGTTGGCAGAGAAGAAGAGGAAAAAGACCCACCGTTTTTCCAACACCTCACCCGTGGGGGCTCCTTTGCTGCCTGCATGCCAGTGGCGTTATCCGCTGCTTATTATTTGGCTGAAGGAGTCGGAGCGCAGCTCACGGGCTCTTTTCTGACATAATGACTGATTACAATCTTGTGGCTCCCATCTGAGAAATCCCACAGTTGCCACTGCTTCACCACAGTGGTTCAACATCGCAGGCGAACACTGCTGCAAAGACGCAGGGGAGGGGAGTCGGTGGGCTTTTCAAATGACAGCGTAACAACTCCTTGGTTCTGGAGCTGTCATGAGCAACACAGACTCTGGTGGGCAGCCGGGTCATCAACCTACTTGTCATGTACTTTGGTAACAAGCACTGGGAACATTATCCATTTTACCAGAAACGAGAATAAATAAAACTTACGGAGAATGTTTTTTCTTCTCCCCACAAACATATGATAAATTTTCACACTTTTATTCTAGCCTGCTACAAAAAGGTGAAGCAAGAGCGGTAATTTCTTATCCTATGACTCTTGCCACAATATATCATGAACCACTCAGTGGAACATAATAAAATTTGTAGAAGCTAATTATTAGATGTATATCCACCACTGTTCAACTTCTGGAGTCAGTTCAATACAAGTTGACCACTACAGCCAACATATCATACAAAACAAAACTTTCTATAATTCAGACGCTTTTACAGATATCAACGATATCAACCTCAAACTTGGTGTGGTAGTAGCTGAGACGGATCCCCAATACAAACTCTGAGCCCTAACAAAAACACAAGATCATTGTTTTAAATTTTTTCCATTTGGGAGTCAACTCCATTAGTCTCTTTGTAAAATATCTCATGAACCACGAGACGGGTTTTAATTAAATTTATAAGAAATAATCATTGCACATAGAACTACAACTGATTAACTTTTGAAGTCATCCCAATACAAAATGGCCACCACAGCCAACCAAACTAAAAAAAAATTGGCTATAATTCAACCAGTTTTACAATATACATTGTGCTACAAATGGATGTACAGTAGTTGTTGTTGAGAGTCATTCACAATATCTACTCTAACCTTCCCACCACACAAGTGCTTTACTTAAATAAGTCAACCATGTTTGTTGTCTGTTAGCAAAACATCTTGTGAACCACTGGGTGTTTTTTACAAAAGTTTCAGACAGTGATAATTGCAGTGTTTCCCCTACCCCCTACATGCATGTTAGGCTGGTTGGTAACTCTAAATTGTCTCTAGGTGTGAGTGAGAGAGTGAATGGTTGTTATTTTCGTTTGTCACTGTGTCCCTGTGATGGACTTGTGACCTGTCCATGGTGTACCCCGCCTCTCGCATACTGATGGATGGACATGGGCACCAGTGACCCTTGTGTTTCGAAAAGGAAGAAGCGAGTAAAGATAATGGATGGATGGATGGATGGCTATACATTTATAACTGATTAACTTTTAGAGTTAATCCAATTCAAGAGGGGCCCACCACAGCTAATCAACAACAGACAACTCTTAAATGGCTATTACTTAGTCAGTTATTCAGATATTGAGCTTAAACTTGCTGAGTAGCTGAGAGTTTTTTTACAACAATCTGATTGCGGCACCTTGAAAAATCGCACAAGAATGTGAATAACATTATTTTCAAAGTTCTGGCAAAAATATCTACAACTTCATAATTTCTTTTTAACAAAAGATGGTTTTAAACTCTAACATGAAAGGCGGCTGGTGATTTGCATTCCTTCAATTAAAAAAAATGCTAAGTCTCAATTTCCTTTAACAGGCAATATGTCAAACATGTCATATCTGGTCAGCACAACCTGCAAGTGAATGTGACTCACAGACACACGAAGAAGTCTGAAAACAACAAAGAGCTCGCCCCGCCAATAAGCCCATGTTTGCGACAAACACTTGTCAGCACTTTCCGAACCGCGGCATTCAGGCAGTCAATTAGGTTCAAGGTGAGACAAAAATGGGTTGTCATTTAAACACGTTTGCTCCATTGGGGTGGTGCATCAATTCAGTCATATCCACTCTCCAGAGGTGACAAAAGGGTTTGCAGAAAGGTTTTATGTATGCCACAGATCCGTCATGCCATAAACACACACCGTCCCTTGTGAGCAGACACTCGTGAAATGACCAAAACAGAAAAAAAAGGGACTAATCTCAAGGAGGCTGCTGGCCACCTCCCAACCCACATGCCTAAATTCAATCCTACAGTATTGATTAGGGAAATCAATTTGCTTTAAGCCACGAGTACAGCTGGAGACACTAAAATGCTGCACTGTAGAGCTGATTGTGGAATCTGCTTCTGAGGAACTCAACCAACACACCGTGCTTTAATACAAGACAAAAACACCCCTTTTTAATTACAAAAAAAAAGATAAAGGCATGAAATCTTCATTCTAAAGCAATCCACCTTAAAACCATTTAATTATCTGCTTCCAATCTCTGCAAATCTTATCAAGTATGAATGCAGAATGGTATTTTAATTTAAAAACATTTAGCAGGATTCTGCCAGCAAGATTTCTTCGAGGCATTTCTGCTTTGTGTTTC
Source organism: Nematolebias whitei (assembly GCF_014905685.2). Classification (NCBI taxonomy): domain Eukaryota; kingdom Metazoa; phylum Chordata; class Actinopteri; order Cyprinodontiformes; family Rivulidae; genus Nematolebias; species Nematolebias whitei. The sequence continues at coordinate 26,429,448 of NC_056498.1, read as the reverse complement.
CTTTACATGCTTCTTTAGAAGTGAAGGTCAAAAGCTGGTTGAAAAACAACCCTATAAAAACAGTGAAATGCTTTTAAATAGAAAGTATGTAGGCACCTCTTGAAAGTTTTAAACTATACATCAATGGCAAACTAAAGAGACCATCTAAATCCATCTGAACTACTACGAATATTTTTTTAAATAATTGTGTAGTTTAAACAAAAAAACTGAAGTATCCATGTTTTACCACTAGGTGGCGAGCATGTCCACAATAACAACCTTTAAAAAAAGAAAAAGAAAAACATGCTTAGCCTGACTGCAGACTCCTTAAACTAGTTTTTCTTTCTGTGATACTTTCAAAAATCTCTCCTATTTAAATTTGGATATATATATATATAATATATATATATATACAAGATAAGTGCTATGTGTTGTCATCATTGCATGTTCCCATACAATGGTGAAATTGGTTCTCTGCATTTAGCATTCTGCATCACATCTGGGATACACCCAGGTGGAGCAAAGGGCAGCTATGTAAGTGCCCGGGGAGCAATTAGGGATTAGTGTTGTCAGATAAATGCTAAATATCATATTTATACAATAGTTTTAGTGCACATGGTATAAGATAATTAGTTTGTGAAAAAGCCCAAATACATGATAGTTTTTGTCTTTTTCGTGTACTAAAAAAAACAAAAAACTTTTTGTTTTCACATGAACACTCACTTATCATCAGAAAGTCAGATCTAGCCAGCCAGACCATGGACTTAGTCTCAACCACTAGCCCTGATCGATCAGCGACAATTTTAACGTGCCAGTAAGATACTTTGTATGCCTATCTGGCAACTTTCGTAATGTAGTTTTCACTGAGTGGTCAGCCAGCAACTAGATGTCAATCAGTTGGCTCAAAATGTTTGCAGGAGTTCTCACTTTACTCGTGTGAGTGATAGACTTGCAGTCCTGTCACTTAAATGTTATGGGACAGTTGAATTTTAGTCAATTCTAGAGTGCTAGAAGTGTGGACTGACACCTAGATGGGAGTTCTTCTCAGACAGAAAATATGTGAGACTACAGCCCTGAATGTCCAAGTCTAACAACCACACTGATGATAAATTATAACTATTAAAAGGAACAGATCTACATCTGCCTCTCTTCATTTAAAAAAGTACTATAGTACATTAAATCACAAACCAGTGAATGGCTGCCAAGGTACTTTGTAGGTACAAAGCTTGTTGAGGTGGGTACGATGTTGGGAATAAAATATTGGTATGGCCTTAAGTGTAGTTATGCAAGCTATGCATATGAAAACAAGCCATAATAATAATTTAAAAAACTGCATTAGATTAGAAACACTAAGAATTCAGTGAGACTGCCACTAAAATTTCACCCATTTTGTCTCAGATTTCTGTCACCAACTAATCTGGAATGGTCACCGCCTAGTGGGATTCTACTATACCAACCATTTCAGCAAACTTCCAACATTTAAGGGAATCAGGGAAAAGAAAGTCAGGTGTAAAAAAAAACTGTAACACACTGATCCATAGGTCTATTGCGATAAACAATAAATCAGTTAATCACATGATAAATGAAAATTATCGACCTCATTTTCATTTTTCAGCTTTATCGTTTCTTCGTCTCTCCCTTTCTACTGAAGACACCGGATGAGAAAACGCTAAACTCTGGTGCTCTTCACTGACTCCTCCCTTTCTCTTTTCTCTTTAAAATGTGTTTTAACAATCCAAAATTGCGGTTTTGGATTGTTAAAAGCAGCTAAGCTGAGAAGCTAAGCTGAGAAGCTAAGCTAACAGGCCGACCTCGGGCAAAAACCTCTGTCTTGTCGAAGCTCCAAAATTCATGGTTGAAACCCGTGCCTTTGTCTAAAAAGTTGTTTTTTTTTCTGCAAAAAGACGCTGAGAACTTGTTTACTGAATTTTTATTAAAAGATTTGTGTGAAAAATGCTATGCTAAAGAGCTCAAATCACACAGTGCATCTGCCATTTTGAGAACCTAATAAAGGAAGGAGAGACAGCCCATGTCATGTCAAGAGGCCTCCCTCCCATTTTTCTTCAAGAGACACGCTGCTCACTCCCTCACTATCCATCCTTTGGTTCAAAGTCTTATACTGCCATCCGGTGGTTAAAAAAGGTACTACAGCAAAACAAATTAACCAACATTTCTTCTTAAATTTGAAAATAATTACTAATTATTGTTATTCCTAATTATTGCCAAATTTCAAACAATATTATCATTTATCGCAATAATTTCTGAGACAATTAATCGCCCAGCAAAATTTGATATTGTGACAGGCCTACTGATCCATTAAAAAGAAAAAAAAGTATTTGGAAGAGTTTTTATGTATTTTTTTTTAAGAACAGCTAACAAGATGTTCAAACAAACCAGAACATCTTTATTTCTACAAAAAAATATTCTAAATATTCTAAATGAAACTGGTAGTGCTGTTAAAAGTTGTCCAAATGCCATGAAAATGACATGGCCTGACAGAACCACAGAGGCCAAAATTTGCCCAAAAACTAAAGCACCATAACAGCACGAAGAATAAAGTCGATCTACGTCTGATATTTGCAGATTCAGCAGTTAGACTGCAAGAAAGTTATGTCTATTTCTCTTTGCTGGCCAATTAGTGGTCAGATCAGGAGGTCCCAATGGCTTAGGGAGGCGTAAATACAAACCGTCGTTTCCATTCATTGGTATGCGGCTGCAGGTGCGCCTCCTCATTAGGTATTCAAGCCAAAACCTGCCTCCTAAACAGGCCATAAATTAACTTCTTTTAGAGCTGCGCCTCAGAGAAGCACTGCATCTTTGTTTGAGTCGTCTTCAGTAGACTAAAGTTCATCGAGTGGGGAAAAAAGCCTTTAGCACAAAAGAAAGCGATGAGCATTATTTAAAATAATAAAAATTAAATTTTGGTGATGTACATATAAATTGTAAAAATGCACACAGACAAATGTCAAATTTTACAGTGCAGTAAAGAGGTTGATGTAGTGTGGCTCTGTCAGTCCGTGTCACTTTGATGGCCTCTGGACAGCGTTTAACACTACGAACGGCGTCGTAAGTCCGACTCCGCTTGCTCTTAAAGTTCACTTGACATTTTGGAGTTCGTATCCACACACGAGCTTAGATTGTGTTCAGTTTTACTTTCAGACGTGCACATTCCCCACGCCACCAGTTTCAGGTCTGGATTTAACAAAGTTGCACAACAAAACGCTCCTTTGGAATACAGATATAATGAACGACAACACTGATTTAAGGGCAACCGACGGGGTCGCTTTGCTGTGCACTTGTCATTATCTGCAATCATCATTGCTTCTGAACTCTGCAATTACATCAGTAGAAGCTTGTTAAAGTGTTGCACTTAGATGGGATTTACTTACTCTGCCTGCAGAGATTGTGCTAAAAATTCACCACTAAATATTTTGACCCCCACCTCACAAGGACAGCTTAAGTGACAGATTAAGGAGAAGTAGCTCGTAGATAATTAAAAGTGCAAATCTAAAAAAACAAGTACTTATGAAAACCATTGAAAGCAGCTGCTGTAATGTATTTATGACACTTGACAATGAAACAGCTTTGCAGGCCTTTGCTAAAGAAATAAGATCATAAATAAATGAGCCATAAATACAAAGTTCAGAAATATGGAAAAGCTTATAGTTTGCTATTTAAATGGAAGGAAGCCAAGTCAAGTAAATTATGTACTATTTACCGAAATTCCAATGCTCACAATGTGAACTCCTCACAAAATGTATTTTTATTTTTTATCAGCAAAGCAAAAGAAAAAGCTAGCTATAAAAAGATACAATACATTAAATGAAAGAAAAGTATTTTTTATTCTACTAAAAAATAAACAAATTGTTTTATTTATTGCAATATTACTGTCCACAATGTGAAGTCTGTACATGATTTTAGTAATATTTGCTCAATTCGTAAAAATTACGAAAAAAGCAGGGCAGTAAATCAAATAAGACAAAAATAATAATAACTGTTACTGTTTACACTTTGAACTCCTCACAATCTATTAATTTGTACTTTGGTTAATTCAGCAAAGCACAATAATGAAAAAGAAAGTAGCTCAAAGAGTATGATACGCTAAAGCTAAAGAAGCTAAATGCTAAAGACTTAGAGTAAACTTTAGGACAGCCAAGACAATTGTGTATTATTTACTGAAATTATTTGTCCACAATATGAACTCGTTACCAAAGGTCATTTTAATTAGTATGCTATGCTTAAATCAGTAAAGGAAAAAAATGCTAAATCTAGCTAATAGAGTTCATTATGCTAAAGATAATGAAGCTAAATGCTACAGACTAATAGTAAACTTTTTGTAACAGCCAAAAAATAAATTGTACTATTTATTAAAATTTCACTGCTCACAATAGAAACACTTTACAAAAATGAATCATAATTAGCTTGCTTAGATCATCAAACCAAAATAATTAGCTAAAAGAAAACAATAGGCTAAAGATAGACAGGCAAAACATTGAATACAATTCCAACAAAATTCAGTCAGGTCATCTGGATGATTTATTTATTTGTTGAGATGTTTTGTCCTTCATCCAAAAGGACTTCATCAGTCTGAGGAGCCACAAACAAACTGAGTCCCACAAGCAGCACACTCACATAGCGGACCAACTAGTTTGCTGGTGAAAAAATGTTTTCTGGGGCCTGCCCTCTCCCCCATCAGCTCCTGTGTGGCAGTCATAGTCAAAGTCGTTCAAAACATCGAAGTTCATGCTCAATAATCCAGGTAGAAATATCCAACAAAGTTCTGTCATGTCTGGACAGTTTCTTGTTTTGTTGAGACATTTCGTCCTTCATCCAAAGGACTTCATCAGGACTTACTTTGTTTGTGGCTCCTCAGACTGATTAAGTCATTTCGATGAAGGAGAAAACGTCTCAACAAAATAAGAAACCGTCCAGATGACCTGGCTGAACTTTGTTGAATTTTCTGCCTGGATTATTGAGCATGAACTTTGATGATTGAATACTATCGTCAAATTTTCTGGAACAACAAAAATATTTGTGTATCAATTATTGAAACTGTCTTGTTTACAAAAAAGTTCAATCTGGTCCTCTGGACATTCAAAAAAAAGCAAAAAAAATGTAGAAACGTTTCGTCTCTCATCCGAGAGACTTCCTCTGAGGAAGTCTCTCGGATGAGAGACGAAACATTTCTACATTTTTTTTAGCTTTGTTTTTTTTTGAATGTCCAGAGGACCAGATTGAACTTTTTTTTATATTTTGACCTGGATTATTGAGCATGCATCAGGATGTCTTGTTTACGGTGTGTGCTCCCTACCAGAAGTCATTTTAAATAGTTTGTTTTGTTTAACCCAGAAAAATAAATAAACAAATAAAGCTTTAAATTAGCAAAAACTGCATTCAATATCGTAATGTTAATTGTGGGGAAAAAGTCAAAAACATAGGTTAAACCTAAAACAAAGTCAAGAAAAACATCTTACTACAATTTTAATGTCCACAATATAAAATTAATACAAACAAACCATTTGATGGGTATTTGCACTATGATATCATAATAAAAAGTAAAGCTAATGAGATAAAAAATATATATTTTAAGAAGTTTAGTGTCTTAAACAACTGTATTTACTGTTAATTATCTGTCCTCGCTGTAAACTCTGAATTTTTGCCCAATTAGGTACAACAAACTAAAACAATCAGGAAGCTACCTAAAACTGAACATAAGCACTTAAACTAATGAGGCCAGAAGTCAAGAATAAATATTCAACCTTCTGAAAAGTACAAGAAAATGTGCAGTACACTAGTGGTAGAAATCATTAAGAAAATATAGACTATAGGCTACTGGTGAAAAAACCTATTGTGTTTACTCAATGAGAGGTTGAAGACACAACATTGATTTTTCCCATTCTTTCACAGATAGACGTAATTGCCTCCAGTTTTTTGACATTAGTGCATTTCAACAGTGTTTTCTGTATACATGTCAAGGTGCATTTTCAGTCAATTACATGCATCTTTTAAATATATCTTTGTATACACACTTACTCATAAAAAAGTCCAACACTTAAATTATTTTATGAAAGCACAACAGTACTGTCACCTTTATGACAAACTGTCCACCAATGTGTTGCTTTACTTACAGCAGCCCAATGCAGAACCCCCGAAAAAAACCTGAAATTGTCTGTTCTTTCCATCAAGCACCAGCTGAAGTCTCCATCTAAACTCTAACCCCATTTCCTGCAATTTAACGTTCAGGGGGTTGTGAAAGCTTGTGTCAAAACCTTTGTGTCCAAGCTCTTTATGAGACAGGACAGCCAAAGTGTTGAGAGGTATGGACCTCGAGGACCTTTTCTTGGCCACAAGCATTTTTTTTTTTTGCTCTGTCTTTTTTAAAGCTCTCGTTTCTTTTTTTGCGTGACATTCCTGCCAGAGAAAGGGCCCCAGCTGAGTGACCTGCCCCACTCCTAACAGCATGGTTACCCCAGTTGCAGAAGGACCAAACGCCTCACTTTAGCAGAAGGTGACATTTAGCCAAAAGAAACGGGATTGCGGCGCACCGAGTGACCTGCCTCATGCGTTGCTGCAAAAGGCACAATCCATAAATGGTGCATAAAAACCACATCAGACTGGAAAGTTTTAGCCGTCCTGTCAACGGAAAGCTCGAGCTTTCTTATCATTTAAAGCTCACAGGGACCAAATCAGCTGGCAAAATAAACTGTCAGCTCCTCTCTCTGAAAATATTTGTGTGATGCTTAGCATGTCAGCATCCAGCCGCGGGGATAAACAACCATTCAGCTGCCAAATAAGTTTTAAAAATCCATCATTTAGATGGCATGTTTGAGAATCTGAAGCGCTTTTCTTCTTTGCTGGCCGTATTTTCTAATTTGTCAAGCATCTCAGGCTGTGCCACTTGTGATAAGTATGAAAAACAAAATGCCTCAAGAATAGAAACTTAAAGGCTTTCATTAACTGTAAGAGACAGTGGAGTGCAGAATTAACGCTGAAATGCACATAGCCAAAAAAACAAAAAAAGTGGAAAATGGAAATCAGTTTTTTATGTCAAGGTGAAACCGTCAAATGGTTTTTTTTTTGTCCATTCGACTCTGCAAAATCCAAAGATATTTCATCTGCCACCATAACATACTTTTTAAAAACGGGGAAATAGTCAATTTTTAAGGCAGTGTTTTTCAAACATCCCACACGATGTAACTACATTTACTCATTTTAATAAATACTTTACCACTGCAAGAAAAAAAAACAAGTTTACATAAAGGGTAGGGGTGAAACGTGTCTTGACTGAATTGTATTGTATGAAACAGCAGTGCTGAAAATTCCTAACATGGGAAAGAGTCTCCTGAATGGTAGCCATGGAGACCAGCGATTTTTACAAAAATTGCTTCACTTAATCTCATCTAACTGTACAGTAATTGCCAGCTGCCAAAAAAAATAAAGAGAGATTTGAGAATTTTAATGTTGTGTTTTGTTATCTCCACCTCCATTTGTTTAAATGTTATAAATAGAAAATTAAAGTGTATTATTACTGGCTGTCCACATTGCTGTAGACAAAACAAATGGATAAAAACACATTTCAATAAAAAAATGTTTCTTCTTCTGTGATTATACCCCATTGATTTTCATATTTAAATTAGATATTTTTAATGAAATTTTAAACTTTTAGCTGTGTACTTCTATGCCGCCCAGAAGTTTTAAAAAGTTAATTCAGTTTCTTCACTGTCAACACAAAATTGATTTGCAATTTTAGTAATTTCTATCACACATAATTGTTAAAGATATTTAAATGAAGCCCTTTGTAGACAGAAAGTATGGCTGTGTAATATTAAGAAAACATCCAACTACAATATTATTATTGTATATCACAATAATTATATAAGATGAGAAAATCCAGTTTTCCTTCGTCCTCTGTCACAACGAGTGTTTTTGTCGCCATCTAAGTTTCAGCTTATTGATCAAATATTTGTGATTCATGTTGTCAAAATGAGAAACAACGATTTTAAATTCAATATTAAGCTGTTTTTCCCCTAGCATCATACAAGGAGGGTGCTCCACCCAGTCAACAGAATCGAGAACCTTGCCTACCGAACCAAACTGTCCCGTCTACAACTGCCAGCACTGACAAAACGCTAAACTAGTGACGTGCAATACAGACGCATAAGCTAAAAAGCTACAGATGTAGAGCTCTGCTTCCCTCATGCTGAACCATTTCAAATTCAAATTCAATAATACTTTATTAATCCCAAAGGGAAATTAATTGTTGTTGTAACTCTTCTTGGTTTCATTAGAGTTGTTCTAGATGCTGATGACTTTGGGCAAGAAGGATTTCTTGTAGCAGTCTGTCCCACAGCAGATCCAAAGAAACTGGCTGCAGATGCCGCTCTGTCCACCCAGACCCAGCAGACCTCTCGTCTTATTGGGCAGCAGGACTGCCTGAATGCTGGCAGAACTCCTTCTCGAGCAATAGCCATTTCTTGCAGCAGCCTGCCGAGCTCCTCGTCACTGCGGACTTAACTGCAGGTGCCAGGGGACGATCTTGGTCCTCCCACTGTCACAAGCCGTGTTTCCCACTACCTCCAAGATCTCGGCAGTCAGGCACTCGAGCATAGCCTCCTAGTAGACTGTAATGCATCTACTGCACCTCCTTTTCAACTCATTTGGGATTTGGGGCTGTAGTTGAGGTCTTATTTGAGCTTTTGAGATGTTAATCAGTAGCTCCCAGTTGTAGAAAACCACCTTGTTGTTATGGTTACGCATCATAACAGATACCCAAATGTGAAGAAGGTTTCAGTAAAAATCCTTCCAGCAGCACAGCATCTGATACCAGAGGAAGTAATCATCTGAAAAAAGTGATTTCTATCCAGAAAAATTTGTAATTAAAGTTTTCAAAAGCAAAATCTCAGGATGAATGTAAGAGAGCTATTTCAACATGCAGCCACCTTGAGCAGCGCACTTCTGGAATTCTTCACCACCCGACCCCTGTCGACAACTGTTGGGATAAACAACGAGACACAGACATGACTCCACCCCCCACCCCACCCCGTCTAAAAAAACCATGGAAGTGATGAGCACTCTGCCAAGGCATGTAAGCTGGGGGAAACACTAAGTTATTATTATTTTGAAATACTCCATGTCTAATTCTTAGAAAAAATGTGCAGTTTGTTTAAATTTGAAGATTTTTTTTTACCTGGTCTGGCAACAAGCTAGTTTTGTTTACGAGTGCTGCAGTGAAAACTCAATTTTTAGTGCTCTGGAGTGATGACATGGTGAATTTTAGGCACATATTTAAAATGAGGAATGTGCAAGCATGCAGCACGGTGGCGCAACTGGTAGAGCTGCTGCCTCTCAGCAAGCAGGTCCTTGGTTCAAACCCCAGTCCAGGGGCCTTCTGGGTGGAGTTTGCATGTTCTCTCCGTGCATGCGTGGGTTTTCTCCGGGTACTCCGGTTTCCTCCCACAGACCAAAAACATGCATGTTAGGCTGATTGGTAACTCTAAATTGTCCCTAGGTGCGAGTGAGAGAGTGAATGGTTGTTTGTCTCGTTTGTCTCTATGTGGCCCTGTGATGGACTTGCGACCTGTCGAGGGTGTCCCCCGCCCTTCGCACAGTGATTGCTGGACATAGGCACCAGCGACCCCCGTGACCCAAAATGGAATAAGCGGGTAAAGAT
>NC_056498.1:26417248-26419699 GCF_014905685.2 Nematolebias whitei | reverse complement strand
GATGGATGGATGGATGGATGGATGGATGGATGGATGGAAGTTAAAGCTAGGGTGGGATGGTGGCTCAGTTGGTAGAGCTGCCGCCTCTCAGCCAGAAGGTCACCGGATTGAATCTCGACTGGGAGGCCATTCTGGGTGGAGTTTGAATGTTCTCTCCATGCATGCGTGGGCTTTCTCTGGGTACTCTGGTTTCCTCCCACAGTGTTGTGTCCTCAGAGTGGCTTATTTGAGTAAATAGATAATGAAAGAATAGTTATTTATCCAACATGCCGACCAAAAACATGCATTTTAGGCAAATTGGTAAGTAAATTGTCCCTAGGTGTGAGTGAAAGAGTGAATGGTTGTTTATCTTGTTTGTCTCTATGTGTCCCTGTGATGGGCTTGGACCTATCCAGGGTGTCCCCGCTTCTCACACTGTTGGATATGGGCACCAGTGACCCATGTGCACCAAAAAAGGAAGAAGTGGGTAAAATAGGCAGGCAGGCAGGCAGGCAGGCAGGCAGGCAGGCAGGCAGGCAGGCTGGCTGGCTGGCTGGCTGGATGGCTGGCTGGCTGGCTGGCTGGCTGGATGGATGGCTGGATGGCTGGCTGGATGGCTGGATGGCTGGATGGATGGCTGGCTGGCTGGCTGGATGGATGGCTGGATGGCTGGCTGGATGGCTGGATGGATGTGAAAGCTAGTTTTTTGTGTGATTGTGTGACTCATCCATCAATCAGCCAATTGAGTGTCGTCCACTATTTTTTTGAAAAACCGCGATAGAGCGTGTCCGCGATAAACAAACCACGAAGTAGCGAGGAACTGCTGTATATATACACTGATAATAACGTTTCAATAAACTGTTATGTTGTTGATGCATTTTTCCCACAATGATATTGCAATAGCAACAAATTTTAGATAAATTGTACCCACATTGATCTCACAATAACATAAACCTCAGTTGTATTGTGCACATGTTAATATTGTCATGACATATTCTAATATTTGTTCAGCCCTAGTAGAAAGCTTAACCTTGTAATTGTTGAAAAACTTAAAATAAATTAAAATACTTGATGTTTTTACAAATTCATATATAAGCAAAAGCCCACAGTCATTAATTGATGTAGATGTTATAGGCATAATTTTTTTTGCACATTTATAAACATAATTAGCCTTAACCCAGTGACAATTTGAGAATTATTTTTTTTATTCCAACAACAAGGGCAAATTGGAGCCGTCCCTTTTTATTTTTATTTTTTTTTGGGGGGGGGGACAAAAATGCAAATCAAAAACACCTGAAGCTGCTGAAGAAAATAAACGTTCCTTGCTGAACGATTGCACGCCATCAACAAATTCAAATCCAACAAATTAAAAAAAAAAAAAAAACAAGATATGTCTAAGAGGGCAACAAATTAACCTTCATCACTGTGATGTACAACTCAAAAGAAATACCTACGTGTGCTGAGGTGGAATAAATTACTGCATAAACAGAAGAAGGCTAAATTAAGTTAAATCAAAACAGCCTCATCTGAGTCAACTTTGTTTTTAATATTTGGCAGATTAAGACTTCTGAATAGTTTCAAAAGGAGAAAGCTTTAAAACAAATGAAAAGGAAGAAGCACATCGGAATGCAACTGGGAAGACACTTTGGAGCAAACACCAAGCTCGTACGGTGCGTACTTCTACATTTATCCAGTCTGTTTAGGACCAGTTCAATAAATACATTGTTCAGCAGCTGATATTTACCAAACCATCCTCCTGCTGTACAATAGGCTCAAATATAACAGCAGCCTCAGGAAAAGGCAGGGGAACAATTAGTTTGTATCCATCCAGCGCCTCCCCATCGGGCTATCACACCAGATGTTGTTTTTTTTTCTTCTTCCACTGATGGCAGATTAAACAGATCCCAGATTAGGAGCAGCACTGAATCTGAACTGATGAGACACACTGGAAACAAAGTCCAGGTTGACTCAACAGTTCAGCCAGAAACCAGAGGTCCTCTTGAGCTTTCCCCCCAGTGATTGGTGAGGGGGGAATTGATGTCTTGGGGTATATATTTTTTGGGGTATTGATGGAGGAAGGAAACCATATGTATACATGTGTGGTGGTGGGGAATGCTGTCATCTGCTTGAGGGGAATTTCCGCACATTTTATATGAGGGACGGTGCTGCAGCGGCGGACACAATGGATGCAACTGTCAGATAAGGATGCAACAAACAGCACCGCTGTGAACGGATGATAAGTTGTCACGCACAAAAACTCCAGAGGACTGATAGAGATACTTTTACACAAGTATTCAAACAACGATACTCCCAAAAAAGACAAACAACAACAAAAAAAAACTTCAGATAGGACGCAAAGTGATGATGTCCTTACATCACGGATACAGTGATCCATATGTCTTCACTGCATCTTCACTCTTTACATTAGATAGATAGATAGATAGATAGATAGATAGATAGATAGATAGATAG
>NC_056498.1:26393617-26417238 GCF_014905685.2 Nematolebias whitei | reverse complement strand
TAGATAGATAGATAGATAGATAGATAGATAGATAGATAGATAGATAGGATATTTACTTCAGTGTGAAGTATTTCACTCTTTGCAAAAACTAAACGCACTAAAGCAAAACGCAGGAGTGTCAGTTTTGCAGGAGTGTCAACAAAGTGAAGCGTTTCTCGACTGAAACATGAAAATTCAGCACGCCGCAGGCCTCGCTTCCTTCTTCCAGGCTACCTACAGTATACGGTAGGTAATAAAATATTCAGATGCTCACACTGCTGCACCTGTCCTCACAAAGCACAGGCCTGCACTGGTACATTTTCATCCGGCCGCCCTTTAAGGACACTATTGTCTCAGAATGAATGAGATAAAATTCCAATTTTATGCTTCTTTGAGGGGGATTGCATGTTTTAAAAAAAAAAAAACTTACCGCCTTAACCTCTTTGCAAAGCACTTGAAATATGCAGAGGAAAGAAAAAAAAAAAAAAAAAAGAGAGAGAGAGCATCAGTTGATTGACTCATGCTCCAAAGCTGATGGCACCTGAACGCAGCAGGTAAAGGTAATTACGGTGCAGAGATGACCTCCTCAGCCGTGGACAGTGCTGTCACCCTGCGCAGTGTGTGCGGTTCTAAGTGCATGTTTGCGCACAAAAACGCGGAGGAGAGCGTCAACTTACCGCTGAGCTGGAGGAGAAGGAGACGAAAGTGTCCGTTTCTCCGTCCGGCGTTGCGCACGACTTGACAGAATCCAAACTCCACGTGAATATCCGTCCCCAGAAGGTTCCCGGGTGTCCGTGGCGACGTCGCGAGCGAATATGGAGGAGGGGAAGGGGAGAGGAGGCAACGCGGCTCGTATCCAACACCTCCGTCCCCACTTTTACATCCCTGTAAGCCCCGCGGGGACACGCAGGCGTCCTCCTCCTAACGCCAGGTCCCGTCCGAGCTGGAAAGCCAAACCAGCGCGCACACACACACACATACACACACGCCAAAATAATATATATAAAAAAAAAAGAATATCCAGAATTACTGAAAGAGCAGAGCAGGGGTTTGTTGAGAAAAGCTCCACGGGGAGGCAAAAAGGGATAAAAGTTGAATTAAATGAAAAAGAAAAGCCCCAGGTTTCTCCGACTATGACAAACCAATTGCGCGCCCTGGCAGGAGTAAATCAGTATGAGCAGCCGGAGCTCCAGAGCCAGAGGAAGGAGAGGGGAGAAGTCAGGACTGCCGCTCTCTCAGGATGCTTTGGCGCCACCTAGCAGCAGGGACGGGAACTGCAGCTGGACTCCCATGTGCTGCTGCGTAATCTGCCCCGGGCCAGGAGACCTGTTATATTACATTCTGTGTGAGCCTGAGACTGCAATACTAAAGAGAAATCACCCTGCTCCCCCCACCACAGCTATATATTCATGGGGTCTGAAAATAAATCCATCCATCCATTATCTTTACCCGTTTATTCCATTTTGGGTCACGGGGGTCGCTGGTGCCCATGTCCAGCAATCACTGTGCGAGGGGCGGGGTACACCCTGGACAGGTCGCAAGTCCATCACAGGGCCACATAGAGACAAACGAGACAAACAACCATTCACTCTCTCACTCACACCTAGGGACAATTTAGAGTCACCAATCAGCCTAACATGCATGTTTTTGGTCTGTGGGAGGAAACCGAAGTACCCGGAGAAAACCCACGCATGCACGGAGAGAACATGCAAACTCCACCCAGAAAGGCCCCTAGACCGGGGTTTGAACCAGGGATCTGTTCGCTGAGAGGCAGCAGCTCTACCAGTTGCGCCACCGTGCTGCCCCTGAAAATAAATAAATAAATAAAATTGTGTGGGGGGGAAAAAAGGAGCTTAAAGTTTTTTTTTTGTTTTTTTTTTACACACACACAAAAAAAAAATCAATTAAAAAGAATTTGGAGTGGTTGGCGCAAAGGTTAGAGAAGGTCAGAGTCAGAGTTTCTTTATTGTCATTCGCACCTCATGTGGTACATGTGGTGGAGCGAAATTATGTGGGCATGTGATCAGAAGATTGCCGGTTCAACTCTCGGTGCCGACAAAATCAAAATGTGGGTGATATAGGTGAAGCACCCACACCTGCCTCCACCTTCATTTGCCCCACTCTGGGCCCTTGAGCAAGGCCCTTAACCTCCACCGTCTGTCCTAGATGGCAGCTCTCTGCACCACACAGAGGGCTGTGGTAGCTCGGTGGTGCGACTTAGTTTGCTGTGGCGACCCCTGAAGAAGGGAGCAGCCGAAAGAAGAACAAAAATGAAAGAGAATAGTCTGGTCCAGGGGTCTGCAGCCTTTATGATCAAAAGAGCCATTTCTGCCCCTTTGTTCACTAAATGAAATGTGTCCGGAGCCACAATACCTGCTACAACTGGGATTCTCAAATGGTGGCCCACAGACCACTTTGTTTGTTGGAGGGCGCTTTTTTGGACAGTAGGGTTGCTTTTATAAAACTAAAAACATCTAATGATTTTAAACATTTATTGATATTTTTACATTCTGAGACAAAATAAAATATGAGATTCTTGTAAAGAAGGAAAAAATAATATAGTTTTTGCCCAGTTTCTAAAAACTAAAAGAATAAACTATGCATTCTTATGTGTTTTTTTTTTTGTTGTATAAAAATTACGTATTCTACTTTGAAGAAATAGAGCGGCTACAGCAGTGAGGCTACAAGGAGCAGAGGTCACAAAGGTGCAGGACTTCAAGTACTTGGAGTCCACTGTCCAGCAAAATGGGGAATGTGGTAAAGAAGTGAAAAAGAGAGTCCAGACAGGATGGCGTGGATGGAGAAAAGTTTCAGGAGTGATTTGTGACAAAAGGGTCTCAGCAAAGGTCAAATGAAAAGTTTACAAGACAGTGGTGAGACCAGCTATGTTGTATGGTCTGGAGACAGTGGCACTGACAAAAAGACAGGAGACAGAACTGGAAGTGGCAGAAATGAAGATGTTGAGGTTCTCCTTAGGAGTGACAAGGATGTATAAGATTAGGAATGAGATCATGAGAGGTACAGCCCAGGTTGAGCAACTGGGAGATAAAGTTAGGGAGGCCAGACTGAGATGGTTTTGACATGTCCAGAAGAGGGACAATGTGTATATTGGTAGAAGGATGTTAGAAATGCAGCTGCCAGGAAAAAGACAAAGAGGAGATATATGGATGCAGTTAGAGAGGACATGGAGGTAGCTGGAGTGAGGACAGAGGATGCAGAGGACAGAGTGAGGTGCAGGAAGATGACTCACTGTGGCGACCCCTGAAGAGGGAAAAGCCCAAAGAAGAAGAAGAAGACTTTCAAGAAATAAAGCATAACGTGAAAGTGAGTATATTTTACACCTTGTAATGTTTCTAGTATTCATATATTTGCAAAATAAATTAGCAGGAAAACTGCTAAAACAAGCCCTTTTAGTTGTTGTTATAACAACCAATAAAATTCAGTTTTTTGTCAATTTTGGTCAAAGCTTGAAAGAGCCGTTGCAGAGGGACCAAAGAGCCACATGTGGCTCCAGAGCCGCAGGTTGCAGACCCCTGGCTGGTCGTTTTTGAGTGATGTTCTGTCACATATTATCGATTAGCTTTTTTTTTGGCTACTAATGTGCATGCTCAAATGCTGTGTTTTGGGATACGTCGTGGTCAAAATATATTCATGCCTATTTCTATTTTTTTATTTTTACATCTGACTTATTTGTTGTTTTTGTTTATTTATTACTAATTATCAGACTAAAATGATTAGAAATGTGTCTTAGGTTTAATGTTTTGTCTTTGTATTCACTTTTATCAACAGTTGGTATTCTATGAGTATATGCTACAGTAGTTACCAGATGTAGCTATGAATGTATTTAGGCATGTGGAGGCTGATGTTACCCATGTTCAGTGATGTTGGCAAAAAGGTCTATTAGGAAAATTAAATTTAGTTAATGATGGTCGTTTTTTAATTTGTTTTATAAAATGTTATTACTAGACCTTTTGGGACACATTGTGGTCTAGTTTAGCCTTCTACCTTTCCTTCATAATTCAATTAATCTCAATGTTACTCACTACCTGTGCAATAACCTGTCACACAACCTGTGTAGTTTGTTAGTTATGTGCACAATATATAATGCATATTTAAGCTTATATTACTACCTGTGAAATACTTTTTTCTACCTGTGAAATACTTATTCATACTAATTCATCCTACTTGCACCGTTATATTCTACCATGTTGTTGTTTACTATATTTCTCTTGGACCTTGTAAAAATTATATTTCTTTTTAATTTCTTTGGTACATTGTTTTGTACACTTATCGCTTGCCAGCTTTAGTATTTCTTGTTTTTTCGTTGTTTTTAGCACGTCAAATTGGTTCTTCTCATCCTGAACATTTCATTGCATTGCTGACCATGTGTTAACCTGCATATGACAAATAAACAACACAACATATGCCTACTTTTGGTTCTTTGGTATCTAAATGACTTGTCATTTGAGTACATTTGTTACTATCACTGACTATACCCTCCTTATCTGACAAAAAATATTAGAAATGTTTCTTAAATTTGATGTTTAATATTATGTAAAAAATGTACCAAGTTTTGGTATTCTACTAATATATGCTACCATAGCTACTGAACTTAGCTATGGATGTATTAATGCATGTGGACCCCAACTTTACTCATTTGCTTTGCTATCTGTAAAAAGTTCCAGTAGGACAATTACCTTTGTAGTAACAGTTTTGTGGTAAAACATATAAATAGGGCAGGACAGTGGTTCAGTTAGTAGAGTTGTTGCCTCTCAGCGAGATGGTCGCTGGATCGAATCCTGGCCGGTGGCCTTTCTGGGTGGAGTTTGCATGTTCTGTCCATGCATGCATGGGTTTTCATGTTATGTCATATGTTTCACAGACCAAAAACATGCATGTTAGACTGATTGGTCACTCTAAATTGCCTCTAGGTGTGAGTGAGAGAGTGAATGGTTGTTTGTCTTGTTTGTCTTCATGTGTCCCTGTGATGGACTTGCGACCTGTCCCCATGACCCATAAAGGAAGAAGCGAGTACACATAATGGATGGATGGAATACGTGTAAAAATTTAAGTCTGTTATGCAAGTGATTTTCTTTTTATTAGACTTTATATGGAGATTAATGCACATTCTTAAAGTCAGTATTTTGCGATGCGTTGTGGTCTAGATATATTCATGCTTACTTTTGGTTCTTTAAAACCAAATCCACTTGTACTTGTTATATTTGCAGAGTCATTACTATCACTGTCTGTGGCCTTATCAAACAAATAATATTAAAAATGTTTTTAAGTTGATTCATCTTTAGGTTTGCTTTTATCTTCATCATGGTTTGTCTGTTCCTTCTTCAGGAATTGCCACAGCAAGTAATCATTCTTCATCTTACACAATCCTCTGTTCTCATTCCAACCATCTCCATGTCTTCTTTGTCTTTGTTTCACTTTTATCAATGGTTGGTATTCTTCTGTAGTTACTGGAAGAAGGTTTGAATGTATTAGAGCACATGGAGCATCATTTTATGCATTCACATTGGCATGCATAAAAAGATCCATCAAGAAACTTTTTATTGAAGAACTGAGTTTTGTGGTAAAATATGTATTAAAAGGAATAGTCTGGTCGTTTTTGAAAGGATGGGGTTTTTATCAATAGACCTTTTTACATATAATACAGTATGTATGCACAGTTAGTATTTTGCAATGCATTGTGGTTTAGATATACTCATAACTTTTTCTGGTTTTGGTATCTAAGCAACTTTTATTTATGATGTCAAAGTTGAATAACAAGAATCAGCATCAGTATTGCTACCTTTAGCTTATGTTTTGCTACTTCTAGAATTAGGTGTAGCCTTTTGATACTTTTAGCTTCTAGCTACCATTTTTCTACTTTTTGTTTTAGTTAGTAATTTGCTCCCTTTAACTATTTTTTTGCTAAATTTATCATTAACTAGCCTTTTGATGCTTTCATCTAGCCTTTTGCTAGACATTTTATCACTTTTTGCTTACAGCTGGTATGTTTTTGTTTTTAGTTAATGTTCTGCTTAGCTATCATACTGTTTAGCTACTGTTCTGTTTGTTTTAGGTTTTAGCTGGCATTTTGCTTTTTTAAGCGTTAAACTTGTGTTTTGCTTCTTTTAGCCAGTGCCCTGCTTAGTTAGTGTTCTGTTTTGTTTAGGTTATAGGCAGTATTCTGCTCAGCTAATGTTCTGCTTCTTTTAACTTTTCAAAATCGTTTCATCTTCTCTTCAGCACTGATTCAAACCTCAGCATTCACACCACATCTTTGCAGAAAATTATTATTTTTGTGTGTTTGTATAATATGCTGGTACATTAAATAAAAAAGCAATGTCCAACTGTTTGACAAAAAATAAATTAAACATACTTAGTAGCTTCAACTAACCATAATATATTTCTGTGTTCAACGTTCTCTGCAAAAAACAAAAACAAAACATGATTCTTCAATCTGAATCTTGCTGTTTTTTTTAGAGCTGCTTTAAAAGTTAAAATGTGCTTTCATGAATTAAAGGTGGCCTCAAAGGAATTACATCAGAGCTCGGACGAAATCCATGAACTCATCCTTTGACCTTCAAACGCCACACCAGCTGCAGCACTTCTACAGCTGGAGCCAAACAGCATCCCCTACCCCCCACCCACCCTTAATCATCACATAGCCGATTAATCACTTTAATAATCCTAATTACAGGCAAACAATACATAATCATCCAATCACACATCCAGTGCTCCACTAATGAGCCAACATGGGTTCAAAATCCTTTTTTCTTGCAGTGGTTCCCATTTGGAACACGCCTTGAACTCCTGCACAGACTGATGAAAAATAACTACCGGTCTGCTTTGGAAAAGATGAGGTGTTATCTCCTCCTGACACTGCTTTCCACCTCTAAAATGAATTTTGTCCAGATAGAGTGCTGACCAAAGGCTTCTTTGAATACACTTGCTTAAAAACCATGGTGGCTTCAAAGCTGCTCTAAAAGTGCCTTCAAACGTAATACTGCTATCTCACATAATGTGTAAACAGTCTGCACATCAGCTAGGACTTGAATAATTTATCAGTATTTATGTACATCTACAACTGATTCTAGATGGTCACCATATAGGGTGACCAGATCCCCCCCCCAAAAAAAACCCAAATGTGGGGCAAAAATTATGCTTACAGGGGAAAATGTGGGATGCATCACCAATGTTATTATTTCATTAAAAAATAATTATAGACCTCACTTTACATTAATCAATCTCTGCTTTGGCAGTTCATTCACTGCAATGAGTTAATGAAAGTTTATCCAAAATAAAAATTCAACTTTTATTTCAGTTTATTACCTTTTAACGTTTATCAGAACAAGCTTTATTAAACTTTTTTTAATTTATAGTAAAGAAAAAAATATTTACAAGTAAATAACAAAACTACTGTGTAATCAGGTCCACACAAGTCCACACCTGGATGGACCAGAAAAGCTGACTTGTAGGACTGAGCGCTGCACTTGGTGGTAAACACTGATGATCTCGGCTGCAGTTATCTAGTCTGTCTTACTGGAGCAGTGAACTTTGGATTTCAGTAAAAATGCATCCATTGATTGGTAGGTGGTTTTCAGAGTTGTGTTTTTCTTGTACAAATCACTTTAACAGTGTCTCTTGATGTCATATTCCCCTTCGTGGGAAACTGAAAAAAAAATTGGCAAATTTCAGACAAAGATTTCTGAGAGTAACTTTGCACTGACCTCACCCAGTTGTTGAAGCTGAATTTTCATTTCTTTGACATAATTTCCATTATCAACCGCAATAATCAATTCCCTATTCTTGCTCTGTTGTTTTTTTACTAGCACAGTGGCAAATGAGATGGCCATGAGACCGCCTGTCAAATTTTTGTTTTACATGCGGGACATTATTTCAACTTGTAGGGTGCTGGCACAAAAGTAAAAAAATGCTAGACAGTTCCGCACAATTTGGGACATCTGGTCACCCTATCGCCACAGCTGTTTAACCTTAGCAAATGCAAAAAATTACTTTAACTCAGCCACTTTTACAGATGTTGAGCTGAAATTTGGTGGGGTAACTGAAAGTGATTTCCAACACATACTATGAGGGCAAACATGTTTGTCAAAGTCTTTGTTGTTAAATGTTTGTGGGAAGTATACATTCCTACAAGGAATGGCCTTTCGTTTGATATAATTTCAGTCTAAATATCCTCAGCACAGAGATAAACTCTCTAACGTAACATCAAAACCTCTAATTTCACACAAAACAAATCCTTCCACACAGTGTTAAAGATATCACTCATTCATACGTAAGCTTTTTATACATGCAAAAAACAATTTTTTTTAGGTAAAATGTAAATCTATGTTAACGTCAACCCACCATAAACTTACACCCATCATGATTCAAACAAGGACAGGAAAATATTCATAAAAATGATATATATCCTTTACTGTGAAACCTTCCAACTAAAAGAGAAAACAATGCTGTGCTTTCTTTAAAAGTTAGGTTTAGCTGATTTATCATTTTCAAAACTGCTATGATCAATGTTTCTGTGTAAATAAAAATCTTGTGACTGCTTGCATATTTGAGGAGCCACATGTAGAGATCAACCCACTGGAAGTTCCTACTGAAGTCAGCACTTTTATTCAGGTCTAAAGTATGAACAGTAAAAAAAAAAAATCTTCATTGCATCCTCACTATTTAGGTTCAAGTGTCACTGATGTCCTGGTTTGTATTTTAAATTGGCTATTGCTTTAGTTCAAACTGTGACAGAAACGTAAAAGACTTCAAATTCAACCTTACAGGCACTAGAGCAGGTGATTTCTGAGCATTTCTCTCATACATTCATTGTTGCTAAGTAACACAAACCATCTCTCAATACCTCTGTGTTCAGCCATAGTGAATGTAAAGATTTTCCAACATTGATCCCAGTAATCCTTCAATCTGAGATTGTAAATGATTGGGTGCAGCCATGATCAATTTGTCTTCCATCACTGATTGCAGTGTTGATATCAGAAGTCCTGCCCCTTATTGATTTAGAAGAAATGTGACACTGATGAGCTCAGCAGGATGTTTCAAAAGTTGAACCATCATTAACAGAAAAAAGTGCTGGGAGTGTTACACGTCAAAATAAGCCATAACTTGAGTGTATTGTTGCTTCAAAAACATTCATTTTCAGCAATGGACTTGTGATATACAAGATCAAATTTAACAAAGTCCATGCTCAATAATCCAGGTATACAATCCAACATTTTTCAGTCAGGTCATCTGGACAGTTTCTTTTTTGTTGTTGTGCTGAAATGTTTCGCCTTCGATCTGGACGGCTTCATCAGTCAAGGAAATATACAACAACTTTAGAGTAAGCTGTTGGGAGAAAAATCAGTTTTGTTGTGTGTTTCCTTGACTGATGAAGCCTTCCGGATCGAAGGCAAAATGTTTCAGCACAAAAAAAAAAAGAAACTGTCCAGATGACCTGACTGAAAAATGTTGAAGATCAAATATATCACATTTGACTTATATGCCACATATGAAAAAAAAAAAAAAACTATTTTAAAACTGCCTATTTTAAATAAAAAATATATAAATAGGATTGAGCATGATATTGTTTCTTAAAGGTTTTACTAGGCATCAGTACTGGATAATTGAGTATGTCCACAGCCATAAATATGTATGTTAGGTTACACAAAGATCAGAAATTTCACATGGAATAGGTGATAACTTTCAACCTAAAAATGATGGATGGAGCAACTCTATTGGTTTTTATTATCCAAAACTGTAGCCAAATGTCTGATTTATAGGTGGCCACATATTTAATTCTTTATAGCCATAGTAAAAGGAATGTGGGGTCATACCATAAGGTGATATCAAGAATGAGTTGGCTGTACATCCATCCATTTACCCGCTTCTTCCATTTTTGGGTCACGGGGGTCACTGGTGCCCATGTCCAGCAATCACTGTGCGAGAGGCTGGTGACACCTTGGACAAGTCTCCAGTCCATCATAGGGACACATAGAGACAAACAACCATCCTCTCTCTCACTCACACCTAGGGACATTTTAGAGTTACCAATCAGCCTAACATGCACGTTTTTGGTCTGTGGGGAGGAAACCGGAACCCGGAGAAAACCCACCTATGCACAGAATGAACATGCAAACTCCACTCTGACTGGCCCCCGGCCGGGATTGGAACCGGGGCAACCTGCTTTCTGAGAGATAGCGGCTCTACCAACTGTGCCACTGTGTTGCCCAAGTTGGTTGTACTCACACAACAGTCCTGCCTGAAAGCCATTCTATCGTGCAAACTGGCGGTATTGTCAGTCACAACGTAACATGAAGCCTTGAATAACTAAATGAATCTACGGTAAATATATTTATTTAAAATGCATTGTTGAACATACACCAGTTAGGTAAGAAAGTGGTGAATCAAGAAAAATCAAAACTAAATTTTTTTTTGCAGCGCTATGGATTTTTGTTTTTCAGTCAGGAAGCTGTCCTGTTCATTTACATGAAGAGGTGGGACTTAATAATTGTACTGCAGCCAGCCACTAGGGGGCACTCATCTTGTGCAGCTTCAACTTTCAAGTTCCAGTCACATGTCTGTCAAGATTGTGTGAGGTCTGAACCCAGGAATTCAAATGGACACAAAGAGCTTTTAAAGGTTACTAAAAAACTTTATTTAAACAAAACAAAAGATGGATGTTGCAGCAGAAAATCTTACATGGACCCTAATTTAAGTCACCAGAAAGGTGCAGATGAGCGCTAGGAGGCACAAAGGAAGCCAGACATAGTGTGAGTACACAAAAAATAAATGTTCAACAGAGCAGAACTAAGAAAATGAAATATAGCTGCACTAAATGAAACAGAGAGCAGGTGAGAATGGGCGTAAGCAGGACTGAGGAGCAGGAAACTGAGAAAGTGGCTGATGATGGCAGACACACAAGGAGGCAATGTACAAAATTAACATACAACACAGGAACTAAATATCACAAAAAGCAAAGATAAAAACAAACCTCAAAACAAGTAAACACTGGAAAAAACTGACAACGATAACGTCCAGTTAATACATAATGGTGTTAAACACAGTTCAATTAATTTCAATGAAATTACAGAAACAAAAAATACGAATAACATCTGGTTGTTCTGGGCTATTTTGCAATTGCTCAAAAAATATTTACTTGAAAATAAAAAATGTTAATATATAAAATTGTCAAATAAGAATTGTAGCATATTTATTTGTCATTTTTCCCTCCAGCACTAACATTTTATTTATTTATTTTTGACACAAAGCCATAGTTGTGCGTAGCATGCTAATGCTAAACATCCAGCTGCTGACAGAGCTGAGCACCTGAGACACCGTGATAATTGAACACCCCCAACGTGATGCGTAGCGCCATAAAACGTCTGTACCGCCACTCCACCGTGCTGCTGCAAGAAACTGCTGCCAAAAATAAAGCTGTTCAGGAAAATTAAGGCTTACGGGGACAGTTGTTGTACAAAGTGAATCCAATAATGTAGAAGCAATTTTCCCTGTTTATCTCTGCTAGCAAGCAGAGGAATTATCATCTCCACTGTGCTGACACTTACATATGCAGGAGTGCTTAGAGTACTTAGACAACTCGACATCTTCAGCTGTTTGTGGGGAAACGTGTGGATTTGCACCAGGAAAAAATATAATTATAAATGGCTTTTATGATGAGGATTATTAGTTCAAAAATTGGAAAATGAGCTAAGTGCTGCTGACAGATAACATTACACAGGTAAATTTGACTTTTAGCAAACTTGTTTAAATATGTGCTTGAAAAGATTATAACTGCAAAATGTGTCATCTGCTGATTCAGCATTCACACTAGTAGTGTTTGCCGTTTTTTTCTGTTTATCGTACTTTATTTTGGCTATTTATGTAGCAAAATGTTCAGCTCGTTAAGTAAATAGATGTATACGTTTCCTTATCTTTAGGCTAACTTTATTTACAAATATTTCTCATTTGAGATCTTTTTTTTTTCTGTTTAAGCACGTTTCTCTGTTTTTGTCTTCACACGTATAATCATACTTTTGGCTACCATTTTGAACATTCACTACATTCTCAGTAGCTGTCCCAAAATACTTTGTGAGGACAGCCATTGGTGGCGACATAACCAGCAGGTGTCAAAGGTGATAACAGAGTCCATCAGTCGCACCATCGACCTGAGCATACATCTTTAACCGTCAAAACACCAGATCGCATTTGTCGCTGCCATGGGTGACATATTTGATGTCTGCCATCAAAGGGGAGTGTGGGAAGGACTACCAGTACAACCTCCTGGGCATTACAGGAGCACGTAAAATACTCCCATTAACAGAGCCTCAGAAGTTGCAGAGAGGGCCTCAAGATGATTGTAGATCATGAGGGACAGGCAGTGGGTTAATGCTTCTTGGACACAGGCTGGGAATTGATCACTCTCAGTTGGGCTGCCTGGGAGTGGGGGTTCTGTTGAAAGTTTGAAATCCCCGATGACACCAGGTACTATCACAGATGCATATTCAACAGTTCAAGTATTGTTTGTTTTAATCATTTTATCAGCCATTTTTGTCTTTATATGCTACTTTTAACTATAATTTCATTTTCTCCCCCGTTAGCTAGCTTTTAGACAGTTTTTGCAACTT
This sequence comes from Nematolebias whitei, assembly GCF_014905685.2. NCBI lineage: Eukaryota > Metazoa > Chordata > Actinopteri > Cyprinodontiformes > Rivulidae > Nematolebias > Nematolebias whitei. The sequence continues at coordinate 26,404,636 of NC_056498.1, read as the reverse complement.
TTATTTGATTTTAGCTGGCTTTTGGCTACTTCCAGCTATCCTCTTGCTACTTTTCTGTCACAACGGAGGCGGTTACCCAGAGGAACAGACTGAAGGATTACAGACTCAGAAGAAAGGATTAAACAATAATTTATTTACAGTGATAAAACAGTCAGTCTATTTACAGGTGGCTCTCACTGGGGGTTCAGTGGGAGGAGGTGAGGTGGCTCTGTGAGAGATGATCAGGGTCAGGTCCAAGGAGTTCACAGGTGGGACACGGGTGGAGCGTGGAGGCAGGTAAGGTCAGTGGAGGAGTAGCTGGGGAGGCCCACGAGGTAAAGTATTTGGATCCAGGTAAGTTCAGCATAAGAGTTCCACAGGACAGCCAGGAGAATCCAGGATGTGAGGCGCAGGAAGACCAGGGTCTAATTCAATTCAATTCAATTCAAAAATACTTTATTAATCCCAAAGGGAAATTATTTGTTGTTGTAACTCGTTATCCTAGTTTCATTAAGAGATGTTATAGATGCTGATGGCTGTAGACAGGAAGGATCTCTTGTAAAGGTCCATCTCACAGTGGATCCTAAGAAACTGGCTGCAGATGCCGTCCGATCCGTCCACTCAGACTCGGCTGGCCTCTCAGTTCCCCCGGACTGTAGGACCACCCGAATGCCAGGCAGAACTCCTCCCAGAGCAATGGCCACTCCTCCCAGCAGTCCGCCGAGCTCCTCGTCGCTGCGGACAGCCAACTGTAGGTGCCAAGGGATGATCCTGTTCTTCCGCTGTCACGAGCCGTGTTTCCTGCTAGTTCCAGGATCTCAGTGGTCAGGCACTCGAGCACAGCTGGCAGGTAGATGAGAATGCTTCCACAGAACATCCTTTTCAACTCACTTGAGATTTGGGGCTGTAGTTGAGATATTACTTGAGCTTTTGAGATGTTAATCAGCTGCTGTTGGCTGTAGAAAACTGCCTTGTTGCCATGGTTACATATCATAACAAATGTTCAAAACCAAAAAAGTTTCCGTAAAAATCCTTCCAGCTGCACAGCATCCGATACCAGAGGAAACAATCATCCAAAAAATGTGATTTACATCCAGAAAAAGAGGAATTAAAGTTTCCAAAAGCAAAATCTCAGGATGAAAGTAACAGAGCTGCTCCAACATGCAGCCACCTTGAGCGGCGCAATTCTAGAACAAAATGATGACGCACGAGGAGAAATTCACAAGGTACGTATAAACAAGATCATGCCAAAACACTAAGCAGCTGAGAGCACAGGTACCATGAAGTAGGTAATGCTTCAGCACTGAATGAAGTAAGCCAGCAGCCTCGTATAGTCCTGGTGGTGATTAGTGGAGATGGCTGTCAGCTGTGACTCGTTAACTCTGCCTCAGGAACCAGGGACCTGTGAAAGGAAGGAAGCCGGAAACCCCACACTTTTCAATGTTTATATCTAGCCCTTTGCTACTTTTGGCTACTTTCAGCTGGCCTTTTGCAGTTTAAGCTAGCCTTTTTCTATTTTTAGATGTTTTTAACTAACTTTTTGCTACTTGTAGGTACTGTTTTACAAATTTTAGGTAGCTTTCAAATTTTAAATTATTTGTTTGCTTGTATCGTTCTATTCTCCTATACAGGGTTTGTGCAGAATTAACTGTCATGTTGCCATGGAAAAAAAATGTTGCTTTAACACCAACACAACAACCAAGGCCATACACTGTATCTCTTTGAGGTGTTTTTGTTGGCAAGCCTTCAGTAAAGTGTAAAAGGTTGGATTTGACTCTTATTGGTAAATCAAATAAAGATGTTGCTTTTAATTGAAACAACTTGAAAGCAGACTGCAGCACACATATAATCCATACAGCAAATGAGGCTTACTAAATAAAGTATTTTGAAGATGTTGATTAACTTGAGTTTAAATTGAGTGTGTGAACATCACCCCCCACAGTCTGTGGGTGAAACATGGCAGCCTACATTTAAGATTACATCAGCAATAATACGTTTCACCAAGCAGCAACTACATGTTTTCATCTTCTGGACACTGAATGTCAGAGAACTCTTTCCAGCTAAAATTATTTACAACAGTCAGCCTTTAATGATGATTAAAATTTATATAAATGACTAATGTAGAAAAAGTAAATCAAACAAACTAAAACATTTATATCTGGAATATATAAAGTCTGTGAAGCAACTCAAATGATCATGAGTCAACACCTCAGTCGTGACTGTTTGGGTGTAGGCGTCCATGAGTGTATATTTATTTTCTGCTTAAATACATGTAAAAGTCTCTTGTAATTCATAACGTGACTAAGACTTAGTGCAGTCTGCCTGAATGGAAACATTTGAATAACTTAGCCGGCAACAATAATTCTTCCATGAGAATAACAGCTGCCATCCACATTAGATTACTTTGGGTTCTAATAAATAGATGTATAGTGGTTGTGACAAAGTAAAATTAAAAAAGAGTGCATAATGAAGCGTGCTGAAAGTAAAAGCAAATCAGGAGCATGCGTGTGTTTGTGTGTGTGTGTGTCTGCAGTGAGTTTATGAGGGGGTTAAGATATTTTATCCATGCACGCCTACTGGTTAATAGGCAAAAACTGAGTGTGCGAGTGTGGGAGGAACAAATAAAACTGATAACACATCAGGGTTTTGTTTAAATCTGTAATTATAGATTGGGTTCATCCTGCCAAAGTATGTGGTTTCCACTTTAGATGTAGTACAGTATGTGTGAAAAAACATTTTTAAAATTGTACCTATCACTCAATTTACACCAAACTCAAGGCATAACGTTTACTCTTTGGTTCATGTCAGTATGAATGAACATTTAGCCAGTCAGTCAAAAATTGTGTCATGAATAGAAAACAAAAAACATACATAAGTCACTTTGGACTATAAGTCACAGGACTGGCCAAACTATGAAACAAAGTGCGACTTATAGTCCAGAAAATACGGTATATGGCTTCTCTTTTTGCTTAAAAACTGAGTATATTTTATTGAGTGCTGGCTTCTCATTTGATACCAAGAGAAATCTGTTTGAATTTTTCAGTAATCTTTGATTTTGGTGACATAATAAAAGCAACAGAAAACATCAGATGAGACAGATCAAACTCTTCTTGAGGAACCCACAACCAATTAAAGATGTCAGGTACATTACTTGTGTTAATGTGTTGATGTAGATTGGTCCTTGGTTTGAACAAAGTTTTTAATTTTGGCCACCTTTTGTAACGGAGTTTGACACGCCTGATCTACACGTATAAACCAAAAGAGTACCTTTTCTAAAACTTAAACTATTAAACTATTATTTAAATGTAAATAACATTTACTGTATGAAAATGACAAGATGAGCAAGAAACCAAGGTTTTCAGCTACTTTGGTTCAGAAAACTCCTTGCTAGTCGTACACAGTTTTTACGCTACATGCAAACATTTATAACGCTGATTCTGAAAGGTTCCGTTAATCCTAAACGGGCTAGCTAGCGCTACTATAGAGTTATATAAAGGGGTGTGTAGCTTTTTACCTTATTAATTTTTTTTTTCTGGAATAAGCACATACATTTGACTGACAGTCATCTGACAAATGATCAGCTATTAAAACAGCAAATATTATTGGACAGGTCAGAAATGAATATAAAGTTTTGTAGAAACGTCTGCCTGCCTGCCTGCCTGTTTTTTCTGCGTACTCTAGCTTTTGAAACGTCAATACAACTTGATACATTATTAGCATTTAATGTGGGGTTATATCAATTTTTTGAGGTTGTGGATGGGTGGCATGGTGGCTCAGGTGGTAGAGCATCTACCAATCACGCCTCTCAGCAAGAAGGTCGTCGGATCGAATCCCAGGGTGGAGTTTGCATGTACTCTCTGTGCATGGGTTTTCTCCGGGTACTCCGGTTTCCTCCCACAATGAAAAGCATGCATGTTAGGCTGATTGGTAACTCTAGATTGTCCCTAGGTGTGAGTGAGAGAGTGATTGGTTGTCTCATTTGTCTCTATGTGTCCCTGTGATGGACTTGCGACCTGTCCAGGGTGTCCCCTGCCTCTTGCACCGTGACTGATGGATATGGGCACCAGTGACCCCTGTGACCCGAAAAGGAAGAAGTGTGTAAAGATAAAGAATGGATGTAGTTTGTGGGTTTCTTAGGAACACTCCAGTTTTTTGCAACATCAAAAAGCACACCACTGATACAATGTTGGTCATTGATGAAAAAAACAGGTTTTTAAAGGGGTTTCCATGTTTTTAAACTATGAAATGTCACACCTGTAATACAATAATGGGTGTAGCAATTGTATATTATTTTTTCAAAAACCTGGGTTTCTTAGGGTATTTTTTAATATTTGAAACATGAAGTAGCACACTTCTAAAGCAGCCACAAGGGAGCACAAGCCAGTGTGTCTGTTGCCAAGAAAGAGCACCACGGATCCCACTGCTTCACCTGTACTCTCCTGCTCGGTGCCTCAGATCAGCTGATCAGCTGCTCCTGGAGGTGCCGAGGTCCAAACAGAGGCTCAGAGGGCCTTTTTCTGTAGCTGCTCCAAGATTATGGAATGATGTCCCTCTTCTCATCAGACGAGCGAGCCCCTTCACTGTCTATTATTTAAGCAATTTCAAAAACACATTTTTCCTCCCTGGCACAGACTGAATTTGTTCTGCACTGTTTTTATTGATCTTAACAACTGTTTTATTCTTTTATGTGTTTAAATGTTCTTGATTTTATGTGTACAGCACTTTATTGCAGCTGTGGTTGTTTTAAATGGCTTTATAAATAAATTATTATTATTATTATTACATGTCCAGAAGAAGAACAGTGGGTATATTAAGCGAAAGATGTTATAAATGCAGCTGCTAGGAAAAAAAATCAGAGGAAGGCCAAAGAGGAGATATATGATTGCAGTTAGAAAGGACATGTAGGAAGTCGGAGTGAGGACAGAGGATGCAGAGGACAGAGTGAGATGGAGGAGGATGACTCAACTGTGGCAACCCCTTAAGGGGCGGGGGTGGGGGCCAAAAGAAGAAGAAACAACAAACACAATAATGAATTAACTCAAAAATCAGATTTTTGAAAATCAAACAGTGCAGCCCTGTCACACCAACAACAGTCAACATAGGGTTATATTGTTTTTGTCTGAATATTCCAGTTTTCTGCAATATCCGTGCAACTTTACACATATATGATGCTTTGTGTGTATTTTTTTCTACGTACTTGGGCTTTTTGTGGGTGTTGCAGTTTAAAACTGACTACAACTTGTATAATATTTTGTGCACTTTTTAATAAAACTGTTCAGCATCCAAGAAAAAAAAAAGCTTTGTAGAACTGACTGCTTCACTTTATGTCCTTGTTCGTGTAAAATTCAAGTGAAACGTTCCACGGCAGTACCCAGGTGGTCAGGTGTCTCACTACATAGAAAATCAGTCAACAAGCAGACAAGTTTTCACTGAGCTTCTTGACAAGAAACACTTTATTTCCACACTGTCGCGCACACCGCAAGGCAGTTATTTACCCAGTAATTAACTGCACATCCACAAAAACACTACATAATTCATCATTCTGACTCGCTTCAACAACTTTCTGTGATGCTCCCCCTTTAAAGTGGAGTGTGAAAGTGCTGACAAAATAAAACTGTAATTTTAACTTAATAAGAAACCTAAAAGATATGAACTTGATGCTCCACCTAAGCCACATTACATTATAACAAGAATGGAGAGTATTCAGCCACAAGAGCATCCTGCAAAAGTAAAATTAAAACCTAATATTTACATAAATGTAGGGCAATCGTTACCCATCTTGAAGGATAATTTGTTTCTTGCTCATTTTCAAATAACGTATTTTTCAGACTATAAGGCGCATTAAGTGAAACAAAACAGTCAAATAATTCAAACTTTATTTAACTTATTCACAATAACGTCATAAAATTGATTTGAGGTCAGTAAGCACAAGCAGAATTAATACATAAGGTGCACCTAGGGCTCCCTGTTGATTTTTGAGAAAACTAAAGGATTTTAAGTGCGCCTTATAGTCCGAAATATACGGTAATGAATTGTTTTTTTGTACCAAGTTAACATTTTTGAAAGTCAAACCATTATACCGGTACTAGAAACGAGGCATCTAGAGACTATTTAATTTTGCACCTGCTTTGATAAGAACATGGTGACAACCTCATCTTGAATATTTCTAACCTTGAATATTTACTATAAATCATGATCTGCTCTAGGTATATCGCTGTTGAATGGTTAAGTAGTACCAACACATGCACATTGTTAATGTACGGTATAACAGAAGTGTCTTTTTTTTGTGACAACAAGGATTATTTTCTCCTTACAACCTTGTCAGTCACATCACTGTGGTCATGCTCTATTTAAGGATACAGGCTGTGACAGCTTGACTCACTGTGTGTTCATTCAGAGATGGCTTTTGTGTCTCCCAGTCTGTGCGGCAAGACTTGACAACTCAAAATGTGCAATTATCAACAGCTGAATCTTGATCAAATGTAAGAATGTCAACATTAACTTTATTTATAGGGTATGTTTAAAAAAACAAACAATAAAGTTAACCAAAGGACTTTAGACCAGGGCTATTCAACTGGCGGTCCAGGGGCCAAATCAGGCCCACAGGTGAGCTCAGTTCGGCCCATCAGTGGGTTCATTTTTAAATAAAACTACCGTATTTTTCGGACTATAAGCTGAACCGGATTATAAGGCGCAATAAGCGAAACAAAACCGTCAAATAAGTCATATTTTATTCAACTTATTCACAATAACGCCATAAAATCAGTTCGAGGTCAGTAAGCACAACCAGAATTAATAGATAAGGCGCACCTGATTATAAGGCTCACTGTCGATTTTTGAGAAAATTATATGATTTTTAGTGCGCCTTATATTCTGAAAAATACGGTATATATTTTAAACCATAAAACAAACTTAATGACAATAACTGCTGGATGTCCGGCCCCTGAGCGCTTTGCTTTTAGTAACTGTGTCCCCCCTGAGCAATTTAGTTGAATAGCTCTGCTCTAGACCATAGAACAATAGTAAAATAAAAAAAAAATAAAAAACACTTAAACACAGCAAGTAGATGGAAAATAAAAAATACGATATAATAAAAACACAGCATAATACTCAAGGTTTAATTTAGTCTCCAGCAGGGGCGATTTTAGCCTCTTTTTGGGGGTGCTCAAGCACCTCTAAATATTAACTCAGCACCCCTGAAAAATAAAGAAACCATCATTAGGACTTTGTAAGGAGGCTTAGTTCTCAAACCTTAGATTCACAAAAATATGAATAAATTTGGAATAAATGATGACAGTCTTAAACGGGTCAGTAAAATCTAAGATTCTTTTGAACGAGTCAGATCCTCGATACCACCTGCCAATCAGTCCAGCAGACTTGTCAGCAACTGACCAATGAGCGATTTCAATTTGTCCCAAAGTGAAACGCCCCCTACTTGAAGGAGCTGCACCCCCTTTTCCTCTGACAACATTATTGAGGTTTTGCATTGAACGAATCAGGGATTTCAAGGAAACTTATCAAGAAAAATGGATAAATGTTGTCATACTTCAGACATGTGTTACCCTGAGCGTTTAGAGGATGTAATACAGTTTACTGTATTCCATTTCCAAAACCTGAACCAAGTCTGGAAAAATATAAAAGACGATAAAGACCAGCGGCCCACCCCATGAGCAGCTGAATATAACAGTTATAAACAGGACGTACCACATGTTCATCTGTATGAAGGTAACTGCGAGTAAATCTTCCATTGTTTGTCATATTTACATTGTATGCTTAATGGTTAAATTAAAGTTTAATGCTTAAAGCTAGTTGTGTTTTGTTTTGTGTGTTTTATATGTAGGTTTATGTTACAACTTCTGGTTGCATAAGTTTGGTCTTTGTTATGATGAGTTAACACTAAACTGATTTTGTACAGCGTTTATTAGGTTGTGTTATGTACTTTGTAAAGTGGAGCGCTGCATCTGCAGCATCTTAGCTAGCGCATTTGTATTGCGTGCCGCTTCTTGTGCCGTGCTCTCTAAAACAGTTATTGAATCGTGTTTACTTGTGCAAATGTAGACGTTTAACAACCCATTAAAAAACACTAGAATGCAGGAAATGGCATCTACTTTATTCAAAATTTTATGTGGGAGGACCCCCAGACAGCCACCATGTTGTTCAAGCCAAGGGTCATTGTCAACACTGAGCCAGTGTTGCCAGGTGAGAAATGTAGGATTATCGTACTAGAGAAATAAAATTATCGTATTTTGAAGGAAATTATCGTACACCCGTCATAACCAAAATAACAAATCTATTAATGCACTATAGTAATGGTGGGTCCGCTTCCAGACCGGCTCTGCTTCTTCTTCTTTTCTTTTTTTCTTTTCCTCACTCATGAGGCGGGCGCAGCGGACTATTCATCCAATCATGGCTGTTGTTCTGAGGCAAACGCAAATACGTCACTCGTAGGTCACATTTAGAAAGCTTTAGCTTTAGCTTCTGTTTGTGGACACAGATGCCTTCAAGGTTCACAAAAAAACTCAGACAGACTGATGACAACCGATTACAAGCACACATTCACGGAATGGTCAAATTATCATATATTTGTCTTTTTTGGGGATTATTGATTGTACATCGCACAGAGGGCAAAATTGTCGTACAAATACTATAATTATCGTACACCTGGCAACACTGGGCTGAGCAACCCCAAAGGTCAGATCCTAGAATCCCCCCGGTCTCCAGCTATACTGAAATATCTGGGGCACCGCACTACCATACAACTTCTTGAATCAAAAACAAAAATGAAATTTATGACTATTTCTTTTCTTTTAAACAAAACCTGGCATCGCTAAAAAAAACAAACAGAACTTTTCAGAAAAAAAAAGTTTTTCTTTGAAATTAAAAACCTCTGTGTTCTTTTAGTCTCTTTCCCTTGAATAATCATTGAAATCAGACAGATGTGAAGGATGGCTAACAGAGTTGGTTTAGGCAAAAACATAAAAAATATGAATCTGACTAACAGCGACATAAAGTCAAATCTGTGAACAATGCTTTTGATTGCCAGAGTGACTTTAAGGGCCAACACTTTTGTTTTATTGGAGATGTAAGGAATAACGCAATCAAGACAGAACAGTTACCAAAACACCTCGGCTGTCTTTCAAAACCAGTTTTTTGGTTTAACTTTAAGAAAATGGTTCCATAGCCTCAGAGATATATGTACTGCTGAAGATTACAAATGACATGAAAGGCACAGGACTGCCACGTTAAAGTTAACAAAGGGAGAATTATTCTTTAAAGACTAGCTTGAGTCTTGAGTGGTTATTACCGGTAATTAGCAGTACCATGCATTCAGACTTATATATTTTTTTACTATACAGTGTTTTACTTCACCTGGCATGACTCACAGTGCATTGGGAGGACCTTGACTGCAACATAATGAAACTAAGACCGCTACACAGTGTGCAGTATTAGCTTTAAGGACTCATTTCAGCTGTCAGATATACTGAGGTCAGATATCGCTGTGTCATGGGTCGGTTAACTGCTCTCAGAGCTTTCTCAAGTGTAGCAGGTTGTAATTTCCTCAGAGTGTAATGTTACAGGGACTTGAAATGAAGATGGTGACAATAAATTGTCTGTAATAACCCACCTTGCCAGGTTTAGCAATCAGCGACCTGAAGCAGAGCCATGGCACAGCTGCCAACTTTTACAGATTGAAGGCAACTGACGCTCGGAATAGCAATGCTTGTTCATTACACAGTAAGACAAGGAAATACAAAAATGAACTAATGAAACTAATTTGTCTTCTTTAGTGTCTTACGTGTGCTCTGTTTGGTGGGAACTAGCTTGCCAAACATATCCAACAAAACCCAGGGACCTAAAAAATGTGAAACCGAAGCAGCAACTGGAAGTACACCAGTTTCTGTTGGTGCATTTGCTATCCAAGAACAAGCTATAAAACTCTGTGGTACTCCTAAGCATAGACATAATAAAGACAAAGGTAAACTAAAAACAGAGATTTGAATCTAGCTAGTGTTTCAATAAGCAGGTGTCCTGAACATCGACTACCTAAAACAGGCACATATAAAAAAAAAACACACACAAACCTGAAGGTTCCTACTTGTTTCATCTTTTTCTTTCTTGCTTTGGCTGCTTTTTCGTGTTTAGCTGAGTCAGACCTCCCTTGAAAAAGTGGCTTATTGTCAGAGTAAGAGAGGAGTTATGGGGTAGATGAAAGAGAAGTGGAAATAAGGTATGAATGATGAAAGGATTTGGTCAGTATCAGCTCTCCGAGCTGCTTGTATCCCTCTTCTTGTTGCTGAAATGACTTCTTACTGAGTGACCCTGTTCTTTCCTCTAAGGCTGGGAAAAGGCAGCACCGAGGGTTAAAGAGAAGATCAACACCTTGGCGGTCTTTTGTCTTAACGGTGAAAAAAAATAATGCAGTGCAAATCAGCATGTTGCTATATTGGTGTTGTTAAGCCTGTCACATGCAAAAAAGGCACGCGATTTGGTCACAATAGGTGTTTTATTTATTTTAGATAATAGTATGTATGAAATTTGAAATGGTAGTCACTTGTTCACAGAAGTGGAGCTGAAATATCTGTCATCCTGATTTAATAGTAAGGATTTGGGTAATTCCGTGACTGACTCAATTTATGATTTAGATGTATATGCAGTGAAAAATATACAGTAACACACACACATAATTTATATAAAATAGACCAAGTTATTGCCATTACTGTTTTGTTTCTAGTTGTGACTAGCTTAAACTGAAATGACATCAGTTGTACATGTGCACCCAAAGATACCCACTCAATATCTGTCATGCGCTGAGACTTGTCGATGTTTGAATGCAAACAAACAACTCGTAACTGTTGGTAACAAAACATAACTCTGCTGATAATCCTCATGTATTACAAATTATACAGTAGACATTTGGCCTTGAATATTTAGTGACTCACTTTTATCATTGGTGATGAATGAATAGATAGATAGATAGATAGATAGATAGATAGATGGATGGATGGATGGATGGATGGATGGATGGATGGATGGATGGAT
>NC_056498.1:26392523-26393607 GCF_014905685.2 Nematolebias whitei | reverse complement strand
GATGGATGGATGGATGGATGGATGGATGGATGGATGGATGGATGGATAGATAGAAAGATAGATAGATAGATAGATAGATAGATAGATAGATAGAAAGATAGAAAGATAGAGTAGATAGAAAGATAGATAGATAGATAGAGTAGATAGAGTAGATAGAAAGATAGAGTAGATAGAAAGATAGATACAGTAGATAGATAGATAGAGTAGATAAAAAGATAGATACAGTAGATAGAGTACATAGAATGATAGAGCAGATAGAAAGATAGACACAGTAGATAGAAAGGTAGAATAAATAGAAATGTAGAATAAATAGAAAGATAAATAGATAGATACAGTAGATAGAAAGATAAATATATAGATAGATAGAAAAAGATGAATAGATGGATGGATAGATAGATAGAAAGATAGATATATAGCTATAGATAGATAGAATTATACAGTAGATAGACAGAGTAGATAGAAAGTTAGAATAGATGGATGGATAGAAAGATAGACAGATAGATAGATAGAGTACATAGAATGATAGAGTAGATAGAAAGATAGACACAGTAGATAGAAAGGTAGAATAGATAGAAAGATAGATAGATAGAGAAAGATGGATAGATGGATGGATAGAGAAAGATGGATAAATGGATGGATAGAGAAAGATGGATAAATGGATGGATAGATAGATAGAAAGATATATATATATATATAGATATAGATAGATAGAATGACAGAGTAGATAGAAAGTTAGAATAGATAGATATATACCATACCATACCATACCATACCAATTTATTTATATAGCCCTTTAAACAGTGACAAAGCACACCAAAGTGCTGTACAGGGACAAACAGAACAAGCACATAGCACAAAGCACATATATAGATAGATAGAGAACATAGAATGATAGAGTAGATAGAAAGATAGATACAGTAGATAGACAGAGTAGAAAGAAAGTTAGAATAGCTGGATAGATAGATAGACAGATAGATAGATAGGTAGGTAGACAGACAGAGAGACAGATAGAAAGATAGAAAGATAGATAGGTAGAAAGATAGATAGATAGATAGATAGATAGATAGATAGATAGATAGATAGA
>NC_056498.1:26361767-26392513 GCF_014905685.2 Nematolebias whitei | reverse complement strand
TAGATAGATAGATAGATAGATAGATAGATAGATAGATAGATAGATAGATAGATAGATAGGTAGATAGGTAGGTAGACAGACAGACATATAGATAGAAAGATGGCTAGGTAGGTAGGTAGACAGACAGACAGATAGATATATAGACAGATAGATAGACAGACCTTTTAGTATGAGGTGATTCTCTGACTCCCGTATTGTTGTTATTGTCAAATAACCATCATATGACAACAATGTAACAACATTTTTTTTTGGTTTTTGGTGTGCCACCTGATTTTATTTTTTTTAATAACTTTATTAACAACACAAAACAAAACTGAACAATACAAGATAAACTTTTTGAAGGGTGTCATAACTACGTTTTACAAAATTGTTTTTTAAAACAAAATAATAGAAGAAAAAATTAAACAAATAAAATAAAAAAACAAAGTAGCAAGACCATATGCAAAACTTAAAACAGTAGGTTTTTAGATATCTATTCTAGCCGTTTTCCAGTTTTTTAATCTATATAATCAAGTTCAAGGTTCTTTATTGTCATTTGCATCACATGTGGTACATGAGGTGGAACGAAACTGTGTACTCAAGGTCCCAGTGCTCAAAAATAGCTAAAATATAAAGTATAAAAAGAAACAGTAAATAAGGATCTAAAATATATTTCATTCAACCTTTATTTAGACAGGTAAATCCCATTGAGCCTCGAGGACTCATTTACAAGAGAGACTTGATTTCAACAAAGAATGATGACAACAATAGACAGTTATAAAAAGGCATACAGATTTTTTTTTTTTACAAATAAGATGGAAAATAGAGTAACAAAACAGCTAGATTATAAGGCGAATGTAGAAAACTAAAAACAGAAGCATGTCTGCATTATATAAATATTCACCATTATTATTATATATTCACCATTCGCCTTATAAATATAAACTAAGATATATGCTAAACGAACGCCAAACAGTACAGAATCAGATTAATTGTCATTGCACAGAAGCACAACAAAATTTCATTCCAGTACAGCTCGTCTAAAATGCTAAAAGATCTAGGATAGTCACTAATAGTGCAAAACAATTCACTGAACAAATGCAGCACGAACATGAGTCTTTGTAAGTGGGTGAGTACGAATGAATGAATGCAGCAGCACAAGATCAGCAGCATGTATAATCAGCAGCACATATCAACAATTAAAGTTGCATTAGTGTTTTGTTTTTTCTTCATAACAAAAAAATAATATGACTTAAAATTGATCATAAAACAAGTGAAGGAGGGCTTATTATCCCTAGAAAGTGAATGTGGTACTTTTGCTGTAAGTATGACAATATTTATGGCATATTGCCACCTGATTTTTAGTGGCCCCCCCACCACAAATGGCCACCCGTTAAAAAATCTGAATACGCAAAACAGGTGAAGGAGGTCTTATTATTCCTCTACTTACTAAAGTGAATATGGTACTTTTGCTATAGGTATGACTATATTTAGGGCATATTGCCACCTGATTTTTAGTGGCCCCCCACCACAAATGGCCACCCCATTAAAAAAAAAATCTGAATATGCAAAACAGCTGAAGGAGGGCTTATTATTCCTCTACTTACTAAAGTGAATGTGGTACTTTTGCTATAGGTATGACTATATTTATGGCATATTGCCACCTGATTTTTAATGGCTCCCCACCACAAATGGCCACCCCGTTAAAAAGTCTGAATACGCAAAACAGGTGGAGGGCTAATTACCCCTCTACTTACTAAAGTGAATGTGGTACTTTTGCTATAGGTATGAAAATATTTATGGCATATTGCCACCTGATTTTTAGTGGCTCCCCACCACAAATGGCCACCCCGTAAAAAAAAAATCTGAATACCAAAATAGGTGAAGGAAGGCTTATTATCCCAATTTGTAGTGGCCCCCCACCTCGAATGGCCACCCCATAAAAAAACTCTGAATACGCCACTGCTGAAAAAAAGCTGGGACATTAAATACTGTAAAAACGATACACAAAACCTAATAATAAGCCTAATGTGAATTAAACCGTGTTCGATTAAAACGAGTGCGGCTCCTCCAGGCCTGACATGGCGGGCCTACAGGTGTCCGGGGCCGCCAGCAAGCGGCGCTTTTCAGCCCGAACCCTGCTGCGGCTCTTCCCCCCCTGAAGATGTCCACAGGGCGGATCGAGTTACTGAACTCCAGTCTCTGAGCTCCAGACAGTCGCTTCGCCGTTAGCCTCAAGACAACAGAGGAAACTACCGGACACTGTCCGTCTGTCGGGGACAGCAGCGGCTCCACACTCATGTAAGCCACCATTTTGGGACTATTTTCACTCGAGGAGGCGTCAGCCATCATTTGAGAATCGTGTAACTTCGATTAAAAAAAATAATTTAATCGCCTTTTGTTCGTCGCTCAATTAAAGGTAATGAGTCGCCCGTTGCTGTTGTCGCAGTGGGTCTGTTTAAGCAATAAACACCGAAGATTAGCTTATTTTAAGGGGGAGAAATACAAAGTAAACGCTTTAAAGTGGTTAAAGGTTTTCTTCCGCCGCCTAACTGTTCAACTTGTTCACCGTTTTCCTCTCGGAAGCCTGTTGCTTTCCTCCACAGATGAAGAGGAGGAGCAGAGAAAAGCGGATTGTCCCGACTCTGTCCAAAACACTTCCAGCCCCGAACTGGATTTACAAGCTTACGACCTTTTTATTAACGCAAGTAAACAGTGACGATGTGTTTTCAGCGGCGATTTGAGCCACTTTTGAGGTGTTTTCCACCAAGACGCTCATCATCAAACCTTGGGTGAATCATCAAGACTGCTGAAGAGTCAGACATGTCTAGTTCTCTAGTTAAAGTAGTTGCTGTTTGACACTTTGGCATACACTTGAAAATACATTTTACTAGTACAACCATAAACACATGCCTATGGAGGTTAGAGTAAGGTGTAAGTATTTTAAATATTTACAGAAACCCAATGGTGGGCACAGTTCTGCTACTACAGGAACTATTTTTATTTATTTAGCGGATTAGTGTCTTCGCTAACTGGAAATAAATCCATCTATCCATCCATCCTCCTTTTGGGGTTACTGGTGCCCATATCGCCCATATCCTTCAGTCACTGTTTGAGAGGCGGCCTGGACAGGTCTCCAGTCCATCACAGGGACACATAGAGACAAACGACACAACCATTCACATTCTTGCTCACACCTAGGGACAATTTTAGAGTTATCAATTAGCCTATGCTTTTGGTCTGTGGGAGGAAATCAGAGTACCCGAGGAAAACCCACCCATGCATGAAGAGAACATGCAAACTCTACCCAGAATGAGACCAGTTTGGACTCACTTATCAGATATCAGTCTGGCGAAAGATCATTAAGAACATTTACTCATCCTCAATCTGTCTGAGACATGCTGCAATTCAATTCAAGGTGGTACACTGGTCCAAAGACGAGCTGTCCAAGATCAAAGCCGACCTGGATCCCGCATGCAATCAATGTAAACAAACTCCAGCTACACTCCTGCATTCATTCTGGACCTACTCAAACTTCAGACTTTTTGGCTATCTGTTTTTGACACCTTCTCTGGGATATGTGGCAAAACTGTACACCCATCACCATTCATCTCACTGTTCAGGGTGGTCCCTGTGGAGACGTCCTTCAGCAAATATGAGAAGGAAGTGATTGCTTTTGACTCTCTTTTGTCCAGAAGACTGGTTTTGTGCTACCAGTCCATTCTCCTCTAATGTGATGTCTCTGACTCATGTCCAACTTGTAACCAAACCCCTGCTTAAATCAACTATGACATTCTTTGCATGGTAGTTGACCCTCAGTCCTCAACAGCGTTCCTCAAAGGTAAACTATAGGAACCATCTTTAAATATGAGTTTCTGGAAGAGGAGAGCGGCTACATTTAGAGGCCTCTCTAACTTTATCTTCCAGTTGTTCAACCTGTGCTGGACCTCTGATTATCTCATTCCTAATCTTATCCAGCCTGGTCCCTCCTAAGGAGAAGCTCAACATTTTTATTTCTGCCACTTCCAGTTCTTTTCTCCTGTCTTTTTGTCAATGCCACTGTCTCCAGACCACATAACATAACCGGTCTCATCATTGTCCTGTAAACTTTTCCTTTGACCTTTGCTGATGTCGCAAATCATTCCGAAAACTTTTCTCCATCCACTCCATCCTGCCTGGACTCTTTTTCACCTGTTTGCCACGCTCCACATTTTCCTGGACTGTGGACCACAAGTACTTGAAGTCCTGCGCCTTTGTGACCTCTGCTCCTTGTAGCCTCACTGTTCCACCGGCCTTCCTCTCATTCACACACATGTACTCTGTCTTACTACAGCTGACTTTCATTCCGCTTCTTTCAAGTGCATACCTCCACCTCTCCAAGCTCTCTTCCACCTGTTCCTTGTTTTCACCACAGATCACAATGTCATCTGCAAACATCATAGTCCAACGGGACTACACCTATATGAACCAGTTTATCTGAGGTTTTCAGGATTCCCAAACTATGGAGTTTGATTTGAATGTTTCCAGGTACGAATAAGTGTGTAAAAATAGACAGACATTAGTGTTTCCAGATTCTTTTCCATATAACTATTTAGGTACGTATATTTAATGAATTTGAACTTTAATCTGAATTTGGATGAATAAGGGAGAGAAACCATGAAATACATCTTATTGATTAATCAAATAAAAGTTCAAAGAAGCTATGGTAGAAGTTTTCTTCAGGCGAGAAGGAAAAGCTTTATTATAAAACATGGAGATTTAACTTCTTCTCCAATAATTCATATAAACTTTCTGTTTAATGTTGTTGCTATGAGGAGATGATGTTCAGGACATTGAGTTCAGAAGACAGTGAGCTTCTATTCTACATCTCATTTCTGTATCCAATGGAAGCGGTGAAAATGTGTGAATTAGTTCACAAGTAGTCCGTTAAGAAATTTAGAAAAATGTTTTTGTTTAGTAAAAATGTAAACATAACTAAGTGTTTTTTGGTCATTTTCAGGCCTTGATAAAGGAAAAGAATCCATGTGAACCTGAGGGTCTGAAAATGATAGAAACAATGGGTAAGTTTTTTTTTTTTTAATTGTATCAACTTGATTTAAACAATTAGATTTATATACTGGTAACTGTTTTACACCATTGTTTTGTAGTGTTGCCATGACAACAATATGCTGTCTGAATCTTCATAAGTGAGCAACTTTTGCTCAGAGGTTGGCTTTGATCTCTTGATCGTCTTTGCGCCCTAAATCCGTCTTTTACTGAAAACCTTGGAGCGGCGCAAGAGACTCGGACAGCCAACGTTGCCATATCAGACAACGTTGCTGTAAAAGTGTTAGTTTGTAAACTGGTGCTGTCAGCTTTTTTCACTCAAAGGGACAAATCAGATCTTTAGAAATGTTTTATGATGTAGCTGCAATGTTTCCACCTAATAAATTGGTTCGAATGCTCAAACCATCAGTCTTTGTCTAAAGTAAGAACATTCTGGTCTTCAAAGGATTGTCCATGAAATTGTACATGTACAGCTGAATTGTATTTGAAAATAATGTTCCGATGGATGGATGGATGGATGGATGGATGGATGGATGGATGGATGGATGGATGGATGGATGGATGAGGTAGGTAGGCAGGCAGACTGGTTGGTAGGCAGGTAGGTAGGTCACAATACTCTGTATTTACACTGTGGAAACCGTAGGACCCTACGTTATACTGGTCAGCAGTGCTACAGCTACTTTTACGTAAGCTTGCAAATAACCATAGAGGTTTATATAAATAGCAGTATAATACAAAACTAGTAGAGATGTAAACGTTAACAAGAGTGTTCATGAGAACGGCTATGAATTTTTTGAAATTGGAGGATTTTTTTTAGGTTGGCAGTAGTCCATTTTGTTCTCAGCTCAACTCACACTATCTGGTCAGAGATTTTCTAAACTGAAGTTGGCGCTATCTAAACAGGTAAACTAGGTAAAATATTAATTGATTAATTAATTAATTGTCTCTGGGCAAGACACTGAACCCCTCCTTGCCTCTGATGTGTGTCCCATTGGTGTATGAATGTGATCTGATTAGTCTTTGTAGAGACATAGTAGAGTGCTGTATGAATGGGTAAGTGAGGGCACAGATGGTATTGTAAAGCGCTTTGAGTATCTTAATAAGATAGAAAGGTGCTATATAAGCACAGTCCATTTATCATTTACTGAATCCCACTTCAACAGATCTGATCTGTCGCTTCAAAGCCGTGCAGTTTTCGACGCTGGATTACGGAACTGAGTCTTTGAACAGTTTTTACTCGCATTGCAGCTCAGATTATAATTGAATATAACCTTGGCGATAATCTTAATCTTTGTTTCGGTGCTGCGCTTCAAACGAACACACAAGACCTACATGTCCTGGTCTGGTAGGCCTCTTCATTATCCACACTGAAGAAAAGGCCGTGACAATGACACAGTTATGCACACAGAACCAGCGGCGAGCAGAAAACAAAATATGCCGAGGCTCGAGTGGTATTGGCCTTGTTGCGATCTTTGTAGAAACAACAAAGCCCCTCAGTGCAAAAAGCGTTTTGGACAGAGCGTGCATGGCCCGTTAGGTGTTAGTCACAGTTGGCCGGCTTCAGAAATTGCTTCATTTTTGCCCAGAAGACGTTGTGGCTGGCCCCCTTCCTCACTAACAAGCCACTCTGGAGTAGCTTGATTGTGGGGGCTTATGTAGGGTCCAGCAGGCAAACGGTGAAGGGCCCGACTCTCTTTATCTCTCCTTCCTGATAGCCGCTCTGTGCTCCCATGCAGGCCGTTGTTGACTCCAGCACTGAGAAAAGGATACAAAGAACAAACAGAGCAGTGAAAATTGAGTTTTTACTTTTGTGCGAAACCTGTGGCGACGTGCTTTTGATACAGTAAGGTCTGCTGAGCACCAATCAGCCCTGGCTAAGCCTTGCTTCTGATATGCTGCTCTATCCTTTGGCTTTCATTCACAAGTCTTTGTTAAACATAAATGGTTACGAAACAGTTTTTTTGTTGTTGCTTTTTTCAATCCAAAAGCATATCACCCTAGAATTAATAAGGTCATGTGTTAGCTTCTCTCCCAGCCTCACAATCTCTTCTAATGAAGTTCTGTGTCTCCCACGCTTGCTCCTTCCTGCGACGGCTCGCAGATACCCAGCGTGCCTTACAGGCGGTGGAGCGTCTACAGGCCAAACTAAAGGAGCGAGGGGAGGTGCCCACCGAGGAGAAGCTCAGCCTGCTCAAATCAGTGCTTCAAAGTCCCCTGTTCCACCAGATCCTGGCCTTGCAGAAGTCTGTCCAGCAGCTCAAAGACCAGGTTGGATGTCTTTATATCTAAGACCTTGTTTACCAAAGGTCAGCGGTGAAAGGTGATGCTGTTCTTGTTTGTGTCTGCTTGTTTGTCATATTAGCATCATATCATACACATCTGGATGGACTTAAATGAAATTTTGAGGAAATAGTCATTGGTTGTACGTCTACAATTGATTAACCATTGAGTCAACTCAGTTCCACATGTCTGCCACGACCAACTGTCCTTAGAAAACTCGTGTCATTTTTACAGATACTGAGCTAAACTTTGGTGTGGTAGTGGCTGAGATTCATCCTAAATATATACTCTAAGTTCAAACAGATCACACAAAAAAAGTTGTTTAAATTTTTAGACCTTGGGGTGTTTGGCAATATGTATCTCAAAGATTGGTATATGCTTTGAAATATTGTTGAGGTATTATCATGCTCATTTCACAGTTGCTAGTTACTTTAGAACAGGCAAATCAAAAGTACATTCATTCATCCATTATCTTTTACCCACTTCTTCCTTTTTGGGTCGCAGGGGTCACTGGTACCCATGTCCAGCTATCACTGTGTGAGAGGCGGGGGACACCCAGACAGGTCTCCAGTCCATCACAGGGACACATAGAGACAAACAACCATTCAATCTCTCACTCACACCTAGAGACAATTTGGAGTTACCAATCAGCCTAACATGCATGTTTTTGGTCTGTGGGAGAAAACTGGAGTACCTGGGGAAAACCCATGCATGCACAGAGAGAACATGCAAACTCCACCCAGAAAGACCCCAGGCTAGGATTTATACCGGCAACCTTCTCACTGAGAGGCAACAGCTCTACCAACTGAGCCACCATGCTGCCATTATGGGACTCTGCAATGACATACCGTATTTTCCGCTGTACATGTCGCACCGCCCTATAAGTCACATCAGTCCAAATATGTCTAATAAAGTGGAAAAATCCATAAATACTTTGCTTCGCCGTATACATCACATCTATTATGCGTCACCACTGACGTGTCACGGGAACGTGCACGGGAGGACTTTAACACAAATTTAACAAGATTAACACTTAAAAACAATACATTTTTTTTGCTCAGAATTATAGTAAAGTTGTGCCTCAGTCTAACTTTTGCTTAGTAAATGCACTTTGACAGTCAAATCAGTTGCATTTCAAAAGCCGATACACGGAAGTAGGAATGCGCAGAGGGACAAGTTGCTGTGCATTTCTTTGAAATTTAACAAGATAAACACCTAAAACAATTATTTGTTTGCTCAACTTTATAGTAAAGGTGTGTTTCAGTTGCACTTTTACATAATAAATGCACTTCAATGATCAAATTAGCTGCATTTCGCTGGGGCGGTGTAGCAAAATGAAGCTGATTTGACTGTTGCTCCAAGCGAGCTGGACAAAGGTGGCAGTCTATGGCAAGCCGATTGTGTCATTAATAGCCAATTTTACCCATTACATGATATAATTATTCAACCTGTCGAAATAAAGGTTGAATAATGGCATGCCATACTACTCAAGTGCCATCTAGCGGCCGAAAATGGTAGTGTTCAATATTTTCAGTAAGAATGAATGAAAATGGTCATATCTTAGTCAAAAATTGGTTTATAATTATGGGGAAAAATCCATAAATATGTCGTTTCGGCCTATAAGTTACAGGGCATGCAAATTATGTACCCCCCCCCCCCCCCCCCGACTTATAGGGCAAAAAATATGGTATATTGTATTGTCAATGTATTGTTTATACTAGGGGGCAGCATGGTGGTGCAACTGGTAGAGCTGCTGCCTCTCAGCGAGCAGGTCCTTGGTTCAAACCCCGGTCCAGGGGCCTTTCTAGGTGGAGTTTGCATGTTCTCTCCATGCATGTGTGGGTTTTCTCCGGGTGCTCCGGTTTCCTCCCACAGACCAAAAACATGCATGTTAGGCTGATTGGTAACTCTAAATTGTCCCTAGGTGTGAGTGAGGGAGTGAATGGTTGTTTGTCTCGTTTGTCTCTATGTGGCCCTGTGATGGACTGGAGACCTGTCCAGGGTGTACCCCGCCCCTCGCACAGTGATTGCTGGACATGGGCACCAGCGACCCCCGTGACCCAAAATGGAATAAGCGGGTAAAGATAATGGATGAATGCCGTAATTTTTGAGAATTTCCAATGAAAGTGCAAGATTTAGACGTTTTTAACTTATGCACATTTTTATTATTTCATGTTCATCACTTGTTGCTCGGTCTTCATGACCAACCAAAACTAGAAATGAAAGAAAAAGTTTTAAGATGATGGAATCAAGCAACTTTATTTTTAATGCACATTTAAAACAGCCAGACTTGACCAAAGGGGTTGTTCATGTATCCCCAAGTCTCAGCCATAAAAACATTAAAACTGCAATAAAACATTTATAAAAACATACAATCTAAAACCAAGTAAAATTACTAAATGACATGAACTACATATATCTGCAGAGATAAATGGTCTAATTTAGATAATTTAGCCAGATAACCTTGAACTACAGACTGAGTAAAAGGCCTAAAATGACATGCATCAATATATTTTTCTTTTTTCAGGACATTTGTACAAAAAAAAAAACATCTGTAAATTTGTTTTCAGATAGTAAAAAGATCATTTGAACCATTCAGTTAACGAGAAGCCTTCACAAAGCCAATGGATCTGCCTGCTTCCAGGACACTGAATACCTGAGGTTCCCTGTATCTCCATTCTGCAGGTTTGCTTCTGCCCGGCTCATCCCCCGTTTCCACGGTGACCTCACTGATTGTGTTTCTGGCTCATGTCAAGGCTTTCTCTCTCAGCCCCCCACCCCCGACACGCTCCTCTCTCAATCCCCCCAGCCCCAGTGGTGCTGTTGCTGCTGCAGCCAAATTGCTGTCAGGGTTCACACGAGCCAGATATAACACAGCAGAGATAGTCAGGAACTCTTCTTTATATGTTTTTAAGCCCGTTCTCCACCGTTTAGAGCCGAACATTTCGGTGGAAGCAAAGAGCTCTTAAGTTGCTGTGAAAAAGAGGACGGGGTAAGTGTTGGAGAAATATGCGAGCTATGCAGGGAGGCAGCTGGATGCTTGAGCTTTTTAGCCCTCGCAGAATTCATACGTATAAAACCCCTTCTGACATTCCTCTGCCGCGGCACTTTAGGTTACTTCAAAAGAGCTAAATTCCTACGCTCGTGCGCGTGCTCTGATGCACGCATTTGTTTAACCAAGCGAACTTTGCAAAGCAGCAGTTCACGCTGTTTGAACAAGAAGAAAATGATGCGTCGTGTCCTTACAGGGCGTTCAAACAGATATACCATGTTGTGTTTCTGTTTTGTGACCCGAACCAGATGCGTAAAACACCTTTCGGTACGACTTCTGACTTGGGCCAGTTTTAGGCCTTACGCTGACCGTGTCGCCATGGAGACAGGGCCTGACTCCTCAGTGAGAAAAGAGGCCGCCACCGTGTGAAGTGGGGCAGAAACAATTTCTTAAATGTGCAAGACCCAAACTGGAACTTTAATCCTCTTAGCCGGGCCCCGGCTAACAAAGCTCATGCATGAGGACAGCAACTGAGTCGCATGCTTCGCTAACGTACACCGGCTCATAGGGGGGTTTGTTTGCTGTTGTACACAACACTCATGCGTCTTGTCCAGTGGAGTTTTGTGTCTGAGGAACAATCTGTGTTTAACTCTGAAAGCTGCACAAACTGCTGCAGAATGCATAATTAAAGGCCTGGCTTTCCCTGAAGCAATGCATATCACACACAGCCTTTCACTAAAATCATCTCAGCTCCAACCACATCAATTTTAAAACCATATCTGTAAAATTCACTGAGGTATAGACGTTTTTGTGTGGGCTGAGGCTGATTTGTTGTCGTGGCCTTGTTTAATTGGGTTGACTTTAAAAGTTAGCAAGACAAATTGCATTTTCTGCTAAAATACAGCGTGAATGCTGAATGATTGTGCTGAAATTTGCTAAAAAGACTGAAAGCTAATAGAAACAGAACACTAGCTAAAAGCTAAAATGATTAAAAAAATAGCAGTACTACTACTACTATTAGTACTAGTAGTCCCTCGTTTATTGCGGGGGTTACGTTCCAGACTCCCCCCCGCAATAAATTAAAATCCATGAAGTAGCGATGTTATATTTATTTTAGTATTTTCATATATTTTAAGGCTTTAGAAACCCTTCTCACACTTTTGCAATGTTCTAAACTCTTAAACCTACGTAATTTTAACAACATACGTATATGTAGCTACTAAATTTTACTCACCAGCTGGCAGAACAGCAGCGGCTCGGTTCTGCTCTGACTTGGCGGATCTACCCTGCCAGTTCTGGTCGGCTCTCTGGCTTGGAGTAATCCCAGTGGGCTCCAGAGAGAACGCTGGGCCTATGGCTGCTTGTCCCTGCTCGGACGTCCTCGATGGCTGGTTACCAGCTCTCGGGTTCGCCGATGGGTCTGGGAGTCAGGTTCTGCTTTGGTTCTGATCCGGTTCCATGAGGCTCTCTGAATCCGCTGGGCGCTGAGGTCACTGTAAAGGACCAAACTTTTTTTGATCAGATCAAAATTTTCCCTCTGTGTACTTCAACAGAAGGCAACAGGGCTTCTGGGCGGGGTACTGTTGGCTTCTGGGAAATGTAGTCCATATGAGTGAGGATACGGTGTAGGCTTAATGAGAGAAAACTACAAAATGGCGGTGCCTGTCCGAAGTATTTAATTTTTTCATTAACTTTTTACTGTACAGTATCCCATACTGTCCCAGTCACGAGTAATATTAAAGTTGACAATCGTGTGTCATGTACATTTTTTCCCCTCATGTTCAACCTTACTTTGAAAAACCGCAAAGAAGCGAGTCCGCAAAAGTCAAACTGCGAACTAGCGAGGGACTACTGTAACTAAAAAAAGCTAAGCTCCAGGTATAAGCTAAAAGTAGCAAAACACAAGGTAAATACTCAAAGTAGTAAAAGGCTAGCTAAAAGCATCATGTTACTTAAAAGTTTTAATAGCCAAAGGCTAGCTAGGAGCTAAAAGTAGCAAAAGAATCAATAAAATATGCTGATGTAGATTTCAACATGAACAATGTTTGGAAAGATCTGAAGAAATATCAGTGCATTTCTATGGGGGGAAAATATTTTATATCTTGTGTGATTCCTTGTGCACATTCCTTTGTGCTGAAACCCTGGCACAACAGTTTCCTGTGGGATCAATAAAGTTCTTATCTTAAATATTATTAAGTAAAGATAAATAATTTGAAAAGTATAAAAGTCTCATAAAGCAGAAGTCACAGCTCCCATCTCCTGAATGAGCCGAATGTCTTGTTACAGGAAAGTACGGGGAAAAAAAACACAAAAATAAACACACAATCATATGTTTGTATACGACTATTAAATAATATTGCATTAAACGTTTCATTAAAGTCAGTGTTTTATGAGATATTTCGCTAACAAACAGGGTAAACTCTAACAGTTAATGGCAAAGCTGTGGCGTTATATTTCACACTCAAAGTACGTGTTAGGGCCTATGCTCGGCTACTACCACGCCAAATGTGCTAAAAAAAATCTATAAGCTTGGCTGTTATTTCCATTTTTGTGTGTTTTCTAATTTTAGTTGGCCATGGCAGCCATCTTGAATGGGTTAGACTCCAAAAATCATCTGTCAATGTCCATCCATTAAAATCTGTTCAGTGACTGGAGATAATCAGCTAACGATACAGACAAACACACACAGATACGTACAAATACTTTGTCGCTCCATCTTCGGGTGGTATTAGGTTCACAAGTTTTGTTCAATCATCACTGTACGCCTAATATGAAACCACTGCTCCACATTACACGTCTTTTTAAACCCAGTTCAGACGATCCAGAACGTTTCGCCCTTGTTATGACATCAGGAAAGTCCAGTTTTATGTGTCTGCCTGGTTTGTGTAATTCATCTGCAACACAGCTAAAGTCATCGCAGTAATTAAAACCCAAGCATATTAAGGATTCCAGATGGACTCCCTCCCCATGATGGAAATATTGTATTTGGAGCCGAGTCATTGTTGGTGCTTCAGCTAAGAGCCATTATCTCCTGAGGGATTAGGCTGCCACAGATCCAGCTAATCATGGTGGGATAACAAGCTATCTGCAGTCCCAGAGGTTTCGCAGAGCCACAGCCACATTCAGGGCTCCTCGTCTAAAATTAAACTCGTTAAATGTTTACGTTCGCAGCAGGACTGAAATTCAATGTTTATTTTCTGTTGTTTGGAGTTTTTTTTTTTTTTTCTTTCTTTCCAGCGCTCCACAAGTTTAATTCTTAGTTTGAAGGGGTAATGTTCTTGCTTGTGTTTGTGCGTTTTTGTTCGCAAAACTTCTCATGAACCACTTGGTGGATTTGGAATGGAGCTCTCGTAAAGGAATCATTAGATGCACGTCTACGACTGATTCAAGATGGTCGCCATGACTAAGTGGCCTTTAAAACAAAAGTGAGCGTTGCACGCTAGTTTTGTTGAAACAACAGAAGATCAGGAAAACGCAAACACCTAAAAAGTGAGAAAAATTTTGAAAACGTAATTTGTTCAGTGATTGTCAATTGGTGGTACCCGGGCCACATCTGACACATTTAATTTGGTCCTCAAATCATTACATTATTTTGGAAAACTATAGTTCTATTAGTGTGAACGCATATGAAGCGTTCACGCTATTGTGATCCATTTTTCTTCCGTACATTTTTTGGTATTTTTCTCGTTCCACAATTTTTGTGCTATTTCAACTAGGGGTGCACCGATAAACCGCCCGGCCGATTTATCGCCCCGATTTCCTTAATTTTGGGAGATCGGAGATCGGCTGATGCTTACATGAGAAACCGATTTTATTGATTGTATTTTTTTAGTTTTTTTTGTCTAAACTTCATTTATATTTCAGAGCACTACCTCATGGCCTGTTAAAACAAGTTTGTATCATTTGTAGGATATTGGTGTGTTTTTCAATGAAATAAGACTGGAAAATTGAAGGCGCATTGTGACCTTATAACACCTGACAGTGTCGCTTATAAAACAAAATCAGTATCGGCCAAAATCGGCTTTTTAGAAATCGGTGAGTGGCCAGAAAACTGCAATCCGTGCAACCCTAATTTCAACAAATAATAAATCAAAACGTTTAGCTCTTTCAGGAGAAGGGTGCAGTGACCTTTGGTATTGGTACAACTTTAGCTTTTTGAATTATTTAGCCTTTTCTGCCACTTTTTTCCTCATATAAGCTCATTTTCCATCCTTCAAATCTTTAGATCTGTTTACAATCCTTGTGCAAATTTGAACTTTTTTCAACTACTTTCAGCTAATTTCTGCTAACTAAAACATTTTTGTGCTTCTTCTAACTTCTTTCTGCTAATTTCATGTGCTTTTTAGACTCCTTTCAGCTTATTTATGCAAGTTTCTTGAAATTATTTCAGCTAATATTTTTTTGTATCAGCTATTTTTTTGCTAATTTTAGATTGTTTTTAGTTTATTTCCTATTTTTTGCCTATTTAAACCTAATTCAGTAAATATGTGTTTCTCAGCTTTATTCGGCTAATTTAGGCTTGTTCTTCCATTTCAGCTACATTTTAAGATGTTTTTTTTTTTTTTTTACTAATTTCAGCTGTTTTCAGCAAGTTGATTTGCAATAAGCATTCACATTGCATTTTAGCAGGAAATGCAATTTGTATAGTTCTGTGAGTTTTACAAATATTGATCTAAAATTTGATTTGGTGTTGGCTGGGATTCTTTAACAACACATGTTCACAGCACTCACAAATTATATATAATCTTTTTAAAAGTTTTTATTAATGTAATTTTATTGGATAAATGCATTTATTATTTAAATGTCATTTAGTTAAATACAGTATCTCACAAACCACTGAATGGATTTGTATAAAACTTTCAAGATATAATCTCTGGATGTACTTTTAGAAATTATACATTTTTGAAGCCAACACAATTTAAGATGGCCTCCACAGTCAACTGACATTATAAAAAACAACATGAAAATAGCTATAGCTCAGGCAGTTATTCTAATATTGACCTCAACTTTGAAGTAGTAGTAGCTGAGAGTCAGCTTCTAAACGTAGTTGAAGTGCTTAAAGGTTTCTCACGAGATAACCTCAAGTGTTTACAGTATTTGACCAAAATGGCTTCAACTTCATCCCTTCCCAGCATGAAATGATCGTAGTTGACTTATAAAAATAATCAATGAGATACGATAAAAGGTGACAATAAGCATTCCTCAACAGAATGATACCTTTGTGGACGCGTTAATGTTAAAATAGCAGGTCAAATATTTGCCTTTACTGCGTTTTTAATTTTTCGTCTTTATTTTCCAGGGTAACGTCACGTCATCGAGAGGTAGTGACCTCGGTGATAACGGCATACCCACTGTGAGCCATGCCTCCTACTCAGACACCTCAGCTGCTTCGCACATCAATGGGAAAACACCGCTGGAGGATGTTGACCAGATTATTCACTCTATGGCACAGGTGCAAATTTTAACTGCAGTAAATTAAATCTGAAACGGAGTCACGGTGCCGACTCTTTTTCAAGTCCAAGTGGATTCATAACAGCAACTTATGATGACGGTTGTCATTACTTTAACACAAACTAATCACAACCATTCAAAGGTGGTGTAAATTTATGTGTATGTGTGTGTTGTGCGACAAAGGGGCGCTACGTGACACAGGCGGAGCTGCAGAAGCCGTCCTCAGGAGGCCTTGGCTTCAGCGTGGTGGGACTTAAGAGTGAGAACCGCGGCGAGCTCGGCATCTTCATTCAAGAAATCCAGCCGGGAAGTGTTGCTCACTGGTACGTTTGAAACGACGGAGGTTAGGAAAACACTGACAGTGAGACGCATGTTGGAAAAACATTTAGATCAGTGTATCAAAGTTCATGCTCAATAATCCAGGTAAAAAACCCAACAGAGTTAACTCCTCTGGACTGTTTTGAACCACTTTGGCACTCTTCAACCGCCAAGCACATTTCATTCGGTCCACAAAGTATTAATTTATTCTTAAAATCAGTTGTAGTCCAGCTCTGAAAGGGTTAACGACAGTCCTTAGTCCAGGGTATCAAACAGTTACAAAATGTGGCCACAATTGAAAACTTGGTCCAAGCCACAGTCCATTTCCAGTTGACACATTAACTCAAGTCAGATACATGACACATTTTCTTGCTTCCAGGTTCCTCAGCAAGAGTTTGATCTGTTTTATTGGACGTTCTCTGTTGCTCTTTCCACATCAGAATCAAAGATTACTGAAAAATTCAACCTTTTTTCTTCATAAGAGCTTCAAAGTTAGACAGGTGGCACGAGAAGTTTGCACTAAATGAAGTATTTACAAGTTTATTAAGCAAAATGAGAAGTGATCAAAAATATTTTATGTTTAAAATATCATCTTGATGGGCGGGCAGCACGGTGGCGCAGTTGGTAGCACTGCTGCCTCTCAGCGAGAAGGTTGCCCCGGTTCCAATCCCGGTCCGGGGGCTTTTCTGAGTGGAGATGTTCTCTACGTGCATGCGTGGGTTTTCTTCGGGTACTCTGGTTTTCTCCCACAGACCAAAAACATGCATGTTAGGCTGATTGGTAACTGAATTGTCCCTAGGTGTGAGTGAGAGAGAGGATGGTTGTTTGTCTCTATGTGTCCCTGTGATGGACTGGAGACCTGTCCAGGGTGTCCCCCGCCTCTCGCACGGTGATGGCTGGACATGGGCACCAGCGACCCCTGGGGTGGGGTGGGGGTGGAGGTGGGTTTGTAGGTGGTAGGCCTGTCGCAATAAATCAGTTAATAAGTCAGTTAATCGCACAGTAAATAAAAATTATCGACCTCGTTTTCATTTATCGGCTTTATCGTTTTTTCGTGTCTCTCGCTTTCTGCTGAAGACACTGGATAAAAAAGGCTCAACTCCGGTGCTCTTCCCTGACCATTCCCTTTCTCTTTTTTCTCTCTTCTTTAAAATCTGTTTTAACGATCCAAAATTGCGGTTTTGGATTGTTAAAGCATCTAAGCTACACTAAACTATGCTAAGCTACGAGCTAAGCTAACAGGCCGACCTCGGGGGAAAAAACCTCCGTCTTGTCGAAGCTCCAAAATTCACAGTTGAAACCCGTGCCTTTGTGTAAAAAGTTGGTTTTCTCTGCAAAAACAAGCTGAGAACTTGTTTACTGATTTTTTTTATTAAAAGCTTTGTGTTAAAAATACTATGCTAAAGAGCTTAAACCACACCGAGCATCCGCCATTTTGAGAACCAAAAAAAAAAGGAAAGAGAGACACAGTGTTGCTAGGTGAGAACTGTAGGATTATTGTACTAGAGACATAAAATTATCGTATTTTGAGGGAAATTATCGTACACCCGTCATAACCAAAATAACAAATCTATTTATGCACTATAGTAGTGATGGGTCCGCTTCCAGACCAGCTCTGCTTCTTCTTCTTTTCTTTTTCCTTTTCCTCACTCATGGGGCGGGCGCAGCGGACTATTCAGCCAATCATGGCTGTTGTTCTGAGGCAAAAGCAAACACGTCACTCGTAGGTAACATTTAGCAAAGCTAAAAATGGCTGGAAATTCCAGCCAATCGTGCATCTGTTTGCGGACACAGATGCCTTCAGGGTTCACAAAAAACCTCCGACAAACAGTTGCGAGAGGCTGATGACAACCGATTACAACCACACATTCAAGAAATGGTCAAATAATCGTATATTTGGATTTTTTTGGGATTATTGATCGTACAGAGGGCAAAATTGTCGTTCAAATACGATAATTATCGTACACCTGGCAACACTGGAGAGACAGCCCATGTCATGTCCAGGGCCTCCCTCCCATTTTTCTTAAAGAGACATGCTGCTCAACTGTCCATCCTTTGGTTCAAATTGTCTTATACTGCCATCCAGTGTTCAAAAAAGGTACTACATACAAAATAAATTAACCAACATCCATCATCTTTTACCCGCTTCTTCCATTTTGGGTCACAGGGGTCGCCGGTGCCCATGTCCAGCAATCACTGTGCGAGGGGCGGGGGACACCCTGAGCGGGTCACAAGTCCATCACAGGGCCACATAGAGACGAATGAGACAAACAACCATTCAAAAACCCACGCATGCACGGAGAGAACATGCAAACTCCACCCAGGAAGGCCCTCGAACCGGGATTTGAACCGGCAACCTTCTCACTGAGAGGCAGCAGCTCTACCAGTTGTACCACTGTGCTGCCCCTTAAATTTTAAAATAATTACTAAATAATTATAGTCAAATTTCAAACAGTATTATAGTTTATCGCAATAATTTCTGAGAATTAGTCGCCCAGCAAAATTTGTTATCGTGACAGGCCTAGTAGGCGGGGCGCTCAGTTCTGTTGACAGGGCGTTGCTCGATCCTTGTATAATTGTTAAAAACTCTGAAGTCTTTCCAGGCTAAGCTAACAGCTAGCCAAACAAGGGCCTGTTTTTAAAATGGTTTTTCAGGCTTGCATAGCTCTTTCTTAAAAACTTCATCCTAGCGTGAAAGAGCTTTTCATTAGCTAACATTGAACCTCCTCACGTTTGCATAACACCGTGTTTTTAGTTTGTAGCTCATTTCGCAGCCGAACAACATCCATATCACAGAGAAAGTCTATGATAGTCCAAAAGTTTGTTCTTTACACGCTTTCATTGGTTGATTGTAAGTTGATGGGAGTTACCTCAAAGACAGGGAACTGTGGCTCCCCAACTTACTGTCTTATGAAAAATTGTGACCTTTGAGCAAGTTTTATTAGAAACGTGTTAATCCAGAAGGGGTGAGAGACTTTCACTTGTAGTTACAGAAATTACAATTGTGGCTTCTGAGGCTAATTTGTTAAAATTTACCAGAGATTAAAAGCATAAATATTAATTTGACCTACTTTAAAGTTTGTAACTTTATTCCAGACTTATATAGTGTGTTTCTTGGTCTTCATGACATCACAAGTTTTCATGAGGTGTGAACACCAATTCAAGGCACTGTAAAGTGATGGGTGAATCAACTTTAATCTACGAATCAACTTTAGCTCAAGTTTCCTTGTTTTGTTTCTACAGCGACGGGAGGCTCAAAGAGGCGGACCAGATTTTAGCCATAAACGGTCAGCCACTGGATCAGACTGTGAGCCACCAGCAAGCCATAGGCCTCCTGCAGAGTGCTTCAGAGAAGGTGCTGCTCATTGTGGCCCGAGGGCCAATCCCCCAGCTGACCAGTCCAGTGGTGTCCCGCACGCCTTCGGCTGCTAGCACGCTGTCGGCCCACTCCAGCGCGGTATAAACATCTCCACCCTGTGAACAGAACGCTAAACTCAAGCTGTTCAATCACATGAGAATCTCCATGATTTAGCCAAAGCTGTTTTTAGTTTTTATACCATGACCTGATAAATCAAACTCAAGAGTTCTGTCATTGGTGTTTTTGTCATTTTTTTGTCTCTCAGTGGCAGCATGTGGAGACAATCGAGCTGGTGAACGATGGCACCGGTCTTGGTTTTGGTATTGTTGGAGGAAAAACTACAGGAGTCATCGTCAAAACTATCCTCCCTGGAGGCATAGCTGATCAGGTGATCGCACTGATGTTGAGTATTTCTGTCGTAGAGAAGATCTGTTGTAGGTTTTGCGATGCTTAGCAAAACGTGCTTCGTTTTTTTTTTTACCTCAGGATGGGCGCCTGCGAAGTGGGGATCACATCCTGAGAATCGGGGACACTGACCTGCACGGGATGGGCAGCGAACAGGTGGCCCAGGTCCTCAGGCAGTGTGGCAACAGGGTGAAGCTGGTGGTCACCAGGGGTCCTGTGGAGGAGCCTCCCTCTGCCGTCATGTCTGTGGTGCTCCCCACCGTCACCGAGCAGCAGGTAAAGGAGTCTCTTTCACCTTAAACCACAAATACAGCAGGGTTCTGGTACACTTTTATTCATTCAGTTTTGTAAAGACTTCTTTTCAGAGATAACTAAAAAGCTTTTTATCTTTTTTTTTATTTTTTTTATTTATTTGTTCAGATAAAAAGAAGTAGAGAGCTAAGAACACTTTACATTACTTACTGTTTGTAGATACTCCCACTTTGTGCAGTCAAGTCCCTGTAAACATTGGTTCATATCAGCAACTCACAATTTAAAAGGATAGTTAGGACAACAACAAAAATTAAATCATGTCGTCTGGATCAGTTTCTTTAAGTGAGAAACGTTTCGTCTCCCATCCGGAATACTTCATCAGTCTGCGGCCTGCCAACCAGACCTGTCCCATATGTAGCCTTCACTACCTACCTTGACTTGAGTAGCCTTACTGACCATTTGCTACAACCAAATGGACTCATACTGTATATTCAGTATCCTCAGTGCACCTAGAGTTGTCTAGCAACACAAACGCTGTTCGGTTGAGGGAACGATCAAAAACTAAACAATCTCGTGCATAAACGTAGCGCTTTAATTTTTGCTAATATCGCCCCTCTGGTTGTCAAGCCATGGCTGACTCTATCTACTGGGAAGAATGTGACTGGCAGAATGAGTCATAGTGAGAACGTTTCAGTACTGAGTTATTTATTAATTCTCCAGCTCAAAAACTTCAAATTAATGCGCACTTTGTTGAAATTTGGCGATTTACCACTTGGACTGGCAGTAAGCTCATTTTGTGTATGAGAGTGCTGGTTTGGCAACTTTTATTCACCTGAAGTGATGTCATGGGAAATTCCAGTCCTGTATTTATTAGGGATGCACGATATGGGATTTTTGGCCGATATCCGATATGTCAATATCTTAAAACTTATTTGGCCGATAACCGATACAGATATTTTTTATATCCACGTTCCTTTGTCAGAACATAGCCCTCTTATTTAGACTTATTTGTTACAAAAATTGTGTAACAGCTGTAAGAGCTGGTGACATATATTCAGTAACAGCCATCTGATATGCATAGCACTTTAACTTATATTAAATGAAAAGTGTTAAATGTTATTTATTAGCATCAGTCACCTGCGATGCTGTCTCACTTGTGGAGGCTTGTTCCAGGTTCCTAGCTGCAGTGTGGGATCCTCTGCACTCTTGTGCATGAAGGACAGCCTTTTTAAGTTCAAAGTTTTTGTATATCCATTGTGCCGTAAGACACAAAGGGACGTGTAACACTTGACGTCCAAATATCTGTGGTAAAACTCACCCAAGTGCTATCGGCTGTTAGCTTCTCAACGACGTCAGAAGTGACGGCTTGTAACTCGGGTAAGGTTATGTCGGAAAAATATCTCCGACTGGGGACGATGTAGAGGCTCATTGTAGTCCAAAAATCTTCAGAATCCGACATCCTCAACAAAAAAAACTTGCACACCGCCGACATTTTGACTTCTTCCTCTCCGCGGTGATCAGATCAGGTAGGCACGCGTGACGTCATCACGTTGTGCTGCCGCTGCAGGCATCCTTGTCACTGGGTTGTCATACAAAGACAGCGTCTTTTATATCCGTGAGCTATTTTGATAGAATGGCTGATGTCCGATATTTAACTTTAACGCTAACATTGGCCGATATCGATACCGTGCCGATCATATCCATCCATCCATCCATTATCTTTACCCACTTATTCCATTTTGGGTCACGGGGGTCGCCGGTGCCCATGTCCAGCAATCACTGTGCAAGGGGCGGGGGACACCCTGGACGGGTCGCAAGTCCATCACAGGGCCACATAGAGACAAACGAGACAAACAACCATTCACTCTCTCACTCACACCTAGGGACAATTTAGAGTTACCAATCAGCCTAACATGCATGTTTTTGGTCTGTGGGAGGAAACCGGAGTACCCGGAGAAAACCCACGCATGCACGGAGAGAGCATCCAAACTCCACCCAGAAAGGCCCCTGGACCGGGGTTTGAACCAAGGACCTGCTCACTGAGAGGCAGCAGCTCTACCAGTTGCGCCATCGTGCTGCCCTGCCGATCATATCTAATATTTCATCCCTAATATTTATAAGGAAAAAATGAGCGTAAAAGTTTAAGAAACCTGCCCCCCTTGGACCAATACACAACTGAAAGATAGTTCAGAGCACCAGGTCCAATAACAGATAGAGGGGTTTATGAAGGCTGAGGCTGACAAGGAGATGACAAACAGTTGAGCTAAAGTGAGAGCAGATGCTAAAAACATGCTAGAAAAACCAAAAGGCAATAAATAAACCAACCAACTCAGATCCTGACACAACTGTGTGATGGAAATTGTCCAGTTTTGACAGTCCAACTAAAAACCTATAACTGGCCTATGCCTACAAAGTTTAGTGACAATGCATTGGAGCGGACTCGTTTTTCCAATACTACATAACAAGTATTTGTTTACTTGAGTTTGGCTTTCCATAAACGTTGACTTGTTCTGATTATTGTCTCCACAGAGCGGTGAGGAAGAGGAGGCTGAAGCATTCGATGTGACTCTAACCAAGAACGCACAGGGACTGGGAATCACAATTGCTGGCTACGTTGGAGATAAAAACTCAGGTGAAATGTTTATTTTGTTAACTTATGATAAAGGTAGTATAATAATAGAAAAGCATGCACCGTATTTTTCGCCATACGTGTCGCACCGCCATATAAGTCGTATCAGTCCAAATATGTCTAAAAAAGTGGAAAAATCCATTAATATGTCACATCGCCATATACGTTGCATCAATTATGCATCACCGCTGACTTGTCGCATTTGTTACGTGTCACCGCTGACAACCCGGAAATATGGGCCGGTGTGCCAAAGATCGATGGGCTGCCAAATGGCAGCTGCGAGAGCATGTACGGGAGGACTTTAACAAGAATTTAACAAGATTACCACATAAAAACAATTGTTTGTTTGCTCGAAATTATAGTAAAGGTGTGTCTCAGTCTACCTTTTGCTTAATAAATTAACTTTGATGGTCAAATCATATGTATTTCAAAACCCGATTCACAGAAGTGGCGGGCACACGCAGAGGGACAAGCCTCCGCATTTCTTTGAAATTTAACAAGATAAACACCTAAAAACAATTATTTGTTTGCTCAAAATTATAGTAAAGGTGTGTCTCAGTCTAACATTTGCTTAATAAAAGGACTTTAACAGTCAAATCAGCTGCATTTCAAAAGTATTCGATGCCTCGGTGCTCTGGGAGCGTGCAGAGGGAGGAAAAAAGGAAGGAGGCACGCTGCTCGTTTCTTCGAAATTTAACAAGAAAATCACCTAAAACAATTATTTGTTTGCTCGAAATTATAGCAAAGGTTTGTCTCAGTTGAACTTTTACTTAATAAATGCACTTTAATGGTCAAATTAGCTGCATTTTGTAGGCAGTGCAACGAAATAAAGCTGGTTTGACGGTTGCTCCAAGCAGTGAGCAGAACAAAGGTAGGGTCTATGGCAAGCCGATTGTGTCAATAATAGATGGTAAAGTTTCTCAGTCATCCAGAACATGGTAAATTCAAAAAATTTCAAAACAAAAATAATTAAGTATAAAGTAAATTATAATAAATAAAGCCCAGTTGTTTTTGTCTTGAACTTTTTTGGATTTGTCATTATTGCCACTTTTACCTATTACACTTCACCACTTGCTCTCGCCGAGATCGGATGCTTCTCC
The DNA here is from genome assembly GCF_014905685.2 of Nematolebias whitei. NCBI lineage: Eukaryota > Metazoa > Chordata > Actinopteri > Cyprinodontiformes > Rivulidae > Nematolebias > Nematolebias whitei. The sequence goes on along the minus strand of NC_056498.1, from coordinate 26,368,703 downwards.
CCTCCCTCTCTGCTTTGCTTTGCTGCTCTGTCTGTCTGTGAAACTGCTTGTGAGACTCTCTTGCATTTCTTCTGAACCATAATTATGGACTTTTTGATCAGTTGGTCCCTCAACTCAATTTACAACATTTCTTCGAAGAGAAGAGACAGGCTTTAGGCGAGCCGATTTGCCCTGTTGGCACGCACACAGCTGGATATCTCATCGACTTGGAAGACTTGATGATGTGTCTAGGAAGACGTCAGCAGCAAATTTGGACCCGATCACGCTGCTTGCCTTTATGATGGCTTGGTTCGTGTCTCGAGTACCCGGACTCAAATGCTTTGGACAGAATGGATCAGATCTTGGGGATTTTACTCAGGCACGTTCCTTCGGTGTGGCCATGTATTTTGGACATTTCGGAACTGAGTGGACCAACACAGACTCAAGGTAGATGTCATTAAGTTCTGCCTGTCCCCAAAACAACTGTGTGTTTATCTGAATTTGGCTCCCTTGGCTGGCCTTGAAGGTCATCTTATCAGAATTCGCCTGGAGAAAATGTGATCTGATGCTCACCACCCCCTCCCTGAGGAATTTCCAACTGATAACCAGATGAAACCAGCTGAATAAACTTTATGTCATCATTTCAGGACTCTTGGATTCTCATAGACTTTGTTCTTGGCCATTCCTCGACATACCTCAAGAATGTTTATGGATCTCACTGGAGGACATTGGCTAATCCTTATCCTTATCAGAACTCTTACAGTGACCTCGAGAGCATCTATGAACATGCTCACTGCTCTCGGCTCCCCCCTCTACAGAATGTCTATGTCACTATGTGCTTGTTTGTGCGAGGTGTTTTTTTAATATTAGAGTTTTTTTCTCAGGCAGGAAAAAAAGTCTGATAGGAATTTTTTCGCCTCCAACTCCTACATGTGTCCATTTTACCACTTTTTTGTCTGTCCAAGCAGGTCTCACTTGTAAATGAGTCTTTTAGGCTCAATGTGATTTATCTGTTTAAATAAAGGTTGAATGGAAAAAAAAACATGATACAACGGCATGCCTTACTGTTACTACTACTTTGCTGCCATCTAGTGGCTGAAAATGGTCAGTCAGAATTTTCACACAATGAATGAAAACAGTCATATCTCAGCCAAAAATTGGTTTATAAATATGGGAAAAAAATCCATAAATACCTCGCTTTGGCCTATAAGTCGCAGGGCATGCAAATTATACAAAATAAACAAAAAACAAAAAAACGTGACTTATAGGCCGAAAAATACAATAATTGGGATATTATGGAAGATGTATTTTCTTTGCACTCTCTGTGTTTTAGCATTTTGGTCACTATCATTCTACCAAACCAAAAATAAATCTGTAACTTGTTGGATTCCAAGCAGTCTTTTAAATTATTTATTTTAAAATGACAATATATTTTTTGAATATTATGCAACGCCACATCTCGTCATTCTACTTATAATTGCATCACAGAATTACACACGTGGGGTCTTTATACAAGTCGTTAAATAAAAAGAAAAGAGCGCTCTAAAGTTGTAAACTGATTGGAGTGTGGAGGTGGATTACAGGGACGCTGCAGCTTCATCTGTCTACAGATTAACAGTTTTTAATGATGGTTTGATCCTCTTCATCAGCCGGGAAAAGCTTTGGCAGGAAAACTAGTGAGCGTGATCTGATAGACCGAACGAGGGATGGCTGAGTAGTTGCCAGAAATGTAGTCATAAATATTGTCAGGGGTATTTCTTTCTCGTTGAGCAGTTTGAAACACACTGATGGAAGTTACCACCATCTTGATTAAAATCACTGGCAACAATAAAAACAAATGAGATGCTTTTTTGATTGTTTTTTTTCATGTGACTGCTAATGATCTTTTTAATTTCCATCTTGGGAAATGTAAGCAGGAGTAACTAATGGGCTGGTGAACTTTTTTGGCAGGAACAAATATGATTTTAGGAACATATTTGTACCTTTTTAAAAATATCAGAGAATCATGTCTGTTTTTAAAGAAAAATAAAAGCCATAATAGGAAATTCAAAATGTTCAAAGCTTTAAAGTAATAAAACAAAATTTGTTATTTGTTGATATTCTGTGCCATAGTTAATAGTATTATTCAGATCCTTATTTTAATGCTGCAAAACAACCCAAACCATGACACTACCACCGCCAAATGTTTAACCGTACTATTATTTTTGTTTTATTAACAATATTTAAACTATTATCTTTGATTTTATCTCTTTGTATTGCTCTGTTGAGTATAAATTGTATAATATTACTACTGGAAGTTCCCCTAGACTGCACAGGAAGTGCTACAGCTAGTTGCTGTTGCAGCCTCTATTTGTGCTTGTAAATAACCTTTATGCAAGTTAGTGGTGGTGTAAAAGTTTATAAAACAGCATTTATATTAACGTAGTATTTCTAAAATCTGGTGGTGGTAGTGTCATGGTATGGGCTTTTTTCACTGCAAACAAAACCTTACAAGAAATGTATAAAGTTTTAATTAAACAAACACATTAGGTATGAAAAGGATGAAGTGTTTAATCCTATATGAAGTGTGACCTTTTCAGTGTTACCCTTTTAAATTTACAACTTGTTCTGACTCCACAGAGCCCTCAGGGATCTTCGTTAAGAGCATCACGAAGGACAGCGCTGTGGATCAAGACGGACAAATTCATGTTGGAGACCAGATTATAGCTGTAAGTTCACTCTTTGGTTAAGAGAAATTTAATTTTCTGTGAAAGTACTGTCAGAACGCTGTGCGCTGAATGACATTGATTTATTTTGCAACAGAGGTCGAAACTTCGTTGTTAAAGCTAAAATAAGCAGGATGCTAGCTAAAAGCTAAAAGAAGATGAAAACTTGCTATATAATCAAGATTCAAAAGGCTAGCTAGAAGCTAAAAGTACAAAAAAAGCCTGGCTAAAATCTTAAAGTAGCAAAAAGCTAGATAAAAATACTAAATTGCTAGCTAAATACTAAAGGTAGCATAGTGCTAGCTAAACGCTAAGTAAAAAAAAGGAAAAATTAAACTAGCAAAAGGCTATGTAAAAATATCAGTAGGTTAGCTTATAATTAAAAGTGTCCAAAGATTAAAGTGTTCAAAGGTTAGCTCAAAGCTAAAAGTATCAATTGCTGGCTAAAACCTAAAGTAGTAAAAAGCTAGGCAAAAATATCAATAGGTTAGCTTATAATTAAAAGTGTCCAAAGATTAGTTCAAAGCTAAAAACTGCCAACAGAACCACACTGCTAACAGTTCCATGCTGCTGTAGATGTTTTTATTTTTCACTTTCAGTGCTTGGTTTTGTACTTTTGTTGCATGGTTTTGGTATTTCTTGGTTGTTGTTGTTTTTGTTTTTTTGGGGGACAAGTCTAAACGCTTATCGTCCTGGGCATTTCATTGAAATGTTGACCTGCCTATGACAATAAACCCAACCTACCTAACCTAAAACTATCAAATGCTTGCCAAAACCTAAAAATAGGAAAAAGCTAGGTAAAATGATCAAAAGGCTAGCTGAAGGTATCAAATAGTTAATAAATCTCAAAAGGCTAGCTTAAAGTTAAAAATATCAATGCTAGCTGAAAACTATAAGTATCCAAAGGTTAGTTTTAGTATTCAAAGATTAGCAATAAGCTAAAAGTATCAAATGCTAGCTAAAACCAAAAAGCTAGATAAAAATATCAAAAGGCTAACTAAAAGCTAATGTAGCTAAACAGAAGCTAAAAACAGCAAATGAAAACAAAAACAGAGGAATGAAAATGAATCTTTAAGATTTTCAAGAGAATAATGTATTTGAAGGGATTGTTGAGACTTATATGTATTTTCTTGAGGAATTTTACTTTCATCTTTTATCTTTACTCGTTTCATCTTTCCACGTTTCCTAGGGTTGCTGCATGGTGCCTTTTTTTGAAAAGTATAAAAGTTACAAAAACCAAAACTCCTGAAATAATCTGAAATTACCAAACATACGCAGTTATAGTTGGCTTTCAGACAACGTGGACAAATAAAAGCAGGAATTCAATAAGTGAGCGCTGAGTTCCCGTTCACACAAACAGATTGAAGTTGTGTGGAGGCAAGTCTGCATAGTTTTGAATAATTCATAATTACTTGACAGAACGAAGTTTGTATTCTGATCATGAATATTGTAAAGTGTTTCATTGACGCGTTGAGAAAGTATGTTTTTAATTTTAACACTAAAACACAATTAGAGTGTAATATTTTTAGTTCTAACTCCTGTGCGGTTCTTCTCTGAGTACGTGCTCAAGAACTTTAATAGTTGTAATTATTTTAATTCATCACTGACCTTAGCGGAGCTAATTAAGTAAGTCGGGGACTACTTGTGAACAGCATTGTGCTTTCTGTATGTCCTCTGGTGATTACAAACACTTTAATGTGAATTGAATTTCAATTAAGAATACATTTCACATTTTAGCACTTTTTTAAACCAAACCTTTGATAAATGAGATAAAAATGGTTTTCCTCTGCAGGTGGACGGTGTAAACATCCAGGGATTCACCAATCAACAGGCAGTGGAAGTGCTCAGACACACCGGCCAGACGGTCCATCTTAAGCTGATCCAACGGGGCTTTAGGCCTGATGGAGTCCCTCCCGCCGGACCCCCCGGTGTCTCTGTCTTGTCCTCTTCCGCCATCATCCCCACCACCACCGCTGTGATGGAGATGGAGCTGGAGAGGAAGAAAGCAGAGGAGCCCGTTGAAGGTAGGATGGGTACATTTATTAAGAAAAACATTGCAACTACTCACGGGTATAAAAATGTATTTTTATGTGTGAATGTGGCTCCAACTTTGCTCAAGAGACCTTTGGAATTGGATGATTTTCACCTCGAATGCTGCCCAGCACTTAAAACTGATTTTATTTTTCTAAAGACCACAGTTAATGCAGCTAAATTGCTTTAGCACAGTCCATATTGTTGTGGATGTTATTCCTGATTTAGAAAAATAAAAATTGTCAGGAAACCTTAAGGTGTTTGAATCACAGTCAAAGAAAACACAGTAGGTGTAAAAAGTTACCAAAAAGAAACATGGATTTTCCACAAAGTTAATGTGTCACCCACTTCTACAGCTGACTAACAAATGAGCTGAAGTTTTCATTCACTGCACCAACCGACGCTGAAACAGACGACAGTTTTAAAGGGACATTCTGGTAATTTTTGATCAGAATATCCCAATACGTTTGGTTAAAGTCTAACCAAACGAGGGAAATCAACCATCATGGATTGACTTGATGGTTTTAGATGTGCAGCTAGTGATTACTTTCTGAGAGTTTTATGTAAATTTGTCCCATGGTTCATTACATATTTTGCCAACAGACAAACAAATGAATTAAATTAGCCAATAAAACTCACTGTAGTTGTTAGGAGTCCGTGTTGTGGGACTTCAAAGGAAAAGTTCAGTTTTATCATCATAGAAAATCAGTCTTTCTTAAAACTTTATTGTATAATAATTTAATGTTAACTTAAAAATACACAAACAGAATATATAAAGTAACCGTTTTAGTATTTTTGTATTTTTCATTCATAGAGCTTGGATTAAGGACTTGGCTCTTAGCAGTTAAAGGTTAAACAATAAATCAGCACTCCCAAAACTGGAAGGACATTTTTGCTTTATGATCTTCTGAAAGGCCTCCACTCTTGTTCAGGAAGAGCCTCATAGAACTGTAAGAACCTCAGGGACGCACTTTGTAAATGTTAAGAAAAATCACTTGTATATTGAGCAGTGTTTCATGAACCATTATCCAAGGAGGGCACCCCGCCCTGTCAACAGAAGCGAGTGCCTCGCCTACCTAATCCCCCGTCCGTGACAGACCGCTCCGCTACTTCCGAACGGGGAGCGGCGATTGTATTAGCTCAGACCAAGCGTTAGTACCATAATGCTTCACTACACCGCCCCCACACCACCACCCCATTGACAACTGCTGGTATTACTAACGTAACACTCCGCTACGATCTACACCATTGTTACCATCCCGCTCGACTATTGTAATCTTCTGTATGTTGGGGTCAGTGTGTCTGCTGTCACCCATTTATGGATGATGATGCTGGCTTTAAAATCTTTAACTAGTCTTGCTCCTCCCTACCTTTCTGAGCTGCTATGCCCTTACCTACCTGCCCAGTCTCCTATGTCTGCTGATCAGCTGCTCCTGATTGGACCAAAACCTAGGTGCAATCTCAGATGGGACTGTGCTTTTAGGGTGGTGGGGCCAGAAATGCTGGAGGAACAAATTGCCTTTGGATATTAGACAGCCATCTTCCTTAGCTGCTTTAGAATGTCCACTTCTGTTACTTTTTAGATGCTAATTTTATGGTTTTATAGTTTTATTCCTGTTATTACTTTTTGACTGTCAAATTTGCTTCCCCCTAAGACACAATGATACATGCTCTCATGCTCTATTCAACCTCTGCTTGACTGCCTGGCTGACATCAGGGACTGGATGGCTTTAAACTTCTTAAGTTTCAATGAAAAGAAGTCAGAAGTCATGTTGTTCCCTCCCAACGACACGATCACAAACCACTGCATCGACCTCTCCGCTCTAACCCTGTCAGAAAAACAAAGAGTCACTAATCTGGGAGTGATACTGGACCCTTCCCTGAAGCTTAACAATCATGTAAACATGATTGTTAAATCATGTTTCTTCCAACTGAGGCGGCTGTCTAAACTGAAGCCCATATTGTCCAAAAATAACCTGGAGACAGTAATACATGCATTCATTACATCTAGGCTTGATTACTGCAATTCGCTCCTGTTTGGTATCAGTCAGACCTCCATTGCACGACTACAACTGGTCCAGAATGCAGCAGCCTGATTTTTAACCAGTACAGGCAAAAGAGAGCACATTACACCAGTTTTGGCCTCACTGCACTGGTTACCGGTTCACTTTCGAATCCAGTTCAAAATACTCATGTATGTCTACAAATCACTGAATAGTTC
>NC_056498.1:26345349-26361667 GCF_014905685.2 Nematolebias whitei | reverse complement strand
CCCCATCTCTCTGATTTGCTACAACCGTATGTCCCACCATGTTCCCTGAGGTCAGCGGACCAGTTGCTCCTCACAGTTCCAGGAACTCGTCTTAAGCGCAGAGGTGACAGGACCTTCACTGTAGCAGGACCAAGACTCTGGAATGAGTTACCTCTGCTTGTCAGACAGGCCCCCTCCCTCTCGGTTTTCAAGTCCCATTTAAAAATTTCACTACTATTCAGTAGCTTTCAACACCAGATGATCTGTGTTTTGAACCTGTATGCTCCACACTGGTTTGTTGTCATTATCCGCATCGTTTTTATGTCTATATTTCTGATTTGCTTCATTTTGTATTTTGCTTTGTGTGTTACCTGTTGTTCTGTCTGTACAGCACTTTGGTTGGCCTTGTTGCTGTTTTAAGTGCTCTATAAATAAAATGGTATGGTATGAATGAATGAGTGCTTACTTGATTTTGTGCTGGACATCACTTTGTTCCTTTGAGGATTACAGTGCTTTATAGACAAAACGGGAATTAAAATTATTTAAATGATTTGTTTGAACTCACTAAAAATGACCTTATTAAAAAAAATTTTTAAAAGACACAGATCTGACAAAAATAACCTTAAATCCTCTCTCATGTTGCTCCAACTCTGAGTTCAGTTTATTTACTAGAAGATCAGCAGGAGAAGTTCATATAAATGTCATGTTTGTTTTATTAGATTTTTTACAATATTGGCAATAAAAAAGATAGACTGACAGTAAACTGAAGAGTTTCCGTCTCCTGCTGTTCTGACTCAACCTCCGGGCTCGTGCAGAAGCAAGAAAAGCTGCTTGCATACTTTACTTAGTGTCAGCAGTGATAGATGGATATGAGAAGTGATTAGATTTGGCAACAGGAAATTGTAGCCCAAAAACCTGCACAAAGACACCAAACAGATGGAAGACATTTAGCAAGCCTTTTTTTCTCCAAACTGTTTAAGAAAACAACAATTCTAGGGTTTGGACTTGTGTATATATTAGAATTTATTAAAGAAAGGAGACACAACATACTTTTATTTGACTTTCAGTGGATGCCTCTCTGGAACTTCTTTAATTTAAAACCAGGAAGTGAGGTCAGAAAATGAAATTAAGGGAAATATCTCTGACTTTCTTCTACTAGGACATTTGTCGTTCAATAAAAAAATACTAAAAACAAGAACATATTTGTTTTAATTTTTCTATTGACATTATCAAATGTTTGAAACCCCTTAAATAAATAAGGGTGGGCAACTTCAGTTCCTGTTGCAAGGTGTTCCAGGTTACAGGAGCTGAGTAGGAAAAGGCCGTTTTGCCAAGTTCATTCCGCACTGAGGGAACGCTGCAGGTAATGATGGCCTGAGAGCGCATGTTGTAACTGCACTGACGGCGTGACATGTGGGAGGAGATATAAGAAGGTAACAAACCAAGGAGGGATTTAGAGATAAAAATGTACCAGTGTGAGAGCCTACGTGTAGATAAGGATGACCATCTGACCAATGAGTACAGAGTGCAGTGGTGGGTACAGTAGTTACAACCAGTTACCAGTTATGAATCTTAGAATGAATCCATGGTAGACAGCATCCAACATCTGCAAGGAGCTGGCAGGGGCCTTCATGTAAATAATGTCACCATAGTCAATGGCTGGTGGGAAGGTAGTGGTTACAAGGCGTTTTCTGGTATTCAGTGTTAAACGAGATCTATTTCTGAAAAAGAAACCCAATTTTATTTTCAGTTTTTTAATCAGGTTTTCAATATGTGGTTTAAAAGAAAGATGTGCATCGACCAAAATTCCCAAGTATTTGTAAAAATCTACAAACTCAATAGGAACACAGTGCATGTATGAGATAGGAGGAAGAGTTGCTTGCACCAACTTTCTCTTGGAAAACAACATCCCTTTGGTCTTGTCAGCATTTAGCACCAGCTTGAGATGGAATAAGTCTGACTGAATGATGTCAAATGCAGACTGTAGAAGCTGGAAAACCTTGGCAACTGTGTTAGCTCAGCAATAAACAACTGTGTCATCATTAGAGATGCAAGGATTTGTCAGGAATGTTTTGACCTACATTATTTATATAAATTGAAAAAGAGTGGGACCTAAAACTGAGCCTTGTGGCACACCATTGATAACCGTTAGGTAGCTAGATGAAGTACCGGTACGTCGGACACATTGCCTCCGACCTGAGAGATAGTTTGAGAACCAACCAACAGTGTGATCTGAGAAACCAATATCTGAGGCAGGATTTCAAATCATTACTATACTATTACTTTACGATAAACGTTTTCTTTTTTCATAATCAGCGAAAATGACATTAAAAATATGTTAAAACTCACAGCTTTACTGCAACATGTTGCTTCTACTGGAAGCTACAGCAACTTGACTAGAACAAACGTCAACCTCTCCGCTCTTAAAGTGGCAGCGCAGATTAATGTTATTAAAACCATTGTTTAATAACGCTCAAAAACCGATTCAGAATCTACCTTGTACTCGATGTGTTGCATCTAAAAAATAAATGTTATCACCACCAACCCTCGGTATCAAAGTCCTGGTTTGTTCTTAAATAACATAAACAAAGACGCCTGTTTTCTGTATACACTAAAAGTGGAAAAAAATCATCAGCATTCCCTTTTATAAATAGTATTGGATATCTAACTTCAACCTGAATACAAAAGTTAGTTGATATTTTGATTAAATTCGCAGTTTCACTGTGTTTTTTTTTTTTTTTTTTTTTTCTGAGATGTGTACTTCCTGTGTGCCCGTCTGTGTCTTCACCGTTCGATGTGTGTTTGCAGTCACCACAGTGGAGAAGCATAACCTGACAACATGTGAAGGATCAGATGTCGGCCCGGCCGTGGATCAGCCACCAAAAGACAAACATGGTAAGAGGCTGTTCAGAGCCGCTGCTCACACATGTGGCAGATAAGGACGATTGTTTAGGACCGCAAAGACGTAAAGACAGTGTGAGACAATGCTGGGATGGGTGCTGAACAACAGCTTAGCAAAATATGTAAAAAATGGTGCATATAAAAGTATTATCAAATCACTTTTTAGTACATATTTTAGGTGCTTCATGATCATTTAACGTGTTTGTATGGTGAATATGGTGCAAAATAATTTTTCATTTTATGCTGTTTTATAAGAGTTGAAGTTGACTCCGTTTGAAGAGGAAGAACTGAAGAAGAAGTGGCTGGAGATCCTCGGTCCTAGTAATGAAGTTATAGTAAGTTGTCCTTATCACCTGATCGTGTGTGCGCGTGTGTGTGTTTTCAGTATTTCATCTGAAAAGCTCCTAAATGATACGTAGTTTGTCGTAATTTGGTGGTTTATCACCTGGTCTGTCAACAAGCTAGTTTTGTTTACAAGAGGGATTTTTATTGGTCTGGAGTGATGTCACTGGGAATTCCAGCCCTATATTTTAAAAGGGGAATTCCTTCGGTTCACAATGATGCCGAACTTTATACGAAGGGATCTCCCATGGGCAGAAAACTGGGCAATTTCCTTGGAAACTAAAAATTCAAATAAAATGATAATTTCTGAAGACATACCTGTTTAAAAAAACTTGAATTTAAATGTAAATTGGGAAGAATAGATGCTGTTTTTATTACCAGGATCGCTAGGTGGCGTCTTTATAGACTGTTTTTATGTAAATCTTAAATAATTTAAAGACGTTATTTTCGCTCATTTTCCACTGCAGCCTGAGCTCACTCTGACTCTGATATGAGGATTTACATGCTGTTGCTGATTCAGTATAATTCTTTGTTTCCTTGGCAGGTGGCTCAGGTGGAGAAGTTCACCGAGAGCAGCGGTCTGGGCATCAGTCTAGACGCCAACAGTGGTCATCACTACATCTGCTCCGTCCTTCCTGAAGGACCCGTTGGTCGCTGTGGCAAGCTGTTCAGTGGGGATGAACTAGTTGAGGTAAACCTTAATTAACATTAAGACTGTTACTGTTGCCACAAGCAACTCAAAATGTGACTATTTCTACTGCCTTCATGCAAGAAAATATTGATCAATGAAACCAATCAAAACATATGAGGACAGTAGATGTTGTATATTATATTTAATAAAGGCATTGTAACCATAACGTGTGTAAATCTTAAAGTGCCAAAAAGTTAATTTAGGCCAGAAGTAAAACAAGACTTTTGAGATCTGGTCAACAAACACAGCTTAGAGTTAAAAACTAAAAGTACTTTCTACTTGTTAAGGTCAATGGTATTTCCCTGATTGGTGAAACCCACAAAGAGGTGATAAGAATCTTGAAGGAACTTCCCGTCTGTGTCTACATGACCTGCTGTAGACCTGCTCCTGATCTTCAGACCAACATGGACACCGTCCAACCAGATTCAGAGTCTTTGTCCACAGCCTATACATTAAAGGTACTGTATGTTTCAAGCAGCTACTGTCCAAAAATCCAACATACAATGACTTTCTTCTACAAACGTCAATAATAATTAGAATCAGAATCAGAATAAACTTTATTAGCATTGCACTGAGATACAACGCGAACATGTACGTACAGTCATCCGAAAGATGGGCGGAGTGCACGAAGCTGCAACTATAAAAAAAGGGACTTACTGTTGTAATAATCTAAGCTGGCAGAATGTTTGGTTGTATAAACTGTATAAGATGAGTAAAGGGAACTGAGATTTGGAAAAAGAAATGCAGACTACACACTCATTAAGAGGAAGAAAGAACCGCGGAGTAAAAAGTAAGCCTCAAACAACAAGTTGTATCAAAAATCGTCCTGAACTATAAGTGACAGAAAGGTCTGGTCATCCTACACAAATATTGTTATGTGTCCAAAGTGTTTTGTGATTGAGATGTGACAAGTTAAAAACAAAAGTTCACTTTCAGAATTTAAAGGGAAAAAACGAGCTAGAATTCTGTAAGAGCATGGACTTTGTTAGCTTGGCTGTGAGTTCTTAGCATTCTGGGACGATTTAAGAAAAAAACACAATCTCTGAAGTATAAGAGACAAACGAGGTAAAAGAAGACAAAAATGCAGATGTTTTGCTGTGTAAATTATATAAGAGTGACATCTACAGGAGTGGAAAGAGTTAGATTGTAAATATTTATAAAAGTTTAGACAGCTAAAGTGCGTCATCACTCTTTAAGTTGAACATTCGGTGGGAAAATCCCTCAAAATCACTAAATTTTAACTAAAAACCACAAAGGGATCAGTTCATTCATGGAAAGTCCAACTTTGTGTGAGCAGTTTAAACTTCAAAAGATTAATTTAAATCCCTTCAAAGCTTTAAAATACATTTCGCTAAGAGACAGAGTTGGTTCAAAAATCTGGAAAACATCAGTTAGTACTTTGAGTTTGTGTTAAGGATGACTTTCAGCTACTACCACACCTCAACAGCTCAACCTTTAAAAAACTAAGAAATAACCATTGTTGTGTTTTTTAAGGTTGATCAGATGTGACAGCCATTTTGAATTGGTTTGATTAATCAGTTGTTGATCCAATACTTAAGGAGTTTTATTTGGTTTCATCCAAACAATCAGATATTTTGCTAACATGCAGCCAAACTGAGACACACAACCTGAACAACAAATATGAGAAAAATGTGGATTTAACACAATAATTATCTTTTTAACGCAGCCTCGTGTTTTCTAAACACGGTTCTTTAACAGTTATTGTCCATTTTACATTCATGCTGTAATTTGAAACATGGCCATGCTAATGACGCTAGGTAACCTAATCATGAGGGGGCACTCCTGCGTTGTAACACATCAACCGTTATTAGCAGAGTCTGACTCTAAAGTTGCTCCGTCTACTTTCTGCACCTTCAGCCGCTTTAAGCCTCTGTGATTATTATGATTATTTTATTCAGATCTGGTTTCAGCAATGCCTCAGCAGCTGCCAATATCGTTTTGCTGAAGATCCGAGACATCAAATATATTATCCCCTTTGGGGGAAGAAGGGTTTTTATCTCTGTAGTTCTATCTGAGATAATGTACTGAGGCCCCAGAATCCCAAGGATATTTCACTTTTAACCACCGCCAGAAACCTGAGCTGCAAACACAGCTACAGGGTAGGAGCCTACGGGCTGGGGAGGAAAATAACGATGGCAGGGTGTTAGATTGTGATTTTAGTTTTTTTTCCTGTCTACAGAATGATATCGAGCTCAGCAGTGTGGTAGTTGAAGACTCAGAGGTGAACACTGTTACTGCGACACAGGATTGTATGACAGAGGAGGCGTTAGCAGCTCCTTTGGCCATGTGGGAGTCGGAGATCCAAAATATTGAGCTGGAAAAGGGAGAAGGGGGGTTGGGATTCAGTATTTTGGATTACCAGGTGGGAATTCTTCAAGAAAACTTGGTGTTTGTCATTTCTCTCCACTTTTTTCATTCACTTTGGATAACTTTTCAACAAAAGATCACTGTTCTTCCACAGGACCCATTAGACCCCACCAAGACGGTGATCGTGATCCGCTCCCTGGTTCCGAACGGCGTGGCGGAGAAAGATGGCAGGCTGTTGCCAGGAGACCGACTCATGTATGTGAACGCCACAGACCTGGAGAACGCCAGCCTGGAGGACGCCGTCCTGGCCCTGAAGGGGGCCAAACTGGGCATGGTTCAGATCGGGGTTGCCAAACCGCTGCCTGTAGGCGCCACTCTTTAAGTTTGATGTGTTTGAATGAGAACGTTGGTGTGGATCGTGTGATAGAGCAAGGCTTTATTTTTATTTTTGATTTATTTATTGTACTCTATGCAGTGTTTCCCCCAGATCAGCTCCATTGGCGGGGCGCTCGAGGTATTTATTTATTATTTTTGTAGACCGGGATGGGATGGAGTCGTGTGTGTTGCCTGCCTGCCAGCTTAGCGCTACATTGCTGTTGGTTTTTATCGACGACTGGGTGGGGGGAAAGGGAGTCACATGTATGTTGTTCTGCCTGCTAGCATAGCGCTACATTGCTGCTGGTTTTTATCAACAACGGGGTGGGGGTGGGGGGGAGTCACATGTGTGTTGTTCTGCCTGCTAGCTTAGCACTATGTTGCTGCTGGGTTTTATAAACAATGGGGTGGGGGTGGGGGGGAGTCACATGTGTGTTGTTCCACCTGAGCTTCGCGCTACATTGCTGCCGGCTTTTGTCATAGGGTGGGGGGGTTGTCACTGTGTGTTGCCCGCCCGGTAACTTAGCGCTACAATGCTGCCGGTAATTATCGATGGGGGGTGGGGTGAGGTGGTAGCGGAGCACTACGTCAGTAGCATTTTTGCTAGCGCGTTTGTATTGCGCTATGCGCTACATCATTACCAGCAGTTGTCGACCGGTGGTGGGGGGAAAGAGTGTTCCGTAGCGGGACACCCCATTTGTATAATGGTAGAGAAAACACTGCTATTAATCCTTAATGCAGAAATTAATTCTCTGCATTTTCTCGTTGCACATGTGAACACATGTTAAGTAGTGGGCTGCCATCTAAGGCACCTGGGGATCAGCTGGGGTGGGGGTGGGGGGGTGAAGGCCTTGCTCATGGGCCCAGAGTGGGGCAAATGAGGGTGGAGGCAGATGTTTCATGTTTTCTACCCACATTTTGATGTTGTTGGTCCCAGGAGTTTACTGGCGACCCTCTGATCACAGATCCACCCTCTCTAACCTCTGCACCACCACTCCCCTGTTGTGTGTTACCCAACTTAGAGCCCAGCCACCACGGCTCAGCTTACAAGAGCTTGAATTTTTCATGCTGGAAAAGGTGGAGGTAGGCTGTGTGGTGTAACGTTCCACCTGTCGTACAGTGAAAAACAGGTGCCCAATCTAAAACGGCTCAGCGTCACGGTTTGTTATTAAACTTTCCAAGGGCAGCTTCCACCCTCTTTACGTGCACCGAGTCACCTGTCAGAATAGTTGTTCCGTCCAGTGGCGTGTTCGTCGCTCCTAGCTCTTTGACCGTTATGTTTTGCTAAAAAAAAAAAAAAACCACCCCAGCTTGCATTCTTTCTGCTGTAGAGCTATTTTATCTTATTTATTTATTTTGCTCGTATTGAATCTGCCTTGGGATTACTCAGCGAGACCTCTGGGCTATCGGGGGTTTGCTGGATTACTGAGCAGCAGGAAGCTCTCCTGCAGGATGTGGAATGTACTTCTGAGGGGTATTTTGTTGTATTGCATTTCAAAATTGAGTCTGATGTGTGTAATCCTCCTAATGTGCCTGCTTACTTTTCATGTATATCTATCTGTCTGAGCTGCATGCTATATACATCAACACCGAGAGCTCTTACTAAGCAAAAAAAAAAAAAAAAACCTTGATATCTTCAACAGCTTCTCTGCTAAATAGATTTTCGTTTATTTATTTGATCTTCTGTTTGACCAGTTCATTTAATCCAACACTTGCTTTCCATTTCCATTCCATACTAACTCATGCTAAGAGTAGAGTTTTAATTCAAGCTGGAGACACTGAAAGACTTTCTCCACTTTCCTAGGGAATATGTGGATATTCCCACTCTCCACACCCATATGGTGAGCAGGAAATAACCCCATCATCCACCATCATCCATTCATTTGACTTCAGCAATATTTTGGTTGAAGAAGGAGAGGAGGAAGAGCTGACTGAGGGCGTCCTTTACCGAGCAGAGCCGGCATTGGTTAGTTAGCGTTTGGGAAAACGTGACAAATCGGAACACCAAGAGTGGAGCAGTTAGGGATGTGTTTATGCTGTTTTAACTGTAAAATGTTAATAATTTGTGAAATTGGGATTATAGACAGATTCTTTCAGTTTTTTTGTAGCTTACAAATGAATTAAAGCTGAGTGTTTTCAGTTCCTGTCGTCCGTTGTCCCAGATTGACACCAGTGACGGGGACCTGTCTGACGAGAAGGCGCTGTTGGATCACACCTATTCTGGGATGGAGGACGACACGTTCCAGGCCTCCATGATGGCGCTCCACGGCAGCAGCTGCAGCGTTGACTTGGATTTCCTGCACTCGTCCACACCAAGGGTAAACCAACATTTATGTTTGAAAACAGCTGGAACCAGTCGTTCTGGACCGATTTTATTAAGATTTTTAAGGCCGATGCCAATAAACTATTTTTATATTGCTCTAATCTTCTGATTTCAATTAGGCCAATTCTGACCTCTCTCTCAAAACCTAAAATTTAATGGAATATTTTTTTTTTTATTTTTTTTATTTGTGGTTGAACTTAACAATTGACTCTATATTCAAAATAAACTACATCACTTCATGTTCCTTTTAGAAAATCTGAACCTTTTTGTGCTTCGGACTTTATTTTAATCACTTTATAGCCATTAAAACTGTTAACTGAATGAAGTGACGAATTTGAAACACCCTCCAAGTCTCGCCAAGTCACACAGAAGTCATGTCAGGGCACTGAACAGAAATATTCACATGCATAAAAAGCCAGTTAAAGTTATCTATCTAAGGAAGCAAGCAGATTGTGTTGTCTTCATTTTGTCTCGGTCTCCCATCCTGAGCAAGCACATTGGCAACAGTGGAAAGGAAAAACTCTCCTCCAGTAGAACCAGGCTCAGGACAAGCAGCCATCTGCTTCGACTGGCTGGGGTTTGAGGGGAACAGGAAGGAGAAACAGACACAGAAAGGCAGGTCCTCACTAGGAGGAAAGACCAACAAAACCTGTTAAGATACAAATAATTACAAATGCAAACTATTCATTTGAGGAAACATGGTCAGTTTGTCCAGCAGCAGTCTAAGCCTATAGCAGCATAACTAAGGGATAGCTCAGGAAACCCAAGCCAGCTATAGGATTTATCAAAAAGGAAAGTCTTAAGCCCAGTCTTAAAACTGGACAATGTGTGAGCCTCACGGACAGAAACTGGAAGTTGGTTCCACGAGAGAGGAGCCTGATAACTGAAAGATCTTCCTCCCATTCTGCTTTTGGAAACTCTAGGAACCACAAGTAACATGCAGTTTGAGAGCCAAGTGCTCTGTTAGGAAAATATGGAACAATAAGAGCTGCAATATAAGATGGAGCTAGGTTGTTGAGGGCTTTGTAGGTTAGAAGTAAGATTTTGAATTAAATTCAGTACCAACTTCCATTTTAGTTCCTCTGTGTGTCGTCTCTGGAATGCTCACCGCCCTTGCGCCCCCCCACCCCCGAGGAATGGCAGCATCATTATGTGCTCGTGTGAGAGATTTGTTTTCATTATCATGCTGTTGACCTTCAGCCAAAGATTAAGAGCACGTTAGGATTTTTTTTGTCTCCAAACCCCATGTGTCATTTTTCACCACTTTTTATTGTCTGTCCAAACAGGTCTCACTTGTAAATGAGTGTTCAAGGCTCAATGTGATTTATCTGTGTAAATAAAGGTTGAATGAATGAATGGTGTGTGGCTGTATCCAAGTGTAAGAAAGGTTCCTGTTATAAATTGGTTTGCCACGTCTAAATTTTTATATTGCTTGAAAGTATAGTTCCTTCAAACGATTGGGGTGGCCAGTGGTTAATCTATGATGGCCAAGGCCTCCATTGGTCCCCGCCAAGGCTCCGACGTTTCCCCTGGTGGTGGATAAAATTGCTCCCTCCACTCCACAGAATCTGTCACTCTGCTCCTCCATGGCCAAACAAAAAACCCTCCTCTGTTCTTATTCCAGGTCATGTTTGTAAATGAGAACCAGTTCTCAAACATTTCACCTGCTCAAATAAATACACAGAGCACCTCCTACCTACTTGAATATCTTGTATCAAAAACATTCAGGTTTCCTTGCATTCCAAAACTACAAACATTCACTATTCAAATCCCTCAGCAATTGGGGGGGGGGGGGGGGGGTCATTGGCATACTGCTTGTTTCCTCAGTAAAACTTTATACACCCTACACGTACTGGTACTAGCACAAATTAGCTGCTTTACTATGATGTGTTCAAGAGTTATGATAGTAAGTCAGATTTTTTAGCTTTTCTTGGTCATTTACTGGAGTAGCCTGCACATCATTCACCAGAGAATCGTGTGATCCACATTTATTCCTGATGCTGTAAAGAAAGTTTTTTGTTGTAGTTGTGATTTGTGCTAAAATGTGTAATTCTTCCCTAAATTCAGCTAAATACAGTGAGGTATACAGCATGTTGTTTTTTGTTGCTGTTCTTTCACCTCATGACTTTCTATTTTTATTTTAATCAATAATTATTATTTTTTGGTATTTGAAGAATGTGCCTTTGGTGCCACAGAAGTCACAGCTTTCTAAATAAATGTTAAATTATATAAAATCAAATAAAAACGAGCTACGGTCAGGCACATTTTTATCTTTCCCTAAGGTCAGCGCTGACTTTAGCTGCTGCTCCTTTTACATTATTTTATATTATAAGGCTGAGCCTAATCTGTTGCATTTAACAGATTTTAAACTTTTGTGTTGCAGCACACAAAGCAGAGTTTATGTATTATCACTAAAAAAAAAAAATGTTTAAAAGTCTCTTGTTGAGGTCAGATATTCAAACTTTATTGATACAACCTTGAGAACCAAAACATTTTATTTCCTCAGCTTTTGCGTTTTATTGATAAATACTAACACGTATCTTCATTTTGTTCCACGCTTTTATTACATAGCTACCTTGTTATCGCTCGCTGCCGTGAAAGGCAGGTAATCATGTATTTGGCTGTGACATTTTTGCCATCTGTTAGCAAAATATCTCATGAACCAACAGACAGATGTTATTGAACTTTTCAGAAAGTAATCATTGGATGAACGATTCAAGATGGCCGCCAGGGCTGATCAACATTATCAAACACAAAAATGGATTCCAGATCAGTCAGTTTTACAGATATTGAGCAAAGATTTGTCGTGTTACTACTTGAGTCGTTCCCTGCATACACTCCAAGCACTCAGCAGGTTAAAACGTTTTATTTTAACTGTGGGAGTCAACCTGTTAGCAAAATACCTTGTGAACCACTGGAGGGATTTTATTGAAGCACCTAAAGCAGGGGTGCCCAGACATTTTTATTATGCGAGCTACTTTTAAAATGACCAAGTCAAAGTGATCTACTATAAGGCCCTGTTTACACGGGAACAACCTATGAAAACGTTTGTGTTTTTTCAATGTTTATTGGGGAAACAAGAAATTAACGAGTTTACATGAAAACGCTGTAGTTTCCATTTCATTCTTGTTGCCAGATAAGAAATTATGAACTATATTACTGTCACTTTAAAATGATAGTATTTTGACCTAAACTGTCACATATACTGAGTAAAAATAATCTAAGATGAGGTGTGTGTTGTGTTTGTTGAGCATGTGCACAGAAAAGGAGGGGGCAAATATGACATTTTACATTTATCTGGCAACCCTGACAGGGCTCATCTACATTCAATGTGCATGCAGCGTCTGCTTGACAGTTACGTCCAAACTGCTAACACTAACGTCTCTTTGGACCTAGGATGTTGTTGGTTTTGATCCTACATGCTCAAAAACAGTGAGCAACACAAAAACACTCTGCCATTTATTATAACTGTAAGTGCAGGAAAACTTTGGACTGCAGCCGCCTGTAGTGACTTCACACTTGCGGGGCATTTCACACCTCCATGGGGAGTTCCCCCAAAAATCTCCACTCTGCCTGTATGTCAATCAAGTGACAAAGTTCATATTGAGGCTAGATGATAGGCTGACATCTATTCTGTTTAATGCCATGTGATCTACCCATAATACCTTTGCGATCGACCAGTAGATCGTGATCGACGTATTGGGCACCCTTGACGTCAAGTATTTACTAAATGTAGATCTACAGCCTCTGCTGTTGTGGAAATTGTGTAATTTGGCTCAACAAAGCCCAGCTGCTCTTGTATTAAAAATAAAAAAAGTATACACAGTATAATGTGGCTTTTAGTTTTCAGGCTGCCAGTGATTTATGCCTCTTCCTCCCCACCACTGATGGTGTTTCTGAGGCTCATTACAAGCTGAGCAGGATGGAGCCTGACTGTGATGAATTCTCCCCAAGTCCATTCATCCGCTGTGCTTTGTTTCCCTCCAGCTGACAGCTCGCCTCGACGTGTTGGACCTGAGCTTCGCAGCCTCGTCGAACTTTGCAGACAACACTCCGGCGTTCTCTTCGGAGAAGTCGGCCTCTTACGCTGCGGCCAGTTTGACGGGTCACATCCCAGCCATTAGCGCCATCCTAAGCTGCTCGGATCAATACTTGGCCCGGCAGCCGAGCCAAGAAGAGCCAGCGGAGCGCTCCGACTCGTACAGCCCATTCTCTGAGATGGGAGGCAGAGCCGCCGTCCAGGAGGCCAATGAATGTCAGATGGAATCTGCCGTTTCATTTGGAGATACTGGAAATACTTTGAAGGTAAATATTTTGAGGTTTGATTTGACAAGTTGTGGAAAAAAAAGTGATCTTAAATACAGTAAATCATTCTCTGTCAGAACCTGTCAAAACTTGGCTACAGAACATTAAGAATGTTTGTTTTCAATTTAATTCTCACGGTCGAATCACTAAACCCACATGTGCCTCAGAGACGCAAGCCCGGTTTTGGAATCTGCTCAAGTGTTTTAATTTACCGCGGTGAATAAACGTGTTGAATTATCGCCTTCAAGGACGCCGGCGTGAAAGAATCTGCCGGAGACGGCGACAAAGCGGCGCTGACCCCCGGGAGCAGCTTCGAAAGGACTATCACAGTTGTCAAGGGCAACTGCAGCCTTGGTTTGTGTTTTTACCTTCACTTCCTTTTTAAATATATTTGTTCTTTTTTATTTATTTTGCTCTCATCCTCCGCAGGAGAGGTAATGAGCCTTCAGGGTTTGAAAGGGGCATTTGGCTTTTTACTTTTGTCTTCGGTTTTCTAAAACTCTCACTTTTGAGGCAAAATGATCGAAGCAATTTGTGGTATTTTTCCACTCAAAGGGTAAATCTTTTGCGATACAAAAGATTTGCATTTCAAAAACTCGCCCAAGGGGCTGCTGCAGGCATAGAAAATACAAAGTTTGAACTTCTAAAACAAATAGGTGTTTAAAATCATCTTTTCATAGCCGAAAACGGTTTCTCTTTTCACTCCGTGAAGGCCTGTTTACATGGCTGTCAATTGGAATATTTTGCATAAAATGTTTGGGGTTTCAGATTCCAGCAAACACTTGTGCCAACTTTAATTCAAGCTCTAAGTATATAATAAGAATATTTTCATAATCTCTTCAAATGATCTTCCACACACTGAGCTGCTTCACTAGAGAGTTGACATTTAGTTTCAACACCGCCTGAATAAAGATAAGAACCTTCTGTGTGGGCACGAAAAGATAGACAAGTTTCCAGATAAATTACTTCACTCCACTTCACTGAAAGACACATTTATGAGTATTTTTACTGTTTCAAACGCTGTTTTGAGGGGCATAAAGCAAACTACAGATTTTTATTTTTATCCAGTGGACATACTTTATAACCACTGACATTTGATAAACAAGCTGAAACTAAGTTGTTGTAGCCAAAATAAATAGAACACTAGCTAATAGATAAATGTAGCAAGTGTCTTGCTAATAGACAAATCAGTGTTTCCCCTACCATTATACAAGCGGGGCGCCCCGCCCCGTCAACAGAACCGAGCGCCCCGTCTACCGAACCCCACCCCCTACCCCCAACCACCTGTCTGCACTGACGTAACGCTAAACTAGCGGCTCGCAAAGCAGGTGCACTAGCTAAAAAGCTAAAGGCAACCTCTTCCTTCATGTTGAACCCTCACGCTGAACGCACCCCCACCACTCGAAAACTGTTGGTACAAACAGCGCAACAGTCTCTCCCCCCACCACCCCCCCCCGCTAAAAAAAAAATAAAAAATCGGTTCAGACAGCGTGCGACTGAGATGTGTGTCTGTCTCTCTCCTCTCAGACACCGTGGTCTAAAACTGTCAGTACAAACAGCGTGCGGCTGCCTCTGTGTCCCCCCCCCCCGTAAACGGGTTGAATAGCGCGCTGCGCAGCGCAGCTTAGGACAAGTCTCCGTTCCCCTCCCCCGGACAAAAATCACGAACGAGATGAGCGCCCCACCATGGCAAGTTATCTAGGGGAAACACTGTAAATGTAGCAAATGTCTTGCTAATAGATAAATGTAGCAAATGGCAAGCTAAAAGCTAATTGTAGCAAATACCTGGTTAAATGTTAATTGTAGCAAATACCTAGTTAAAATCTAGTTGTAGCAAATACCTAGCTTACAGTTAATTGTTGCAAATGCCTAATTTAAAACTAAATGCAAATGTCTAGCGAAAAGCTAAATGTAGCAAATGGCTAGCTAAAAGCTAATTGTAGCAAATACCTAGTTAAATGTTAAATGTATCAAATACCTAGTTAAAATCTAGTTGTATCAAATACCTAGTTTACAGTTAATTGTAGCAAATGTCTAACTTAAAACTGAATAAAGCAAATATCTAACTAAAAGCTAAATGTAGCAAATGGCTAGTTAAAAGCTAATGGTATCAAATGCACAGCTAAAAGCTAATTATAGCAGATGGCTAGCTAAAAGCCAAATGTTTCAGAATGTTAACTAAAACCTTTATGTAACAAAAGGCTAGCTCAAAGTTTAAAGCAGTGAAATTCTAACTAAAGGCACCAAAAGGTTATCCAAAAGTTAAAGTATGAAAAGGCAAGGTAATAGCCAAATATAGCAAAAGGTTAGCTAAAAGTAGCAGAATGCTAGCTCCAAAAGGATAGCTAAAACCTAAAAATTTCAGAATGGTAGCTAAAATGCACCATAAAAAACACAAAAACGGAGCAAGTATACTGAATCAGATTTCCTAGAGAACAATGTTTTTGATAGATTTAGATAGAGCTCCATTTTTTAGGGAAAATATTTTAAATAAAGTTTAATATTTTAATAAGTACAAAAATTACAAACAACAAAGTAACCATCTTCGGCAATCTGTCTTAAAGGCATGACAGTGAGTGCCATGAAAGATGGTCTGGGTATGCTGATCCGCAGTATAATCCACGGGGGGTCTATTAGCCGTGACGGACGGCTGGGGGTCGGCGATCTCATTCTGGCCATCAACGGCGAGCCCACCACCAACCTGACCAACGTTCAGGCTCGAGCCATGCTCAGGAGACACTCCCTCATCGGACCAGAGCTGGGGTGAGAGATGAGCTGAACAACAGTTGTCAAGTGAATGTTTATGTCTGTACATAAAGTACTGTTCAAAAAGTTTGAAACCACCCCCAACTCCTCAGTATTTTGTATCCAAGCAGCCAGAATTTTGTGTAATATTTTTATAGTGGCTTTGAATAATATTTCTCCATAATATTTAATATTTAGGATCTTGTCCATGATAGTCTGTTGGGCAGTATTTTCTTAAATAATGAGGAATGTGGACAAACTGAAGACAAATGAAGAAGGTTCAAGTCTAAAACACCTTCTTAGACCTGGCCCCAAAGTGTTTTGTAAAA
>NC_056498.1:26334920-26345249 GCF_014905685.2 Nematolebias whitei | reverse complement strand
TGTTTCTATATTAAAAAAATATATATAATAATATTTTGAATTAAATATATTTTTTTTTTTTTATATAGAAACAACTAAAGAAATGATTAGCTTTGCTTTTCACTCAACACCTTCTCACCAATTCAACTCATACCTTTGTGGCTAAGAAGCATAGCAGCAGCAGGTTGACTTCAACACCCCATGTCGTCTCTTTTTTAACTCACATCAGTTCAGCTAGAAGATGACTTGGACCTGGCTTGATGTTACGTGGAAGGAACTTCTGTTATATTTGGTATTTTTTAATATAGATTTAGTATACTTTTATAGATTTACATGCTAGTTAGCTAGCACTGTAGCAATTAGCTAGATTCTTTGCTAAGTTGTTTATTGTAACAACCCCCCCCCTCCCAAAAAAAAAATGCTCAGTTACCGAAAGGAAAATTACCGGTAGTAATAAATAAATAAATAAACTTTGACAGACCTTCATTTATTTATTTATAAAATTTATTCAAATTTTAAAGCTAAACAAAACAATTATATATACAATAAGAAATACAATCACAAATAAAATGAAAGGCAGCAAAAAGAAGAAAAAAAAATCTTAATTATATCTGTCCCTTTTTTTCAAACAATAATAATCTTCAGTTAACAAAACAAAATAACTAACTCCTTCTTGAGCAACAATTCATACAAATACACATTAAGCTGTTTCATTTTTTTTTTTTTTAACAAATCAACTTTGATCATTCTCTTAAACATACACATTGATCTGGCATTTTTAACATCCCTCTCCAGATTATTCCATAATCTAATTCCTTGGATTGAAGTAGACCGTCTCTTCAAACTAGTTCTAAATTTCGGTTTCACAAATATCTCTATCCCCTTAAGATTATAACAACTTTCTTTTTTAACAAAATGTATTTGGATATTTAAAGGTAATGTGTTGTTATGAGCCCTATACATAACTGATAAAATACTATAATCTACCAAATCATGGAACTTCAATAACTTCAGTTGATAAAATAATGTGCTTGATGGGTGACTGAGATGCTTCCTGGTAATAATTCTTACAGCTCTTTTCTGTAAAACAAAAATAGGATTTATAATCGTTTTATACGCTTTCGCCCAAACATCAATACAATAGATTAAGTGTAGAAAAATTATTGCATTATACAACATATACAGAGCTTTATCATTCAATAACTCCCTTACTTTGTAAAGTGCTGCAATCGATTGAGCTATTTTTATTCTTACATAATTTATGTGACGTTTCCATGTCAGTTTTTCATCAATGATAAGACCCAAAAACTTCACCTCACTAACTCTACAAATCTCAACACCCTCAACTTTAAATGGAACATCGACAGGTCTCTTTTATTACTGAATAGCATATAGTTAGTTTTATCTAAGTTTAATGATAATTTATTAAGTTTAAACCAAGTTTGTATTTGTACAAATTCTGTCTGCATCAACGCCAACATCTGTTCTATAGCTTTACCCAAACAAAAAAATGTGGACTCATCTGCAAATAGGACACATTTAAGGAGTCCTGACACATTTACCAAGTCATTCACATATAAAATAAATAACTTTGGTTCGAGTACAGAACCTTGAGGAACTCCACTTGCGATATTACAGAGGTCAGATTTTACATAATTTATTTGTACAAACTGTTTCCTATCTTTCAAATAGCTAGATACCCACTGTAGTGCTGGAAGCAAGAGATAAGAAAGTTGCTGCTTGGAAGCAAAATATAAAGAAATGAGTGATCAGTCATGACTTTTGCACGGTACTGTTTGTTGATAAAAGTATGAAGAAATATATTAATCTTGACAGTAGTACACATTGATTGGATGTACCAAAACTAGTCACTTTGTTTGTTGTCTTTTCTGTAAGGTGTGTGGTATAAAAAGCTTCTGAACGTGCTTTTGGGTGATTTTAATGACATAATAAGCAAATTAATGTTCTGTGCCTTGACTCATGACCTGGACTACATTAATGCTGTCCTGTAATTTGACAAATCCTGCTCGCTGAACTAAACTTTGGCAGCGTGTTAGCTTCGATGCATAAAAGCCAACTCTCCACATTCTAGATCTGCTTGTGCACCCGAGGACGATCTGTGCCCGTTTTATGTGTGAGTATGACTAACCTCCACTTCCCGACGGCGCTCCCGGATGTAGCTGCCGCCTCGGTTCCTCTTTGTTCCTGTCTATTTTTTTTTTCCTCCATTTGCTGCCAAACTCATTCACAGTCCAGTAAGAGGTTTATCCACGAGGATTACGTTAAATCAGTAAAGTGTCGGAACAATGATGATCATGAACCAAATTAAAGTGTCTGATGTGGCAAACAGACTGGATAAATCTTAACTGGCTGTCACTTTTTACACCACTAAACTCCAACTTGATTTTCTTTCTTTTTTTTGTCACTAACACCATTAACACTTTTTAAACTTTTATCGCCCGCCGCCACTAAATGGCAGACAATCGTGTAAATTTCCTGTGTGTGTATATTACTTTATGAGACATATTTTAATGAGGCTTGCAGAAAGTTCAGTAATCATCGGCTTGACTTCTACAACCTTTGGAGTCGACCCAGTTCAAGATGGCCGCCACAGCCAGCTCACTTTAGAAAACACAAAAATAGCTACAACTTGGTGAACTTTGCAGATATTGTGCTAATACAGGAGTCCCTCGATTATCGTGGGGGTTATGTTCCAGACACCCCTGCGATAGGTGAAAATCCGTGAAGTAGGGACGCTATATTTATTTTAGTATTTAGAAATATTTGAAGGCTTTATAAACTTTTCCCGCACTCTTACAATGTTCTAAACTCTTAAACCTTTATAATTTTAACAACATACATATATGTACTGTACAGTACTACAAAATTGTGTATGGGTACTCACCAGTGAAGATACTACTACAACTTGAAGGATGAGTTCAGTTTCAGGATTATTTGTGACTTTCCTGCCAGTTCTGTGATCTTAATAGATAGATTGTTACTTCTGACTTTGTGTTGGAAAACTTTTTTTAACCACATCGGTTTCTCCGCTAGTGTTTGCTCCTTCCATTGCTGTTCTTTGAATTTTGTCAGAAAGCAGCGACCGGAAGCACTGTTGGCTTCTGGGCTGTGTGCCGTACTTTTCGGATTATAAGGCACACCGGATTATAAGGCACATTAAGTGAAACAAAACAGTCAGATAAGTCAAACTTTATTCAACCCATTCACAATAACCACATAAAATTGGTACAAGGTCAGTAAGCACAACCAGAATTCATACGTAAGGTGCTTCGGATTAATAAGGCTGTCGATTTTTGAGAAAATTAAAAGATTTTAAGTGCGTCTTATAGTCTGAAAAATACGGTAGTTCTTTTGACTTCCATTACAGTGTAGACGTATTGAAAGAAAACTACAAAATGGCGGCTCCTCGCCAAAGTATTTTTGCTTTGTTTTGTTTTTGTTTTTTGTCCAACTGGTTGGTTTCAGCTCCCGTTTGCTCCGTTAACTTTTTATCCCGTACCGTCCCTATCACTTAAGCAATATTAAAGTTGACAATTGTGTGTCGTGTACAAGCTTACGCCGAAAAACTGAAAAACAGTGAGTCTGCGAAAGTCGAACCGCGACGTATCGAGGGACTACTGTATTTTCTGTGGTTGTATCTCCAACACACACTCCAAGGGCTGCTCATTGATATTTGCTTTTAACTGTCTGTTAGCAAAATATCTCACGAACCACTCAATGGATTTCAGTGAAACGTTCAGAAAGTACCGGTAATCATGGTATGTGCATTTAGAACTGTTGTAACTTTTGGAGTCAACTCGATTAAAGATGGCTGCCACAGCTAACTGAACTTGTCAAACACACAAATTGCTATAACTTAGTTAATGTTACAGATGTTGACCAAACATTTGGTGTGGTGGTAGCTGAGAGTTATACACAATCTGAGCACAGAACAGATAGCGTGAAGGCTTCGTCTCAACGATGGACAAGCAAGGCAGCGGGCGATATGCATTCCTTCAAAGCATGCTACTTTTGTTCCTATATGTAGTTTTTACTTTCCTCACTGCTCGTGAGCTTTTATTGAACAAACTCACCTCCTTTAATATTTCACTGCGATGCGTTTCCCTCTGTCTGCTCTGCATGCTGTCGTGTATAAAAAAAATTAAAAAATCAAGCCATCTGTTGAAGATCCGTCAGCTTCCCTCTGATGTGTTAATGCACCCTCGAGAGCCAGCTTCACTCTGAATTGTCTCGAGATGGATTTGCGAGCGGATGACAGTTTATCACCCGTCCCTTAAAACGAATTAGCGGTCCGCTCTCTCTCCATTAATAATAGATTAAACAGATCTGTCAGATGCGTCCCATGTTTGTCACACGGAAGACGGCTGAAGGCTTGATTTGCTCCGACGTGCACGATGGTAAACACCTGTTTGGAGCAGTCAGACATCAAGGTCCTAAATATAATTCATCAACATCTCACCTTGAGCTCGTTGGAAGGAGAATACGTTTGCTGGAAGGGAAACTACACGTGCTTTTGAGCTCAGGTTGTGCGTAAAGTTTAATTAGACGAACAAGCTTCAGAGTAAAAATGAGTTCTTTTTGTCTCTATTTTTAGTAAATTGCTCTGAGTTTGTAATAGATTAAGGCATAATTGCTACTCGGGTAGGGGAAATGAGTTTCTCAATCAGGATTGTAGAGTGAAATAAATAAAAAGAACGTGTTGATTCATTCATGTTCACCTTTGTGGGTTCAGCATTACTTATGTCCCAGCTGAGTATCTGGAGGAGTACAAGGCCAGCGTGGAGCAAACTAAAGACGACGTCTTCACAGAGTCAGCCTCAAAGTAAGACTTTGTAACACACACTTAATATTGTTTTTAACTCCTACTCATGATGTCATGCTTCTGTCCAGAATGAGTAATGAAAAGAGGCCAGGGTGATTTGTCAATCATTTTTATTTGATGCTTCTGACCAATCAGATTCAAGCAGATCCTCTCCACTATGCAAGTGTTAACATCAGCAACACAGCTGTCTGGGAACTTATCAATTAATGTGACCCATGCTGATAAAATAAGTCCGAATTAAGCTGCGGTGCAAAAAAAAAAATTTTTTTTAAATAAATGAAAATATTGATTTTTTTTTATATAATTAAGATTTGCTGGATTTGATAAAGATACAATCTAACAATCCTACTAACTAAAATAGATCTATCTATCTAATATCTTCATAATCTGCCTTTAATTTGAAGTTTTCTTATGAGTATAGTTTTTTAAATAATAATTTTAATTCCAGTCTTTTACATTTATTTTAAAATTAAACATTTCTGCCGTAGCTCCGGGAAATCCCTTCATATAATGTTTGCCATCAGTGTGAAGCTTAAAGGTTCTCCTTTATACACACACATATTTATATGCGCCACAAGAAGGGCTGTCGTAGCTCGGTGGTCTGTGCAGTGTTTCCCCTAGTTCACTTGTCTTGGAAGGGCACTCGACTCTGGGGGCTTGGTTGATTTGTTGATGGGGGAGTGTAGATTAGCATAGCGGTATGCAGTGATTACTTGCCTTGGCAGGGTGCTCATCTCTTTGGCGATTTTTGTTGACCTGGGGGTGGGGGTTGGGGGGTGGAGACCGAGACACATCTGTGTTGTGCACTGTTTGTACCAACAGTTTTTGAGCGGGAGAGCGGGGGTTGGGAGACGGCTCAGCGTAAGGGAATTGGAGCGCTACCTAGCTGTTTAGCTAGCGTGTCTGTATTGCGCACCGCTAGCTTAGCGCCATGTCAGTGCCGGCAGTTGTCGAAATCTTTGCGCGAGTTAGTTCGCCGTGGCGACCCCTGAGGAAGGGAGCAGCCCTAAGAAGAACGCTCCAGTAAAACTAGCTTGCTGTCAGGACACGTCAATAAACTCCATGTCAGTAGAGAATTTGAAGATAATAATTTATAAATATAAAAAATATCCTTATTGTGGCTAACGCTGCCACCAGTGTGTGCGTTTTTGTGGAAAAATAATGTTTTAAACTGCAAGCTAGCTATTTCTTCTACGTCACCAAGGCTTTAATAACAGTTAATAAAAATGTGAAACTATGTGAGCTTGAACCAACTTTATTTCCTTTCCCCATGAACGTTTTTAGAGATATTTCCAACCTCCCTGAGCGTGAAGACGGAGAGGGAGAGGAGAGCGCCTCGTACAGCAACTGGAACCAGCCTAGAAAGTGAGTGGATCTATCAAAGCCTCTAATGTAATTATTTTAACAGCACCGACGCTGCAGCTTTGAAATGATCATTTGGAGAAGGAGAAAATAAAATCTGATAAAGATGAGATTGGTGCGTTCCTCAGAGTGGAGCTTTTCAGAGAGCCGGGCAAATCTCTGGGGATCAGCATCGTCGGAGGACGGGGGATGGGCAGCCGTCTGAGCAACGGAGAAGTGATGAGGGGCATTTTTATCAAACACATCCTGGAGGACAGTCCTGCGGGACAGAACGGGACCCTGAAGACTGGGGACAGGATTGTGGAGGTAAAGGAACATCAAAGACGTTAGTCGTTTTTCATGTTTTTTCACAAAGTAACAACAACAACAAAAAAAAGCTAAATGTTTGAGTTTTTACTTTGTTGTGTCTGTTTCAGGTTGACGGTGTCGACCTGAGGGACGCGAGTCACGAGGAGGCTGTGGAAGCCATACGAAGGGCAGGGAATCCAGTTTCCTTCCTGGTCCAGAGTATTATCCACAAACCCAGGGTAAGTCTGTAACAGAGCCCAAACAACTACCATTAACTTAAAGGTCACTGCTTACTTTCATTTTTCTCCTCACATATAAGTTTATTGTGTTTTTAGCCGTTTATTGCACTTTCAACACTAAAACGTACAGAAAATGTTCGGCTCCTGTTGTATCGTGGCTCTTAGAGCGGTGAAAGTCTTTCTCAAAGCTTTTATGAGAACAACAACAAACCATGCTCAGCATATTAACCAACTTATCAATTTAAGCTTTTTTAGAGAGGTTCTTATCGAGACCATGTCTACAACATGGTGTGTAGTTTGAAAGTGCCCTCAGGCCTTTAAATCATGACTAAGTAGTTTCCTGCTGGTCTGCTTCAGCTTCAGCGTCTCTGTCTGTTAAATCATTTTTTGTTTGCTGTTAATTTGGAGTTATTCTATCATCTTGCTTTTTCCAACACTTTCTTTCTTACTGAGTGTGAAGCAACTCATAATCTGACACAGAGTAAACAGGAAGTGGCACTCCAGCTGCTAGTTGGCCCGGTAATTAAAAAAAAGGCTGTTAGCAAAAGTTTCGGTATGCTTTAGCTGGGTAAATTTATTACTGTTGTGAAGTAAAGAAGTTACTTTTTTTTTTTTGCAAAACTGCAGTATGAACATTGAGTTGAAAAAGATAAAACTGA
The DNA here is from genome assembly GCF_014905685.2 of Nematolebias whitei. NCBI lineage: Eukaryota > Metazoa > Chordata > Actinopteri > Cyprinodontiformes > Rivulidae > Nematolebias > Nematolebias whitei. The sequence goes on along the minus strand of NC_056498.1, from coordinate 26,337,879 downwards.
GTTGTTAAAGCTAAAATAAGCAGAAGATGAGCTAAAAGCCATAAGCAAATAGCTACTTAAATGCCAAAAGTGGCGAAAATCTAGCTAAAAGCTGAAATAGGCCAAAAGTTTACTATTAAAGCTTAAAACAGTAAATAATTTAACAAGACTAGCTTTTAGCTCAAAGTAGCAAAAAGCTAACTAAGTAACAAAAAGATTACTAAAAGATAAAGACATCAAAAGGCTAGCGAGAAGCTTAAAGTAGTAGAAGCTGAAATGAGCAAAAAGTTTAAAATTGAAGCTTAAAACAGCAAATAATTTAAAAAGACTAGTTTTTAGCTCAAAGTAGCAAAAAGCTAGCTAAAAAAAAAAAGTAGCAAAAAGTTTACTAAAAGGTAACTAAATGATAAAAATGTCAAAAGGCTAGAGAGAAGCTTAAAGTAGCTAAAGGCTAGCTAAAAGCTGAAATTAGCAAAAAGTTTACAGTCGAAGCTTAAAACAGCAAATCATTTAAAAAGACTTATCTTTTAGCTCAAAGTAGCAAAAAGCTAAGTAAAAGATAAAGCCATCAAAAGGCTAGCTAGAAGATAGAAGTAGTTTAGGAAGATAAAAAATAGAACAAATATGTTAAAGCAGATTTCAAAGAAATCAATGTTTTTAGAGGAATTAAAGAGATCTCTATCCACTTTGAAATATTTAAAATATTAAAGTTACAGAAATCTAAAGTCATACCGCCGTCCACTCGATAAGATAAATGTTTTGATTTGTGAAAGGCTGAAATAGCACAAAGTATGCAGAAGTAGTTAGATTGCAAAAATCATACAGTAAAATAAAAAAACAAAATGATTTTGTTGATTCACCTTTTTGATTTACAAAGTTCTAAAATCACGTCCTATCACTATATAACATGCTGAACTCTGGAGGTCAGTTCAGGACCCCCCAGTCCTGCCCTCTCAGTCCTGAACCCCAGTCATGACCCCAGTTTATGGAACCAACGGTACTCTTTATTAGAGTACGAGTTGCTTCAGGCTCACGTGTCTGTTCCTCCACTCGGCTTTCTCAGCCCGAGTCCCTCTACAGCCCGCCTCCATCGCCTGCTGTGGAGAAGCGCTGCTCCACGTTCACATGCACGCCGCATCGCGCACGTCAGGTAATCTGTCTCTGTCTGTTTTGTCTCTCTGATCTGTAATGCATCAGCCATCCATCACCTGTAATCTCAGTAGGATTATCTTTCCTGTTTTTTTTTTTTTTTCGTTTTTATACCCGTGCCTCGCTCTGTTTTAGCCGAGTCTCTCCTCTTTAGGTCCGTCTTTGTCTTTCATATAATAATGTTTGCACTAAAAGATGTGAAGCAGAATTTGAGATTTCTCCAAGGAGAAAAAGAAAAAGAGAAAGAAGCTGATGTTCAGTTCTGGTTCCTATTATACATTAATCCAACTGGAGCTGAGGCTCAGTGCCGATGAAATCCTCATTCTACATTATTTATAGACACTTAACTCTGCAAACCTTACAGAACAAACACAAGCTTCACGTGTGGAAACACACGAAGGCGTGTTAAATTGACATGTTTTGTTCAGGTTTCATGTATGGATTTTCAACATTTATGTGATCACATGTCCAAACCGTTGTGAATTTGTGTGTTTTATTTCTGCAAAGGATGCTAGGGTTTGCTAACTTGTAGGGACGATATTATCGGCATGGCATTGGTATCGGCTAATATGAGCAATAAAATTAAATATCGGACATCGGCCAATCCATCAAAATAACTCACCGATATAAAAGGCGCTGTTTTAGTATAAGTGTTCGAGTGTTGTCATTGTGTTAGAGCGAGTAAATTTCATGAATAAATTTGACATTAAACATAATCCAAGTTATGTGGGTGTTATGAGGTGTTACATAATTTTCAGTCCCCTTTTTGGCATCTGCATTGGGTAGCAAGCCAAATTGACAAAGACCATGCAGATTAATGTATTTTAATTCCACAACAGAGAAATCTATGTAGTCTGTGTAAATAGGTCTAAGAAAGGGGAAAAATATTGGTATCGGTTATCGGCCAAATACAAACCGGATTCCAAAAAAGTTGGGACACTAAACAAATTGTGAATAAAAACTGAATGCAATGATGTGGAGATGGCAAATGTCAATATTTTATTCGTAATATAACATAGATGACAAATCAAAAGTTTAATCTGAGTAAATGTAACATTTTAAAGGAAAAATATGTTGATTCAAAATGTCATGAGTCTAACAGCCTCAGGGTAGAAGCTGTTCCTCAGTCTAGTGGTTCTACACTTAATGCTCCTTAACCTCCTTCCTGAGGGGAGCAGGGCAAAAAGTGTGTGTGCTGGGTGAGTGGGGTCCTTCATGATGCAGGTGGCCCTCCTCCTGCATCTGGAGATGTAGATGTCTGTGATGGTGGGGAGACTGACTCCAACAGACTTCTGTGCAGCCAATTTGATCTTCACAAAACTCCAGATTGTAATTGTTAACATCCATCCGTTATCTTTTACCCGCTTCTTCCATTTTGGGTCACGGGGGTCGCCGGTGCCCATGTCCAGCAATCACTGTGCGAGGGGCGGGGGACACCCTGGACAGGTTGCAAGTCCATCGCAGGGCATTGTTAACATTAAAAAATTTTAAAAATAAAGAAAGAGAAAAATAAAGACCTTATGTGCAAAGTAATGGGGGAAATACCTTAAAAAATGCCATAAAATAAATATTTTGTTGATTAAAAAAAACAACAACACTGATTTGAAGGACTTCTGTTAACCTAATGACAATTAAAAAAAGTTAAAAAAAAAGTAATTTTTTATTTTTATTTTAGGCTGATCTAGCTCTAAAAAGATTAACTGTTTATTGTAAAAAAAAATAATAATAAGAAAGTAATCAGTAAATAAACAATTAAATAAGGTGGTTCCCCTGAGAAACACATAAAGTAAAGGGACTTCCAGGGTTTAAATTAGTATTCGAGGTTGTGTTT
>NC_056498.1:26303060-26319920 GCF_014905685.2 Nematolebias whitei | reverse complement strand
TACAGCCAGTTTCTTCGGATCTGCTGTTGGACGGACTGCTACGAGATCCTTCCTGCCCAAAGCCATCAGCATCTAGAACAACTAATGAAACCAAGATGAGCTACAACAATTAATTTCCCTTTGAGATTAATAAAGTATTTTTGAATTTGAATTGAATTGAATTGAATTTTTACCACCCACTTGCCCTCAGTCAGAATTAGTTCTCACAGCACTATGGGGGGAGCGTTGTGTGATTGGTCAGAACTTTGTGTGCGTGTTTGTTTATGTAAAGTGGCTGTAGTCAGCTGACCACAGTGCAGCGTCCGCTGAGGAGCTGCTGGCCGAGGGCTTGAGAAAATACAATCATCGTAACAACCGTTCCTGTAAAAATGATAAAGTCAAATAAAACTTATAAAGATAGTTAAAGAACTCCTGGAAGGAGGTTGGACCATTTGTTGCACGCACACAGGAGACAGATGTCTTACATCTTGTTGAAGTATAACCAGGCCTTAAGACTTCAGAAACCTCGCAGCTCTTCAGTTAGGGGTGTCGAACTCAGTTACCAAAAGGAGCCAAAAGTTAAAAGCTTTGTCTGAGCCATGGGCCACTTTCAGCTGATACATTAACTCAAGTCAGATACCGGATATCTTTTCTTGGTTGCAGGTTCATGAACAAGAGTTTGATCTGTCTCACCTGACGTTCTTTTACTCTTTCCACATCAGAATCAGTAATGACAGAATGATCCAGGAGTCTTTCTGGATTCAAAGTTATCCAGCTGGCAAGAGAAGTCTAAACTAAATGATGTATTTATCAGTTTTTTTAAGAAAAAACTTAGAGATACAATATTTTGCATTATCATCTTGAGGGACCAGATTTGGACTGCGGCTCTTGAGTTTGACATATGTGATAGGGATAAGGGCCACTCTTTTAAGAACAGTAACGCTCATATTTTGGGCAGAGAAGACATGGTTTGAGAGGGGGAGAGTGAAGGAAGATGAATAGTAATGAGAAAGACTTCAAACAGAGAAGTTTTGTTGTCAGGTTTTAGTTTTGTAGATCCTACAATCCTGTTCCTCAGTCAGTTTCACTCCAGTTAGCACCTTCATGTGTGACCCGACCGGGACAACAAAGACCCCAATGACCCTCAAGATGGAGGGCAGGGAGAGTCATGTGCAGAAGTGAGTTCATCTCACATTAACGGAGCAACTTACTGCAGTTGTAAAGCTTTGAACGCTTCACTTTTTAGTTTGAATTGAGGAAACCTCTCAGATAAGAAGCAAGCTATCTCTTAAGAAACAAGAAAAGAAGTTCTGTCACCATTTTAAAAATCATGATCAGTATTTCTCCAGGAGTTCTAAAAAAATGAGTGGGGAAAATAAAAAAAAACAGCCAAAGTCCAAATAAGAGCATTAAAAAGCCTCCAGAAAGTTGTCTCTTTGGAAGCAAAGTGTAAAGAAGTGTGGATTGGTTGAACACTTTTGCACGCCACCGTGGATCAGCTGTGTTGTGAGCTTTAATCTCTGTGTTCTGTCAGATCAACGGACAAGTTCTGTACGGCCACAGTCATCAGAACGCCTCAGCTATAATCAAGAGTTCTCCGTCTAAAGTCAAAATCATCTTTATCAGGTATTTTTTTTTTTTAAGTAAACTAACAAAAAGAAACATTCTTGGCAAGAGCCGTGTTATATTTTTATATTTATAAGAAAACTAACATGAACCTCAGTTGTAGGGTTGTAAAATATTCACCAGAGGGCGCCATTGTTCCATGACAAACAATTAAATGTGAAGCCATATCAATGACAGTGACATGCAACACATCATTTCTAATGGAAGTTAGAGATTATTGTTAGCTTTTATTAAACTATTTTACTCTTAAAAACCTTTATTTGTTTCCCAAATGGTCTACTTCCTGCTAATTTTATTGTAAACTGTATATTCAGATAAAATCACAGCATGTTGCAGAAGTAGTGAGATCATACCTGGTTTTACCTTCGTCTCTAACAGAGACAGACTATCACCTCAGACTAAAGACAAGTTTGACCTCTGACCCTGGTTTAGTCTTTGCCAGGATCCCACTACTTAACCTCCCACTTAACTCGTATCCCAGTCCTCCTGGGAGAGACTCTTTGATCGGACGGAGGAAATTACCGTACGGTTGTAGAGGAGCAGCCTCTTATGAGTTCTGACTGTGAAACAGGAACACGGAGGCGCTGAACCAGATGGCTGTGGGACCTGAGAGGGAGCACGATGGAGACGCAGAGGAGCCCCACGCCGAGGTACGACTCTTCATCATCATCAACTTTATTTATAAAGCGCTTTAACACCAGCCACAGCTGAAGCAAAGTGCTGGACATCAGTAATAAATAAGATAAGAGAAAGCATACAAATAAAGAACTCTTCTCAGAGAACACAAGTGCTCCCAGTGGCTCCCATCATGCAGCTGTCAGGCTCACGCTGCCTAACTTTGGTTCGATCTGTTTCTCATGTGCGGAAATCAAGCGTCACGTTTTTAAGTTGTAACTGCGATCGCACACAAAGAGCTCAAATTAGTTTGAAGATTATTTCTGGACTGATTCCCACCAACCTAGAAACTTAACAAATTATTATTATATTTACATTTAACTGGAAGTGTACCAGTGGGCAATGAGCTCACCCGTGCCCATATCTTCCACTTAATGATCCTTTCAAAATAAACTACAACGACTTTGGGACGCTCCAAGTTCTTTTTTTTTTTTTTTTTTCCCAAGATGGACGTTGGGCGTAGTTGTACCTAAAAAAGTACCTCAACTAGAAAAAAAACAACTTGACGCGTCACTACCAGGCGCAAGGGGAAGGAAAACGAAAGAAGTTGTGATAGTCGCATTCATTCTTTGACATCTTTCTATTTTAAATTAACTTTGAATACTCAAAAGTCACAAATTGTGGTTTTCTCAATCGCAACAATAAACTACTGTTTTGTTTTATTATTTCATAATTAAATTAAAGGAATCAGAGCCTTGAGATGGACAGTCATAGTAACTTTTTCACGTCCAGACAGTGTTTGATGTGTCTCTCTCTGTGAGAATACCAGCAGTAAAAACTTTATTTACAAGTTTTCTGTATGTCAGTTGTCCAACCCAACATAAAACTCTCCCAACTCGTCTTCACAACTAGTCGTGTTTTTACAACACTGAGACCTTCTGACGGCAAACAAGGACACTGAAACCACTGAATAATGAAAACATGGAGTTTTTTTCAGCACTTTAGTTTCGTTTGCAACTTTTCAGGCCCTTGCACCAGAAACAAAATACACCGATAATGTAGGTGATGTGAAAAATCCAGGAATCAAAATGATCATTAAGACATTGAAGTCAAACATCGTCTGGCTGCTTGCAGCATATTTTACTATCACATCCTGTATGTTTTCACCCTATATAATTGTTTATTTTTATTTTTTTGTAAAGCTTAGTTGTTACAGACACGATTAGGCAGACAAACTGCTCAATTGTCCCGACGTGGAGCGAAGAGGGGACCTGGAAATAAGCTCCGTTTGTCTTGTGAGCTGGATAACTTGAAAACTAAGCACTCTGCCAACTTTCATTTTGGTGTGTAGCTGCATCTAGACCAGGGGTCTGCAACCTGTGCGATAAAAAGAGCCATTTTTGCCACTTTGCTTACTAATTATGATGTCCAGAGCCACAAAACCTGCTACAACTGTGTACTGTCAACTGGTGGCCTGTGGACCACTACAAGGTTTGTTGGAGATGGCTTTTCTGCTAATGGAGGTAATTTTATAAAATTAAAATAAAAAATGGCCAACTATTCTTAACATTTATTATATTTTTACACAAAAGAAAAGACCAGATTCATGTAAAGAAAGAAAAAATATATCATTTTTAACAATTTTATCAAAATTAAAACACTGAACTGTGCATGTGAGTTCTCAATTGTTGAAGAATTAAGTGTCCTACTTTAAAGCATAAAGTTAAAGACAGGCTAAAATTAGGATATCCAGTTACATTTTTAAAGAAAAATAATTTTGTTTACTTTGACTTTGTTTTTTTGTGTTTTACTCTTAGTGTTTTCAAAGTTACTCACCATGTTCCTTCAAAGGAACTTGTCTTGAAGATATTCCAAAACATCCTGGTGGTTTTGAGAGAAAGATCACGCCGAGAGACTGGAAGTCGACTTAAGAAAGTGGCTAAAGAACTACTAGCATGATGTAGTCCACATGTTCTGCTCCTTGTATTTGTACTAACCTTCACATATTTGAAAATGACAGGGAATCTGCTGAAACTAGCCGCTTTCATTGTTTGTAATAATTTAAATAAAATTCAGTTTTAGTTTTAGTTTTGGTCAAAGCCTGAAAGAGCCGCTGCAGAGGAACCAAAGAGCCACATGTGGCCCCAGAGCCACAGGTTGCAGACCCCTGGTCTAGACGTAAGAAAGTTCTGTATCAAAAATTGGGTTGCCATGGCGAAATCCAAGATGGCCACACCATCGGTATGTAAACCGGCCACCCCGATTATTCGATGAAACTGCGCTTCCTAGTTTTTATATGGCTTAAAAGTATAGCTTCCTCGAATAACTGAGGTGGCCATAGATTAATCTTCGGTGACCCCCTGGCTCCACCATTGCACCTGCTGGTGAAATAAGATGCTCCTGCGCTCATCAGGATCCATCGCTCAGCACGGCCTCATACAAGCAAAACAAACCACCTCTGTTGTTCTTCACGGTGTAACTCCCTCCCACCTGCATGTCTCACACCAGAAACATTCAGGTTTACTTGCATTCCCTGTTCAGTTCCAGTCCAGAAAAACACTCATCTTGAAAACGACAAACATTCACTAATAAAATCCTTCCATCGACGAGGGGCGTCTGCATACAGCTTGTTTTTATGGATTGAAAGTGTCTTTGTTAGGTTTGTCTGTTAGATTCTTTGATTGTGCCGCTTTTCTTAAGAGAATACCTTACAGCTCTTAAATGCAGCTGCTCGATTTATTTAACTTTTAATTAGACGTTTTTACTTTTATTTACATCAAATTTTAACATTTTGACAATATGTATTGTAAAAAAATACCTTAAAAAGCAAGATATTGGTTCTAGTTTGTATCTTTTAACCCAGTACTAACTGTCTTCTGTTCTCCACCAGCCAAAACCAACTGCAGCTGACGATGACGACTCTTCAAAACATGCTCACCCCGTTGTAAATGTGAGATGCACTACCTGAACGCACCCCCCACAACCCCCACACACACACACACACACACAGCAGCTTTTGAACCAACACATAAAGACATTCAGAAGGAGGAGGGCCTAGAGGCAAAGCAGTAATAAGAAGGTGTTCAAATATAATGATGATGATAATAATAATAAAAGCACCACGGGGCATGATGGAGAACTTCCAGAGAAACAGACAGGAACTGTCAAGTTTGACCAGCTGCCAAAAGAAGATATGGGAAGTTATAAAGAAAACTGGAAAAGTAAACAAAACGGTTAGTGAACGGAAGAAAGGAACACAGAGGAACTTAAGGGTTCAATTCAGACAATAAGTATATATATATATATTTTTTTGCCTATAGAATCGCCATAGTTCAAGCTTTTTAAAGTGTATTGTTCGATCTTTTGAGTTCCACTGGCACAAACTAGTAGCACAAAGTTCCCCGAGGAGCCAACTACCTGCTGACCTCCGGTCTGTAGAGTTTTTGTTAACAACCTCACGCATACAGTCGCTCATTCATGTAAGGGCTTTAAACTCTCTGTGAACCAAAAATGGAAAAAACTTGGAGAAATTTAAATGATGCAACATGCAACTGGAGATAATACTTGTTAGTCAGACCAGGTTTCACTCGCTGTTGCAACTCTTTGCTTCACACACTTTTATTCTGATACACAAACGGTACGATCTTACTGGAAAGAGTTAATGATAGAATGCCCCCCACCGCAGGAAGATGGAGGACCTGTTGACCAGACCACAGAGTCTGGAGTTGAGATCCAGAATATATCTGAAGTGATGGGACACACTGGAAAGGTATAAAAACCAAACAATGAAGACAGATGTGAAAGTCTTTGCTAATGAAATCTTGTTGTGCAGGAGTTCGATCAACTCTCAGCTGTAAATGGAGAATCGGTGCTCGGATACGTTGTTGAAAAGGTAAGTTGTGTCAAAAAATAATTCTTACAACTTCAAAAGATCTAAGGCACCGACTGCAATATTCCAGATATTTTAGTCCTCCGTCATGGAGCGAAGAGGGGAATTAGAAATAGCCTCCATCCATCTGTTCAAAATCCAAGATGGCTGCCACCATATATGTGTATACGTAAACCATGTGAACTAAATATTTTGAAAAAAAAAAGGCAGCATGCCAACTGCATATAGGCGTGAGAAAGCTCAGTACCGGTATCTAAAATTGAGTTGGCACTTCAAAATCCAACATGGCCACCATCATATGTGTGTGTGTGTGTGTAACAGGCCACTCTTATTATTTGAGACAGCCATGTTTCTAGTCTTCATATTACCTACAAGTATGGTTTCCTCATAAATGAGAATAACGCTGTTATCGGCATGGTATCGGTATTGGCCGATATTAGTGAGTAAATGTCATGAATAAATTTGACATTAAACATAATCCAAGTTAAAGTGTTACATCATTTTCAGCCCCCTTTTTGGCATCTGCATTTGGTAGCAGGCCAAACTGACAAAGACCATGCAGAATAATTTAGTATTTTAATTCCATAGCAGAGTCTGTGTAGTCTCTGTAAGTAGGTGTAGGGGGGGAAAAAAATCAGTATTGTTATTGGTTATCGGCCAAATAAGTTTTAACATATTGTCATATCAGATATCGTCCAATAATCCAATATCGTGCATCCCTACTAAAAACATTAAAGTTTACCTGCATTCTTTGTTCAACTCAATTCAGTTTATTTATATAGCTCCAAGTCACAGCAGAAGTTATCTCAGGGCACTGAACAGAAACATTCATATACATAAAAATTCAATTACCGGTAGTAACATTGTTTTTCTTAGGTTGGGTAGGGTAGCAGGGTGTAGCTAATTCTAGTCCAGAAAAACACTAATCTAGAAAACTACAAACATTCACTATTCCAAACCCTCAGCAATGAGGGACATCAGTGTACCACTTGTTCTAAATAAGAATTTGTTTTCTTTGTTTAACGAAAAATCATGGCTCATATATTCTAACAAACATTGAAGTACCATGTAGTACCACTAGGGGGTGATAATGTTCATTTGAACCACATATTTAACTACTGGACGTCTTTTCTGGTATTTTGCTTCTTATGTGAGGAGATTCCTTAGCTTGGCTAAAGATATTCCCCAAATAATCAATTATTTTTTAACCGTTACATGCCCGCACCATGTTTGGGTTTTTTTTGCGTGTGTGTAAAACTTTACTTTTTCCTCTGTTATGAATCTTTTTAACACTAGATCAAAGTTTAATAGCAAAAAGCTAAAGATAAAGAAAGACAGTTGTAGAAAATGTAAAATCAGTTCCTATGTGGTTTCTTTCTGCGGCATTACGTCAAAGTTTCTTCACAAACGCAAAAAATATGTATTTTGGAAAGCGTTCTGTAAAGTCAAGTTTTCTGGCCCAACACAGCAGAAAGTTTTTGTTTTTAAACCTCTCTGGAGAATTAAAAGAAAGGGCCAAAGTCTGATATGAATTTCCCTGCTGAGTAAAGCTAACGGTCCAGTCAGGCTAAACTTGTCTACACGAGACTCTGTCCTTCTGGTCTCTCCAGTCAACTTGTCCAGACAGAGGGAGCTCAGAGGGACTCTCCATCAGCCTTCCCAGCATGCCAAGCACAACCTCCAGTACCTTAAGTCAACTAGAGGCAGAAACCGTCACAAGTGAGTCGACAGTTTCACAAGAGAAATGTCATTTTCTGTAAAAATAACTTTGAACACTGACCATCAAAAATTTGCTTAAAAGGCAGAAAATGAGTTGAAAATTAATAAAAATTGACTAAAATTATTACAATAATAGCTAGAAGTATCAAAAAGTTAGCTAAAAGCTAAATGTAGCAAAATACATGTTAAAAGCAGCAAAATGTTAGCTGAAACCAACAGGCAAAAGGCAAGCTAAAAGTATCAGCCAGCTAAAAACGAAATGTTAAAAGGCTAACTAAAAGTTTCAAAGGACTAGGTAGAATCTAAATGTAACGAAAAGGCTGGCTTAATGCCAAAAGTACTAAAATGTTAGCTAACAGTATCATAAGGCTAACTAGAAGCTAAATGTAGCAATAGGCTAGCTAAAAGCTAAGAGTAACAAATAGCTGGCTAAAAGTATCATAAGGCTAGGCTAAGCATAGCTATAGATTGGCTAACAGCTAAGAGTAATAAATAGCTGGCTAAAAACATTAAGGCTAACTAGAAGCTAAATGTAGCAATAGGCTGGCTAAAAACTAAGAGTAAAAAAAGCTGGCTAAAAGTATCAAAGGGCTAGTTAGCAGCTAAAGGTAACAAAAGGCTTGCAAAATGCCAAATTTACTAAAATCTTAGCTAAAAATTTCAAAAGGATAGCTAGAAGCTAAAAGTAAGAAAAGGCTGGTGAAAAGCTAAGAGTGACAAAAAGATGACTAAATGTATCAAAGGGCTAGTTAGAAGCTAAAAGTCACAAATGGCTAACACAATGTCGAATGGTAAATGGACTGTGCTTATATAGCGCCTTTCTATCTTATCAAAAATACTCAAAGTGCTTTACACTACATTCATTTACTAAAACATTAGCTGAAAGTATCAAAAGTCTAGCTAGAAGCTAACAGTAACAAAAGGCTGGTGAAAAGCTAAAAGTAGAAAAAGCTAACTTTAAAGTAACAAAAAGATGGCTATAAGTATCAAAGGGCTAGCTAGTAGCTAAAATAATAAAAGGCTGGTTGAATCAACATTCACAGTATGAATAAAACTTCTGCTAACCGGATCAAACAACTGACCGCCTGCTGCAGGTCTCAGCCGCTCGTCCACCCCGTCCACTCTGACCTGCGACCCCGCGACCTGTCCCATCATCCCCGGCTGTGAGACCACCATTGAAATCTCCAAAGGCCACACGGGCCTGGGCCTGAGCATCGTGGGAGGCTGTGACACCCTGCTGGTACGAGACGGTGAATTAGGCTTTAACCTCCTCTCACCAGGTTTATATAAAGGAGTTTGATTAACTTGTATGAAAGAAAGCTCAAATGTTTTAACATTACTGTGACTGTACCTCCCAGATATAATACTTATCACCATAAATTTAGTCTGAAAGAGCTGTGGCAGCTCAGGAATGTAGGAGACGATGTTGTCACAGCTTTCCTCCTGCTGCTGTCGTCCTCTCAGCCCATCCTTTCTGTCTGTTCAGTCAGGCTTAGGGGGGTCAGTACATCTGACAAACCTGGAATTCAACCTTTGGACCCCAAATTACACCCTGAAATGCACAGAAGTTATTTCCCCAAGTCATTCAAAAAACTTGTGTTTTCTCCTTCAATAAAGGTTTATTTCTACAAATAACACCCTGAATAAACACTAAATTGGTGCTTCTTGTCCTTCACATCTTTGCTTTTGTCTCAGGGGGCCATCATCATTCATGAAGTTTATGAAGAAGGAGCCGCCTCCAAAGATGGCCGACTGTGGGCAGGGGACCAGATCCTGGAGGTACCTGTCAGATACGACTAGCGTGGCACGTTTGTCCCAGATGAGATACAAAGAGATGTACCCGAGGAGTTTAAACATTTCTAAAATTTGAGGATCAAAACGTTTGATAGGGGAAATCTAACAGATGAAAGTTTTGTTACAAGCAGCAACACAGCAGTGAAAGGTTACCATAGAAAATTGGCTTGACATGTCAAAATCCAAGATGGCCACCACTGACACCACCATCAACCTAGCTACCCCATCATTAGAGGAAACTATGCTGTCTAGTTTTTATATTGTGTATAGTTTCCTTGGGTGGCTGGTGGGGTGGACAAAGATTAATTTATGGTGGTCAAGGTCACCATTGGCCACCCCATGGCTCCGCCATTGCGCAGGCTGGTCGATAAAACTGCTCTCTTCGCACATTAGGATCTGTCACTCTGCTCTGACTCGGACAGACAAAAACCCTCCCTCTTTTCTTACACACAGTGTAAAAGGCCCTGCCTACTCCATCCGAAGTGGCGAAATCGACTCGTTGATGTAGTTGCGTGACAAAAATCACGTCATTTTGTTCTCGGAACAGCTTCGCCTGCCCCTTCTCGACACAAAGCCCAGGCTGAACTTTTTCTCACAGGCATATACGCCAGTGGTGTTGTCTACATTTTTGTAGTGGGTATACTCTGCTTAGAAACCAAAGTACACATGTTAATACTATGTAATCGTCAATTTATTTTGATTTTTAAACATATTGAACATTTCAAAATTTTTCTGATGCTTATATTTGAATAAATGTACAAGAAACTTTGTACCACAGTTGACTTTGTATTAAAAACATGTTATAGAATTTATAAAACGGTGTCAAAGCAAAACATGTTCAAGTATTAAGTAGTAAGTACAGAAGTATTAATTATACAAAAACATGGTGAACTAACTCAACGTGTCTGTAAAATGTTCCAATAGTGTTGACAATGATACAAGTCCATGTCATGTATCATTGTCAATGATAAGTGACATGGACTCGTATCAATGGGCACTTTTAAGTGGGTATACTGACATTTTCTAGTTTATGTAGTGGTTATACTCCGTATACCTGCGTATTACATAGACTACACCACTTGTATACGCCAAGTATTGTGTGATTGGTCAGATGTTTGTGGATGTGTTCGTCAATGTGGAAATATGCTCGGGCATTCATGTGCACGACTCTTCAAACACACTAAATTAGTCCAATGGTCAAAAACTCCTGGACGGAGATCACGCTGATGTGTACGGAGGAGCCGGACCCTTAACTCCTACCCACATGAATATCTTGCACCAAAAACATTAAGGTCTTTTTGCATTTCCTGTACAATTTTAGTCATCTAGAAATCTACAAACGTTCACTATTCAAACCCCTCAGCGACGGGGGACATCGGCGTACCGCTTGTATGAACACTGAGAAGTTAAATGTGTGGGCTCAACTTGGATGTGTCCTCCCTTTGACCCAAAGCTTTGTCCCAGAGGGGCAGCGTTCAGGACTGGAGTCATTGTAGCTCGCTCAGCAGACCTGAGCTGAAAGGCACCCACCATTATGACTTAATTACCCCCCACTATTCATTTTCTGTCTGAAGGCGATTGTGTTTAGAAAGTAAGGTCAGAGAGGCAAAGTGTGTGTGGGGGAGCACTTTCCCATTGAACAACCATGCCGTTAGCTGCTCTGGGAAAAATTCCTCACATGTCCAAAATGAAAGCTAATGTGCTATTAACCCCTTTTTATTGTGGTAATAAACAAAACTGGTGGACTTCAGTTAAAGTGGCTACTTGAGTTTCTCAGAGTTGTGCAGGGAGGGGGTCTCTGTGGTTGTTTTGTTGTCTTCTGACATCTAATTTCTGTACATCCATCTCTATCGCCCTCAAACTGTTTTGGCATAAATTTAGGCTTTTAGCACTTTTTATAATCCTCTTCCTGTGATGTACGTCCACATCTTAAGAAAAAGGACAGCTCAGCTGTGTTGTGACATGCCAGGTTTGCCTTGAAGAGTTTTTTTGTGTGTATCTCATAGGTAAACAACATCGACCTGCGAGCAGCCAGCCATGACGAAGCCATCAACGTGCTGCGGCAGACCCCGCAGAAGGTTCGGCTCACGGTCTACAGGGACGAAGCTCAGTACAAGGAGGAGGATCTGTGGGACTCCTTCACCGTCGAGTTGCACAAGAAGCCCGGCCAGGGTTTGGGTCTGAGCATTGTGGGGAGAAGGTGAGAGATATTTACCGTTAGCGTGATGGTTAATGCGTCATTGCGCAATAAATGGGACCTTTTATTTGTAGGGCTGGAAGAGCCGGTACAGATGAAAAGATCCAAGCTACTTTCTTTCTGGTATCGGATCCCAACATTGGAGTTTAAATATACCAACACCGGGCTGGCACAGTATATAAAATAAATATTATAGGATTATAAATGTTCACAGTATCAACCGTGAAAAGGTCTGAAAAGACTGATAAACCCAAATCCATCATATTCCATGTGTCATACATCAAGGGCCATTCAACGCTCAGTGGGCAACAGTTAATAAAAGCCAACAACTTAGACAATCCAGCACTTTTTGTCCTTATCTAAATTTAATTTACAATTTTAAATCCAGTTTTATTTGAAATTAATTCATTGTCAGATGGACTGAGTTGTATAGTCCTGTCATAGATTATGTAAACAGTAGTCCCTCGATATTTGGCAGTTCGACTTTCGTGGACTCACTCTTTCACGGGTTTTCAAAGTAAGATTGTACACAACACATGATTGGTGATGGTGAAAGACAGACCCCGCCCCCTCCTTTCTCTTTCTGAGGCGGTCTGTCTGTTCACCAGATCAGATGAATAAATGTAGAATATCAGAAAAATAAGAGTGAATCAGTTTTTAAAAAGAGAGAGTGGCTGAGCGCGGCTAAGTGAAGCTCACTCAGAAAAACGACAGACCTTCTCGCCCCCTCCTTTCTCTTTCTGAGGCTTTGTGACAGAGAGCCTCAGAAAGAGAAAGGAGTGTGCGGGGGGGTGGGGGGGAGTTTGTCCTATACCTGAGTGAGCTGCACAAGCGGCATGGAGTATTTATTTAATATAATCAAGCGAGACCCGAAACGAGCTTTTGGCACAGCCCAAAGCAGGCCAGGCCACCAGGAAATGTCCCGGTGCTCCCAATGACTAGTCCATTGTCGAGAGCGTTGAGAGAGTTTAGAACATTGTAAGAGTGTGGGAAGGGTTTGTAAAACCTTAAAATATATATAAATACTAAAATAAATATAGCGTCCCTACTTGGTGGATTTTCACCTGTCACGGGGGTGTCCGGAACGTTAACCCCGCAATAAGTGAGGGACTACTGTATAACATCACCACTCCGACAGACAAATTTGTTATATTAGTTTTTTTTAACTTTCTCTTACAGATGTTTTTTTTTCTGTTTTAAGATCTAGTTTTATTTTAAATGAGCTCACCAGTGGGCCAGGTGTGGCCTCAGGGCCGCCAGTTGAATAGCCCTGCTCTACATACTGCTAATAGAGATTTATGGACACTCCATGTCCACTCCTGATTTAGATTAAAGTTGCCAACATGGCAAAGCACACAGAATTGTGAGGATTAGAAGGAAAGAGAAGAAAGAAAGTGAGAACTGTGTGGTTCTGTCACGACTAATGTAATTATTACAAAAGTCTAAAATTATTATTATCATTTCGTGTTTTTCTAATATCCCATAGCTGTAGTTTATAATTGTTTTTGTTTATTTCATTTGGATGTGTTTGGTGAGGTTGTTTCATAATGAGACTGAAGTCAATCAAAAAGGCATTTAGAGTTAAACTGCTGCGATAAATCCAAACTTTGAGTTTATTTATATCACAGGTAAAAATACAAGAAGCAAAAAAATGTCACATTCGCCCACTTGTCTGTTCCAGACTCTCTGAGGTGGCAAGTCCAGGTGATGCTCCAACTGTATCGTCTTTTCATATTTATATATACTTTGAGTTCACCCCTTTCTTTCCACGAGTGGTTCCACTTCACTTCAAACTCTGGTCCTCTACCAGAACTGGGAGCTTCAGGGTTCTGCTCAGTATCTGCAGGAGCCACTCCTCCTGTTCGGGGGTCATGATCCCGAGCGCTTCAGTGACCACTGAAACCACTGAAGGGCTTGACTCTCCGCATCTTTAATTCTTTAGCTTCTCCTGCTCCTCCTGTTTGACGGTCACCTCTGCTTGGTTGTGGTGGTGCTGCTGACTTTGGAGCAGGACGTGCGGGGTTCAAACCTCGGTGGAGCCAACCAGTGACCTCCGTGTGATGACTGAGAGACCGAAATGATTCAGTGCTGCCTCAGATTAAGTCAAGTCAAATTTATTTATAATGCACATTTAAAACAGCAGCTGGTACCAAAGTGCTTAACAATAAGATCAATGCAGTAAATACAAATAATAGGATGTGACTAAAAGCATAAAAAATTAAACACAAAAACAATGAAATAGTAAATCAAATCTCACTGTGTTAATAAATGTCTGTGAAAACAGGTGTGTTTTCAAGAGAGATATAAAAGCAGGGAGTGAAGTAGCCTGTCTAATGTTGAGGGCAGATTGTTCCAAAGTTTAGGGCCAATAACTGAAAAAGCCTGATCTCCTCTGAGCTTCAACCAAAAGTAGCTGGTCAGATGGTGTCAGCGCCCAAGAAGGAACATATGGTTGAAGTAGGTCAGCGTGCAAGGCCATTAATGCACTTAAAGGTCAACAGGAGAATCTTAAAATCAATTCTGATACGCACAGAGAGCCAGTGAAGGGAGGACAAAACTGGTGAAATATGCTCAAACCTACGAGTTCCTGTTAATAGCTGAGCTGCAGTATTTTGGACAAACGAGACGCGAAACAAGGTCTTCATCAGATGTTATGGAGAGAAGTGGGCTCCTGGTTCATCAGTACGCATTTAAATAACCATTAATGCAAAAACGTTTTTAACCTCAAGCCCAAACCTCATTGGTTTAGTGGAAGTACTGGCTCCCTATATGATACTAACTGTTATCGCATACTTTGGTCTCAGTGTCGTAGACTCGTATTAGATACAAGGAATGTAAGAATTATTTGTAACTGCAGTCTTTCTATTTTCTTTTCAATGCAGATCGAGGGATCACAGGTAACCATCTGCTTATTTATATAAGATGTTGAGGAAGCTGCGCAAATAATGAGAAGCGTTAAAATTAGTGACTTACATGCACTAAAGACAAAACTCACAAATGTGTGGGTTTTATTTACAATACGCATAAATGTGTGCCTATTTCTTGTAACCCTAAATTTACTGTATATAGGAGTGCAAATGTTTATTGTGAGATCCAAAAGGCTGAACAGCAGCTTCAGTTGTACGCTTCTGCCTTTCTGCTGCTCATGTGCAAAACTCTTAAAAAGCCATAAAGAATGGGAACTGCTGAGGCGACCTAAAAAAAGAAACAACGCCTGGTTGAAAAGGAAAAGTGTGAGGTAGCACTTAGTGGTGAGGAGCTGTGACAGCCAAGTGTCTCTGGCTCAGGATGTTGAGTTGGATCAAGCTGCGCCGCTTCACGGTGTCTGATCGTCTTCATCCACGTGGAGATTGACGCCCGAACCGTGCATTTTGGAGGAACAAGGTTTTAGTGATCCATTGGTGGCGCTCCTCAACAATTACAATTTGTAAAAAATGCTCTGAATCCTTGGTGCGATGCTAATCGGCTTCATTTCTCCATTTTATCCACCAGGAGCGACACGGGGGTGTTCGTGTCCGATGTGGTGAAAGGAGGCCTAGTGGATGCCGACGGTCGGTTGATGCAGGGCGACCAGATTCTGTCGGTCAACGGGGAAGACGTGCGGTCGGCCACTCAGGAGGCCGTTGCCGCCTTGCTCAAGGTGGCTCAGCTCAAACAGTAAAATCCTGCCTTGGCTGAGCAGCTGGGTTTAACGCTGACCCTTGTGTTGCAGTGCTGTGTGGGACCAATCAAGATCGAAATGGGGAGATTTAAGGCAGGCCCCTTCCACTCTGAAAGAAGGTTTTCTCAGAGCAGTCAGGTGATTCAGCTCAACTTTAACATGGACTGAGGATCCATTTTCTTCAATTCCCTGACATTAAACAAGCTCTTGATGTTCTGGTTTCAGATTAGTGACACAGGCAGCTCCAAGGTGGCCCATCTCTCTGGTTTGGACTCGGGAAGTCTTCATGGCGATTCAGACAAACTAAGCAAAAGTCCGGAGCGTAAGGGCTATAAGACTGCAGATATTCACCAACGATGGTCAAAAGCTACAACGCAGAGTGACCCATTCTAAGCCCAGTTCTTTCTACCACCCTGACAGCTGCAGAGCACCAGGACATCAGAACTGTGGAGCTCACCAAAGGTCCCGGTGATTCTCTGGGCATCAGTATCGCGGGTGGACTTGGCAGCCCTCTGGGGGATATACCCATCTTCATCGCCATGATGAATCCTGCTGGCCTGGCTGCTCAGACGCAACTCAAGGTACGAGATTCACGTCTCTTCTTGTGGAATACCCTTCTCCTTCGACCTTCAGCAGAGTGTGAAAACAAGGAATTTGCATATTTCTAATTCTTGTGTTGTTTGGGTTAAGGCAGAAAATCTCAGTTATGCAGCACATAACTCCAAAGTTACGTGCTGCATAACTGACGGTCTCAGAAGGTCTTCAGCCTTCAGCCTTTAGGCAGCGGCCTTCGCTCCGACAATAGCACTCGCCAGGGTTACTAAAAATATCTCCCTATGCAATATGTGACATACAAGTATTTCACTGTCAGGAAAACAGAACTTGAAGAACAATACAATACAATACAGTGCTGTAGTCCTGGTTTGAGCTGATAAAAAAACCAACAGAAAATGTTATCTAAGGAGCATTGTTGTTACAGGACTTGCAATGCCTCATATGCAAGGTATTTAGTTGTTGTCTGCCTGTCTGACTTGTAATATGTCAGGCGCAGTAGGCTGTAGTTCACCAATCTTTATAATTCAACACAAACAAATAATATGAGGCTAAGTGGCAGGTAATATTTTAAAAACACTCAAGATCACAAAAATACCATCACCATCCTGGCATTCTCTACCTGGAGTATAAAAACAATCTAAAAGTGGTTTATATCGAATTTAGAACTTTTTCATTTTTAAAGAACATTTTCACCTTTGAAAAGTAGAGTAAAAGAACTGATCGCTAACGGTTAACACTGACTAACACCGGCTAACACTGGCTAACACTGACTAACACTGGCTAACACTGGCTAACACTGACTAACACTGGCTAACACCGGCTAAC
>NC_056498.1:26290863-26303050 GCF_014905685.2 Nematolebias whitei | reverse complement strand
GGCTAACACTGACTAACACTGGCTAACACCGGCTAACACTGACTAACACCGGCTAACACTGGCTAACACTGACTAACACTGGCTAACACCAGCTAACACTGGCTAACACTGACTAACACTGGCTAACACTGACTAACACTGGCTAACACCGGCTAACACTGGCTAACAAAGTAAAATAAAAGAAGGCAAAATCATTCTTTGTCCTGCCACCAAAAACCTGTGCAATTCATGGTGCATCAGTGGCATGCATCCTACACAAAATCTTCTCATTCGTGCTCTCTTTTACCGCACAGATACACCGGGAACGCCACATGTACCTTTTCATCAATTTGGCTAGACACTGCTATCCCCCTGCTTTGTAGACAGCGCTTGAGCTGTGTATTATTGTATCCATCAGGACAATCCAAGTGGATTTTGGTCCCGTGAACGTCGTCTTTGTTTCCATTTACATGGACAAAAGTATTGGCGGTAGCCATCATGCATGCTGTCTGTTACATTGTTTGCCTGACATCCAGGACTTTGGGGATTTCCCACAATTCTCGTGACGTCATCCCTGATCAACGCTATTGCAACAATGTTTGATGGAGACGGGAGGACAATGGACCCAGCTAACATGGATAATAAATCTCCCACTCTTGCCTTCAGATTGTTAAGTCTACAGAGAGGCCCATTGAAGAGAAAATGCAGAAACTTTGTTTTACATTTTCAGCCAAAGGGAGAAATAGGAGCTCTGCATAATGAAACTATTCAACTTAGTTTGACTTTTGTGTGACGGTATAAATTTGAGAAAACAGCCTTAGCCATTGTTGCAAAAATCACACAACAGCCCTCCTCTCTGTGCTGGAACAATGAGAATAAATCTAGTTAAAAGGGATAGTTCACATCTTTAAAAGTGGGATTCTGTGGAAAGGAAAAACTAACGACCTCAGTTTGAAGAAATTGTTTATTTCTGACTGGGTTAATGAGCCAACACCTAGCCTGATCAGTCCAAGTTCAATGTTTTTTATTGTCATTCGCATCACATGCAGTAGATGAGGCGCAACTAAAGTGTGTACACAGGGTCCCAGTTACACCCCAAAATAGCACAAATATAGAGTATAAAAAGAAACCGTATACAAGGATCTAAGGTATATACCGTACGCTAAACAAACGCCAAACTGTACGCTAAAAGATCTAAGATATATGCTTTTGAGTTTGTTTGCCCAAAGAGACTTTTTTGCAATAGTGCAAAAGTCCAAAGTGAATGGCTGCCATCGTAAAACAAATTTACTGTCTTGTCTGAAATGTTAAATGTTCTTCGCAAAAGCTGTTTTAAAAACTTTTACATCGCCCTCAGTTTTGCATTTCAAGGTTACATAAGAAAAACATATATTGTTCCTGCTGCGAGTGCTACAACTAGCTACTGCTAATGCTAATAGCTCTTGAAAATAATTACAATATTTTATGAAAATGAAGGCTGCCCAATATATTATAATTTTATATTTAATAAAATATCAGATTTGCAAAGTATTGCAATAAATCAGATCTAAACCAGATATGTCGATAAAATAATCTGAGGCCCACTATCCTGAATATCCACAGCTCATTCAGAACAATGTAGTTAAAATGCTAAAACTAAATGCTAAAGCAACACTAAATATTATTATTACTATTTTGCATCCTTCGTGTAAACAAAGGTTTGACGCAAAATTTAAAGCACTGTGAACGTTTTCAACACAAAAACATTTAAAAATATTTATCCTGACCTTGTTTGAGTCTGGTCAAGAGCTATCTGCAACAGGTAAGATAGTTATTGCTCAGAACTTTTCCACAGAACCACACATCAGAAGATCTGAAACCTCCCTTTAGGCAAACAAACTCAAGCAGCTTCAGTCAATCTCGTCTTGAAGACTTTTCATTGTGACTCAGCAGAGCTTTTTCCTTCACGTCGTGTCACTTCTTTTTGTCCAGATTGGCGACCGAATCGTCAACATTTGCGGCACATCGGCCGAAGGCATGAGTCACTCGCAGGCTGTCAGTCTGCTCAAGAGCGCCACGGGCACAATACAGCTGCAGGTCTCCCAGAACACACACCCATGCAGACATGCAGATGTTTTAACAAACAGCGAGATAATGTGCTGCTGTCGACTCTTTATTTTGTGTCCGTGGAAGAGGAACAGAAACAAACTGTTCCATAAAACGAGTCCACAACGTAACAACGTGGGTTTGTTTGTGTTATGTGTGAACACACCTGCAGGTGGTAGCAGGTGGCGACACCACCGTGACGGGTCCCCCTGAAACGCAGGAGGGCGGGGGTCTGACGCCCAGCTGCATCTTCCAGGATGACATGGGGTAAGAAGCTGCTATTACAGGAGAATATTTATCTAACGTGTCCTGTGCTCTCACATAAACGACAAAGATGTTTAATTTGGTTTCTGAAGGAACTTTCAACAACGCTGTTTAAACCACTGAGAACTAAAATCCATGTTGGAGCCGTGTAGGACTAGGACTAAGCCCCTCCATCTGCAACTGGGTACTAGACTTTTTAACAAACAGACCACAGTTAGTGAGGATCCACAACCTCTCCTCCTCCACCATAACCCTCAGCACTGGCTCTCCTCAGGGATGTGTGTTGAGCCCCCTCCTGTTTACTCTGCTCACGTATGATTGTGCAGCTACCCATCCAGGCTGTCACATTGTAAAGTTTGCAGATGATACAGCGGTGGTGGGATGCATCACAAACAATGTTGAGTCCAGCTACAGGCAAGAGGTGGAACACCTGGAGAGCTGGTGCAGAGAGAATAACCTTCACATCAATGTGAAGAAGACAAAGGAGATGATTGTGGACTTCAGAAGGAACAAAAACACCTACACCCCCCTGAACATAAGAGGATCTGTGGTGGAAGTGGTCTCCAGCTACAAGTACTTGGGTGTACACATGAATGACAACCTCAGCTGGAGCAACAACACCACCAGCCTGATCAAGAAAGCTCATCAGAGACTCTACTTCCTCAGACGGCTGAGGCGAGCTGGTCTGGGAAGCTCAGTCCTCACCTCCTTCTACAGGTGTGCAGTGGAGAGCATCCTGTGCTCGAGCATCAACGTGTGGCATGGAGGCTGCACAGCTGCAGAAAGAAAAGCTTTGCAGAGAGTGGTGAAGGCTGCACAGAAATCTGTTGGAGTCAGTCTCCCCACCATCACAGACATCTACACCTCCAGATGCAGGAAGAGGGCCACCTGCATCATGAAGGACCCCACCCACCCAGCACACACACTTTTTGCCCCACTCCCCTCAGGAAGGAGGTTAAGGAGCATTAAGTGTAGAACCACTAGACTGAGGAACAGCTTCTACCCTGAGGCTGTTAGACTCATGAATCTCTAACCAGAATAATCACTGTGAAAAATCATATCATGTTGCTGCTGATCTGTTTCATGTTGCTGCTGATCTGTTTCAATGTTGATGTGTTCATGCGTGCACATCTGCTCACAGACTCATGTTCATGTTTGTGCTGATGTTCAATGTTTTATGTTATGAGTGCTTAGTGTATATTTAGTTGATGTTTTTCTTAGTTCATATCTTAGATGTTATTACTGTTTTTCTTAGACATTTTATTGTTGAATGTAACTGGGACCCTGTGTACATAATTTCGCTCCACCACATGTACCACATGAGGTGCGAATGACAATAAAGAAACTCTGACTCTGACTCTGACTCTGTGTAGCTACACTCTTACATGGTTTTTACTGTTTTTTGTACTTTTCCTGCACATTTTATAGTAACGTTGCTGCTACATCGTGAAAACATTCACATTTACTGGATTTTGTCTTCTTCACTAGGAGATGTTCAAGTTCAAGTTGTGTTTATTTGTCATGTGCAAGCATAACACAAAGTTAACAGTACAATGAAATGCTTAGGATGAGAAGAAGCGATTTGACACGCTAAAAAAAACAAAAACAAAGAACAAACAAACAAGAAATAATAAAACATTCAATAAGGGTACAAAATAAAGTACCAAAAAGTGAAAAAGTAATTATAATATTTACAACGTCCTAAAGAGAGGTGGTAAACAACAACATGGTAGAATATAAGCAGGATGAATTTGAATGAATAAGTATTTCAAGGTAGTAATATAAGCTAAAATGCACATGATATATATTGAACAATACTACTACACAGGTTGTGTGATAGGTTATTGCACAGTGAGTGACATTGAGATGAATTGTGATGGTAAGTTAGATACATAGATACTGTATCATACATGATACAGCCACATAGTGCAGCAGCAATAAACAATAAACATATTAGCTGTCACAAGCTAATATTAGTCATATTAGTTGTCACAGATGTGGCTTGGTTCAATGTTATTGCCAGTTGTTCACCGTAAGTACCTCACAGTACTGTGGCCTGTGATGACATGGAGCAGCCTGAGATTATGGAGTTACAGTTGGGTCACTTCTACCTAACGTTCAGTGGGACACATTTCAAAGTTGCCTCCTTTATTGTATTTTTAATTAATGAGTATTAAGTTTCTGACACCCTGGAGTTGAAGGAGAACACACTACATATGCTGGAGTTTGGTTTATCTAGCCTTAACTGTTACAAAGAAATTCAACATGTATATACTGTTTTAACAAGGTCCTTTAGCAAATGGCCAATTATTGAGGTATATATACACTTCAGCGACAGTCAGGGTCACGGGTCTCTGCAACTGTACTTTTTGTGGGTTGAAAGAAGAAAGTTTGTGAACCAGGGTGCTAGAGTTCTTCCACAGCCATATAAACAAAATTCAAGTACACTAAAACCGAGCGAAGGTATTCAGTTTGGAATGAATAGATTTTCTGTAGCTACTTGTTCAGGGTGGATCTCACCTGGTGACCATAAGACTAGGCTAAGCAACCAGGAAGTAATGTAACATTATTCCCAGTAGGTCTGAGTTAGTAGGGATTGAGGTGCAGGACTGTCTATTTCTGAATGTGTTTCTGACTGCCCTGTTTTTCCTTAAGCCCACCTCAGTACAAGACCATCACTCTTGACAGAGGACCCGACGGACTCGGCTTCAGTATCGTCGGAGGGCACGGCAGCCCCCATGGAGACCTGCCGATTTACGTCAAAACCGTTTTCGGAAAGGTAAGTGTGGCAAGACGTCACAATTTCTTTTTGTAGCTCACTTCCCAACAGTTTTGGTCGTGCGTGTTGGGGACAATGTGGAGACACAAAACTGTGAGAAAATGCTCAATTTTTAATCGGAACCACACTGAACACATTTGCACCGACTCCCAGTGAATTTTGGTCAAAATTTAAACCGATGTTGCCAAACATTGCTGCGACACGTGAATAAGGTCCATGCAGGGAAATTAAAACTCCTTCCTGTACATTGTTCCCAGTTTGTCACCAGCTGTCGTCGACCAGTGAAACTTTGGCTCAAGTGTTTTTGATCAAACCTGTTCGTACCCGTGTGTGTGGTTCCAGGGGGCGGCGGCAGAGGACGGGCGTCTGAAACGTGGAGACCAGATCATCGCCGTTAATGGTCAGACTCTAGAAAGCGTCACTCATGAAGAAGCCGTCGGCATCCTGAAAAGGACCAAAGGAACCGTGACGCTTACCGTGCTATCCTAAACACAAAAACTCAGAGACACTCTGTAGTAAATATGCTTCCTGCATTTGCACCAAATGTCCCGCAAAGACTGAAAATTAAAAGAAGACACCACAGCAGTATTCATTCAACCTTTATTTATACAGATTAATCACATTGAGCCTCGGACACTCATTTACAAGTGAGACCTGTTTTAGACGGACAAACAGAAAAAAGTAATGAAAAGAGAAAACAAGAGTGGGGAGGGGAGGTAAAAAAAAAAGTATCTCGCACTATGTATGTCCTGGCCAGGGCACAGTGTGAGAGTTGAAAAAAGACCTCGCACATAAAGAGTTGACATAATGACATCATAATACATTTATGCATGAGGAGACCGACAAGGGCAGTGAGTCGTCCGTGGACTGCCAGAAAGTTCCATAGTCCTGAGAAGATGGCACAGTGTCTGTCAGCTGGCTCAACTCTGACACAGATCCACATGTGTCCTCGGGAGGGGAGCGATTTGGGGGGGGGGGGGGGGGGAGCTTCTTGTTCACATAAACAACCAGGAGAGGTTTGAGATGGCTGGCCAAATCAAGGCCAAGTGGGGAAGGCAATTCAGATAACACAATTACTTTGGGTCAGGCAGACTCTGCTTGATTTCCATGTCTACCTTCATAGTTCTGCTGGTACGTCTCATGGTGATTCCAAACAACCAAATTTTGTAGTCACACCGCCGGACTGAGCTTGTAGCCTTCTCCAAGGTCGATTCCTTCCCGCCAGTGAGTCCCAAGAGCCGCAATTGGCCTGCGATACTCAGAAATCGCGTCCAGCTTACGGCTCAGCTCATGCAGCATCTGAGTCTGAGAGCTTACCGCTCGGTACATTCTCTCACACAAGACACGCTGTCTTACAATGGCCAGAACGGCTGCCGATATTTTCCTCATTTGTTGATAAACCAGGTAACTGCCGACTCCAAAAAGCAGAAGTCCTGTTATCATAAATCCAATTATGTACGCATCTTCTACATTCTGAACGGACAATACAGACAGACACACCATCTTCCACTGTCCCCAGGAATCCATAGTATATCCAGCTGCGAGTGTCCTTCCAGGGCATGAGGGCTCTCTATCGCCCTGTCTTCTCGTCGAGAAAATTTTATCAATTGTGTTGAGCAACTAGCTGACCAGTTCCATAATTTACAGTTCGGAGGATATGTGGTGAGAGTCTCCGATAGGAATCACAAGACAAAGAGCAAAGCAGGAGGGAAAGCATCCGTCCTCGTTGTTAGCAAAAGAGAAGTGGCAAGTATGGAGGCATGCAGTAACAAATACCTGTATATTTTATACAAGAAATAGATAATCATGAAGGTCTGAAACACTGTGAGAAGAGATCCAAGATGCAAGACGTTTAAGAATTTTAATCTTTTGAAACACTCCCATGACACTGGATTGAAGAGTGACGTATTGTTGATGTACAGAATGTAAACGCTGCTCCGAAGGAAAAAGATGTGAAACCAACACAAGTGTTTGTGTGAGGCCTGTTTAAACTTTAGTTCTGCTAGAGTTGATATATAAAGGTATTGTGTCACAGTATTTTTTTTTTTGAAGTATTCATGTTTACTTCAGTGTACGAAAACGAATGAACATTTTGTTTTAGGCTGAACAAACTGATGAGATGCAGTCGTTTGTCCAAAGCAAAGTCATCCTGTGTGTAGTGTTGGACGTTACAGGGAGTGTTGTTTGACGTGTAGCTGAAGAGAACAATCTTTAATTTCTGTTTTATCACTTTAAATGTATTTCTAGCTCTGTCCAAATGACGATATTAAGTCTATCCACACTGAATAAAAAACTATAATAAAAAGTGGCCTTTGGATTTAGTCAGTGTTCATCTTCATATTTTTATTATGTTGCTTTTTGTAATTTTATTTATGTACACACCCAGATCAGATGTAAAATTTAAAATAAATGTAACTACACACATATATTAACAAATAACCAATAATAATTAAGTAGTGTGACATTTAGGCCAACTTCATGGATGCTGCAGCTGTTATGGCACACATCACATCTGCCCTACATCCTAAAATCAATTTTCTATCAAGCAGATTAACATAATTTACCGCTGCCTCTGGTCATGTTTTAGTGAAAGTTGAATAGTTTGAAGTCAGCGACTGAGGTTAAACGTAATCCACACAAGCATTTATATATGCATTATAACAGCTCGGATTAACATTTTGTTGCAGGATTCTCGCAGCGATTAAAATATGGCCGTCCATGTGTCAGTAGTGCGACGAGCCCAGCTGCTGGGTCTAATGAGGTCTGAGGCTTGTTCCGAGTCAGTGAGCCGGAGGACTTTTCTTTGTAGAGGAGCATTTGTTCAACTGCTAGCTGACTTTTTCACCCACCAGGTTGAAACTCAACACCGTTAGCTGCAGCTGCTGCTAGCCGAGGAAACAAGCTAGCTCCTGTCTACAACTGAAGTTTCTTTGAAGCACCTGTTGTTTTGTTTTTTATAAGAAGTCCCGCTTGGATTAGATTTTATGTGGTCTTGCAGATTTCCTTGGTTGATTCGTTATACAAAAAACCTCAATGATCAACGTGCTGATAACGCTTCTTAAGACATTTTTAAGTTTTTTCTTAAGAAGGTCCTCATTATTGTCAAAAAAAAAAGAAACATAGATCCAAACCTGTTTGCTACAGCTAGCTAACTCGTTTGTGCTTTTTCAAGTATCAGTTTAAAAAGAAAAATAGTTTATGTTGTTTAGACATTATAAGAACAGCTTTTAAAATACTTAATTTGTCATTTTGCTACACCTTGAAGGAGATTTTTACTAGTTTTTTCCATCAGAAAACTTTTAAAGGTGTGTTAGAGGGTGTAATGTGACTAAATAAATAAATGCATCGTAAAATAAAGAGATGAAAATGTTGTTAAAGTCATTTAATTATTTACTACATCATTAAATCATTAAATATACAATTAATTAAGTGTATATTTAATAATTTAATTGTATATTTAGTGATTTAATGATGTATTGAATAATTAAATGATGCATTTGAATGTTATGTATGTATTTAATTGTGTCACATTCAACCCTCCACAAGGTGCTAGCAAAAAAGAAGAAAAAACAAAGAGCTAAATTTCTTTCAATTTTCTGTTTTGTTAAGCTCCTGTCACGAGTTTCATAATTATCGGTCATAAATTGGCTTGGGGCTGAGGTTTTAAAATATTCTAGGGGGCGCTGTGGAGGCTATTGGCCACTTATCGTGGATTCCTGTTCAAGGGGTGGATGATTGATCATAGTGATTTTGGTGCACCTCGGCTCAAAGCTGTGGAATTTAGAGGCAAACGTATGGCTACGGCGTTACATCTTACTTCGCCACGTCGCGCCGCCCACATGCTCCACCCAAAACTGTCAGTGTTGGAAAGCAAGTTACACCAACATGTCTTCGGTCACTGGACACACTGTCATGCTGATTAGATCACAGGGTTCAGATAGGGACCGTTCAACTTAAAACTTTACACTTCCTGTTGTCAGGGGGCGTGGCTTAATTGATGTCATGATTCAACCATTCAGTCTTGCAGGGGACCGGATGTGGATCAAACTGAAGGTTTGATGTATCAGACAGTTTTCGTGTATAGGAGCTATTAGCGTTTCGTTTTTCATGGCGAGATGTCAAACTTTGAGGTCTGGCCCCGCCCCTTCATCATGCTCCGCAACGAACCGTTTAGATAATTTTGCGTCCCCCATGCCTTTTGAACAAAATGGCCAAGTTTGAAACTGATTGAGCGAAATCCCTAGGAGGAGTTCGTTCAAATGCGGAGGCTGTAAACTGCCAACAAGGTGTGAAATTTGAGACGGCATTCCAAAGTGGCCGCCTTCCTGTTTATCATATAATGTTGGTGCCAGAGGGTTTTCTGTGCTTCTTGGAGAATTGGACAAGTGTACCAAATGTCATGCTTCTACGACAAACTAAAGCCACCAGTATACTGCCGCGTACGTCCGTTCACGCTTACGTACACGTGTACTGTACGCAGAGGGTTCAGACTTTGTACTCCAGCGTACACCCCGAGCAGCTGCAGAGCAGCTTCACAGACAAGGGGCGTTTACCTTCGGGACAAATTGAGGTCGCCAATTGGTCATTTGCTGACACGCCTACTGGATTGATTGACAGGTCGGAAAAAAAGAAAAAAAAAGCGAGCGCTGGCAGCCTCAGCCGCTGTGGTGTCCTGTGTTTATATGTTGTTAATAAAAAGATCTAAAAAAAAAACGACAAACAGGGAGCGCTGGCTCTACAGCCCACACATCAGACCAGCCCACCAGGAAATCTCCAGATCCTCCCACAGCCATGCTGGACCTTTAATTCGCTCGTGACAAATTCCTTCATTTGTCACCATTTCAGTCATGGCATCAATGGAGGAGGAAGAGATCACTGCCTCTTGGCAAACAAACAAAAGAAAAGGCCAGATCAGGGATGAAGAAGGGGAATTTAATACATTGGTGTCGCATACAAAACAGTCCGTCGCTGGGCAGTTTATTGTGCGACACCGCATACGCGTATGCACGGACATGCCATGGGGGGTACGCTCGTACCTCTGCGTAAGTATGTGCGTACCTCTGCGTATGGACGTACACGGCAGTAGGAGGCTTAAGGTTAATGCAGAGGGTATTTTGAAAATTTACAGGTGGCACACTTGAGCCGTTTCTGTTGCGATTTTTGCAACGCTCTTAAAATATGTAATTTTTCAGCAGTCCTGATGTCTCCACCAAATTTGGTGAGTTTTGGGATATTTTAAGGCCCTCAACAGGCCAATTCATTTGACGGACAAATTGCTGGTTGTTGAATAGAGCAATTACAATAGGCCTTCGCAGCGCTTCGCTACTTGGGCCTAAAATCAACCCTAAGCCGTTTTTCATCAAATATGTTACTTGACTTCAAGTCAGCTCATGGTGCGTAACAATTGTAAGAATAATGTAGTGAACTTAATCTGGTGTCACGACTAAGCCTAAGGTCAAAATCCTTGACCTTAAGAACCTTGTGGGACAGAAACTGTCATTTTATTGATTTGAATCCAGAAATACAGGTTCACCCATCCTGAGACTTTCTTTCTTGAAGATTCAAGTGAAAAGAACACTCTCTTTTTTATTATCATTACTATTTTACAAATGTTGATAATCAAAGTGTCTTAGTTCAAACCATTTTAGATGTTGCAGTGAACTAATCAATTTTATTAACTGTGTAATGATTTTTTATTCTCATGCAAAGTTAGAACTCATGTTAAAGCTGTTACAGAGTAATTATGCATTTTCTGATTTTCTGTCTTTGAATGAGCAAGTGTAAGTTGGTCCAAGGTTGGAGTCAAACGCAAAACAAGTTGTTGGAACGAACTGTCATGTTTTTAGAATCCTCTCAGACGTAAATATAGAGGTTTTGGCACCTGTTTCTGAAACGCGCCAAAACAAAACTCTCTCTGTCTGTGAGAACATTTCTGATCTGTTCCATAACAATTCTTGCTGCATTCTAACCTTTTACGTCACAAGACACACCCCGTCTGGTCGGTTTTGGCCAATGGGAATACTCCCAGATGAACCGGAAAAGGTCTCTTTAAAATGTCGGTACTTCCTGGTCTCATCAGTTCTGTGAGGGTTCTGCTGGAGTTCTGGGAAGTGCTGTTGGAGTTCTGCTGGATACACAGTTCAACCAGTTCTGTGAGAGAAGCCCAGTTCTGGGAGCCGGGAAGATCCTGACATGACAACAGAGCTCTTCCGAGGTTCATGGGATTATAACATTTTCCACTGAGGTGAGCTTGCGTCGGACAGTCTCGCCGCTACTCCGGAGGAGTAACAGCATCCTACGGAGACGCTGAAGGGTGCGTTAAACGGAATCTCGCCTGAGACATCTCCAGGTAAAGGAGTCGATTTCACCACCTAAGTGTACCGTAAGAAAAGCTGAAGAAAGCCCGGGGAGTGCCGTTCTGTTCACACTCCCTCAAACCCCATATTTTACTCTTCTTTAAACTTCTTTCCCATCTTTAAACTCTTCTCTCAAGTAGAAATTCTTCCAGATATTTAGAAATGTCTGTGTAAAGTGCTCATCCACCGCCGTGTGGGTAAAAGATCATAATTGTACAGTTTTCATAAATGTCTGTGGTGAAGCAACGGAAAAATCATGGCCGTATGATTTTTCCTGATTGATTGCTTATGTTGTTATTTTCATAATTTGCCAAATTAATGTAAATGTTTGATGTTAAACTTTGATTCTGTAAATAAATGACCGCATTCGTTTTGATGGGTCAAATATAAATGACGTCTCACGTTTGCATTTCATTAAATTCAATGCACGTTTTATTCAGTTCAGAAAAATGAGGAATCCGCGTTAATTGATGAATATATCTGAGCATCTGTTCATCTACATTCTGGTGGCCCGTCACGTGCTCATAAATGACTGTGTAGTTCGTGTAAAGATTTTTACATGTTGGCATAAAATAACAGTTTATCAGCTGTGCTGAAAGTCAAAACGTTGCATGTTTACGCAGCGTGCTGGAGCTGCGCGCTTGGTGCTTGGCTCTGCATGTTTACGCTGTATTACGCTGGCGATGTTATGAAAGCTGAAATAATGTCATATGTCTTGTGAAAG
>NC_056498.1:26248449-26285863 GCF_014905685.2 Nematolebias whitei | reverse complement strand
AGAGTTTGGACTCCACCAATCCACAGTCAGACAGATTGTGTACAAATGGAGGAAATTCAAGACCATTGTTACCCTCCCCAGTAGTGATGGACCAACAAAGATCACTACAAGGTGTGGAATAGTCGGCGAGGTCACATTTTCCCCCAGGGTAACTTCTAAGCTACTCAAGGCCTCTCTCACATTGACTGATGTTAACGTTCAAGTTCAAGTAGGTTTGATTGTCATTCACATCACATGTGGTACATGAGGTGGAACGAAATTCCAATTCCAATGAATGGAATTCATGAGTTTACCATCAGGAAAACACTGAACAACAGTGGTGTGCATGAAAAGCCACTGCTCCCCAAAAAGAACATTGCTGCTCTTCTGCAGTTTGCCAACGATCACGTGGACAAACCAGAAGGGTGTTGAAAAACGTTTTGCGGACAGATTAAACCAATATATATATGGTAAATGGTAAATGGACTGTACTTATATAGCGCCTTTCTATCTTATCAAGATACACAAAGCACTTTACACTACAATCTATGTCCTCATTTAGCCATTCATACAGCACTCTACTAGATCTCAACAAAGCTAACCGAACAAATCATTCTAAAGAGACTAATCAGTGATTTAGGTCACATTCATACACCGATGGAACACACATCAGAGGCAACGAGGGGTTCAGTGTCTTGCCCAGGGACACTTCGGCATGTGACTGCTGGTGGATTCGAAGCCCCAACTCTTGCATTTGAGGAGGGCTGATCTAACCACTCAGCCGCAACCGCCCTCCATCCATGGATATATATATTGGATATACCGGTATATACAATGGATGGATGTTTGGAGAAAGGAAAACTCTGCATTCCTGCATAAGAACCTTTTTCCATTCGTGAAACCTGGTGGTAGTTTCATGGTTTGGGCCTGTTTTGCTGCATCTGGGCCAGGACGGCTCGCCATCGTTGGTGGAACAATGAATTCTGAATGATATCAGAGAATTATAGAGGAAAATGTCACGACATCTGTCCATGAACTGAATCTTTGAGATGAGTCATGCAGCGAGACAATGACTCTAAACACACAAGTGGTTTTATCAAAGAATGGTTCCAGAAGAATAAGTTCATGTTTTGGAATGGCCAAGTCAAAGTCCTGACCGTAATCTAATGATACCCTTCATGTCAGGGTTTGTATCATTTGTTTGTTTTTGGTAACTTTTTGTGTTTTCGGTTTAATTTCTCATATTTATTGTTTGTGAAGTTTACTTTCTGTATTTTATTTGCACTTGGTTGTTCCCCTGTCCCACCGGTTTATTCTCCCAGTAATTTTCTACAGTCAGCCTCTGCTCCTCAGTCCTGCTTCTCCCCACTAACACCTGTTCTCTGTTCCCATTACCAGTATTAGCTAAAGCAACTTACCTCCTCAGTCCCAGCTTTTTCATTCCCTCAGCTTTTGATTTCACAGATTTCTGCCTTTGTGCACGTTTCATGTCATTTCCAGTTCTTCTCCACATCTTTGAGTTTTATTTAGTATCTTGTTGCTAACATGCTAGACTTTTTTTTTAAGATTGACTTTTGTTATTAAAGCTCTGCAGTTTTCTTCCTTCCTGGGTCCAATCCTCACAAACTGTGACAGTTTATCTGCCAGAGATACCATATTTTTTGCTGTATAAGTCACAGTTTTTGCATAATTTGCATGCTCTGTGACTTGTACCGCAAAGCGACTTATGTTTTTTTTTCCACATATTTACAAACCAATTTTTGGGCGTTCATTCTGACATGGAAAAAAACTGAACACTACCATTTTCAGCCACTAGAGGGCCCTCAGCTAAAATGGCAAGCCAAGTGTCTCATTAATAAGTAAAAGTGGCTATTAATGAGAAACTTGGTTTGCCATACTAAGACACCTTCTTCTCGATTCAGAACTCCTGGAACAAACGTCAAATCAGCTGCATTTCATCACGCCGCCCAGGCGAAATGCAGCTGATTTGACCATTAAAGTGCATTTATTAAGGAAAAGTTCAACTGAGACACATCTTTACTATAATGTTGAGCAAACAAATAATTATATTTAGGTGGTTATCTTGTTAAATTTTGAAGAAATGCACAGAGAGTCCTCCCTCTGCGCGCTCCCGCAGCCGCAAATCGGCTTTTGAAATGCAGCCGATTTGACCGTCAAAGTGGAAAAGTTCAAATGAGACACACCTTTGCTATAATGTCGAGCAAACAAATAATTGTTTTTAAGTGTTAATCTCGTTAAATTCTTGTTAAAGTCTTCCCGTGCACGCTCCCGCGGCCACCATTTGGCAGCCAATCAATTTTTGGCACAACACGGCCTGCCTTTCCAGGTTTCCAACGGCGACGCATAACAAATGCGACGTCACAGCAGTGACGCATAATAGATCCGACTTATACGGCAAAGTGACATATTTATGTTTTTTTCCACTTTATTAGACATGTTTGGACTGATGCGACTTATACGGCGAAAAGTACGGTAGTTGTTTTTGTCCAACATTTGTTGTTTTGTCCTTAACTTGTCCATTTTTCTCATTTTTAAAGCACATTCCAGGTTGCTGACCATGTTGTTGTGGTCAGGTGCAATGACTGCACAAGAAAAGCTGCCAAAGCCCAAAGAAAAACTTCTAAAGAATGACCAAAACAATCACCATGGTCAGCCAGACTCATCGTGAAATGTTTGTTCCAACTGAGAGATTGTCTGTGCTACATTTCTGCCACAAATATCCAGTGTCCACATGTATGTGGGTCATATTATTGACTTCTACCTCCACTGAACTGCTGGTTTAAAAGATAAAGGCATTGATTTTTAGACATAATGGTGAATGTGATGAAAGCCTGTTGATGCCTCTGGTCTTCACTGCTAGTTGAGCCTCTCAGACTTTGTCCAACAAACCCGACAGAGTCATTACGTTCAAACAAACAGCACATAAAATGACACCCTGTTGGTGACCTTTTTTACAGTTCGACATGAACAAGCTATCAAACTTTTCATTCATTATGACCTTCCTTTATTATCTCAAGGGTTTAAAGCCACTGTTATCAACTCCGACGTTACAACCCTGGCTTCTGTCCCGGTTTATAAATCCGGTTTAACATTGTTTCTAATTTGATAGTGCAGTGCAGATGGTGATGAAATGAGAATACAAGGTGTCTAATATTTTGTTTTCTGGAATTTAAAAAAAGAGCTAAAACTTATTTTTAAGGTTTCAAATCTGTCATTGAGCTTTCGTTGATCCGGTGTTTTATCAGGTCATTACATCACACAACTACTATCGCTCTTTAATCTAAAATTATTGATACAACATAACAAAGGCTTGATAAAGTCATAAAATGTAAGCCTTAATAAGTTTGGAAACAGGTTGAAGGATTATGAGGCTGACTGGTTGCTTTCGTCAAAAGACCTTTAAGCACGTTGACCTTGGTGGATCCCAATAATCTTGAAAAGGCCGTTTCGTTTATGCCAAGTTTGGAAATTTTAATTGGGCACTTCTTTTATCGGATTGTTTGGAACATTTTGTACAACATAGAGTATAGTTCACCAAGTGTGCAAGAGCAAGTTTAACCCCTCTGAATGCATTGCATGAATATAAAAGACAGTAATAAGGGGGTTTTCATGAATGTATTGTCGCCTTTTTTCCCCCTACAATAAATTAGTCTGCTTCAAGATTTTTAAATGAAAAAAGTTAAACTCATATTCTCCTTTTTGATTTATGAGAACGGGGGGATCGAGGCAATGGCTGACTCTAAACGAGAACACAGCAGGCCGAGTCGAGGCCTCAGTGGTGCTTTAAAACAAAGTGTTTGACGCTGAGCTTCATGTCTGGTTTTGCACAGTTAAAATTCCACTGAATCTTTTTTCACTACAAGATTACAGATGCCAGATAGTTCTGATCACCTTTTTTTTTTCTGAGTTTTTGACAAGCATAATCAGGTTTTTTCCAAAAAGAATCCTTTGACATACGTGCAATGATGAAACCCCTGTTGGAGCTGCCTCTGGTCATTTACAAATTGGCCACATCCAACAACGATACACGCTTGAACAGCATTGCAGAACCATAGGAGGTGTATCACAAAAGCATAATATGTGTTAACCATCCCCTATTTTAAGCCCTGCAACTTGCATGTTCACATAAACCATCGGCCATCACTACATCACAGCTTTGATTTGACCTGCTGGTTTAACCGTACATATACTGACTGTTTCAGCTCTGTGACTAACACTCTTGGACGAATTGGGGTAGAGGTAGGGTAGCCGACTTGGGACCAGAAAGTCACAGTTCGACTCCCTGCCTTGTCCATGGTGTCTTTGAGCAAGACACCTAATCCCTAATTGCTCCCCGGGCGCTTACATAGCTGCCTGCTGCTCAATCTGAGTGTATCTCATGTGTGATAGGTTAAATGCAGAGAACCCATTTCATTTCGTCATTGTATGGGAACATGCAATGATGACAACACATACACTTACTTACACTCTTGATCTTTCAGAAGTGTAACAACTGTGGGTTGACTTCAAGACCCCGAGCCACTACGGTCATTACATTAATCACACCGAGACAGAAAGAAGGCATCTCAGGCCTGGATTTATTAACCTGAAGAATCCCATTGAGACCACAGATCCCTTTTGCAAGGGAGACCTGGAAACCGGAGTACTCAGAGAAAACCCGTGCAAACACAAGGAGAACATAGAAACTCTACACAGAAAGACCCCAGTTCCAAATTGGGGATCGAACCCAGGACCTTCTTATTGTAAGTAAACAGTGCCACCACCAAGCCATCATGCTGTTGAAGTGTTTTTTGTGAAAATGATTATTCAGTCATTCATTTTCTACTTTTGTCTAGGCTCACAGAGCTAAAGGCTATTCAAGTGGTCACTTCTAAAGCAAGGTATGCTGGACAGATAGCAAGTCCAGCTGAAAAGCACCACTGCCTGACATTGAGAAGGTCTTGGTATGATGTCCACCTTTGTCTGGAGAGTTTGCATGCTATCCCCATGTCAGAGTGGGTTGTCTCAGAGTTCTTCATTTTCTTCCTACCATTCAAAAACATAAAAGGGCAACTCTAAATTGTCACTAGCTGTGAGTGTGCATGAACAGCTGTTTGTTTCTGTGTGGGCCTGTGATGGAGTCCACTGCACCTTTTGCCAATTGGCTGCATGAAACGGGCACGATGTCCTTGGACAAAGAACAAAACCATGTTATCTGCACTGATGTCATTAAGTGCATTGAAAAGACATCAGTCAACAACGTACCTGTCACCTGGTTTCACTGATGGCTATCAGACATAATTCTGTCTGTAGATTGTCTTGGTCTAGTGACAAGAAAAGCAACGCAGCAATTATGTTGCTCGCTATTTAAAGGCAACAAGACATGACAAAAAAAAATTAATCCAAAGTTGTAAGGAGCAGATGGCTGTTTTTGTATTTCCGTAAGCTAAGTGACGATGGTCTGACCATCTGATAAGAACATCTGACTTGTGTATATGTGGTTGTCTGCTCACATGTAGTAGCTACATTTAAAACCATTGCTGGACAAAACTGCATGTGAACAGTTCAAATACTTTCTCCTCAATAACTGCCCTTCAGCGACTCAGAGCGCACTCAGGGTTGTTTTTTAGTTTGACACTTCACTGAGAAAATGTCAACAAGAACGCACAAGCAGCCAAAAAGGAATTTATCTTGTCAAAGCTTTAGGGTATTTAACGAAGACATTTCTATAAGACTTGTGTGAACTTGCAATATTCAGCCAGCTGACTTGACAGATTTGCTTGGTTTCCTGCAAGAGGTGTTAGCTTTCATCGCTGTTTACTGAATTAAATGGCGGCTCATTATCTGCTGGAATGCTACCTGATTTGGAGTATTTATTTAATGACTTTCAGACAAAGACAGACTTTGGTCTCGTCAAAGATGTCAGCATATTTCTGTTTGTTGACAACAACCAACAGACGTGACTGCAGGGCTACGCAAATACCCCGTGACACCACGGAGGGACATTTTCACATGACTCAGCTGATATATTTATTTATTTTATCTTGGGCAGAGCAGTAAAATTGTTTACATGGAGTCAAAATAATTTTTTTAATTACTTATTTATGGACAGAGGCCAACTTTCTGCAGGCGGTAGAACAAATGATCCTTCATTTTCTGGGAAGAAAATTAGATCTCAGTAGAAAAGAAAAACCTCATTGAAGACTTGACTCAA
This sequence comes from Nematolebias whitei, assembly GCF_014905685.2. Classification (NCBI taxonomy): domain Eukaryota; kingdom Metazoa; phylum Chordata; class Actinopteri; order Cyprinodontiformes; family Rivulidae; genus Nematolebias; species Nematolebias whitei. Next base: position 26,279,670 of record NC_056498.1, on the reverse strand, counting down.
GGAAGTTGCATTCCTTTGTAATGACTTAATGTCTTTGGGTTTGTTTGAAAATTCCTATAGAGGACTTCCTTTAAAAATTACACTCAGCTTCATTAACGTTTCACATGCAGTTATGTGAACCACTGAAACAGGTTCACTAACAGTTCAAACTGTGCAACTGTCATTATAATGCAGTCACTAAGCACAAGAAAGCACTAGTATAAACACCTCATATAATCTCATATAATAAGCATTAAGGAGTTTCGTTCAGTGTAATTGTCTGATGACATCTGTGCAACAAATGAAAGCTGTGCAGCCACATATCTATCACCCCCAGTGTTTCTAGAAGTGGGTTGCAGTGGAATCTGAGCTATGTGGCTCTGCTTGCCAAGATCCAGAGATTCCTTATGAGTTTCATCCTCCAGCCCAATGTAAACAAAGAGCTTGTGACTGTAAGAAGACAGGAACTACATCTGAACTGTCTTCCAGTCATTTCATGGGATTCTGACTCCCCCCATCCACAGTGGTGCCCCTGGACGCCTCCCAAGAGAAATGTTCCATGCATGTCCGACTGATAGGAGACCTCGGGGAAGACCCAGGACATGCTGGAGAGACCGTCTCTCGGTTGGCCTGGGAACCCCTTGGAACTCTCCCAGAAGAGCTGGAAGAGGTGGCTGTGGAGAGAGATGTCTGGGCCTCCCTGCTCAAGCTGCTATCCCAGTGACCGATCCACCTGCGGAAAGAGAAGGAGATAATAGATGGAAGAGTAAAACAACAGTATACGGATGCAATGCGACAGCGCAATCCTACTGTTGAGAATAAATATAAGAGAAAATTTTTAAAGGGCCAAAATAAATAGGGATGCACCGATCCACTTTTTTAAACTTCCAATCCGATCCCAATACCTAAATCTGAATATCGTCCGATACCGATCCGGTTCCGATATCATGATCATCATTGATTTTATATGAGGCTGTAATAATCTCAAGTACAAGTTGTACAAATATATGCATGCATGTTCAAAAAGGCAACTTGAGGTAAGTTTTACTAATGTTGGATAAGTTTTAAAGTTAGAAATAAATTCTGCTAACACAAAACATGTTTCTTTTTATTCCTAGCTTTAAAGTGGATTTTAAAGTGATTAATTTAAGTGATTGTTTAAAGTTATTTTATATTTTTTTTAAATAAGGGGCAGATATAAGAATTTTTTTCTTCTTTCTGCACTCTTCGTTCAATGTTTTCTTTTTGATGATTTTTTTAATCATGTTTCTTTTAAATGAATGAATAAATTAATTAAAATAAAATGTTAAATGGCTTAAAAACATCTGCTAAGTTCGTGGCATAAACCAACAGACACGTTCCTGTTTTTAGTATTTTACATCACTTTATAATGTAGCTGTTTTTTTTAATATATAGAATTTTCAAATCATGTGTTTTTTATGATTGTCTACTGTTGTACTGATAAATATCTCCTGGAGGGTAAACTATATCTTGGCTGCAAGTATCAAGCTGAGAAATCCTTTGTTTTCTACAATATTTCATGTTGCTGTATTCATTTGTACTCATCTGCTCACACAGACTCATGTTCGTGCTGCCGTTGTCGGAGTATTAATGTTTTTGCACTAAGTGTTTAGCATATTTCTTAGTTCATATCTTAGAACTTATTACTTTTTATCTTTTACAATTTATACTTCTGTTGGATGTAACTGGGACCCTGTGTACACAGTTTCATTCCACCACATGTACCACATGCGATGCGAATTACAATAAAGAACCTTGACCAGCTTCAGACAACCACTAGTTTTCCTACAGACACATTTTGTTACTACTTACACCATTACTATTACTGCTTCGGACTAGTTAAGTTCAATTAAATGCATTTCTGGAAGGAATTTCACATTTGATGTCAGAGTTTGCAACTGCAACTATCTGTCTACGTTGAAGAAATCTGCAGAATTATGACAATTTGGGTCGAATCTTAACTTTGACTTTACACACAACCTCTTGAGATTTTGCGCAATGCTAGCACGCGGAATATGCATTGGGAAATGACTCTCATCTACTACCACACCAATTTTAGCTCAATATCTGTAAAACTTGGCAGCACAATGGCTCAGTGGTTAGCCCTGTTGCCTCACAGCAAGAAGGTCCTGGGTTCAATCCCCGGTTGAACCTGGGGTCTTTCTCTGTGAAGTTTGCATGCTCTTCTTGTGCTCGCGTAGGTTTTCTCCGAGTACTCCGGTTTCCCCCCACAGATCAAAAACATGCATGTTAGGCTGCCTTCAGGCCCAGGCCTCCTTGCACAAGAGATCTGTGATCACAATGGGATTTGCCTGATTAAATAAAGGTTAATAAAAACTAACTGAGATGTTTGAGAAGGTCATTTAACTGTGGCAGCCATGTGAATCGTGTTCAACAAGTTAAGCAGTTGTAGATGTACATTCAATGACTATTTTCTTTCAAATTCATCCAGTGTTTCTTGAGGTATTTTGCAAACAGACAAACACAGATTGGGCAATTTCTGTACATTTCTTGGTTGTCATGGCAGCAGGTGATAAAAATAAAAGAAAAACAGCAGGTAAACTATGTCACTATACAACACTCCTGTAACCCCTTCCAGACAGCAGAAGTCTCCTGAGTCCTATCAGTAACAGCATGCTAAGAGGCTTTACCCTCCCTCTTGGCCCCGCCCCGGCACAAAGACCTGTCTGTTGGGCCCAGGAAGGCATCCCAGAAGTCAGCCGAGACAGGTGGCTATCCCCACAGGCTGTGTGTGGGGGCTGGGTGGCTGAGCGCTGGAGTCATGAGAGACAAGTCGAGACAAAAGCCCGGTGTTATTTCAGCAGAGCGGTTTTCATTGTCACCTGCAGGAGGGAGCGGGATTGCCTGTCTTCAAATCAGAGCCAGAGCGTTAGCTTCTTGAACTCACATGTCAAGTATGGGTAATATAATACATTGGCGCTTCGTGGATATATAAAGTTTATATCTTCCAGCAGTTTTTGTTGCTGGTGCATGGTGAAAAACATTTCCACCCTGTAGGTGGTAATGATCACATTACAGTTTCTTACATAACTTTGAAAAGACTTTGATGATCAATGTATTTGAGGACTTAATACCAATGAAAACAAAAATAATGACCAATTTGAAGGAAACATACTCTTTAAACTTTAAATCTACTCTTCTTTCACACAGAGCCACAACTCCACAGTAGCCGTGGGGGGAACCACTCAAATCCTCCTCTGCCTGAGCAGGATTTGGATGGCTTTTGTGTGTTTTCAGTCCATCTGGATATAAATAAGGAAGCATTAAAAGTGTACCTATCAGGTTTTCTTCACCTTTTACTCCAAAGCACTTGAGTACAATCTTTTACTGTGTTGTTACAGAAGCTTGGAGGTGCAGAGGAGGGATTTAGCAGCCGGTCTTGAGGTTTGAGTTCGCGCAAACGTCAGGAGGAGTGAAGGGATAAACACCAACTGCTTTGTGGGATCATCGATGTGGGTGTTTGTTTAAAAAAAAAAAAAAAAAACGGTCGCCGGAACTGCAGTCACAAAAAGCTGGATTAAATCTATATTATGTCTTGTTCAACCTCAAAGACTTTTTTATAACATTTTCATACTGGTACTGTACAAACAAACTGGAGATAATGGTGACTTCCTGGTGTGTCATGGAACTGGAAGTGCCTCCGCTTGCAGGACGGGGATAAAAAAGACGAGGGGGAGGACCGTGTTTGTTCTTTCCCAAGAGGATCACATCTCTTTCACATGAAGGATGACAGCTAATGAGGGACTGCAGACAGAACGGTGGGAAAACGGGATCCCGTAGTGGCAAGAAATGAGGTGTTCTTTGGGATAATGTGAGCAGAGATGATGATGGAAGAGCAGGCAGAGGAAAACAAGCCATGAGCAGAAAATAACTGATAGAGGGAAGGTTTTAAAACGTGAAAATGTAGAGCAGAATTTCGTATGAGCTGGGAGAATAAAGTGGGATGTGAAATGGAAAATACCTCCAGCCCGAAGAATAAAAACAAGAACCAGTATCGGTTAAATATCCAAACTATTTCACAGTTAAGATAACAGTTCTTGACCACCGTGGGTCAAACGGTTGTATTGGTTTCCTGCTGACCCCAGGCTGCCCCCATCTGATCTGAATGGGTGCCCAAGGAACTGCAAACCATTCACTCAAAGGGAATCACTTTGGGAAAGAAAAATGTGTTTGTCAACGAAGGCTTTACACCCAGTTTTGTTCTTTTTATGGCACTGGGTCATCTTGTTGCCTGGAAACCAATGAAAAGGTTTTTGAACTTTAAAGCCTGGGAGAGCTTTCCATCCACACCATAAGACAACTTAATTTGAGAAAGAAGTTAAAAGCAACGGGCATTTTTTTTTCTTCTTCAGGACTACTTTGCATTGTAGCCAAAATAATCAGAAACACAGGAATGCTACAGTATTTATTAACTTCAAAGCAAAAACCATTTTTCTGCCTCCCTTATGACTCACATGTTGGCAGCCAAAGAGCAGAGTAAAAGTTCAGAAAGTTCTACCAAGGTCAAAGCCTCATGCCTTAGATTCCTAATACAGTCACAGAAAGGCTCCGTGACCTGGACTGAAAGAGAGAAAGGGAGTGAAATCTGGTGGATCAAATAGGATAGACGTTTGTTTTGCTCTTTTCTCTATGTAGGCTGATGGTTAATCTCAGTTGGGTCAATGACTTGGACTGTGGTAAAGAAAAAACACCTAATCCTGAGTCACATACACTAATACAATCTTCTAGTGCAAGTTAACGCAGAGTTCAAAGAATAAAACAGAGGACGAATTACAAATTCTACTGTAATTTCTATGGGTTACCGTATTTTCCGGCCTATAAGTCGCAGTTTTTTGCATAATTTGCATGCCCTGCAATTTATACACCAAAGCGACGTATTTATGTATTTTTCCCATATTTATAAACACATTTTTGGCCGAGATATGACCATTTTCATTGGTTCTGACATTGAAAATATTGAACACTACCATTTTCAGCCGCTAGATGGCACTCGATAAGTATGGCATGCCATTGTGTCATGTAATAGGTAAAAGTGGCTATTAATGACACAATCAGCTTGCCATAGTCTGCCATCTTCATCCAACTCCGGGATAATGCCTGGAGCAACCGTCAAATCAGCTTAATTTTGCTGCACTGCCCCGGCAATATGCAGCTAATTTGATCATTGAAGTGCATTTATGAAATAAAAGTTCAACTGAGACACACCTTTGCTATAATGATGAGCAAAGAAATAATTGTTTTAGGTGCGTATCTTGTTAAATTTTGAAGAAATGCACAGCGAGTGGTTCATCTGCGCCCTTCCGCAGCCGCGAATCAGCTTTTGAAATGCAGCTGATTTGACCGTCAAAGTGCATTTATTAAGGAAAAGTTAGACTGAGACACAACTTTACTATCATTTTGAGCAAACAAATAATTGTTTTTAAGTGTTAATCTCGTTAAATTCTTGTTAAAGTCCTCCCATGCATGCTCCCGCGGCTGCCATTTGACAGCCAATCGATTTTTGGCACAACACCGGCCCACGTTTCCAGGTTGTCAGCGATGACGTGTAAAAAATGAGACATGTCAGCGGTGACGCATAATAGATGTGACTTAGACGGTGAAGCAACATATTTATGTTTTTTCCACTTTATTAGACATATTTGGACTGATGCGACTTATAAGGCAGTGCAACAAGTACAACGGAAAATACGGTACACATTTTCTTCCCTTTCGTGCCATAAGGGAGAAGAGATGAGAAATGAAGGCAAATAAAGGTGAAGGTTATTCTGTTATGACTAATGTTGACTGACGGGCCAATCCTTAATTCCAGCAACAAAGAGCCTCTAAGAAAAACTCAATTAACTGGAATATAAGATAATCGCTGACACACGTATTGACATTAACTGTGGTCTTAATGCAAAACTGGTTCCACTCGTTAGTTTCTTTAGAAAATGAAATTTCACAACTAACAGTTTGTTTCCTCAGCGTAAGGGAAATCTATGTGCTTCTGTTGTGCTTTTAAATGCTGAGGTTGTTCAAATCCTTAAGGCCGACTTCCCATTAGCACCACCCTTTGAGTATTAATACTATGATAAACCAACTATTCATGAATCCATCAAAGTATAATAAAACCAGCTAGAAGGATTACTGTATTAGATCGGAAAACCATGGAGTAAAACGTCTGAGCAAGTTGACAAACACCATTAGTACCAACCAGTAGCAAGTACCAACCAGGAAACGAATTTAAAACTATGTGAATATTCATCACGAATATGCAGAATAAGCACAGAATGCAAAAACAGCCACTGACTTCTAATGTAAAAACAAAAAAGCGTAGCACATTTTAGACATAGCCCAAAAATTCACAGACAGTGTTGGAAAACAAACTGGTGCACTTTGAGTTTTTTGTGAATGAGTTTAACCGGATATACAAACTCACTGACACTAACTAAAACATGCAAACAAGTGACCAGAGTAATAATTCAAACATTTCCATTTTGGGCAGCTGTGGAAGAGTGGTTAGACTAATCGTCCTCCAATGGAAGAGTTGGGGGTTCGATCCCACCAGCATGTTGAAGTGTCCTTGGGCAAGACACTGAACCCCTCATTGCTTCCGATGTGCGTCCCATCGGTGTATGAACGTGATCTTAAGCACTGATTAGTCTCTACAGATTAGCTTTGTAGAGATCCAGAAGAGTGTTGTATGAATGGGTAAATGAGGACATAGATTGTATCAAAGCGCTTTGAGTATCTTGATAAGATAGAAAGGCACCATATACCATACCATTTTATTTATAGAGCACTTAAAACAGCGACAAAGCCAACCAAAGTGCTGTACAGACAGAACAACAGGTAACACGCAAAGTACATAAGTATATAAGTACAGTCCATTTGATCTAAATGAGGCAACAAATTATATTTGTACAACATCCTCAAATTGTATTATTTTTCTGCCCATTTCTACTCTGTGACTAGATAGTTTTGAATTTTGCAGTTCAAAATCATCTTTCAAGTTGATCTTTGTTGATCTATCTTTGAACACACAGTATGCTAGCTGCCGAAAGTTTGTCACTTAGCATTAGCAGCTTACTAGAAAAAAAATGTAATAATCACTGTGTAACACACTTTGACCTGATAATAATTATGAAATACTTTTTTTTTTTAAATTGGAATAAAATTGCACATGGGTTGATGTTTGATCCAAAATGCTGCTGTCAGAGTTGTAATGAGAGTTAGTAGGAGAGATCATATCTCCAGTTTTAGCTTCTCTCCACTGGCTCTCTGTCAAATTCAGAATAGAATTCAAAATCTAACTTCTAACATACAAAGCTCTCAACAACCTAGGTCCATCAGATCTTATTGTTACATATTTTCCTAACAGAGCACTTCACTCTCAGACTGCAGGTTTACTTGTGGTTCCTAGAGTTTCCAAAAGTAGAATGGGAGGTAGAGCTACAGTTATCAGGCTCCTCTCTTGTGGAACCAACTTCCAGATTCTGTCCGTGAGGCTGACACATTGTCTACATTTACGATTAGGCTTTTCTTTTTGATAAATCCTATAGTTAAGGCCACCTTGCGTTTCCTGAGCTATCCCTTAGTTCTGCTATAGGCTTAGCCTGCTGGTGGACAAATGGCTTTCTTCATTCTGCTGCTGTCTTTACTTGCCCTACTCTACCTGTTTGTATTTGTAATATTTTATATATTTAACATGTCTTTTTGTCTTTCTTCCTATAGAAAGTACATCTGGACCTTCCATTCTGTGTTTGTTTTTCCTTTCTTTCTTCTCAAACTCCAGCCGGCTGAAGCAGATGGCCACTCATCTTGAACCTGGTTTCTTCCTGTTAAAATGAAGTTTTTCCTTTCCACTGTTGCCAGTGTACCCGCTTAGAATGAGAGACTGTGACAAAGTGAAGATTGAACACAATCTGCTGGCTTCCTTAGATGGATAACTTTTACTAATAGGCTTTTTTATAAATGTGAATTTGTGCAGTATCCTGAGACAACTTCTGTTGTGACTTGGCACTTTATAAATAAACTGAATTGAATTGATCTGAAAACAAGAAGATACAAAAAAAAATCTACATAAAAAAACTTTGAAAATTACCATTTATAATGAAAAACACTTTGAATAACTACAACAAAATGGTGTGAAAAATTAAAGTTTAGTTTAATTATCAGGCTCAAATTCAGTTTAAGTATTTTATTCACAATAGACTAACAGGCTAATGTTTATTTTGTTAGCATTGCAACAAGTAGGCTCGTCACAATAACAAATTTTGCAGAGCAATCAATTGTCTCAGAAATTATTGCGATAAGGGGGATGGGGTGCACCGATTGCAGTTTTCTGGCCGATCACCGATTTCTAAAAAGTCTGACCTGCCGTTCCGATTTTGGCCTATACCGATTTTGTTTTATAAGCGACAATGTCAGATGTTATAAGTTCACAATGCCCCTTCAATTTTCCAATATTATTTTGTTGAAAAACATACCTTTGAACAATATCCTAGAAACAATACAAACTTGTTTTAACTGGCCATGAGGTAGTGCTCTGAAATATAAATAAAGTTCAGACAATTGTTGTTAAAACAAACAAAAATAAATAAAATCGGTAAAATCAGTTTCTCATGCAAGTATCGGTCTATTTCCGATTTCCCAAAATTAAGGAAATCGGGTGCACCCCTAGATAATATTGTTTGAAATTTGACAATAATTAGTAATTATTGTTAAATTTAAGGAGAAATGTTGGTTAATTTGTTTTGAGTATCGTACCTTTTTTCGACCACCGGATGACAGTATAAGACGGTTTGGACCAAAGGATGGATAGTGAGGAAGCGAGCGGCGTGTCTCTTTAAGAAAAATGGGAGGGAGACCCCTTCACATGACATGGGCTGTCTCTCTTTGGTTTCCAAAATGGTGGACGCTCTGCGTGATTTTAACTTTTTAGCATAGCATAGCATAGCATCACACTAAGCTTTTAATAAAAGCTCATTAAACAAGTTCTCAGCTTCTTTTTGCAGAGAAAAACAAGTTTTTACACGAAGGTACGGGTTTCAACCATGAATTTTGGAGCTTCGACAAGACAGAGGTTTTTTTCCAATGCCTGTTAGCTTAGCTCGTAGCTTAGCTTCTCAGCTTAGCTGTTTTTAACAATCCAAAAACACAATTTTGGAAATAAAATGGATTTTAAAGAGAAAAGAGAAAGGGAGGGATGAGTGAAGAGCAGTGGAGTATCCAGTGTCTTCAGTAGAAAGAGAGACACGAAGAAACGATAAAGCTGATAAATGAAAATGAGGTCGATAATTTTCATTTATTAATTGATTTATTGCTTATCGCGACAGGCCTAGCAACAAGTAACTTTCCTGTATTTATAGCTGTGTGAACTAAAAGCTGCTATTTTTTTGTAAAATATGTTTGTTTTAATTTAGAGATGTCGATGTTTACAACTGTACTGACAAAACATACTGAACACAGTCATATGGTAACTAATAGCCAAATGCTAATAACTGGCATTTATGCACTCTCAGTTTTAAAGACTGAATTTAACAACATCTAAACAATTTTAAGTATTGAAAGGCTTAGACCTCAAACCTTAAGCTCAATTTTTATTTTCACATCTTTTCTACAATATGCTAACAGGCTAAATATTCATTTAGTTATAAACTAGCTTTCTAACGCCTGCACCTAACCACAAATGTACCAGCGGCTGATGTGTATGAAACACCAACTTTAGAGATGTGCAGTTCTAAAACTGTGTTAAAATTAGGTATGTGTTGGTGTAGAAAACCAACGGAAAGACAGACTGGCTTAATAAAACATCGAAAAAACAATAAAAATGCTAAAATACTGATCATTTGTGAGATAGCCATTTGGTTGAGTTTTACAAGGACATTACAAAACATTGTGATGATAATGAATTTAAATTTAAAAATAAGCCTCATTAGCAAATTACATACTAGTTAACCCTCCAAAAGGAATAGCTTGTTATGTATACCTTCCTGACCCACAAGGGTTAAGTCCTAACACCGAGCTCTCGTGGGTCATTTTGACCTGTGGCCAGCAGGAGGGTTAAATAATTTAACAAATTTTGTAGTGAAGTATATAATTTAACTTAAATTATATACTTCACTACAAAATTTGTTAATCTTTCTGAACACTGCAACCGTCACTTTAGGTCACTTAAATTTTTATTATTACAAAAGCCATATTTACATCTACTCAATCATCTATTATTATTTTTGATGATTTTACATCATTATAAAATATGAGAAGAATTCAGCTCATTCTGTCCACTTCCTGTATTTACGGTAACTCTCTCAATTGTTTGTTGTCATGTTTACAGACTCTTCGGCATGATGTTTCTCTTCATCTCTGTAAAGTCATTTAAGACAGTTGAGTCATCCATTGGTAGCCACTGATATTTGCACTGACAGGAATAGTTTCAAGTGTCCCTCGTTATGGTTGAATACGTGAGTTCCCAAGAGCAGCAATGTTTCATGAGGCGCTCTGGACGTAACTCTCAGATTCACAGCTTGGAGGACAGCCAAACAGCTCCCTCAAGGAAATAAAATTAAGCTTTTCTTGATGGGAATCTAAACACAACTGCCAGTTATGCAATGGTTTAATGAGAACTTTCTTGGTCTGAGGGAGGAAACTACCGTAGCTCGTGTGTCCCTGAACTTGAATAAAATTGACATAAGGGCGAAGCTATTCTTGATGTTCAACATTTTCCCTAGACGACACAAGATACTCCTGGTGTGGCATTGGCTTTGATAGGTTTTCCACTTCTTAATAAAGTCTCAACACCGAGCTCTTCTTGTCTGGAAATGTAGTGAGGCGGTACAGAAACGAGTCAAATTTGTCGTAAATGTGTCAAAAGACTGACCGCTTACACCACACAGAAATCAAAATTTTAAAGTCCACAAAGGCCCAGCAACTTTAAAACGCCCATGACGTTCATAAGAATCTCAAATTTGCTTAAACTTGTTGAAAACTCCAACAGAACTCCAGAACAAACCACACTCCTGTTGAATGAAACGTTCATTAAAGTCGTATAAAGTTGGTATAATTCTGTGGTTTCCTGTCTGAGGGGTCCGCTTTGTCTTCGGTTCCTTTGATTTCCCACGTAAACCCCACTCCAGTAACCCATATCCCGTATCCTCGTTTGGTGGCATGGTGACAGTTTCCCAGATACCAAACAGTATCAGATTCCCTTCATCATGTGGCACAGATCCAACCCCAGAGCCTAATTTGCAAATGGATCCCTGCTGGAAGCAGCCGTCTCGACTGTTCGACGGTGTAATTATCGGTGCTCAAGTGAAGAAACAGAGGACTAACTAAAAAAGGGACTGAATGAATAAATCATTGACTTTGCTCTCTGTTTGGGAACTTTTTGCTTTTGTTTTTGCTCCACGCAGTCTGGATGTCATTGAACCTCAGGACAGGATGGCTATATCTGCTAACAGAAGACTATAACAAACCTGGGATGTCTTTATTTGATTTTTAGTTGAACTCAAAACCAGGTTTTTATCGGTTTCTTTTTTACCCAAAATAAAATATGCAAGAAAAAACTTCTGCTGCTCCCGCTTTCTTGATATTTTGCTTAGCTTCTTTGAAACCAGCTAGTCTTTTAAAGGTTTCTTTGGCCATTGATGAGTTTTCTCCTAATTTTCAGTCCCATTATTGGATGTGAACCCTTTATTTAAAAAAAAATAATTGAATTTATTCAGCTTTTAAGTCACGTACAACTATAGAACAGTTATGAACACGACATCAAGACAAAAATGACTGCTGTTGTTCAAGTGCAGGGTGGCTCACACTGTTTCAGCAATGGCATGTGAGCTACGTTTAAAATGACCAAGTCAAAGTGATCTACTATAAGGCCCTGTTTACACGAGAACCTCCGGAAACATTTGTGTTTTTTCTATGTTTATTGGGGGAAATAAACAAAAAGTCAGCTGGTTTCCATGAAAATGCTATAGTTTCCATGTCAGTCTGGTTGCCAGATAAGAAATTATGAACTATAGTACTGTTGCTTTAAAATGATAGTATTTTGACCTAAACTGTCATATGTGCTGAGTAAAGATAATCTAAGATGAGGTGTGTGTTGTGTTTGTTGAACATTTGCACAGAAAAGGAGGGGGCAAATAAGACATTTTAAATTTATCTGGCAACCCTGATGCTGGGCTCATCTGCATTCATTGCGCATGCAGCGTCTGCATAACAATTACATTCAGACTGCTGGATGCACTAACATCTCTTTGGACCTAAGATGTTGTTGGTTTTGATCCTACATGCTGAAAAAGGGTGAGTAGTACAAAAACACTCTGCTCTCTGACATTTATTATAACTGTTGTTAGTGCAGAAAACCACTTTTGACTGCAGCCGCCTGTAATGCACATGTGCGACTTCACACCTCCATGGGAGGGTCCCCAAAAAATCTCCACTCTGAAACCTGGATTCAGAAACCTTCAGTTTCACAGAGAATGAGGGCTGTTGTCGTGTAAATGAAACGGCTGAACCGCAGCAGAAAGGCTGCAATTTCATGTTGTGTAAACGAGATATGGCTGCCTGTATGTCAATCAAGTGACACATTTCACAGTGAGGATGGACGATAGGCTGATGTCTACATTTATAATACCATGTGATCTACCCATAATACCTTTGCGATAGGTAGATTGCGATCGACGCATTGGGCACCCTTGTTCTTGTGGTTCAAGCTAACAAACTTTACCAACCTTTACATCATTACATGTTTTGTATCACAGCTAGTAATGTAGAATTCCTTGGTTCTTTGCAAGCACAGACCAATAGCAACGGCTAACTGTAGCACTTCCAGTATAGCCTGGGACACTTTGGACAGGAATGTCATCATATTAACCAATTCAGTTTATTTATATAGCGCCAAATCACAACAAAGTTGTCTCAGGGCACTTTACAGAAACATTCACATAAAAGCCAATTAGTAAAGTTCTCTATCTAAGGAATCCAGCAGACAAGTTGAATCTTGGCTTTGTTGCAGTCTCCCATCCTGAGCAAGCACAGTGGCAACAGTGGAAAGGAAAAACTCCCTTTTAAAAGGAAGAAACCTCCAGCAGAACCAGGCTCAGGACAAGCGGCCATCTGCTTTGACTGGCTGGTTGAGAGGACAGGAAGGAGAGACAGACGAACACAGAATGGTAGGTCCAGGTATAGGTCCAGGTGTACCTGAAAGACAAAAAATAAACATGTTAAGGATAGAAAAAATAATTACAAATACAAAACAGGTTGAGCAGAGTAAGTAAAGACAGTAGCAGAGTGAAAATTGTGGTCAGTTTGTCCTCCAGCAGTCTAAGCCTATAGCAGCATAACTAAGGGGCAGCTCAGGAAACCCAAGCCGACCCTACCTATAGGATTTAGCAAAAATGTAAGTCTTAAGCCTAGTTTTAAAACTGGATAATGTGTCAGCCTCACGGACAGAGATTGGAAGTTGGTTCCACAAGAGAGGAGCCTGATAACTGAAAGATCTGCCTCCCATTCTTTTTTTGGAAACTCTAGGAACCACAAGTAAACCTGCAGTCTGAGAGCGAAGTGCTCTGTTAGGAAAATATGGAACAATAAGTTCTGTAATATAAGATGGAGCTAGGTTGTTGAGGGCTTTGTAGGTTAGAAGTAAGATTTTGAATTCTATTCTGGATTAGACAGGGAGCCAATGGAGAGAAGCTAAAAGTGGAGAGATATGATCTCTCCTACTAACTCCGGTTAAGACTCTGGCAGCAGCATTTTGGATCAACTGAAGACGTTTTAAAGAAGTATTTGGACATCCAGATAATAAACCATTGCAATAGTCCAGTCTAGACGTGACAAATGCATGGACCAGTTTTTCTGCATCGTTTTTAGATAAGATGTTTCTAATTTTAGTGATATTACGCAGGTGGAAGAAGGCGGTTATAGTAACGTTTATAATGTAGGGGATAAAAGACGTCCAGATCAAAAATAACACTAAGATTTTTAACATTAGAGCTGGAGGACAGATTAATGCTATCTAAGGAGGGAGAAAGACTGAAAAAATCATTCCTAAGGTGCTCAGGTCCACAAACCAAAACCTCAGTCTTGTCTTAGTCTTGTCTGTGTTCAACAGGAGAAAATTAAGGGTCATCCAGGTTTTTATGTCTTTAAGACATGCTTGTAGTCTAAATAACTGATTGGATTCATTGGGCTTAATGGACAAATATAATTGTGTGTCATCAGCATAACAATGAAAATTTATCCCATGCTGTTTAATAAATTTACCTAATGGACACATACCACCATGTAGTGTGAACATTTTGGCAGTAGCATTCACATTAACCTTTATGATTATTTATTTATTTAGTCAGCGTTGCCTTAGCCTTTCTTGGACTTGCCATTAGTGCACTTCAAAAAGTCTGAATTACCCTTTTGATTGAATTAAGTATTTTTCAGTGCTGGCATTGCCAGGATCTGTTGCTTGAGTTATTTTTGGTAGCTTTTGTTGTTTGTCACTTTAGATTTATTTCCTTTATTAGTTTTTCATTGTTTTGTTTGCGTTTCAGTGTTTTCCCCGTGTCCCCTATGCCTTCATTTCCCTCTTCCTCAGTTTCTGCTCAGCTCATGCCCCGCCCACTTTCAGCTGTTCTCAGTTATCATTTTGCCAAGGTGTCTGCACTCTTCTCATCAGCCTCTGTTCATAAAGTCCCACAGCTTTTCACTTCCCGTTCAGTTCAGCGTTGTGTGTGTGCTTCATGTCTGAGTCTCAAAGAGTTTTGGCTATTTCATTTTATTGTTGCTGCCACGCCAGTCTTTTGTTTTGTTTAATAAAGTTTACGGTTTTTCAACTGGATTTCCTTGTGTCAGTCTGCATTCCTGGGTCTACAAACCGTGACAGGAATGATATTGTGAGCTTAAAAGGCCCCTAATTGAAGTAACAAACCAATTTAGTGTAAACTCATAACCAATTTAGCGAAAGCCAATTTAAATGGTATTTTCAAGCACTACTGAATTCCTGTTTTAAAAGCACATAATTTGGTCTTATTTCTGCAAAGGGTGCCAAAGATAAGACCATTTAATCATTAAAACTATTTCTGCTCTATTATTTAAAAAGTGAAAAAGCAAACATTAGCTTAAAACATGGAATTTATTAATTTTTGTCTACTTTTTAATCAGCAATCCATTGAAGACAATTGGACCTTTTCACTTTTCTTCCTGAAATGATAATTTTTTAACAGTTTATCATTAGTTTGTACATTTTTAGCTTCTTTGGGATTCCTTTTGCAAGTACAAAATCATACCTGATACAAATTCATGTTTTTTTTTTTAATTCAACTACAGAAATGGGGACCTTTTGGTGTCTATCTGACAAACTGTAACAAATGTGATAAAGTTACAGTCACAAACTGGTTTGTTGGAAAGTTGTCTTATAGGTGAAGACAACACTGGTTTAACTCATGAGTATGTGTATTTTTCACGCTTGAATGAGTCACAGCTCAGAGTTAAGTGCTTGACAATGGTCAAGTCCAAGGGCCGGATTAAAGCACAATAAATAATCATTGTCCAGATTATTAGAAGTCTGGTTCCTAGAAAGCAAATAGGATTGGCTCAAGGCTTTTGCGCAGTGGCGTACCTTAAAACTCCAGCATTTTACAGAAAAAACTTCAATAAATGTTTCTTATTCTCTTTCATGTTGCAAATGTTGCACTCAGGAGACCAAAGAAAGACACAAATAGCAGCTTCTGTTCATGTGTAGTGTACCATGCAGCACTCAGGAATTTACAAGCAGAACTCTTTTAACATTAACCCACGGAACCGGTTCTGTAGGTCCACTTATTTCAAGGCCACTAGCTCCAGTCTCCTCCTCAGTCATTACATAGTTTATATATGTTTGGACAAGACATTTAGGCAATTTTGATTTTTTTTTTTTTTTTGTTAGTGTGTGTTTTTTAAATGAAGTGTTAAGGATGTCACGCTGCCATTCACCAAGCCTTCTGGTTTAGTGGTCCAGTGCAGCTTGACGAAAAGCTTAAGCACGCCAAAGCTTCTGGGAGGTGGAGATAAGAAAAAAGAGGCATAAAACCCAATAAAGCTGCTTTGCTCATGGAGTGAAACACAAATACAAGCATGCTTAACGTGTCTGGATGCAGTGATATCATCTGTCTGGAGCAAACGCAACATTTAAACTGTTTACGTGTAATTTGGTTTTTCTAAACATTTCACTATAATGAAATCCATCATCCATAACTTCATGATTGCTATGTTCCAATTTAGAAGAGCTGACGTAAGGCCGCTCTGTGGAAAAAGTAATATGTACGTATATTACTGAAGAGTAACCTAAAATAGCAGTGTTTCCCAAACCGAGTCTTTCCGGACGTCAGATCACAGCCTAGGGACTGTTGTGGTACCAATGGTCTCTAATTCATTTTCAAGCCACGAAGACTGCGGTTCTCATCTTTCCAAATAATGACTTTCCCAGCGTTCTCTGTCTGGAACTTAAATTATCACATGACAGCTAAGAAGCAAATGACATGAATTACAAATAAGAATACCATAAAATGTGTAAAAGACTGCATGATTGGTATGCCAACAACAGTTCTGTCTTTTTTTGTTTGCTTGTTTGAGATGGGTAAATATTAATGGCAGTACAAAAAAGGTTAAATTGTGTCATCTGGACCAGTTTCTTTAAGTGAGAAACGTTTCATCCCCCATCCAGAGGACTTCTTCAGTCCAGACAAATCTGGTTGGCAGGCCGTAGCCTGAAGAAGTCCTCTGGATGGGGGATGAAACGTTTCTCAAAGAAACTGGTCCAGATTACACAATTTAAACTATTTTGTTGTTATCTACCTGGATGATTGAGCTTATAGCCATTTTTCTTTTAATTAATGGTAGAGTTCATCAGTACTTCTTAGATGAAAATTAATGAGCCCAAGCTAACACGCATTATCATCGCAGACAGTAATAGATATGATTTCTGTATATCATCTCAAATAGTGCTGTTTTAAAGCTAGTTTAGAGGTTCCAGTGGTGGGCACAGCTAACACAGTGTTAGCTTTGCTAACCCATATTCTGATAACTTAAAAAAAACAAACTTTGTTAACAGTAAACCGCTAACCTCTCAGGTCTGCATCACATCTTTGTCTCCTTCCTATTGAAGCTGCGTCGACCAATCACATCTTCACGTGTGCACGTAGTCAGCCAATAGCGTGCCTAACGGACTCTTTGAGACACGCCCACAACAGACAGGAACAAGCTTGTGAATTTAGCCAATAATTCTTCTAACGGTTTCCAAAGTTGGCGAAAATGACATTCCCTGAAATTAAGATTGTTCTGCTATTAGTGGATTAGCAGAACTGTGTCCACCACTGAGAGGTTCTAGAGAGGATAAATCAGATGAGCAGCCCTTTATCAAATTTAAATAAATGGCATTGAGGCAATGGTTAAGATGGTGGTTGGTGAATAGTTAAGATATTTTGAAGTACGGTTCTGTGGAAAGGCTTAGAACTTTATTTTCTCTCTAGATAACTGTTTGAACTGCTTCAATTTAGAGAAACAAGGTTTGTTTCTACCTATACTGACAAGCTAATGGCTAATTCTACCCAAGCCAAGAACAAAGTGGCTCGATGCTTTTAAAACATGATTTAAAAAGTCACAAAGATTCATGTAAATATTGTTTTGTTTTAAATTATATTGCCACAATTTTTAATTTACACAATTACTGACACAAAATTTGATGATTCTGTCCCGCTAATAGCGCCAGCAAATGCTAGCAACCTTCCTAGTTCAGCCTGGAACACTACGGACAGGAATAAAATTTCTGCCAAATTAACGACTATATGATGGGGTAGTATTTTAAAGTTTTATAAAATTATTTAATGTATTTTTAAGAGCTGTTGGTCATTTTTCAAAACTGGGGTTGTTTTAAGACAGCAGCTATCGGCTAGCTCTGTTAGCGCATCGGAGAGTTACGTTTTTCATCAATTTACAACTTAAGAGCATCATTTAAAGAAAAACATCAATGCTCGAAGGTTCTGACAATGTTTTAGGAAATATTTGCAATAAAACATACAACGATGTGGGCAAAAAGAAAAAATATATTATTTAATTTCCACGTTATGATTAACAGCAATTAAAAAACTTTTTTTTTCTCCAAAAAAACAAAACAGGCATCATAAAATATTCAAACAATTCAACATTAAAAATTTAAAGCTAAAAACACATTTCTATACAGTAATAGCTCCGTTTTTTTTTCTTTTAAACAAACGATAAAAACCAGCAGAGAATTAAAATGCCCTCACAGCAGGCACGTGTCCCACATATGGCTGCCATTAACAAATCTTCCATCTGGTGTTAAGACAGTTAAGCCTTCGGCATAAATTATCTCTAAGAGAATCAAATATCTTTGGTTTCAGTCAAGGATCTGTGCTCAGCTAATCTCGTGTGCACGACTTTATGCTGTAAACGTTATTGATGCCCCCAACGAAGCTCAGCTCATCAACCTGCATAAGTAAAAAAATAATTAAAAAGGTTTGACATAAGGAAGAAGAGGGTAAAGGTAATGAATGGACGGTTTGACATGTACAGTGGGTGGTGCTCAGGATTTGGCATGCACGCAAACGGCACTTAAACTAATCTCTTCACCGCTCGAAACAGTTAAACCACTTGAGTCGCTCAGCAGGAAAAATCCAATTTCCCAAATGACTGCTAATAAATGCTAACTATGCATTATCTGATTGTGGTCGAGTCAGAACAAGTCAAAGGACTGAGGATTTTAAAGAGATATTTGCCGTTTTTTTCTAAAAATGCAAATTTTCCTGACAATTTTTAAAACTAAAAACGTGTGAAAGATAAAAACTACTGATGGGTTGGATCATATATACTGTAGGTTAGGTCATAAAGAAACACTTTATTATTGTATTAAAGTGACTGTTCAACCTTAGTGAAGTTCAGAGGAAAGATCACGAGCAATTAATATCTTACCTGTTGTAGAAACCTCTTTATATGACCTCAATTTGGAGGAATGGTTTAGATTTTGACCAGACTGAGCTGCATTGCTATCAAAATTAACACAATTCCAATCTCAAAAATGTTTTGTAGCGATGTATGAGAAAATCATTAACGTTTACATTGCCATCAGTTTCACGCTACGAGGGACTAGCCGTGATTTTTCCCATAAATTAATTATGGGTAAAAAAGGGACACAATTTAAAATAATAAATCATATTGTTTTAGATATGCACCTGGTAGTGATGTGCAAATTTGTTTCCTTACTGAGTTTTTCGACACGTATCCCAACCTCTTTACTAAAGAAAAACAACTTGTAGTTTGTTTCTGCCATGATGGTTTAATTTGAAAGCATTCCAAAGCAGAAACTATGGTCTCGGGTTAGCTAAGGCTTACTGCCAGAGTGAGATTTTTGAAGAAATCGAGCTTAAATTCCCATTCCCACACTTAAAAAAAAAAAAAAAAGTTATTTGCAAAACACAAATGGCATTAGCTGCAGCCAGCTGTAGCACTTGCGGTACAGCATAGAGCACTTCTTACAAAAATAATGTAATAGTCTTTGATAATAAGCATGTAATGCAAATCTGACAGCATTTAAAAAGTATAAAACTGAGTTTGCATTAATAAGAATAGTATTTGTTTGTAGATTATGGTTACTTTAGAACAGCAAGTCACTTTGGTCCTTGGATTAACTGGTCAATCAGGTCAGAATTAAACCGTATTTCTCCAAACTGAGGTAGTACAAAGAACTTTCTAAAACCAAGTAAGATATTGTTTATACACAACTCCACTTCAACAGGCCTGAACTAAATCGCTTTAATTTTAGTCGAACGCTATTGTTACAGAGATGTAATAGCTTTAAGAAAAAAAAAAAAAAACACTTTGGCTGCTAAAATCGAGCACATTTAAACCTGTGGGACAGAAAAATCAACTGAAAGCTGAGTTAAAAGTATTTCCAAAGTCTATTTCGCTCACAGCGCGCCTCCCTCAGTAGTCCGTGTTGAGCTTATCGTCATTATCTGAAGCAGTAGTATTCCTCCGATTCCACCCGGAGTTTCAGAGGCGATTTAGTGAAGGCGTCTCCATCGATCACACTTTTATCCATAATGCAGTCAAGGTTTGTGGGTGAGGGGCCATCCGGGAGGTCTTCTGCCAGAGTGTCCAAGTAACTGCCCACAGACAGACCGTCCAGTCCGTCATCGTTACCGTCGTTCAGGCTGTTGAAGCTGCCTCGCAGCGAGGAGCCGTCCTGGCTGTCCGACAGGCTGTACAAGCTGCCCGTCAGGCTGCCATCATGGCTGGCAACGTCTCCTTTGTCCTCTATCATCCAGCGGATGGACTCGATGCCCTCGTTAATCGTCATGAGCTGCTGCATGAGCTTCACGTCGATGGCTCGCAGGCTTGCCTGCGTTGAGGAGATAAACAGATTAGCACAGACAAGACAAATACCACCCACATACCTGTCCAGTGACTACCACGTTAGCATGAACTGATAAGACATGATGGTGGAGATCATTTTTACTTGTAAAAAAAATTATACATTTATTTTTACCTACACCTATGACCAGAAGACCAAAAACATGATTTTGGCATTAGAGTGCTAAATGGTTGGTGGCTAAACAATAATAGCTAACGGCTAATCCTAAAGCTAGCGTTTTAGCATTTAGCTTAACATTCCAAACCAGAGTTTCAAACTAAAATCTTGTGTTGAAATGCTACACGTATGGCTGCTTTAGGTCAAATTTCAAAAATAGTTGTGTGGGATCTCAAGGGAGATCTTGTTAGCATTCAGAGTACGCATTGTGGATGACTCGGCTACTACCACACCTAGCTGTAGCTCAATATCTGTAAAACTGACAGGTATAGGCATCTAATCATTACTGCATCACCCATATGTCAACTAAAAAAAAGAAGTGTTTTTATTAAACAAACATTGAATAAAACTTAGTTGTTGCTACTCCAGGTGATAAACGGTCAAATTTCAACAAGATATATATCATTTTGAAGCTTTTGAGATAAGAGAATGTCAAAATAATAACTCAATAATGAAATGTTTTTAATTACAACCTTCAAAGGTTAAGGTTAGTTTCTTGCTGTGGGTTGGATCTTTACATAAACTATAGAAATGACCCTCCTGAACTGTTGAGACATAATGACGCAATACTGGTTGTTGGGGCTGTTTTGTTTGGAATGCTAAACTAAATGCTAAAATGCTAGCTTCAGGATTAGCTGTTGGCTATTATTGTTTAGCCACCAACATTTGACGTGGCTTATTTGCAACATTTTTATACTTCAGGAAACAACGGTTTGGGTCATTAGACTCTGCCACTGTCGTTTTGTGGATCAGAGGCCAGAAAATTGGAGAACAATTGAATTTACCTAAAATGTTAGAGTGGTGTGGACGGGGCATAAATAAATTAGCATTATTACATTGCACGTTATATTCTTTATAAACAGTGAGAAGTGCAAATCTTGGTTTTCAGCCACAATAATAGCTCAAACCAAGCCTCAAGCAGCACCTTTATTACTCAGAGTTAATTATGTCATCAACTTCATGAACTTCATGGTTCCCAACTCTGGTCCTTGAGGAACACCATCTTGCATGTTTAAGTTGTGTCCCTGCTTTGACACACCCGATATGAATAAATGAGTGATTTGCAGGCGTCTGCAGAACTTGAAGTAATGAAATCACCGAATCAGATGTGTTGGAGCAGGGAAACAACTAAAACATGCAGGATGGCGTTCCTCAAGGACCAGGGTTGGGAACCACTGCCTTAGAAGGAGCCGTTAAGATGCAAGCTGAATTATTTCTTTTTTTTTTTTAAAGAACTGTTAGCATTTTTAAGTTGTCTCATGGCCAGAACACTCAGTCCCTTTGTTATTTGGACTATCGGTCTTTGTTTGGTCACATTAACTGGCGGCTACACAGCCTGGAGACAGCGTTTTCTGTCCATGATAAAGAAAGATATGGCTGTTTTTACAGTGTGGCCATTGATTAAACACTCTCGCCTCAACAAACCACGCTGTTCTGTCGGGGTGGAAGTGGACGGGACTTTGTGGGTATCTTTTAGAGAGATTCTCCCTCAGAAAAAACAAAACAAAAAACGGCAAATGGGCAGCTGTAACATCATGTCACGGTTGTGACGCGTTGAGGCAGCTGGTTAGACACGATGGCGTTCTCTGGAGTTGTAAAATAGCCGCTTTTAAAAAGCAAGTCAAGATAGTTTAGCAAAAAACGCAATGCTTGACTTGTGGCATCAAAATAAAACAAGCTAATCTAATATTTTTGTTACAAACTGTTCATCAGGGCTGCTTTAAGCTCCAATATAATGCAAAAATGCTGAATGACGGGCTGTTCCTGCAAGAAATTACCGGTAATGTGTTTTCCAGATGTGCACCCCAGCAAACAGAGCAGAGTGACTGGGTTGGTCATAAAACAGATGTGAAGCAAGGGTCAGGACGTCTAATGTGACATGCAAGAGACTCAACAGAAAGAAAGACCTAGCATTCCTTGAAGGAATGCATATCTTCCACCCGTTTTCACGCCAGCTTTAATCGAAGATCCTCTTACATTGGGAAACGGAAACAACTGTTTTAGTCAAAGCCTTTGAAAATAAGACGCCGTCAGTATTTACTGGGATGGATGCTCAGCTTCAAACAAATCAAATTTCAGCTCAATATTTGAAAAAACGGACTTAGTTATGACCATTTATAGGCTTGACAAGGTCGATTACCTGAGGTGGACATCTACTACTGTGCTTAAGTTTTAAACCATCACTACCTACTTTATATTTGGTTTGAAAATAGAGTGACGGCTTCATTTTCTTTAATGGGATACCCATGTGTGTGTGTGTGTGTGTGTGTGTATATACACATGCTTGTTTATGCTACTTTGTGAGGCCCATTTTTGAACACATACTACATTGTGAGGACCAACTGCTCTTTGTGGGGACCAATGCATGATCCCCATAAAGGTTCAAGTGTCGTTGGTGGGTTCGGGATTAGGTTTAGGACTAAGGTATGAATCGAGGATGAGTCAGGTTTGTACTAGTACTAGTACAGAACTCTGTGGGGGAACCGTGGATGTTCTCTGTCTGCTGGATCCGGTTATGGAGGGCAGTCTGGGAAGCAGCTGCTGCAATCCTCATCATCATCATCATCATCATGCTGCTGAAGGGACCTGCTAACAAGACCATGCCGCTGACTGAACTACACCGCTTACAGTACCATGGTACCAACTAATGGTCAGGTTATAGAAATGAATGAAAAATGATGGAAGTCCATGCAAAGTTCCCGTAAAGACAGAAAGACAAACGTGCACGCACATGTCTGTGTGTGTGGTCACTGAAAACAAAAGCCAGTACAGAATTTCAGATTTGTCATGGTGCCGTCATATAGTTTCTTATGTCAAATTTAGGAGTTGGGAGATATTATTAGTCATCACTCAGCTTATTGAATCTTGTCCTCTCCTAAATTTATATAAATATATTGCATGTACAGCATTTCCTCCTGAGACCCAGTGTATATATGCATGCTGAGGACATGGTTTTAGACAGGTCCTCCTTAGTGGGACTATATTAAAAAAATTAAATATGTATATATACACACACAATTCTATATGTTTAAAGGTTCTACTAATCTTAAACTAGTGAAATTAAAAATGCACATGCAATAGCTTGGAACTCCTGAGGATAAAATAAAGTTTGGGCAAGAGTAGCCAGTTAGGGGGCATCACTTTATTTTAGGGACGACCACTGTCCCCCAAAAGTTAAACAGTCGTTGATGAACATCCAAAAAACATTCCCGTAAAATTTCAATAAAATCCGTCAAGTAGTTTTTGAGCTATTTTGCTAACAGACACAGACTACAAATAGTTGCTGGCAACAAAAAAAAAATTAATCAAAGATGTTGCACAATTTGTTTTCTGACGAGTGTATGTGTTTGAGATCAGTCTCAGCTACTACCACGTTAAATTATAGGCCAGTATCAATAAAAATGACTTGAACGGGCTTGACACCAAAAGTTAAAGCCTTGCAAACATACACCGAATGATTATTTCCTGGAAGTTTCAGGTAAATTCATCCTGCGGTTCAGGAGATATTTTGCTAACAGACACGGAACCGCAAACCTGACTAAAACTCACCATTTCCTGTCTGAGCACCAACATTTTACTCTGCAGTCTCTCCAAATCCGCAGAATCCGCGCAGAACTTGCAGCTCGACAAATGAGGCGACTTCTCGTTGCGTTTCCCCCCCGCAAGAAGAGACCGCACGAGACCGTCCGGAACTTTCCGACCCAGCTTCGTCTCCAAGTCCTTGAGCTCGGGCGAGAAGTTGCCGCTGCTCTCGTCCATGGCGGAGCAGCAGGCGCGCGAG
Organism: Nematolebias whitei; assembly: GCF_014905685.2. Taxonomy (NCBI): domain Eukaryota; kingdom Metazoa; phylum Chordata; class Actinopteri; order Cyprinodontiformes; family Rivulidae; genus Nematolebias; species Nematolebias whitei. The sequence goes on along the minus strand of NC_056498.1, from coordinate 26,255,308 downwards.
GAATATCCACGAGAGAGAGAGAGAGAGAGCACGCGCTCGTCAAAGCAGCTCGCGCCTCTTTGTCAGACCTCCTGCTGAACCGGCAGCAGGACGCTTTAAACTCACCGTGGACCCTCCCACGAGTGGAACCTCCTCTGAAACCAGACACCACGGCAGGTAAATGGTGAAGCTAAACCCTCATTAGGAGCAAATTGTTGCTCATTTTAAATTAGAAACACCGGAAGTCCGAAAATTAAGCTAACATTTAGCTGCCACGTGAGCTTGTATCCCCCCACACACTTCTCTTTTTTTTCTGATGGGCAAAATAATAATAATTTAAAAAACATTTAATTAGTTTTTAATGTGCGCCCAGAATCACAAACATTTACACACAGTAACATTAGTACAGGAACTTTTTAATATTTGGTAGTAAAAACTCAAACAAAGTGAAATATGTATACACCAGCTACAGGTTCTGAATTACCACCTTGGTTTATATATTGTTTTTTTTTAAAGACCATTTTAGGTATATTCACTTTTATCTACACAAGTCATAAAAACAAAGCAAAACTTTGTTCAAGTAAAGATTCAGAGCTTGAACTACAGCACCTCCTGATGGACATTATGGCACATAAAACTGGTTTAAGAGGTAACTGAGACACAATGGTTATATATATTTTGGAGTTTATATTACATTTTTATTGCATGGGTGATATCACACTTTCTATAACTTTAAAGAGAAATTGCAAAACACTCAGGATCACCTTTAAAATTCATCTGGTTATGTCTAACTCTGGAAACATTCCTATGAGCGGGAGACTTACTCTGACTGCAAAGTATGTATGTAAACTATAGCAGTTTTTGCAAAACATACTTTATTTTTATTGAGAACAGATTCAGATGAACAAACTACGTAGTTCTTACTGGAAAAAACGAAAAAAGAAGAGGCACGTAAGTTGTTCTCAAGCAGCCGTCTTAGACCACTGATTGGCTTTTCTCATCGTCGTACCGCTGGTACTGGTCCCCGAGCAGAGGCTGGTGGCCCTCCATCTTGGACCTGGCTCGCACGGCGCACGTGGTGGCGGCAAAAATGATTGCGACGACCACAAGGGCGGCAACTATCGACATGGTTATGATTTCAGTCAGAGAGAAAGGCTGACCTAAAAAAGTAGAGGTAAATAACAAGTTACTTTCTAGCTCCATCTTCTCAATGCATGTCCATCCATCCATTCATCCATGATCTTTACCCACTTTTTCCTTTTCGGGTTGTGAGGGTCATTGGTGCTCATATCTAGTTGTGACTCTGTGAAAGGCGGGGGACACCCTGGACAGGCCTCCAGTCCATCACAGGGACACAGAGATACAAATGAGACAAACAACCATTCACTCACTCACACCTAGGGACAATTTAGAGTTATCAATTAGCCTAACATACATGTTTTTGTTTTGTGGAAGGAAATCGGAGTGCCTGGAAAAAACCCACGCATGCACAGAGAGAACATGAAAAACTCCACCCAGAAAGATCCGGCGACCTTCTCACTGAGAGCTCTACCAATTGAGCCACCATGCTGCTCAAAGGATTCATGTCTTAAAGGAAATTAAAAACTCAAACCTGGCCATTCAGCTTCGTAAGAATAGCCGAGATTTTCAGGGGCAGTCACGAACATCTCGGAGTTAGTCACCGGAGGCCAAAATGGCACCATGTTGTAGGCTCTGTTATGACCAATTGGGGCATTTTCATCAGGATACACGGATGAATCTGTTAAAAAAAAATGCTTCAATTAGCTTAAAAGCTCATTATTTCCATTTTCAAATACATGCTCAAGATGGGTTTAAGTCCTAACTCCACCTGGACCGTGTCTCCGCAACCATTCGTCAAATATGGCATCAGTATAGGTGTGGAGCAGGACAAAGATGGGGTCGTTGGGGGACAAGTGAGTCTGCCCTCCAGTTCCATTCAGAAACAAATGAGCCAAGTTGTGGAGGCTCCTCACTATGGGGTCATAGTTCCCCTTGGGGGCGCTGTAACCTACCAAAGCAACATAGATAGTATGAATGAATGCTGTCAAGAACGTGAGAAGAATAAAATAAAATAAAAATAAAAACTTGCCTTCGATTGTGTTCCTAAAGCTCTCAGAGGAGGTAGAGTAGTAGGGTGGCGTGTCAAAAGTGTTCACTTGCAGACAATCAGCAACATCCTGGGGTTCTGGGAGACGCTGGACCATGGGCCTGTTCACATTTCCGGCTGGATTTCTTCTGATGGGAGTTGTCTCTGTGTCTGAAAAGAACAAGTAAACAAAGCAAAAACGTCACTTAATGTACTTTAAAAAAAATCATTTTGGAGAATAAAGACCAACAACATCCTGAGAGAGCCGCTGTGTCTTACTATTGCAGATGGTTCCCAGTGTGTCATAGTCCTCTACGCTCTCACACACGACCCTCCACTGAGAGAAGATGGAATTGGAGCTCAGAGAATTCATGTCAAAACTGCTTCGGGCTCCCATCAGGTCATCTGTACAGATGTCACATGTGTTTCCACCGATGGCAAAATTCCAGTAGGGTAGGGCAAAAGACGGATCTTGCAACATGTCCTGGTTGTACGGTATAAACAGAAGCACTGAATCAAAAGTTGCACAGGGTTTTATTTTATTAGGTAGATGACTGATTTCTGTGGCCATTATGAACTTAGAAATGATCCCGTTTTTAAACAGTTTTAAGGATTTTTGTAAAAGTCATTATATTGAGCATCATCAAATCTTATCTTGAAGCTCACATTATTACAAAGAAACGACAAGAAATGTGAGTTTAAGACAGGTACTTTTTTAGATGAAAATAGTCAGCCTCACAGTTCAGAGGCTCATACATTTTTTTTTCCATAGAGAGGATGTAATATATCACGATTCAGGATCAAAAAAACGAGCTCTCCTTCAAACTCTGCCAGGTTTGAACAAAAGGCACCTAATTAGGGAGCTCCAGCACAAACCTGCGTCCTGCGCAGGATAAGGATGGAGTTTCTCTGTGGAAGTGTGACACCCTGCCAGACAAATTCACATCACAGCTTCATTTTCTGCTCATAATTGTAAGCCACTAGATGGATATACTAGTCACACTGAAAGGGATTATTAAGACTGCCCACTGTACCATCTTATAATTCCTCTCATTCACGAGAGAACTGTTGTCCAAATGGAAGCAGATCAACCTCAAGTCTGGCTCATTAAGGCGTGACATTACTAAGTCAATTATAATTTCCTCGCCAATTCAGTTGTGGGGGAATGCGTTTTGCAAAATAAACAGAGGAATAGAGCAAGTCAGTGAAAAGAGCAGTGCAGTTAATCAAATGTTAAATATGAAAAATAGGTTTGCATTTGCGGAAACTTTCTCACCTGTATATCCCGCTCTAGTTGCAGCAGGTGAAACCGATGCCAGGTGACAAAACCAGGGCCCTCATGGGAGAAGTCCACCCCTCCGAAACTGGCCTGGCCTGCGCCCAGGAATGTCTTGCTGACCGAGTAATAGTGGGACCACACAAAGTAGTTGTAGATGGTGCAGTTCTCGAACTGAGTGGTGTTCCCGTCGGGGCCGAAGATGTTCGAGTAGTGCCGCACGGCAATCACCAGGTCGGGGTGCACCGTGCGCTTGGCTTGGTCCAGGGCGTTCACGAACGCGCGCTTCTCGTCATTGCTGAGCTGCATCACATTCTTCCTCACTGCGAGATTAAAGACAACAGGACTGAGTTAATCTGTCTTTACGGTTTGTTTTTAGTGAGATTTTCTTCTTAGTGATCTTCCCTCGAGTCTCGATACCAGCTCAAAATTTGGAATAGAGATCAACAGAAGCTCAGCTGAAGATCAGGTTGAGACTTGGGCTGGTTTTTACTTTGTTGTGTACGTTGCATAGATCTAACCCTCAGATTGCATAGGTAATTTGAGATGTACTGTGTCTGGTGATGGTTATACAACAACTAGGTCTGTTTGTATTGCATTTATGGTTGTTGTGTTGTATGATTGGTAATGACAAAAAAGATGAAAAGGATAGATAGTGAGAAAATAATATGTATAGAAAAGAGAGATGAGCGGGAAGTAGGTTTAGTGCTAGACATAAATTAACTATTAGGGGTGGGATGACTAGGAAAGTGGATAAAAAAGGTATAGTTTAGGCTGTGATTACTTGACTAGTATAAAGTATACAAAATACTGTAGTATTGAATACAAAATAAGGTCAGTTTAGGGCTTGGTTTATCGAGAAATATATTTAAAATGAGGCTTATAGTTGGGCTCAATGGGAAGGTCAAGGGTAAATTTTAAGGTTGAGATCGTTGTGAAAGCACATAAATAAAAGGTTAAGTTGGGCTGAAGGATTGAAGTCTGTCTTTGAGGTTTGGGGGGAGTGGTGGTGCAGAGGTTAGAAGATGGGCTTGTGATCGGAAAGTTGCAGGTTCACCTCCCGGTACCATCAACATCAAAATGTGGGTGGAAAAGATGAAACACCCACACTTGCCTCCACCCTCATTCGCCCCACCCTGGGCCCCTGAGCCCCACCATCTGCTCCCTAAACAGGTCTCTCTTGAAAATGAGTTCTCGTGGCTCAATGAGACTACCTGTATAAATAAAGGGTAAATGAACAAAAATGAGGTTAGGTTTTGTTAAGATTTTCCTGGTGATCTCTCCTTTATGCTCAATAGCTGCTCAAGGTTTGGCACAGAGCTCTGCAGAAGACTTACTCAACCAGGCTTAGGGTTAGGATTTGTACTTTGTGTTTAAAGTGCATTTTGTCAATTCTAAACAAATACTTTAAATCATTTAACACTTACCCACAGAGACCCTCTGATCACAGTTGACCCCTGTCCACCCATGTTTGCATCGTCCACAGTTAAAACCACTGAAGTTCCCATTGCATTGACAGGTGCGGTTGAAAAAACGAATAGGCCATCGCTCCCTGTCGTCCCGTCCATCGTGCGGGTACTGGGGCCCGTGTGGACGAGCGTCCACCGCAATAGACACACATTGTCCTCGCCCCGCGCCGGAGCCACAGGGGTCATTAGGAAATCCTTGGGGGGACGGACAGCACTGTCCACTCCTGAGTCCCTCTGGTGTCACACATTCTCTGGGGAACTGTGCGCTCACGACCGCTGCGCCCACCAGTACCAAAAACTGCCACATGATCCCAATATGATGTCGGATATTTTCACCACACAGCTGGAAATCACCTGTGAGCACAGACTTTCTTTAAGTTTTTCACCAAAAATCAACTTGCATCACTTCAGCACACCAGCTTGATGTAAAACTCTCCTGTTTCCTAACGCCCACACAGTCCCCTTCTTTTCTTTGCCCCCAAAGCACTGGAGCTCTGACCTTAAATACCGGATTAGCGCATGACTACCAGGATTTTCTGACTCCCGCGTGATTCCATCACATAGCTTCATGTTTGCTACTGGAGGGAAGGAAGGTAGTGTGATCCGGTCATGCAGAGGATTGTGCCTCCAAAAGTCAGAGGGTAAATGCAGCTGCCAAAGGGAGGGGGGAAGGGGGATGCAACACAACGTGGATAAAAAGGTTTTTAACCATAAATGCTCATCCATACATGGTTATAACTTTGGGAAAAATGAAAACCGACTAAAATATATTAATAGATTACTAACAGGCCTTGCAAGTTCATGTTTGTAGAAGATGATCACATTTTGTATCATTTTGTTTAAGACTTTCTCTTGCGATCAAAGTTCATGCTCAATAATCCAGGTAAAAAAATCCAACAAAGTTAAGTCAGGTCATCTGGACAGATTCTTTTCGTTGAAACACTTTGTCTTTCATCCAAAAGACCTCATCAATCCAAGGAGCCACAACAAACTCAGTCTTAAAAGCACTTTCACATAATGCGTCAATCAGTTTGATGATGCTAAGATGGTTTCTGGAGTCCGCCCTCTCCCCCACCAACTCGTCTGAGGCAGCCATAGCCAAAGTGGTTCAAAACATCCAAGTTCATGTTCAGTAACCAAGGTAAAAAATCCAATAACGTTAAAACAGGTCCTCTGGACGGTTACTTTTTGTTGAAACGTTTCGTCTTTCATTCAAAATTGAGTTGTGGCTCCTCGGACTGATGAAGTCTTGTGGCTAAAAGGCAAAACGTTTCAACAAAAAGAAACCGTCCAGAGGACCTGCCTCAACTTTGTTGGGCTTTTTCTTCCCATTAACCAGAACATTTAAGCCATGAAAGCTCAAAAGGTATTAATTCAGAGATTCAGAGACATTTATTTGTCATTCACATCTCATGTGGTACATGTGGTGGCATGAGATTATGTACACAGGGTCCCAGTTACATCCAACAATAAAATGTGAAAGAAAAACAGTAATAAGATCTAAGATATGAACTAAGAAAAACATCAGCTAAATAACTGAGCACTAATTGCATAAAAACATTACGTCGAACAGCAGCACAAACATGAGTCTGTGAGCAGATGAGTACGCATGAACACAGAACATACCATACCATTTTATTTATAGAGCACTTAAAACAGCGACAAGGCCAACCAAAGTGCTGTACAGACAGAACAACAGGTAACACACAAAGCAAAATACAAGATGAAGTAAATCAGAAATATAGACCTAAAAACGATGCAGATAATGACGACAAACCAGTGTGGAGCATACAGGTTCAAAACACAGATCATCTGGTGTCGAAAGCTACCGAATAGTAGTGGGTTTTTAAACGGGACTTGAAGACCGAGAGGGAGGGGGCCTGTCTGACAAGCAGAGGTAACTCGTTCCAAAGTCTTGGTCCTGCTACAGAGAAGGCCCTGTCACCTCTGCGCTTAAGACGAGTTCCTGGAACTGTGAGGAGCAACTGGTCCGCTGACCTCAGGGAACATGGTGGGACATACTGTTGT
>NC_056498.1:26243422-26248349 GCF_014905685.2 Nematolebias whitei | reverse complement strand
GTTCAGTGATTTGTAGACATACAGGAGTATTTTGAACTGGATTAGAAAGTGAACCGGTAACCAGTGCAGTGAGGCCAAAACTGTTTTGCAGTTTTTGTCTTGCACAGGTACTGTATATCATCTTTTGTGATATCTAACAGCATTGAAGTTTGTTTCTTTTGACGTCTATTTAATTTTTGAACCACTTGCATTCAGTTAGCACAAGAAGAGCATAAAGTCGTAGTTAATTATAATGAAACTTTTATTGATCTAGTTTTTATTCTCTTTGCTCCATTTCCTCAATATTCTTTGGACTTCCTCGTCTGGCCAAGTACCATTTTCTTTGTGTCATGGTCATTGTGTCATTGTGGCAAAGCCAGTGTAGAAAGATTTCCTTGCATTAAATATACTGTTAGAAATGACTAAAGTCTTCGTTAACTACACGTTGATGTTGTTTTTTGCTGTCAAACAAAGTCTTACGGATGAAGAATCTGGGGCATGACAGTATCATAAAAAGTCAATGTTTTATGTACCTTTAGTAATTCACTGGGACATATTTTTTGGACTGTGGGGAGGACACTTGATAGTTGTTGTCAAATGATATTCAGGACAAGTATATCACCGAACTCTGGGGAGCAACGCTAATTAGCAACCAGATGCAAAGCAAATTCACACATCAAATAATGAAGTATAAAAATATAAATAAATGTAACAGTTTGAGCCTTAAATAAGACGGAGATTAATCTGTAGGCATCTAACTCTTAAAAACCCCGCGTACATTAATTGCTTGACTAGATTTGAGGCAAAATAATTACTTTATCATTTAATGTATTTATTGTTACTCAAGATTTAAGTTAAAATGGACTCTTTGTGTGTTAAAACCTTTAACAGCCATTTCCTCTTTAGCAGTGAGGCTTGGTGATGTCAATCAAAACCTGTCAATCACAAACTGAGACAAACCTTAGTTGTGTTTCTATCAACATTTTAAAACAGCTGCATCATAAAGAGCACAGAACACAACATACAGTAGTTAAAAACAACGATCTGGTTTAGCAAACCTTGCGAGTAGCAGCTTTGAATATTTGAAAAGACTTGTCAGAAGAAAAAGTGCATCCAAAGGGGCTTCCATTTTGTTTGGGTTCTTCTCGTCAGCCCAGAATTACCACCTGAAGAGTTGTGGTTACAGCAAAACAGCCCAGTTTATTGATTTTAAAGGGTTTAACTTGTTTTATTTTTTAACTTAAGGACATCTCAGAAAGTGACAGAATTCTTCTGCTAGTTAAACCAAAACAACTATACCCTTAAACATTAAAGTTTAAGCTAAAAAATCCAGGTAAAAAAAAAAAAAAAAAAAAATCCAACAAAGTTAAGTCAGGCCCTTTGGATGTTTATTGTTTTGTTGAAAGGTTTCGTCCTTCATCCAAAGGACTTCATCAGTCCGAGGAGCCACAACAAACTCAGTCCTACAAACAGCACGCTCACATAGTGGGCCAACTAGTTTGATGGTGATAAGATGGCTTCCTTAGTCCACCCTCTCCCCCGTCGACTCCTCTGTGGCAGCCATGGCCAAAGCAGTTCAAAACATCAAAGTTCATGCTTAGCAATGCAGGTAAAAAAAAAATAAAAAATCCAACAAAGTTAAGTCAGGTCCTCTGGACAGGTTCTTTATTTGTTGTAATTTTCATCTTTCATTCAAAGGACTTCATCAGTCAAACATCATAAAACTTTGATGTTTTGAACCACTTTGGCCATGGCTGCCTCAGAGGAGTCGACGGTGGAGAGAGTGGACTCCAGAAACCATGTATCACCATCAAATTGGTTGGCCCACTGTGAGTGTGCTGCTTGTGGGACCGAGTTTGTTGCCACTCCTCAGACTGATGAAGTCCTTTGGATGAAGGGTGAAACCTTTCAACAAAACAATAAACATCCAGAGGGCCTGACTTAACTTTGTTGGATATATCCTTAAACTCATTTGCATCTGTATTGCCCTGTTTTGCATAAATTGAGACTAATTTGTTCTCTTTTAGTTGTTGATTACTTGTTAACCATCAGTTTTTACTCATCTTACCTTTAAGAATGATAATAAATTGAAACATCTTTAAAATCAACAAACATATGGAAAAAGTCGTAAATGAAACCAGCATTTCTTGAAGGAATGCATAACACCCTTTGTCTTGCATGCAAAGATTTTTTTAAATCAAAAATCTTGTAGAATTGATCATAAATCCATTTCTCCATAGAACGAGGGAGTATCTTTACAAATTTGTCAATAAAAATCTAATTTCTTCAAGCACATACTTTTAACTGTATGGAAAAATAGGACTATTACTGTTAGATTTTATTTATATTCAAGCACAAACACACTAAACAAGACTGGTTAACAAATTTATCAGTCAACCAACCGTCTGACCTCATACACTATCTTAGACTCCTTTTGCTCAAAAAGTCATATGCTCAGTTCTGCAGGGGCAAAATTATTCCATCGGTTTCTTCTCTGAAAACCACGAGGTAACAAAGCAGTAAATCATTTAGGAAAGAAGATAAAACAGTGCAACAGTTTTGTAAGTGGAGAACCATTTTTTTCTCCTTTACCAGCGTGATTCCATGCACTGCAAAGCAAAGGTTCTTAATCCAGTCACATGTGTCTCATGTTGGTTCGCATAAACCCAGCAGAGTTGCGTTGTTTTATAATTGGGGCGTGACGGGCAGGATTACGCAAAAGACAGCACTAAGCTCATTTTCACATCGCTGAAAATACAACGGTCCCCTTTGCATGTTGAGTTCCCATGTAGCCTTAAAAAACTGGGAGAATATCTGCGCAAGGTTGTCAGTACTGTCCAAACAAACTGCTCCAATGAACCTGTCTTCTACATACAGTAATTAACTGTCAGCAACAGTATATTTATAAATTCTTTTGACCTTTTGAGTCTTACACTGGTCTGAAATAGATTTTCTTTTGATTTATCTTCATAGAAGCCGTTCGAAAATTCTTAAAGTCAAAGTGATATTGAGCTAAAATGAATGACCAGATTTCAAGGTCACATTTCAGTCCCAGAAGCTAACTGCTGCTTCGCTTTTGATTAAATCTATAAGGAGCTTTGATTGTAATCAGCTCTCCGCTACATTTTTCGACCCCTAACCTGGAGCCATGTAGCGGTTGGTTTCCTTTCAGAACTGTTGCCTTTGTTTAAAAGTTTTCAATCAGACAACTGTGTCATTGGACAAACAGAGACACGAGTATTTCATGGACACTTAAGACACAAAACACTGACGTACTATACTGCAACTACACTTGCTTAAAACCTGATTATATGTGGTGCCATACGTGCACACATCTCCTTTGTTAGCCTCGTGATCCCTGCTCAGCCGACCTCCTTTTCATCCGAACTCTTCCCTTTTGAGTGCTCACATTTCTGCCTGTGTGCGATCAACTTTTGATAGGGTGTGTGTGTGTGTGTGTGTGTGTGTGGGGGGGGGGGGGGGATCATGTGAGCCGATGTGACTCAGGCTAAATCCTCGCCTTTGGTTAAAAAAAAAAAAGGCTCAGTGGGAGCCATTAGCAGGGAATTTATATGTGGTTTCTGGGACTGATTTCTGTCTCTTCTCCCCCTTTTTCTCCTTTCAGATCCTACCTGTACCTTTATGTCAATCTGTACTCATGACTTTTTACTTTAAATCTTATTCTATGTGCTGATTTCACACAGTATCAAAATAAAATAACATCATCAAACCAACATATTCACTATGAGCTAACATGAAGATGTTGAGTATACTCTTTAATAGGTTTATCTAGATGTCACCATCTCCAACTGCTCATCTATATGGGTTGCAGAGGCAACCGGTTCAGGGGAGAAACACAGACACCCTTCTTCCCAGCAAAATTCTCAAACTCCTCCTGGGAATCCCTGGGGTGTTTCCAGGCCAGTGAAGATACATAATCCCTCCAGCGAGTTCTGGGTCTATGCTGGGGTTTCTTTAGCAGTGGGATGTGCCCAGAAATTCTTCAAAAGGAGGCATCGAACTACCTCAACTGACTCCTTTTGATGCAAAAATGCAGACGCTCTACTTTGAGCTCTCCACAGATGATGGTGCTCCTTACCCTTGTGTCTAAGGCTGAGCATGGCCACCCTACAAAGTAAACTCATTTTGGCCACCTGTAGGCTATCTGGGATCTCATTCTTTTGGTCAAGATCCAAACTTCATGACCTTAGGTGAGGGTTGGATTGTAGACAGACCAGTAAATCTGACTCAAGTTTCCAACATGATTGTTTGTTTAATGACTCCAAGTTGGCAGACTGATGAGACACAGACACAGAATACAAAAATAAAGAGGTTTTCTGGCTGTGAGAGGAAGAAGGGGAATAAGTTGAGTATATTGTTTGAGAACATGATTGGAGAGAATAGTTTGTTGATGTTGTTCTTACTGTTGCAGGTTTGCAGATCACATTGGAGGGGGGGAGGTACGAGGTCCTGGTTTTGCAGAAGGTAATGAAGACAGAATCCAGAGAGGTGAGTAACACTGTAGAGGATGATTGGGTTGTGGTATCCAGTGTTGAGTCCAGGCTGAGTCTCGTTGCTTTATGAAGGTCAGGTTGATGTCCGAGTGAGGTCATGGGGAACGAGGAGGTAGTCAAGAAAACACGGAGGAGCAGAGATTGGAGACACAGGAAAATGTCAAGGTTAGTCAGTTTTTTTGGAGGAATTAGTTTTTGGCTGTCACATAATTACCAAAGACAATACTTCAGCGTCAGATGAACATCTGGCAGGGGTTTAGTAGAGCTGGAGTGGTGGAAGAAAATCAGATGCAGGTGTGGTCGATTCGATGATTGTCAGCTGTGGAGGAAGTGGTTATGACAGGACAAGCAGGAATCCTACACTTTCTTTACCACAATTATCCAAAGCAACGCCCCCATTACTGAGGACAAGGCCTCAATCCATTGATCCATCT
>NC_056498.1:26220261-26238422 GCF_014905685.2 Nematolebias whitei | reverse complement strand
CCTCAGACTGAGGAAGTCTCTCGGATGAGAGACGAAACGTTTCTACATTTTTTTTCTTGATTTGCTTTGTTTGTTTTGAGTTTTTTTTTTAATGTCCAGAGGACCAGATTTAACTTTTTTAGATTTTTCTACCTGGATTATTGAGCATGCATCAGGATATTTTGAGCTACATGTGTCCAGTTTCACTACTTTTGTCTGTCTAAACAGATCTCACTTGTAAATGAGTCTTCTAGGCTCAATGTAACTTATCTGTCTAAATAAAGGTTGAATGAATGAATGAATGAATATCAAATCATATTACCACAAGATATTTTTGTTGAATATGAACAGACACTTTTCCAAATCATAAAAAGATTATTCTTATTTGGCACTACAGTAATCCTTGGCTTCTTCGTGGTTCGTTTATCGCGGACTCACTTTAACACGATTTTTCAAAATAAGATTGGAATTACACACAATTGGCTGATTGATGGATGAGCCGCATGATTGGCATGGAATTTTTTGTTTAAAATAAATCATTTAAAATGATTTAGCACCTGCTGCTCCTTTGTGCAGCCCAGAACTGCTGAAAAAAGCTTTTTCCTGCGCTTTTGTGCAGCCCTTACTGCAGGATAAACTTCCTGCTGCAGCTGATTAGCAGTTTACCGTGGAGAAGTGGGCGTGGTCAAGAGCACTTGCAGGTGGCAAAGAAGGGTGCCCATTGTTTTATCGTCCAATCAGATGTGGCCCTCCAAATATGCCTTCAGAATTTGTCTGCAGAGATACCTACTTGAGCAGACGAGGCACAGAGCTGAAATCATGACATTCTGTGTTGTTTTAGAGCGTTTAGAGTTTTGAAACATTTTTTTAAATATTGAAAGAGTGTGGGAAGGGTTTAAAACGCCTTAAAAAAAATATATATATATATAAATAATAAAATATACTACTACTTACTACTTGTACAACTATTCCTACTTCGCAGTTTTTCCACTTATCGCATGTCTTCAGGGTACGGATACCCCGCGATAAACCAGGGACTACTGTAGTTGATTTAGCAGTACAACACCAGGTTAACCAACAGTGTAAACGTAATTAGTCTATGTGGAATACAATCAGACTGAAAATGCACTTGACTGCCTAACAGAGCTGGAGGGAAACTAAGGTCTGAACTGTGGGCCTGTCTGCATTCAGAATGAAGAAACCTCATGACCAAAAGCCCCAGAGAAGATGGCTAGAAGAGTGTGTCTGAGAATGTGGAGGATTTTTATCTCCCTTCATACGAGTAACACTGAATACTTCTTGTTTTATTTCTTAAACTATGTGGAAGTCATTGTTTAAAGCAAACCACTGTAAGTGGACAAGCAGCTTCTGGGCCTAAATCGGTCACAATTGAAATTTTTGCGGTGAAGAATCTCAAATACTGTAAATCCCTGAAATAATGCAAAAAGGCAAATGTTGTGTGATACAAGAACACTACAGGTGCCTTCCCTCAGTCTGACAACATATTCTATGTTTTTCCATTTGCTGCGGTCATGACTGAGATGTTTGTGCTGAGGAGAAATCAATTTGGATCCATGAATACTAGAGCGAGAGAAAAAAAAACAAAAGCTTCACACCATCTGTTCTTGGAAATTCAAATAAGCTGGGGAATACAATTCCATTGCAAAATGCTCATGTGCTTGGAAAGACGACCGCAGACTTTTCAGCAATTAAACAAATTAATCCTCACAATGGAATTTTGCGATAAGCACATTAACAAATCACAAGATAAACATCATTTAACTCGTATGACATAGAAGAATTAATAATGGGTGTTTGTGGCTCACAACATCTGAACTAGTTTAACTACACTGGATAGAAAGTCTCAACTGGAAGTGTGTGACAATACTAAATATGTCAACCATAAACAAAGAAAACCAACACGCCTGATCTGTAAATCAATCTCCATACTGTAGATGTGGCACAATCAATGACCAGAAGAGGGCAGTAAAGTTATGTATAAAAAAATCCAATAATAGAAGGAGGCAGAGTGTGTTTACAGCAGGTCAGGGTGGGGTTTTAGCTTCACTACTCATGATGATGATTTAAGATAAAACATAATGTTAAGACACTTGGAGGATTCTAATCTAAAAGAAAAAACTAAATATTTTAGGGCACCCATGATACATTCAAATGTTTCCCAAAAATAAAATACAAGATAACGCCTTAAATGTTTATAGATGCCAGTTTTACATAACAAAGACATGAGATTTTACAGCTGAAAGTATTAAAAGTTTGCTGAATGTTTTTTTTTCTGAACTGACTAAGAGTAGGTGTGGTGAAATCTTGCCCTCAGGTATTACATAACACCACATTCATCTATCAGCTGAATACAGCGTTACCTTTTACGAGGTATACGCCCATCACAGCTGAGACTGAGGGCAGTCTTTCAAAGGGCTAACAGAGAGACAGACAGCCCTGCGTACCATGCTAAAACCTTCATGACTTTGGATATTTGGAGGAACTTGGAGAATTCGGCATAAGCATTTAAAGACGGACAACTTCATTTGTTCCGCAAGTGAATTTTACAGGATTTAGTGCCAACTTGAGGTGGACTGACACGCTGATGAATGGCAGGAGTTTAACCTCTCAAATGGAGACCTCCACTAATATCGGGACACTGTCTACTTAGAACATGCCCAAGCATCTTAAATCTGCTCCTTTCCAATACCAAAGCACTTCAGGTGATTTACATACCAATAATTTAAACAGCCGAGGTGCTGTGACTGAGCCTCAGCAATAAAGTACAGAGATCTACTGCCAGGACTGCTGTTACCACTAGATTGCTTTTTAACAGTCATTAGTCTTGCAGAAGCCTCTTGAAAGCACATCAGTTATTTTGGTCAGTCCTTTGCTCTGCTTCTCAAGTTTCTTACTGATGTATGAAAACGAGGGAGGATATTGGCAGGCACTGTAAATAGCAGCGGTAAGGGTAATTCAGTGGGAGCTGGTGGTGTCATAGATCATGGCAGTCAGCAGCAGTAATTAGTGAGGAACATTGTAGTCTTGCTTGAGGATGTGGCAGAGAAACAGCTGGTTCTGAGGGGTGCACAAGCCTCAGCCAATTAAGATACCAGACAGGAGAAGACGATGATAGGAATGGAGGTTAAGAGCAGGCTCATCGTTTATGAAGAAATGCAGCACTTGAAAAACAAAGTTTTGTGACCGTCTGCGACAAAATGGAAAACAACACTGGAAGCCACGAGTCCAATCTAAAAAAGCATTTCTGCAAAGTATGTGGCAAATATTTTCATCAAATAGGTGTCTTAAACATTTTGGATTCTGCTTAAAGAAGAGGATGCTTTTGCTTATTTCATCTCTATTAACCATCTAAGGCATTTTTACTGGCTCATCTTGACAGCAAAACAAGTAATTAGTAATACAAGTTGTAACATCTAAACATGCCAATGACAGAATATTTAAGATTTAATTAGTAATTATTGTCAAAATTAAGAGGAAATGTTGGCTAAATTTATTTTGAGTGTAGTATATTGTTAGGCCACCGGATGGCAGTATAAGACTGTTTAAACCAAAGGATGGATAGTGAGGGAGCGAGCGAGCAGCTCGTCTCTTTAAGAAAAATGGGGGGGGGGGGGGGGGGCTCGACTAGCTGCTTTTAGCGGAGAGAAGAAAAGAAGAAACAATAAAGCCAATAAATGAAAATGAGGTCTATCATTTTCATTGATCATACGATTAATTGATTTATTGTTTATTGTGACAGGCCTAGACAAGAGAGCCACAGATGTGTCCGCTAATGAATTCCTTTTGATTCCCTTTCCAACAGTTGATAGACGAGGGATGCTTGGTTTGTTTGGTACTATAATGTTTGGTACGATTGTAAATCCTTATCAAGCAGAAACAATACTGATGAAGTCTGTTGCTAACAAGGCACTAGTTGGACTTCTATTTACTTTACTGTTTGCATAAAGGTGGAACAGCTACAACCAATGTCATATTGTCCCCAATGAGAGACATGCAATTTCATAGAGTTTATTTGTGACTTTGAATTAAAGGTCAAATAGGGATGGGGTTAACATTTGGTAATGTGCTTTGGCCCAAGTAATATGCAATTGAATGAAGGCAGAAAGGTGGTGTTTATTATTGTATTTATTTTATTTAATTGTTAAGAAACCGTATTAATATTCAACCTTTCTTCCAAAGCTTACAAAATACTGATATTTTTTGACATATGCAAATAAAAATGTTGTGTCTAAAGAGACATCAAAACAATGATTTAAAAAAAAATAATTTTTGCCTGCAGCAAACTACCCTATTATCTATAAACAAAATTAGATGGATGGAAGAGTAATGACATCACAGGTTTTTGTTTGGAAAGAATTTAAAACATGTTTCATTTGTGTAAGAATTAAAAACCTTGTGTTTTCTTTTAGGCTTTAGACTGTTTATAATACGTGATGAAAAAGACATATCCAATACTCTAATGCCAAAAGAACTTAACAAATGTTAGCAAATATGAGATCTAGCTTTTCAAAACTATTATCTGACAAATTGTACATTCCAAAACAGAAATACATGTTTGCAAATTAAAACATCTCACAAATCCTGATAGTAATGGTTTAAAATGCACCAGTTGTTACCCGACACCAAACATCATCTTACCGTTCCTGCAAATGAGGTTTTTTTGTGTTTTTTTTGTCAAAGAACAAATATTCTTCTCAACTTTTGCTCAAAGTTTCAAAGCTCACCGTCTTGTTGATTTTTCTTCCTTATTAAAGACCATTAAAGCCTTCCTAGTGCATGCCCTCACATATCAGTTCCCAAAGCAGCCAGCTAAAGCCCACAGTCACCATCAAAGGAGGGATTGGAAGACTGGAATGGAAAATCTAGGCTTTGGACAGAGATGTTTTTAAAAAGTCCCATGTCTGGATTATACTGACTCATTTGGAGCAAAACAGGTATCAGTCACCATGTGCAGATTTGGTGAAAACTGTTCTTTTCAATAAAACTTTAGACTTCCCTGCTATATGTTGTAATGTACGGTAAGTGTTGCGTATACGTGGAGCTATTTGGAGCGATTCACCTCAGTCTGTGGGCAGATGGGAGTTGGGCACTGATGTGGCAAGACTTTAAGGGAGATGGTGGCATATTCGTCATCGCAAGGCATTCGTGAACAATAAAATAAATACGAAATGAGTTCCGGAGTCACTTTCTTCTCATTACAGTCATAGCTGAGGTCTGTGCATGTGTATGGAAAATGTCACATTCCCTTTGTGCCGTGTCACATGCGGAGCTCTGAAAGTTTTGACTGACACCAACTTTTCACAAAGTTACTGACAGCGTGTTAGTCTGAGCTCACAGTGAATCAACTTTCTCTCATCAGCGTGTGCAAGAGTTTCCCCCCTAAAGGAAATTAATTCAGCGGAGCTTCTCAATATAGAAGGGCATTGATCTGTTCCTGCAGCGCGCGTCTGTGGTTTGATGAAAACGCTCATGAAAATCCAAACAAACGAAAATGCATAGTTTCTCAGGAATAATAACACTGTTTTTTTTTTTTCTTTCTTTCTTGAAAAAGCAACTTGTTAAATTTCAGAGCAAAGGCACAAAAGAGGTGTAAATTAGTCGAGCACAAGTATTTTAATGAGACAAAATGTACGTCTATGATGCTTATGTAAATTTAAGGTTGCTAATTGGAACAATCTAATCTGCAGTAATCTTTTAAATGTGGTGTGAATCATCTAAAATGAGTTTTTGCGGAAAAGCTATGGAATGCTAATTCTTAACTTATAGATTTAAACCTTATAGATTTTATCAACTTTAATTAGGAGAAATAGTTTAATTCTGACCAGATGACAAACTGATGGCTAATCAGAGAAGGATCAAGACCAAAGTGGGATTTTGTTTTGATAAGAGGTTGTTCCTCCCACTCCCACAGAAACTGATCCCGATCAGTTTCAGTCATTATAGATTCATTTTGAAAGGTAAGTAAGTAAACTTTATTTATATTGAACCTTTCATAGATAAAATCACAAAGTGCTTTACAGGAATACAGAATACAGGTTTAAAATAAAATAAAAACAGCAAGAACAGCCGATAAAACAGTAAGAATTAATTAAAAGCTTGTCTGAATAAAAATGTAGCTGCTTTTTAAAGGAATTAACGGAGACGCCACACGAAGAGACAGGGGCAGAGCATTCCACAGCCTGGGGGATACGGCCTGATAGGATAGGTCACCCAGAGTTTTAAACCGGGTTTTAGGGACCTTAAGGAGGTTCAGTGCTGAAGACCAAAGGGTGCGGGCTGGAGAACAAGGGTGTATTCACACCAGCCCTGTTTAGTTCGCTTTAATTGAACTCTAGTCCGTTTGCCTAGAAAGTCTGGTTTGTTTGGGGAGGTGTGAATGCACAATCGAACTTTTATGCGGACCAAAAAAGCGAACTCTGGTCTGCCTAAAAACCTAGGTCTCGGTCCGGTTGAAGTGAACTCTAGCACGGTTCGAATGCAGTGTGAATGCAATCGGACTGGAGACTGCTCCAAAAGCAGGAAGTGGAGTACAGCGCAGGGCAAACAAACGAGCATTTCTCTTGCCTCATACGAAGCTGTCAGCCGCCTTGTGTGAAAAACAACATTCTCCATGGTCTTTTGCCTCATCTTCCGTTCATTCTGAGTCCATTGTTGAAAAATGACAAAACAGAAATCCTAAAGCCGCAAAAATTTGACGCCACTCTTTTTTTAAAATTTTTATTTCCTGAAGAAGTGTCTTCTTCAGAGGTTTTTGTGTCAGTTCCTTCAGTAGTTCTTGGTGCAGCGCCACCACAGGTGAGAGTGGGGAACATGTTGGCTCGACTGACTCAGTGCAGTGCAAATGGAAACTCACCAGATGAAAATGTAAACAAATGTTCTGAATTTTGGGCCCCAGTCGAACTGAGTCTACCGGACTATCAGGTGTGAAAACACCCTGATGGATCAACATTTCTGTGATGTATTGAGGGTCCTGTTCATTTAAAGCTCAAAAAGTCAAGTCCAAAATTTTAAAATAAATTCTAAATTCAACAGGTAGCCAATGAAAAGAAGATAAAACTGTTGTAAAGTGTGACCTTCTATTAGTTCCTGTAAAAAGCCTCACAGCAGCGTTCTGGACCAACAGGAGATGAGAAACAGCAGATTTGTTAAAACACGTAAAAAGGGAATTACAATCTAAACAAGAAGAGAAAAAACATGAATAATCACCTCCAGGTCAGATTTGGATAACATTGCCCTCAATTTAGAAACATTTCTCAAATGATAAAAGCTACTTTTTACCAGAAGTCTTGAATGTTTTTCCAAAGACATTGACTGGTCGAACAGAACACCAAGGTTTCTGATGTTCAGCTGAGACGAGAAACCCAGAGAACCAAGGTGTTGCTTGCTCCAAAGAACTTTCTGTTCAGGAGCAATGATCAGGATTTCAGTCTTGCTAGAATTTAACTGAAGGCAGTTGTTAGCGCTAGCCATGCCTCGATATGCGAAACACAACTTGTGTAATTCTAAATCATAGAAGGAACAGTACAGTTGAATATCATCAGCATAGGATGTCATAGCAAAGGATTGCAAAATGGAAACCATGGCTACAGGTGAGCTACGACTTCACTGCAGAATATGTGCTCACTTCTCTACACTGATATGTCGAATCTGTGAAAATGAAGGAACAATCTGAGCAAACATTTAGGTACCTGTTCCATCAGAAAGTTTTTCAGTGGTAAGATATGTTGTAAGTAGAATATAATTCACCACAGGGCTTCATACCAACCACAAAAAACGGGCAATGTAGTCTTAAATGATAAAGATGTAGCTGCCAAGCCTGTCACATCAGGTTAAAAGCCTCACCTAAAAGATCCGAAGTATCCTTTTAAAACTTTTGAAGAAATAATAATTCGACAAAACACATCCTCAACACCCCCCCCCCCCCAGTGCTTCCATCTTTAAGACTTGCAGATACGTGGAGGTGTCTGAAGGAAATGTACCTGCTTTAGTACTTCGTTATGTCTCATAGCCAAATGTATTTCATTTGTTATGCAAGCAAAGGTGACAAAGGTTGAAATGTTCCTGCTAATTTAATGCCTATTGAGACAGAAAATTGGATCTTCTTCAGGGAGCCATGATGAGTGTCTGGGATGTGGGAGCTGCCAATTTCTCCCCAAGATTAATTAAAATGAAATTTCCATGGGGCCTATGACAGTCACCTATCTCTTGTACATATTTCTTTATAATTGGAATCTACGTAAGTCTTCTGAGGAGGATCCAAGGTTTCTGGGATGTTACACTGTAGCTGTGAGGGATTTCCTGAGGTGCACAAAGAGAACATTCCCGTTTTGTGTCTGCATGACAGACACCCCTACTTTAGAGTTTAATACAGTAAAATATGTTTCTGCATGGAGAATGACTCAAGCACATTATCAGCTGTGGCAGTAAGAAGGACAATAAAAGAAAAGCTCACTTACACTCCACCAGTGGAGCAAAAGTCAACTAGAAAAGAATCCAAGTCGATAAGAGACAGTGTTTAGCTATAGTGGCAACTCAAGCATAACTGAGGATGTAACATGAATAGAATCTACATTATTTATTACGCAGCTTGAAATAACAAACCCACAACAAGCTGCCACACTTAAAGATTCAGGACAGGTGTGCTTCTCTCGTTCCACCGGGTGCTCTTCTGGAGTCACAGCAGTGAATTGTTTCAAACAGCAACAGTACAAAACAAAAAGATGTTCCACCACAGGGGCCTGACTTTTCCACCTTTGTTCTTCTATCGGGTTTATGCATTCAGGAAAACATTTGTCAGCTCATAATGAATGTGGTAACAGCTTAGATTTTACAGAATTGCTGCATTTGTAAGCAAGAGTGGAGCTGAGTTAATGGCTGCTGCTGCAGCCTTTTATGTCTTTTTATTTTTTAACACAAGTTCAGGTAGTAAAAGTACTAAGTACTTTAGCCTTAAGGATTTTATCCAAACATAGTTGAGAACCCGGTGAAACGTTCCAAAAATGGTCTATAGTTTTAAGTTAGCATGTTATCATCAGGGGCGGCACGGTGGCGCAGTTGGTAGAGTTGCTGCCTCTCAGCAAGCAGGTCGCCAGTTCAAATCCTGTCCGGTGTCCTTTCGTGGTGGAGTTTGCATGTTCGCTCCATACATGCATAGGTTTTCTCCGGGCACTAGTTTCCCCACCACAGACCAAAAACATGCATGTTAGACTGATTGGTAACTCTAAATTGTCTCTAGGTGTGAGTGAGAGAGTGAATGCTTGTTTGTGTCGTTTGTCTCTATGTGTCCCTGCGTTGGACTGCAGACCTGTCCAGGGTGTGTCCCCTAGCTGGATATGAGCACCAGTGACCCCCATCACCAGAAAAGGAAGAAATGTGTAAAGATAATGGATGGATATTGGTGACTCATCACAAAACCAGCAGAACAACAAGTTTTTGGTGGTTGGAGCTGTGTGCTTTTGCCACCTCACACTTCACACATACACATCAACTCAGCTTTGTGACTACCACTGTTGTAGGTTTAGAGATTTATAAGTGGTGGATGAAGTTTGACACCACTCCACCAAACATCCCCCCCCCACCACACACACACATTTTTCTTCAGTGTTTTCACACGACTCGATGTGCAACAAAGACACATCAAGCACAGATTAAGGAGTAATGTTGGTGTAGAAAAAAGCCTGGAAACTTACATCTTCAATAGGCTTTTGTATTCTTTTTAGTCATACCTGCAAACTTGTCTCTTTTTGGCGAAATTTGTTTATTTCAAACTAAAATATGGTATTTACGTGAATCAACTAATCTCCCTTTAACAAACAGCGTTCCTCCTCGGTCACTTGGCTTATTAGGTTCTCATCTCTTCGGGAGTTTTTGTCGACGGGGCGGAGGGAGGAGGGGGAGGCATCTCCGTGTTGCGTGCTAGCTTACTAGTGTGTTAGTGATGTTGACTGGTGGGGTGGGGGTATAACATGTGTGAGAGAAACAGCGCGTAGCATTTCAGCTAGCGTGTTTGTGTTGTGCGTGGCAAGATTTTGCCTTAAGATTTGAAAAGTCCACCTGATGGTGTTATAGAGAACACATTGAAGGAGAAATATAATGTTAGGGAGAAAGAACCAAAGCAACACAAGATTTCTGGAAAGTAAAATTGGTCAAATCGTTGATGGGGAAGGAACAATGGAAAGGAAAACAATGGGAGAAGGAGATGGATGTTATTCTAAGAGGATTATGAAGGAAAGGGGAATAAACTTTATGAAGTGTATAAATTGTGGCACCAAGGTAGGAAGGAACCTGTAAATTATTTTGTTTTAATAATTACAGGTTGGTTGACAAAAATGACAAAAAAAAAAAGTCACTTGCTTGGCACTATCAGATTTTATCAACGTCGACCCCCACGTGAGCAGACCGATTCAATAAAGACAGAGTCAGGACTACAAAAGGTAAGTGAACTTTATTTACAGGTGAATCTTGTCGTCGCAGCTGTAAGGGAGAAGAGGAATAGGTGAGTATGGGTTCTGGTGTTTCTTTGAATGTTTTAATTCTTGAAGATAGAAAATTGACTCCTTGTGTTGTAGGTGGAGGCTGAGAAGGAGAGGTCCTGGGTTTTGTAGGAGATCCAGTCCTGAGGTATTTGGCGGTGGAGAGAAGAGCAGGTTGACCCAGATGAGAATGCTTTAATGGTGAATGTTGAAGGGACACCGCTGATCCACAGATGGAGTCCAGTGAAGCGAGGAGATCCTAGGAAGGATCTGAAGAGGTAGGCCGTGGAAGGTCCTGGAGGAGTCACAGTTGGTGAGAACCAGCTGTAATAAAGATTAGTCAGCTGTACACAAATTACCATTTGGTAGAAGATGTCCCAGCACTGAAGAGGTGTCTGGCAGGTGCTTAAATACCCCATCAGGCAGTCCTCCTCAGAGCAGCAGCAGGTGGAGTGAGTTGAAGTTAATTGGCTGTGGAAGGAAGAGTGAGTGACAGGCAAAAAACCCAGGAATCCCACAGGCACAGTGTAATTTAGTGTTGTGAAGGCTGCATGATGCTAAGTCGTTTTTTGTTATGAGTAGGCCTATCACTAAATCAGAAAACAGTAAAATTCCCCCTAAATTCACTGCTGGTGGTTATTAATATTGTACCTGTTCATTGGATAAAGTTAATATTCTTTAAACATGCAGTTCAATGTCACCATTGCTTAGCACAATGGCATGTTGTGTTACAAATAAAACTAAATAAAAAAGTTAACAAAATAAAACTCAAGTGCACCCAATAAAGTGCAATAAGTTATTGTATGTGATAAATTTCTCCTCTGGCTCTCGCTTAAGACGGTAACTCCTGCTCTCCCTCCCCCTGTTCTCCCTTTTCTCCTGCTACTGCTCTCTGTGTGCCTTGGAGCTCCTGGTACACATCTCCAGAACGAAAAATACTATTATGGATCTGACGAGCTGAACTTTTAATAAAATCGACAAAATCTTTTCAACAAAATGACAGGGTCCTGGAGAACCCTCTTGCCCGGCTGAGACTCACGATGCAGGGTACATCAGAGATCAGCTGATGTGTTTCTCAGCTCAGTCTCAGGAGGACGATGAAGACGTTTATATTTTGGATTTATGATAGCAGAGGCTCTGCTATTTGACATCTGTGGGGCTCTGTTTTATCAACTTAAAGAAGACATTGGCAGCAGTTTCGTCCATGGCAAAGCTTCCGAGTCTGTCTTTGGTTCATTCTATGAGGACTCAAAATCAGCTGATTAACAAGCTAAACCGTAAGATGGAGGCGATTTGTGAGCATCGCAGGCAACCTGCAACTTCTAGGACTCGACAGCATGTGGGATTGACCTTGAGGAGGCTTATAACATTGATCAGTGGAGTGGATTTCCATAAATTTGGCCATTTTGGACCAAGAAAGTTCCAGCAGGGCTCAAGGCTGACGCGGAAAAACAGTCTGCCTGAAGAAAATCAACAATTGTGGCTTATCTGAATCTGACTCGGATATGAGCAGACTATCAACTTTCTCCTGGGACAAAAGCTCCATCTGTCGCAACCCCCCCTCCCCCCACCCAGTCTGTCTGAAAATGCATGGACAAATCTCAACACCTTGACATCAAATGTATGTAATGTAATCATGATTTTAAATGTGCTTGCTGGTAGTTTTTTTTTTTATTGTGTCCTAATAGGACAAGATGTGATGAGATGTTTTTTGTAATACCACTATATATCCTCATCGTTCTCACCCTTTTTCTATCTAAAAGTATTCTGATAAAGAATAAGGGGCCACGTTTTTTAGCAGCAGCAACGTGCACTCCGCCCATCTTTTGGACAACTGTACGAACATAACCTCTCTGTATTTTGGTACAATGATAATAAAGCTTATTCTGATTATCTAAATAAACCATTATTAGGATTTTGTAAGGAGGCTTAGTCCTCAAACCTTAGATTTACTAAAATATTGAACAAATTTGGAATAAATACGGAATAAATCATGACAATTAAACGAATCAGTAAAATCTATGATTTTTTTTTTGCACGTCAGATCCTCAAGCCACCTGTTAATCATTCCAGCAGGCTTGTCTGCAACTGACCAATCAGCAATTTCAATTTGTCCTGAAGTGAAATGCCCCTTACCTGCAAGCAATCCACCCCCATTTCCTCATTGTCAGGATTTTGCAATATGAATGATTTGCGGTCATAGAGAAAAATCATTGGGAAAAAAATGGTTAAACGTTGTCAGTGGAGAAGATATAATTCAGACAGTGTTATCCTGAGCGTTTAGAGAGTGGAATACAGTTTATTCCATCCATCCATCCATCCATTATCTTTTACCCGCTTCTTCCATTTTGGGTCATGGGGGTCGCCGGTGCCCTTGTCCAGCAAGAGAGGTGGGGTACACCGTGGACAGGTTTCCAGTCCATCACAGGGCCACATAGAGACAAACAAGACAAACAACCATTCACTCTCTCACTCACACCTAGGGACAATTTAGAGTTACCAATCAGCCTAACATACATGTTCTTGGTCTGTGGGAGGAAACCGGAGTACCCGGAGAAAATCCATGCATGCACAGAGAGAACATGCAAACTCCACCCAGAAAGGCACCCGGACCGGGATTTGAACCGGGGACCTGCTCGCTGAGAGGCAGCAGCTCTACCAGTTGCGCCACCGTGCTTACAGTTTATTCAATTTCCAAAATTTAAATGAAGTTGGGAAAAATGTATAAGGTGAATAAAGCCCTGTGGCTGACCTCATCTGTACGAAGGTAACTGCTGCAAGTAAATCCTCCATTTTTTTGGGTCATAATTACATTGTGTTAAAGACAGGAGCTGGCTGCGGGCCACCGGACCCGGAAACCACCCCCAGCCCACGTCCCTCCCCCCGGCTCGAACCTCCCTCAGAAGTGGCAACTCCCAGTACCAACAAATCAAGGAAACCTCAATTAAGTTTTATCAATTATATTTAAAAATGCAGGAAAAGGTTACAATTTACAGCGCTGGACTCTCCCGTCTGTGACGTGTTCACAGACCCGGAAGAAGAGCCCTGATGTCTCGTGTCATTACTCATTTATAGGTCCTAGACTCCGCCTTCGCAGAAAGGGAGCTCAACCTGTCAGTGTATGAGGGGGCGTGACTAAGTGTGATCTCAGTGGTTATGACGTGTTAGGAAATGTGAGATGGTGCTTCAAAAGCCTTTTCTGAGTGATGTGGCGAGCAGATTAAACTTTTCCTTGACAGATATTGAATCCCAGGGAGACTCTTTTTAGAGTTGCTGGCCCAGTTTAACCCAGTTAGAACAGGGCCATAATTTCATTATAATCCTGTCTCTGAGCAGATCTAAACCATAGGACCAGTCCAAAAATATCGTAGCAACTGTATGTATAATGGTTAAATTGAAGGTTAATGCTTTAAGCTAGTTGTGCTTTGTTTTGTGTGTAGATATATGTTGCAACTTCTGGTGTCATAAGTTTAGTCTATGCTATGATCATTTAAAAGTCCTATTTGTGACTGAGCTTGTCGTTTATGGCCATACCACCCTGAACACGCCCGATCTCGTCTGATCTCAGAAACTAAGCAGGGTCAGGCCTGGTTAGTACTTGGATGGGAGACCGCCTGAAAATACCAGGCGCCATTAGCTTTTGCACTTCTCACAAATCACACCATGGGGTGAGTTGTTCAAGCCAAGAGCCATTGTCAGTACTGGGGGCTAATCACCCCAAAAGGTCAGATCCTACAATTGCCCCTGATGCTAACAACAGTGTATCAGTCACTCTCATAGGTTTCTAGGCATGCTATCGCCCAGAAGCTATTTTCTAGTCACTTCTGTGGTATTTCAGTTTAAGGGCACTTCTGCATCAAATTAACTGCTTGGACCTTGTGGCTACGATTGTCTGGCATCATAGGAACAGGGTGGCAGTAGCTCAGGGGGAAGGGTAGCTGCTTTACCAACTTCCTGGATAGATAGCCTCAAATGTGTTTCTTATTTTTAAGTTTATTTGGATAAGTGCCTGGCAAATGAATGTAAAAATGTTGTACAGCTGCATCATTAACTGGAAAGAAATAAAAATAAGTGAAAAGTGAATTCATGTCAAATGAAGCCAGATGGTTCGCACTTCTTTTATTTCCAACTCGTGCAAAGCATTTCAAGCAACCTGCATTGTGTATAACCTACACTTTGGATTTTTGTATTCTCTGAATAGCCGCTGTATCATGCTGCAGAGAAACATTTCATGGTGAAACCACCTTAACAGGTAGAGCACAATCTGTTGTTATTTTATTTTATTTTTTTATCCCTTCCCTTCTGTAATCCTTAGTCAAAAGATCAAGCCGCTGTCTTCCCTTTCTGGGTAGACAGGAGCTTAAATGCCGCCTCTAGATGGATTTGGGCTAGATTTGAGTTGTCTGTAAGTCGGCTTTCTCTTCTTTGGTCAAATCAGAACTGCTCACGAGTTAAATGCAGCTTTCTGGGAGAATTAAAGACTCCTTAAAAGTGATGGATGCACACACTGAACACTTTTAAGTTGTAAAATCAGTCAGTATGAAGAAAAGTAGTGGCAAACTAAGAAACTGTTACAATAAATAGACAAATGCATACATATTTAAGTAAATAAAGTCCCCTATCTGATTGATTACCTGACAACAATGAAAATGTGCAAAAGTAAAGTATGTCAACCCAGGATTGACATACAAGAACTTTTGCTAATTACAGCCTTGAAGGGCTCATAGATCTGCCATGGCATCCTTTAGAAAGCAGCTCTTGACTTGGAGAACTAAAGTGTACTGACAAAGAATTAAGCTTACTCGAAAAAAGCAGTTTTTCCATGTCAAGGGAACCATTTATTCTCAAATCATTTTGTTGTTTTCCGAGCAGAAAGAGTTTTTGCTGCTGCCATCATGAGTACCAAGCAGTGATTTTGACTTTTTTCAGCTCTTATTTCTTTTGTTTGGAACAAACCTCCGAAAGACAATCCCCCTGGGTACGACTGAGCTGGTGGAATGTAGCAAGTAGCATTTACTTAACCAGCTTAAGTACAAACTGAAGGAATTTGTACTTTACTTGTTTTTTATTTTTGGGTGGTGAGCTGTTCATTTACCCGGACGTATCCAAATAGAAAATGCTGTACTTTTTACATTTGCCTGATAGATTTAACTCTGAAGCTTTTTGTTAATGGCAAAAATACAAGTGACACTTTAAAACATAGATAAGCTCAGTGGTCAGTACTAGGGGTGCACGATAAATCGGCTGGCCGATTTATCAGCCCTTATTTCCTTAATTTTGAGAAATCGAAAATCGGCTGATACTTGCATAAAAAACCGATTCTACCGATTTATTACAGACACAAGCAATATCACTTGTCTTTAATGGCAGCTGGCCTTAACTTCCCTTAATGTGCTTTAAGCAACTATGAATTTTTATTGTTGCTCATTTCCAGTTTAGTGATTTGTGAGAGTATTAAGCAGAACATGTGATTTAAACTAAGATCCATGTGATAAACGTGGCCCAACACAAGTTTTTTATTTTTTTTAGCTTTTTCACCTCAACTGTTTTTAGACTCACTGTAAATGCAGTATTATCATGTCACAATCTGAAAACCATTCCTTATGTTTGCCATTGGTGCAAACCATGCAGCCAAATATCAGTATGCAGTTTTATTTGTTTAAGATGAGAATTTATGAAGAAAAGACATTGGGTTTCGAATTGAAGTAGAAGAATAAAGAACAAATTTCTCAGTGGGCGCTCTATTTAATCTCCCCCACCCAAAAAAAATCCACCAGCGTACAGAGACAATGATTCATTGAAACCAGGGATCTTCTATTTATATATTATGGTTTTCAGGGAAATAGCACACTGTGCCATATTCATACAGACGTCAGATAGAAGAGTCTAGATGCTGAATTGAGGCAACAAGCAGAAAGAACAAAGCAAGTCAGCCTCTTTCGGGACGACCACTGACTGAATGTATTCTGACAGAGTTTAAGAATTTTTTTTTCAAAGGTTTGTTCATGTACTTCAACAATGTCCTCCAGTCTGCATATTCCTTTAAGGACAACAAATCATACAAAAAAACAAACAAAAAAAAACCATGGAAGGTTACGTTCTCACAGGGGCAAAGAAAACATGTTGCGACATAATGGGAGTGGACACCAAAAAAAAAAAAAAACAAGAAACGTTGGCATTTGTGAAAAGAGACAACACCACGTTTCCATCATATCGGACCCCTATTACATAACCAGCTGTTACAAATAATGCACTCTTGTCTATTTTAAATTTTAAATGCATTTCTTTTTAAAATAGGTATAATCAAGCATTTATACTTGCAGGGTTTGGTCTTTTCAGTGAGGTACTTGAAGGGAATTCAGTTAAAGTGAAACAAAAGCAGAGCAGCTTCATTTCTTTAGGGCATGGCGAATCTCCGATTAAAACCAGAGAAGAAATGTCATCCTGTTGCGGGGGATAAAAATGTGACATGCTGGCTTTTTTAAGCACCCAGAAAGTTTCACTAAAAACAAAAAAAGGGGGGAAATATATCTTGCAGGATGAAGATCAGTCTGTTGACTTTGTGGCAGCTGTCATGAAATTTGTCAGCTGTTGTTAAGCCTCGTGTATTTTGATGGCGCTTTGTTGGAGGCTTTAGTACAAGAGAGCAGGTGTGCTAATTTACACAACAGTGAGATTTAGTTAGTCATTCTCCTCTTGATGCTAGCTGCTGTGCTTTGACATCGTGCGGCTGTGCCAAGTTTGACTTTGTCTCATAAACTGCTCCCTTTGAAAAACGACATTTGGGTTAAAATATTAAAGAAACAAAGAAAACAAAAATCAAAAAGCAGGGTTATCAGCTGTGCTCAAAATTATTGCTGCATTCTTGTTAAAAAATATAAAATGAGAAAACATAATGGCGTAGTTGGCCACACTAATACGTTATTGTTACATAGCATAGAAGAGAAAAAACAAAAGTATAATGAAAGATAGACTACATGAAAAAACCTTCAACAAACAAATGAACACAATATCAGTCAGGTCAAAGACACACCATCGCTTTAAAAGATAGCTGTTGTACTGTATTTCTTGTGGGATTGAAGTCGTTATGAAAAGTCAGTCTGAGTTTTCACTATTTGTTGGCACCATATGACCACGGAGTCGAGCACCTCTTTAGGCCGCTTGTGGCTGTTCATAAATTGTCATTGAAGCCAGACAAATTCTTTGCTTACACCAATTTAGTTGGTGTTGCAGAAGCATAGGAGCACTACACATAAACAATGTTTCTACATCTCTGTCTCTAAATTCTGCAGGTGCAGGTTATACAAACCATCTTCAAAACCATGGTGTCTGCTTACCCTTTAATATGTAATTTGTGTGCTATGTGTTGTCATCATTGTATGTTCCCATACAGAGACGAAATTCGCTCTCTGCATTTAACCCATCGCACCTGGGATACACCCAGGTGGAGCAGTGGACAGCTATGTAGGCACCCGGAGAGCAATTTGGAATTAGGTGTTCTGCTCAGAGACACCATGAGATGTGCAATGACCGGGTATCGAACCTAGGGCCTTCGGGTCCCGAGTCGGCTGCCCTGCCCCTACACCATCTCAGCCCCTATACATTCATACGTCAACCAGTGTTGCCCCTAGACTACTTGCCATGGCGGGGCGCTCATTTCGTCAGTGATTTTTGTCGGGGGGGGGGGGG
>NC_056498.1:26179971-26220161 GCF_014905685.2 Nematolebias whitei | reverse complement strand
AGAGACGGATGTAGACATGTCCTGAGCTGCGCAACGTGCTGTTTATACTGACAATTTTAGTGTGGGGGAGGTAACAGAGACACAACCATGCGCTATTTTCACCGACAGTTTTACAGTTTTAGAGCAGGGGTGGGGGAGAGGAGAGAGACAGAGACACATCTCAACCGCGCGCTGTCTGTACTGACAGTTTGGGGTGGGGGATAGAGACACATGTGAGCCGTGCACTGTTTGTACCAACAGTTTTTGAGTGGAGGTTGAGCACGAGGGAAAAGGCTGCCTTTAGCTTTTTAGCTCATGCACCTGCATTGCGAGCCACTAGTTTAGTGTTGACAGGTGGTTGGGGTGGTTCGGTAGTCGGGGCACTCTGTTCCGTTGATGGAGCAGGGTGCCCCGCTTGTATAATGGTAGGGGAAACACTGTCAACCATTTCAACCCTGTGACTAGGGCTGAACAATTAATCGCATTTGCAATAATATCGCAATATGATAAAACGAGATTTTCTAATCGCAAAGGCTGCAATCTGACTGGTCATGTGATCTGGTTACGTGACTTGTGAGCGGAGCGGAGCAGAGCAAAGAGAGAAGTCAGCAGTGTGTTTTAACCGGTTGCACAATGGCGTCAGGCTCAACAGAAGCTGATACATCTGAAAGTTTGTACCAAAGAGGGGCAGCACGAATTATTTTGCCTATACAAAAGAAGACGCTGTGCAGCGACATGTATTGTGTAGAACCTGCCTTGATGCTGTTGATACCTCTCGAGGTAACACCACAGATATTTATCAACACATAAAAAAACACCACAAAGCCATTTACGATAGTTGCATGGCTAGAATGCCAATGACCAGTGCTTCAACTTTAAGGAAGCAAAGTACCAGCCGACAGGGATCACTGACCCAACTGTTCGAAGCTATTACCCTGTAGGAACATAATTTGAAATGGCACGCAGAAATAACTCGAGCATTAACAAGAGTTCATAACCAAAGACATTATGTCCATTAATATAGTGACAAAGCCTGGGTTTACGGCTTGGGTACACAGTGGATAAGATGTACACAATGCCCTCCTGCACACGTTTTAGCCAAGTTGCTATCCCGGAGCTATACAAAAAAATGCAGAAACAGTTGCAGCAGAGCTGAAAGCAGTGGAGTTTATTGCAACTGAAACAAATTAATTTATTGCTTGTGTTTGTTGAAAAATGCATGAGAAGAAGCCATAAATAAATAAATAAATAAGTAAAAATAATTGCATATTAAATTGCAATTGCTATATTGAGGTAAAAAATTGCAATTAGAATATTTTCCAAAATTGTTTAGCCCTACCTGTGACTGCCTCTCTTGGTGGCTCAAAGGTGTATCATTGTAAAGTGACTGCAGATTTTCATGCCTCAAAAATCTTGTAGAGTGTTGTTTTTAATCAAATTAATTCCTTCCCGAGTAAAAATGGCATGTTGGGAGTCTTGTACTCTGGTGTTAAACATTTATGCAGCACTGAAGCTGTTTTTTTACAGGTTTGTGAACGTGTAATGTGAACAATATGGCTTACGGGGGGTTACACATCAGTGGTTAAAGAGTTATTTGAGTAATAGGTTACAATATGTACAAATTAACAACACAAAGTTACAAATTGAAACTATATAATGTGGTCTTCCTCAAGGCTCAGTTCTAGGACCTAAATTATTTATACTTTATTTAAATTATATTTTTACAGTATCCAGTATTTTGACATTTATAATGTTTGCTGATGATGCAAAATTTTTCTTTTCTGGAAAGAATATGGATGAACTAATACAAATAGTAGAAAAAGAGCTAGCTGAGTTAAAAAAAGTGGTTTGATTATAATAAGCTATCTTTAAATGAAAAAAAAAACTAAATTTATGGTATTTTCAGATAATTGGATTTATAATAATGTAAAGTTACATATAAATGGAGTTGAAATGACAGAGTTTATGAGACAACATTTTTAGGTATCATTATGGACAACAATTTTAGTTGGAAGCCTCATATTAAATATATTAAAAATAAAATTGCAAAAACTATTGGAATATTGTTTAAAATAAAAGATTTAATAAATGTAAAAGGCTTGCATATTATATACTCTTCCTTGATTATGCCCTACTTGTCATATTGCTCAGAAATATGGGGAAATGCAAATAAAACTACTATTGACATATTAATAAAGTTACAAAAAAAGCATTTAGACTTATTAATAAAGTGGGATATTGTGATCCAACTAATAAACTCTTCATTCAAAGTAATACTTTAAAATTTAATGACATTGTTTATATAAAAATACTGGAAATAATGTATAAAGCACTGAATAAAAGTCTTCCTTCTGGAATTCAGAAATTATTTAAGTTAAGAGAGAGTAAATATAATTTACGAGGTTTGTTAATATTTGAACAAACTAAAGAGAAAAGGAAAGTAAAATCTAGATGTATTTCAGTTACCGGTGTGAAACTTTGGAATGAATTGAATGATGATTTCAAATTATATGTTTTTTTTTTTTAGCTTTAAAAGAGCCTTAAAATGTAAAATTATGAAAGCTTAAGGAGATGTTATGTAGATGTATATATGTATTGTGTAACCATGTATGTAATGTGAGTATGTGTATGTATTATATACATGCATATTTAAATATTTATCCATCCATCCATCCATCCATTATCTTTACCCGTTTATTCCATTTTGGGTCACGGGGGTCGCTGGTGCCCATGTCCAGCAGTCACTGTGCGAGGGGCGGGGTACACCCTGGACGGGTCGCAAGTCCATCACAGGGCCACATAGAGACAAACGAGACAAACAACCATTCACTCTCTCACTCACACCTAGAGACAATTTAGAGTTACCAATCAGCCTAACATGCATGTTTTTGGACTGTGGGAGGAAACCGGAGTACCCGGAGAAAACCCACACATGCACGGAGAGAACATGCAAACTCCACCCAGAAAGGCCCCTGGACCGGGGTTTGAACCAGGGACCTGCTCGCTGAGAGGCAGCAGCTCTACCAGTTGCGCCACCGTGCTGCCCCTTTAAATATTTAAATATACGGTAAATGTCTGTATGTGTATGTGGACAGTAGATATCTGTCATGTAGACTGCTGAGTCTATGAACAGGGTAGGCAAGTATAAGCCTTGGCTTCAGCCTATTCCTTTTTTGGTAAGTAATCGATTTACCATTTTATATAGTTTTTTCCTTTTTTTGTAATGTTTTTAATTTACCAAAAATAAAAGTTGAGTTGACAGTTGGTTTGTAATGTTATTCTATAGTACTTTTATTTGATTTCTGTGTTTTGTCCTGTCTTTTTTGTATCCTCATGCTCCATGCACTCCCCAGTGTTTCCCCTCCTTGTTGTTCAGCTCCTGTCGCACCTGTCTCCAATCCCAATCACCCCACGTGTTTGTCATCATGTCTCATTAGTGTCTGTATTTATTCAGCATCTTTGTGTATTTTCATTGTCTGTGGATTGTGCTGTCAAGCTGTCATGCTCTGTGTCTGTTCCTCTCGTCGCCTCCTCCATAAAAGTAAGATTTGCTGCCCCATCAGCTTTTTGTTTTGTTTGGTTTAAATAAATTGGAATCATTTATTTTAACCTGGAGTCTCCAGTTGTCTGCCTGCACGTGAGTTCAACATCAAAATTGCAGATCATGATAACTTTGTCTGCTTTGTGACCCTTGTACTTTTAGATCTAACTGCAGCTTTTAATACTGTTGACTACACTTTATTTCTTGTTTGGAACACTGGGCTGGGATCAGAGGTGCAACATTAGATTGGTTCCAGTTAGACTGAAATGATAAAAGTCTTGCTATGCTTTCATTTCTCGTGTTTCAAGTGCATTCCTCCACCCCTCAAAGTTCTTTTCCACCTGTTTCCTGTTCTCATCATAGATCACAGTGGCATCTGCAAACATCATAGTCCACTGAGAGTCCTGTCTGACCTCATCTGCCTGTCCAATAGCAGAGCAAACAAGAATGGGTTCAGAACCAATCCTTGATGCTTTTTTGTGTCCACCTAGAAGTTACCTGTCTATCAGTTTTGACTAGACCTGACCAAGAGATAATTATAATTATCTACGCTTTTAGCACAACCTGAACCGATTACTGCAATGCATTCTATGTTGGGATCAGTGAGGCTTCCTTTACAAACCTTCAGCTTGTTCAAAATACTGCTGCCCATCTCTTGACTGAAACACATAGATGTGAGCACATTTCACCTGTCCTGCCCTGTCGTCACGTCATTGGCTTCCTGGGCACCACATAATTGCCTGGGAAAAAAAAACACATTATTTCTAATCAACATAAGAATATTTAAATCTTGTTACTTCACAGGCTCTGAGATAATCCGCTCAGTTGCTTGGAGTCATGTTAAAAACTAGGCTCGTGTTTAGAGAAGATTGCAGAAATTTCCCACACGTTAGAACTGTTAACGTATTATAAGAATGCTATTTTGGTAAAATAAAAAATACCAAAAGATAAGCAACATTGTAAACAGCAGTCCCAGTCTTGCTCTCTAATGCTGATATAAGCTATGTTTACATCTGCAAAATTATTTGACCGGATTGAAATGTCTTCAGATTAAATTATTCAAATGTATAGTTTACAATGAACACAATCTGTTCATGACGAGCGTTTACATGCTCCGGGCTTTGTTCTGAACAGAAGTACTGACATGCGCAGAGTGGTAAACTGTCCTTTAAAAAAAACACAGAAGAAGAGAACAAAGTCCATGCTCAATAATCCAGGTATACAATTGAAAAATGTTGGATTGTATACCTGGATTATTGAGCATGGACTTTGTTGTTTTCAACCAGTTTGACAAGACTGTCAACAAGAAAGAGGGTCGGCAATGGAGGAGGGGGCGTACCAAAGAGACCATCTTATCACAAACATAACTGGATTGTTCCACTTTGGAGTAAGCTGTTGGGGGACGAATCAGTTTTGTTGTGTGTTTCCTTGACTGATGAAGCCTTCTGGATCGAAGGCGAAACGTTTCAGCACAAAAAAAAAAAAAAGAAACTGTCTAGATGACCTGACTGAAAAATGTTGTACAGAAGAAGAGGTTCTACTTCCGGTTTACTTCCAGGATGAATGTAAACAAACCCGAGTGCCCAAAATGGACCCGCGACAGGTTTTAATGACGGTGGAGACGTTACTGCACTCTGACTGAGCCACAGGTAATACAGATCATTTTGAGCTCTTTCAAAGTTTCTAATAGGAATGTTGTGTCGCTCACCGACCAGTTTTGCTTCCCCGACATGCTAATATTATTAGCATTAGCCAGGCGGAAATGGCAAAGTCGCACATGCACAGTCAGGTCAGTTTTTCACGAGGAGATAAAAATGAACAGATCAAGTGTTTACATGCGCACCGTTCGTGTTATGAATCGGTGTAAACCACCCGTTTCGTTCTGATCACAAATTATTTTGCGCTATTTTCACGCTCTATACAAAAAACAACCCGAACAGGGTGTTTACATGATGCCGTAGAACGGCCGTTTGATCTGACTACTTATGTCCATGTAAACCTAGCTACTGTCTATAATGCTTCACAACAGCAGTAGCATAAAACAGCTGCTGTAAAAGATGATGTGTAATGTGCAAATATGTCTGGCATGAAGGTGTTTTAAATTCAAAATGAGAACATTTAAGTAGCTACTTGCAAAGATTGCAGATTGAGTATTTTCTGTGGTGGTAGCAACAGAGTAAGAGTCAATACTCCCAACTTAATTAGACATTTAAAATCCATCCAGCTGACTTCAGAGTTCATCCAGCTAACTCTTATAGATAACAAATTTATGCAACACTTTAGAGAAAATTCTTAACACAAAAGATTAATTTTTACAGAACAGCAATGAGGCAAAAACGACCACAGAGCAGGTGACTGAATTTTTTTTTTTTTTGAATGACTAACCCATTGATGTGATGGAGAAAATGGGTTTTTGTTACATTTTGGTGCAGTTGGAGCTACAGCACATACTACCCTCTGATACTACATTACCAACACATCACAGTAACACATCACTACCAGAACTGTAGAAGGTTTGCCATCGCCTTGCTATGTAATTTCCCTTGTTCATAATAAAAAATCAACATGAGCACAAGTTTTTTTTTTTTTTACAGTACAGTGGAGTTACTGAGGTGTAGTTCAAACTGGAAGGAAGAGTTTAAGCTTTAGAAGCAGTTAGATGAAACTTCTGTCTGATGCTACACACTAAGATTGATCTGACTGATGCAAACACGTAAGTCTCTGGTTTTTCATAACTACTTCACACAACCCCATTTCAGAAAAAAAAAAACAGTCTCTTTATTGTCACAAGCACACAGACTAAATGGGCAACCAATCCAGATATTTTATGTAAGGTATCAACACCAGTGTTGTGTCATGCTGTCAACTCTGAGATGCAAGAAGTAATATTTGACAGAAAAGCCCAAGTAACCACTGCTTAGAAAAAGGTCACAAGCAAAGTGAATGTCTCACTATCTAAAGCAACTTTTATCAGTGTCCTGTTTGTAGATGGCAGCAGATGGAACGGTTCCGCTAATCCGATAATAGCGGAACTAACTTTCCGTGTAGCGAAGCTTCTGCTAAATTTAAATCCAGTAAATTTAAGTCTACAATTTTTTTTTATTTTTTTTATTTAAAGACAACTCTCCACACTAAAAGTGTACAGGTGAATGGCGATTTACACTGAGCCATATATGCAGCGATTAGCAAATCTCCGAACTACCCGGCGATGTCACCACCCTCACGGCACTTTTTTTTTTTAACCGCAACCAGTCTTTGACTCACGGTGTCAGTTTACAGCCAATAACAGAGACTTTAACATAAATGCCAAATCAAAACCAGAACAGGAAAATCACATGAAAAAAACATTTTCACACTCAGAAACATTGCACACATAATTCCTACCCAGCATGATTTGCAACTATTACACTGTTTCTGGGACGTGACTCTCTCACACATTTCACACACTTTTACTTCAATACAAATTGAATTATTACTGAGCCAATATTGATAATGATGCACAACAACTACGTAGTTAGTTTATAAAAGTAGTTAACCACAAAAAGTATCACCAAGGTGAGTGAATTTATTAATGCAAATGACACGAGGGAGACGTACACTGAATGCATCACTCTGCTTCAGCACAGCAGAGTTCTGCTCCGTCTCTTTGTTTGCGATGGACCGGATATATTTCTGAAAGCTCACCTCTGAACAGGAAATGGATGCTTTACTTGTGAATCATAAGTAAAGTGGTTCATAAATCACAAGTTTGTGATGTATGACCTGTTTTGAGTTGTGTTCACTTACAACGTTGTCACATTACAGTCTTACAATGCCAGTGACAGCAGTGTATGATAAAAGTTAGCGGTTTAGCGTTAGCAAAGCTAATTTTTTAGTTGGTGAATTAGCAGTTATGGAAGCTAACTTTTTGGTCAGCTGTGCCCCCATCACTGGTAGATGATAACTACATTGTCTGTATTGCAACACAATGTTACACATGTACAATATGACGGTACATGCCCTAAACTGCATAAATGGAATAAATTTCACTCTGTTTTCTACCGCCTTGCCTCACAAAAACAATAACTGAAATGTGTGTGAAGACTGAGTCAAGAAGAATCAAGATTTTTGAGTCAAAAACAGGCTTATAGTATGTGACATTGTTATCAGACCCCTTAATAAAAGATGAACAAGGGAAGAGCCTCCCTAAAGCAAACCCTTGGTTCTGTTAAAACTCCACTTACACAGCGCAGTACGGCATGTCTGCTTTCCACACAGGGTTCATAAAATTTTAATCAGCATTTGCACAAAGAGGGCCTAAATACATTTTTCATTTTCATTTGCGGTAATCGTCTGACGTTCAAGGCCTCCCAGTTCACAAATGTATGCAAACACAAATCTGATGGCCCTTGCTGGTGGCTCAGCCTTCTGGGAGGTGACCTGTCCCATAATCGCTTGATGAATAGATTTTTTTACTTTATTTTTCCATAAGTGAACTGTCAGTTATGTTTAAAGGAGGAAACCAGACTCCTGCAAACTAACAGCGAGGGGAAGAGTCCATATCTTAACATTGATCAGAAGTATTCCTGTTATTACGAAATGCCCTTAGGCCTAATTAAATATTAAACCTTTTATTGGCTTTCACAAAGGTATTTGTAAATAAATTTCATGCCAGAGAGAGCATCAAAGATTCCAAATCCCCCTCCTGCCACAAAGTAGTGGTTATTGTTGCTCAACCCCACCCTCCCAAACCATTTAGGCACATTTAGAATGATGAAAAAGGAAGTAAATTGCTGCCGATGGCTTCCAGGGGGAACGGACAGTGTATGTGTCTCAGTTTATCTTTGATAAATTATATACTTCCTCCTATGAGGTTATACAGTTGTCTTATAAACAATGCTTTGTGTAGGGGCTGTGGCCCATTTTACCGTTATTGTAACTCTCATTACCTGCTTAAAAACACAATTCAATTTCCGTAATGAAGCTGGAGAGCAGATACAGTCAGTTTAACGTTAGGACAAACTGTGACGGGATGATGCAGACTGTTTTATTGCCTCGTGCCTAAGAATAATCACAGAAGACCTGAACGAAGAATGGCTGGTTCTGCAGAACAGGCGAGAGCAAAGCCAGTCCGTCATTAATCACCGGTGACGGCACACTCGGCATGCCTGTCCTGACAAAGTGCCTTAATTGATTGTCTTGCCTGACTTGAGCCAATAAATCAGGAGGTCCATCATCAAAAAGAACTGGAAACTATTAAGTCATAACCCCGGCCAAAACAAACAGAGGGTTGTGCTGTATAAAACATACACTGGCCTTCAGTTGCTCGGTGTGTCCATAATTCAGTGGCATAAATTATGTCGCCTCAGTCTCAGTGCTGACTGTGGCTGTCTATGTTCGTTTATTTCAAGGGACAGGATGAAGTGAGTCAGCTGGAGCACTGTCAGACCCCACAGGGTGAAGTTCATCGAGCCAAGCAGTAGATGGAGCTCCTTGTACTGGCTTCCTCCTCACAACATCACATCAGTGATTTGTTTCTCCCTCCAGCTCCATATCATCATCATTACATGCCATTTATGTCATTAGAGTTGGTGTGCATGTCTGAATGGGAAGATAAAAGCTACACACAAGCAATGCTACAAAAAAGCTGGTTAATTTGCTCTCCAATAGCTATAAGGAATCAAAAAATGATGCAAGAAGCAGATTACAAGCCAGATTAGTTGGATTTGTCAACCTGAGTTTATATTTTTCCCCCGTCAAGGTTAGTCAGTGTCAACATTTGCTTCCTGTCCAACTTTGTTCATGAAGTTTTGTCTCAGTCGAGGCCATTCGTTATCATTTGGGATTTATTGACTATTGTCTTTGACATAAAATGCAATGTTTTCGTTTTTTTTAAATGGTGCACACACTCGATCTCCGTGGGAACATTTAATATGGAGTTGCTTTAAACCCCCTCGTGAGCCTGTTTACAGTGACTGTATGACCTTTACAGGTCGAGAGATGCCATTCATCCTAACAAGATTTACCTTTCCTATAAAGCAAACAATAGTTGTATCTAGAGTCAGATCATCTGTCTTTTACCAACTTGTATTCTTACATATTGGCAAAAGACACATAAACAAAGAAAAAGGACTTATTTTATTGTTGTTCAAGATGTTTCACTGCTCATCCAAGGGAGATTTCTCAAGTCAAACTTCAAGTTTCATGTTTTCAAACTGTAGTGGGTTGTTTTTTAATGTGAGCTGAACCCACGTGCATATCCCCTCTCCCTCCTGAGGGTTGTTAGAGTGTTTGTTGGCTTGGGAAATGTTTTGTTGACATGCATAAAGTAAGCTGGATCCAATTAGGATGGCACAATATAAATCAAAATATTATATTCATTGCAAATCAATGCGCACAATGTCAGCATTGCAGATATCAGCTATAATTAAACCATTATCTACTAAGTGACATGAACTCAAGCTACAGTGAAATCTACTAAAATCTGCTATATGAAAAAGCACACTGTTCAGTCAGTGAGCATAAAAACATCAGTCTCAACACATCTAACGTTACAATAAACTAATTTCTACATAAAACAGAACATGTAAAAATCATCTGGTCTTATTAAAGGAACAAGTGATTCAGTCACAACTGTTGTTTCTTACAGAAAGACGTATCTGTTTGCAAGTTCATCCTACACTTTAAAAAGTAGGAACAGTTACAAACTAGGACTGTACAAGACACTGAAAATGATTGTCCTTATGATAACAATGTGTTCAATATCGCAGATATCTTCAGTCATCAATAGGCTATCATATTGTAGGTGCCATGCATTCATTATTTTTATGCCATTCTGATGGACTCCCAATCCATGCGATGTCTATACCTGCTTTAAATGCTAATAATTAAGTACTAAGCACAGAGTGTTGACATCGACACAGATACGGTAACATTCAACAATAATACCCCAGTTGCATGTTTTCCTAATATTGTGCAGTCCTGATCTAAACTGGATTACATTAGTGAGAGTACGCTGGTGCCTTTCTGCTTTTTAGCCTTATGGACGCAACAGGAGATGAAAAATATGAGATATGCCATTGACAGGGAAAAGAATGAAGTAGCAGAAGTCGAAGCATTGTGGGAAGGCTTCTGGTTTTGACGTGTAGGCACTGAAGGCACATCTTAGTGCTGATTACTGTCACAGCTGAAGAAACCTGTGGGTGTGAATGGAACCCGTTGACATTTTGAGCTTTCTTTAACAAACCCTGGATGGAGTGGAGCTGGAGCTTGTCACACGCTCGGGAAAGGTTTCACCACAAACAGCGAGCAAAACAACTGGAGCCTTTTACGGCTTCACGTTTGTGACTCAGTCATTGTCGATGCTTCAGCGTGTGAACAGCTTCACGCACCTGAATATCCATCACATACGCACCTAGAAACAGCGCAGCAGCAGTGGTGCCAGGCCAGATTGCTGTGGCTGAAGATACATGGTGGAATCATCAATCACCAGAACCTCCCTCTGGCCAAATCAAGTTTGTCCTAGTGTGCGCTGAACACAGTGCCAGCCGAGCAGAGACGAGCTCTTGCTGGCTGGCGGGTATGCGGGGGCATGCCGGGGCTTTTCACGACATCTGGGAGCGCATCAATCTTGCGGCAGATGGATGAACGGACGATGATTAGGATGAGAATGTGGCTTCTTAAGGCCAACTGGGATGCATCTTCCACTGGTGACAGATTCTTCTGCTCTCCAGTCCACCCCACAGCGAAATGAGAAACAGCTGGAGTGATGGAGGGCTCACTGTTCAACCAGCGTCTGTTCTCAAGGAAAACTGCCTTTTGACTTGGTTGTCAAAGATTTGGCGCCACATGAATAAAGTGACCTTAAATAGTTGTTAAAGTTTGGAAATATGCTTGCTGTTCACACTTGGAGGCCAAATTGAATGTCTTGACCTTAAAGCTAAGCTATTAAATATTATCAAGACCATGCCAAACTGTTGGAAACATGACGAGGAGCTGCCATTTGACTTAAGAATGATTCACAAATTCAAATTAAATCTGCATTCATATAAGCCTAGGGCAACAAATCTGCTCTCTCCACTGTTCGTAAAAAACAGACCAATGTGGCTCATACACAAATGATTCTACCACAGAGGAGTTTAAGTACTCCCATGCTGTGTCCATGTTACCCATTCCTCTCTGAAATCTGCTATTTGTCAAGGTCAACCATTTCATCAAAATGGAATCAGGGTGATAACCATGTTGGAGCAGCAGGATTCAGGGACATTTAAAAAGCTGAAGTGCAGCTCATGAGTGCGATTGGTCTCCCAGCATCTTCACACACTGCCTGATTAACATGACTTTGAAGCATTCCAGCCACATTTGCCAGCAGAACAAAGACACATGATCGTTCTGATCAGAAATATTAGGTTTTCTACCAGTTATTGATAGATCAAAATATTCAAACGTCTCACATTGGTTTTTGATGTAAATTGATAGGTTAACTTGATTCCTGTAAGGTGCTGTTATCTTTAAAAAGCCAGACAGGAATTAAAAGAAAATGGTTAGAGGTGAAAGAGAGACATCACCATTAATGCAGGACAGAACTGTCTTCACTGTCAGTGTTTACTTAAATCAACAAGTAACTAGTTAGGTTGCACATTACCAAACTGATTTTAATATCTGTTTTACCGACAGGTTAAATCATTCATTGTCTTTAGTGGTAAATTTGTGCTAGGATTACTGTAATTTCTGGACTATATGCTGCTATTTGTTCACACATTTTGAGCACTATGGCTTATACAATGCTGCGGCTAATTTATGATTTTTTTTTTTTGTTGGAATAACGAGCTTCATGCTGCAAAAACATTTAGCCTTGTCACACCAAAGCACTCGCATAGTTGCCCAATACACATCTCTCTTGGTAGGTGGGTCCTCGTGACTTAATGAGACTACCTGGATAAAGGTTAAAAAAAATCTGATCAATGATATTACCAAACAGGCCACAGTGGACCAATTTGTCCACTGTGACCTTTTTTCATTCAATCTTTATTTAGACAGGTAAATCCCATTGAGCCTTGAGGACTCATTTACAAGAGAGACCTGATTTCAACAAAGAATGATGACAACAATGGACAACAGCGACAACAATAAAAAGTTATAAAAAGTCATACAATTTAAAAAAAATTTTTTTTTAACAAATAGGATGGCAAAAAAAAGGAACAAAAAAACGGCTAGATTCTAAGGCCAATGAAGTAAACTAAAAACAGGAACATGTCTGCATTGGTCCCTGCCAGGAGTCCAACAGATTCTTAAAGTCACTTAGAGAGGTCAAGGTCGAGAGCTTCAAATCTTTTTGTAAGATATTCCAGGAAACAGGAGCGGAGTAGGAGAAGACCCTTTTGCCTAGTTCAGTCTGCACTGAGGGAGCACTGCAGGTAATAATGTCCTGAGAGCGAACGCTGTAGCTGCACTCACACAGAGACATGTAGGAGGAGATGAATGAAGGCAGCAGACCAAGAAGTGATTTAAAGATGAAAATGTACCAGTGAGAGAGTCTGCGTGAAGTTAATGATGTCCAGTTAACCAGTGAATACAGGGTGCA
Organism: Nematolebias whitei; assembly: GCF_014905685.2. Classification (NCBI taxonomy): domain Eukaryota; kingdom Metazoa; phylum Chordata; class Actinopteri; order Cyprinodontiformes; family Rivulidae; genus Nematolebias; species Nematolebias whitei. The sequence continues at coordinate 26,207,079 of NC_056498.1, read as the reverse complement.
GTGATGGGTACGATAATCACAGCCAGTTATGAATCTTAGTGCACCATGATAGACAGCATCCAACATCTGCAGGGTTCTTGTAGGAGCGTTCATGTAAATAATGTCACTGTAATCAATGGAGGGAAGGAAAGTCACAGAAACAAGGCGTTTCCTAGCATTCAGGGTTAGACAGGATCTGTTTCTGAAAAAGAAACCCAGTTTAACTTTCAGTTTCTTTACCAAGTTTTCCACATGGAGCTTAAAAGAAAGATGTGAGTCGACCAAGATACCCAAATATTTATAGGAATCAACAAAGTCAATCGGGACACCATTTTTAAGATGAAATCAGAGGAAGAACTGCTGGGACCAACTTCCTATTTAAAAAAAGCATCCCTTTGGTTTTATTGGCATTTAGGACAAGTTTGAGGTGGAACAAATCTGTCTGGATGTAGTTGAATGCAGATTTCAAAAGCTGGAAAGCCTTTTCAACTGTTTTAGCTCGACAATAAACAACTATGTCATCAGCATAGAAATGTATGGATGCATCAGGGATGTTTTTACCTACATTACATATGTAGATTGTAAAGAGGGTAGGTCCTAAGACTGAGCCTTGTGGTACACCATTGTTGACTGTTAAATAACTGGAGGAAGTACCATTATGTTGAACACATTGCCTCCGGTCTGAGAGATAGTTAGAGAACCAACCAATGGTTTGTTCTGAGAAACCGATTTCTGAGAGCTTATGACACAAGATGTTATGATCCACAGTGTCAAAAGCTTTAGACAGGTTTAAGAAAAGTGCAGCACAATAATCCTTAGCATCCAGTGCTTCAACAACGTCATTAAGAACCTTCAGTGAAGCAGTCGTTGTGCTGTGTTGTTTCCTGAAACCAGATTGATGGAAAGATAAGATGTTAAATGAGTCCAGGTAATTTTTTATTTGAGTTTATCAGATTTCTAGAACCTTGGCTAAAATGCAGAGTTTAGAGATTGGTCGATAGTTGTTCAGTGAGGTGGGGTCTCCTCCCTTCAGCAAAGGAAGAACAAAGGCTGTTTTCCAAGTGTCTGGGATGGAGTTTTGTCTTATGGAGAGATTGAAGATGTGGATCACAGGGACTGTGATGATATGAGCAGCCAGTCTTAAGAAATAAGGTGGAAGTTCATCTGGACCTGCAGATTTTTTAAGATCAAGATCTTTTAACAGTTTATTAACCTCACTGACTGAGAATGGAGAAAAAGAGAAGCTGTGATTAACTGAGGATTGACTTGTAGGAGGGATTTGATTTGTAGAAGTTTGGTTATTAAGTGAAGTGGCTGATTTTCCATTAGTAACTGTGTCAAATAAAGAACCAGAAGCAACAAAATGTTTGTTGAAACAGTTCAGGATCTCGTGCTTATTTGACACAGGAACAGAGTTAACGAGAAGTTGTGATGGGAGGTCAGATGATTGGGGGGTGCTCGAGAGAGATTTGATGGTTTTCCAGAATCTGTTGCGGTCATTTAGATTTTTGGAGGTCTGAGATAAGAAATAGTCCAAAATTGCGTTTTTGGATAGTTAAAAGCAGCTAAACTGAGAAGCTAAGCTAACAGGCTAACCTTGGGAAAAAAAAACTTCGTCTTCTCGAAGCTCCAAAATTCATGGTTGAAACCCGTGCTTTCGTGTAAAATTTATTTGTCTCTGGAAAAAGAAGCTGAGAACTTGTTTACTGATTTTTTAAAATTAAAACCTTTGTGTGACAAATGCTAAGAGCTTAAACCACACCGAGCGTCCGCCATTTTGAGAACCAAAAACAAAGGAAAGAGAGAGAGCCCATGTCACATAAAGGGGCCTCCCTCCCATTTTTCTTAAAGAGACACGCTACTTGCTCCCTCATGTTCCATCTTTCAGTAACAGTCTATACTGCCATCCAGTGGTCAAAAAAGTTACTACACTTAAAACAAATTAAACAACATTTCTTCTGAAATTTGACAATAATGACTAATTATTGTCAAATTTCAAACAATATTATCATTTATCACAATAATTTCTGAGGCAATTAACCGCCCAGCAAAATTTGTTATCGTGACAGGCCTATTTATGAGTATAAGAGAACCTTAAGCTCAACTAATATTTCTTTACTGTTTGTCCCAAAGTCCAAAACAAACCTTGGGGTGACTGGTCCGGGCCTTTTCAGTCAACACAACCAAACTCTGGAACAAATACCTCAGGGCTTGCGCTCCATCACTGATCTGGCTCATTTTAAATTTAATTTTAAAACCATTTTATTCAGGCATGCTTTTAATACCTAGTGGCTCTTTGGCATTTTTGTATAGTTTTTTTATTGTTTGGATTTTAACTTTTGTACCGTGAAGCACTTTGTGCACATTTTGGCTGTTGGAAAGAGCTCTATAAACAAATGTTGATTCTTTTTTTTTTTTTTTTCATTTCAAACATTGGTAACCACAACCAAAGTGTTTCCAAACTTTTACCAAGAATTTCAAACCTTGCATGAACTACTCTTGATTTTCTTTCAACTTAATTTTCTCCAGTTAGAATTGTTCACACATTCTAACAAAAACAATGAAATACCCATGCCACACAGCTAGTCAACTAGAGCGTCCACTATATTGAGGTATCAAAATACAAGGAAACATGCTGAACTGCACTCAAGATTCTCTCAAAACTAATTGTTTTTTCAATAGGATTTACAGTTTCCTGACAAATACTAACCATTTAGCACATGATTAAGAGTTTGACAGTGACATAATCAGGAACAAAGTTAAACATACTCCGAAGAACTCGTGGTGGCTGGTGGTCAGTGCCATGGTCTTGTAATCTTGAAATTGTGTGTTTAAACCCATGTCAGGAAGGGTATTTGGTGTGAAACAATTGCCAAACCATTCATGTGAGTTTGATCGCTGTGGCCATCCCTGCAGTATGGAGTAGCTGAAAGAAACTTATTTATTTTTAGACTCAGAAAAACTCACAAAACAGCTCATTTGAGTGGGGTTGTTTGTTAAGCCTCATACCTCTGATGTATGAAATACGTATTCAGATATGACAGAATCCCAAACTCAAGGAGTAATAGAGACATAGACATTTTATAGAAATAAACAAAAATTTTGAATTGCATTTTTGCCTTGTAACTAGCTAAAGCAATTGCTAGCTTTAGCAACTTTGTTACTAGTGCTTTTGGTTACTAGCTAGGCACTTTAGCTAGCTAGTAACAGATTTTCTTAATTGGTAGTCCTTTTTTTTTCAACTGAAATGATTCATGTTTCATGTCAAGCCAGGCCCATGTATTGGTGTATTTTCTGCTTGTCCTGCTAAACTCCTCCACTCATCAGCTTCACTCAGCTCACCTGTTCCACTCCCAATCTTCCTCCTGCTGCACCTGTGGGCTGCACTTCTTTAGCGCTCCTCAGTCTCTGCCTCCCTGCCAGATTATCTGATCGCCTCATTGTTTTCACCTTTATTTAACCAGGTATAAACGCTGAGAACAAATTCTTATTTACAGTGCTGACATGGCAAGCACCAACAGGCACTTGTCGGGTCAAGGGAAGGGAAACAATACAGTTAGGCAAAACAATATAATATACAAGTTGATAACAAACAAGGAAATCACAAATTACATTAACAACAGTTCATTGTCAAAGTTAAACGACAACATTACTAAGCATGAAACCATTTTCAAGTATCTTTAAAAACAGTTTTTAAACGATTTTTAAAATTAGAAACTGAGACGAGTGACGTCAGACCCAAAGTTTTTTGAAGCGGATTCTAGTCAGATGGAGCAGCAGAGCCAAAGCGAGACTTGGTCTTTAGAGTTTTGTTAACCACAAATATTGAGAGGATCGGGTGTTATACTTGGAAACCGGTACTAGATTAGTTAAATATGGAGGTGACTAACCCAGCACCTTCATATAAATGAGGGTAAACCAATGAGTTTCACAACGAGTGTGTGAAGAAGGTCATTTAATAAGAGAGTGGTGGTGACAATGATGTGTTCTATAAGGGGCATTTGTAACAAAGCCAATAGAAGAGTCATAAATTGTGTCAAGTTTATGAAGGACACCCTTACAAGCATTTCTGTAGATTATGTCTCCATAATCCAACAGAGGTAGAATGTTTTTTTCTTTTTTTCAACAATGGTGCATTTTGCAGTCAATGTAAATGAAGACTGATTTCTATATAGATAACCAAGTCTCGCTTTAACCTTAGATTGCAAAACATTAACATGTGAAAAGGACAGAGTGCCATCAATCATGCCTGAAGTAATCCAGTGTTCTTGTTCCTATTATCGACCCCACTTCAGGACTACGTATTCCTCGCCTTTTTGCCTTGCCCATGACAGATAACTTCTGCCCATCGGATATCTGGACCTCGACTCTGGTTCTGCATTTTGACCACCAATTCCTGCTAAACCCTTCTGATAAGTATTGCCCTTTCTGCCTCTCTGTGAATGACCCATACCTGTTTTGTGACTACAATTTCAGACCCTGGACACAAGGAGTTGTTAGTTCTCAGAACCAAGCTCCACAAACTGAAGAGGAGTGTTTGTTGGACCTTTCAGATTACACTCGCATATCATGTGATCTGGCCGTACCGCGATTCTCCAAACCTTCCTTCCCTCTGACATCATCGCAACTGCTGCATTTCCACCCATGATCAAACTTTGCAGAGTTTCAGTTGACTTTCTCCTTCAGGAGTTTACCTCCTGACACATTTTCAACAAATCTTTTTGTTCACTCCTGTGTGTGGTTGAATTTCCGGGACCCCCTTGTAATTCATACCATCGACATTTACAAAGATAGACAAAGCGTCAACACCTTTTCCAGTTGGTCAGAGTTTTGTTGGAGGGGCAGGGGATTGGGTATTCCACTGCTGCCATGTTGTAATTTTGAAGTATTAGAGAGACTAAAGTACCACACAATTTGCCAACTCTTAACAGGCAGCCAAACTGTTAATATCAACGTAACATTACACTGAAGCCAAGTGCATCGTTGACCATACAGCAGTATGTCTAGTGCTACATAAATCAACAAAAACCAGCATCTGTGATTTTATCTGGTGTATTTAAATTTTTTATATGTTTATTTTTTATCATGAAAATGTTCCTAAACATGGAGGGCCAGGATTTAAAAAGTAAAACTGCAGCCAGCCTGGGGTTGGCCATCTTTTATGGCTTCAGCTTCCTGCTTCTGGTCTTGTCTCTACTACTGTATTTGTCCCTGTTTAAGTCGCATCAGTCGAAATATGTCTAATATAGTGGAGAAAACCATAAACGCGTCGCTTCGCTGTATAAGTCGCATCTATTATGTGTCACTGCTGATGCATCGCGTTTGTTATGCGTCACCATTGACCACCTGGAAATGTGGGCCGTTGTTGTGCCAAACTTTGATTGGCTGCCAAATGGCGGCCGCGGGAGCGTGCATGGGAGGACTTTAACAAGAATTTAACAAGATTAACACTTAAAAACAATTATTTGTTTGCTCGAAATGATAGCAAAGGTAAACTCAGTTAAACTTTTCCTTAATAAATGCACTTGAATGATTAAATCAGCTGCATTTCGCCTAGGCGGCGTAGCGAAATGCAGCTGATTTTATGTTTGCTCCAGGAGTTCTGGTGCGAGACAAAGGTGGCTTGGTATGGCAAGCCAAGTGTCTCATTAATATCCACTTTTACCTATTAATTAGACACTTGGCTTGCCATATTGTCGAGGGTCCTCTAGTGGCTGAAAATGGTAGTGTTCAATATTTTCCATATCAGAATGAATGAAATCATCAGGTCTCGGCCAAAAGTTAGGTTATAAATATGAGAAAAAACATATATTAGTCGCCTCGCCATATAAGTCGCAAGGTATGCAAATTTATGCAAAAAGTTGCGACTTATACAGAGAAAAGTACAGTAATAACATTTATCAGTTCTTTTGAGAAAAAGGTAATTTAATCATAGATTCTACGTTTCCACAGACGTCCATGTAAGAAGTATTGGATTCAACAACAGAGCTGAAATGGACACACAAAGAAAAATCACATAATGTTGAATCAATGAAAACCAGTTTCAACGCATCCAAATGTAATTAAGAACAAACACACTTCCAGCAAAAAATGTGCTAGGTTGAGACAAAAAGCATATTTTCTGAATGTTTTTGCTTTCTGTCACAGAAACACCTGCGAGTTTTGAAGCGCTTCAGTCACATTTGTTGTTTTCACAGAACAAAGTATTTAGTTTGTACGTTCATATGAGACAAGACTGTTTTAAAAAACACAAAGATTTCCCATGTGAGGCACCAACTTATATAACTATGCTGTTTAAACACTGCACTGAGGCTGGAATGCAAATTGACATAAGAGAGATCTGAAATGCCACAAAGGCAGTCCATGTCAGTCACATCATATTTTGAGAACGAGACGACTTCAGCGAGTTCAGCTTGATATACTTTAACATTTCCCAAGCTCAGCCAAAACGGACTCAGACGCTGACATTTACTCCACAATAAAATTAATTATAATTTAAAAATCTGGTCTATATATTGTTTAATTGAAACATGGGAATTAAACATGCCTAAGGTGGAACACGGTTATCAGTACAGCCAAGCGTTTTCAAATTATCTCCATTTATTTTTTTACATCAATTAATTTGAGATCACCAAGAAAACAAGGTAACCTCCTGTTTGAGCATCATCCAGTTAAATATGGTTCTGTTTTTATCCATAGTATATATTTCCCTGCTAGAAGAACTTTCCCATTTTCTGTTGCATGCATATTCAAATAGAAAGGAAAAGAATAAGGGGAAACAATTAAAGACCCATTACTTCCAGATCTGGAGCACTTGAACGAGGGGGAATTAATGCACTGTGATGTGAATACTCTAGTGTACCGCACTACTGTCACATGCAAAATGCAAAAAAATGTAAATGAGCACATGTTTGGATCCAAAATGTGCGAGGCCTCCTTAAAGATTGGTCTTTCCTCTTGGGATCCATTTTACAAAATGTTAAAGGAATTTATAATTCCAATTATATCATTGTGAATTAATATTTCTCTTTGTGGTGGAGCCGCCCCAACACAAGGTATGTTTTTAATTACTTTTACATTTCTTAAGCTAGGCAGCACGGTGGCGCAACTGGTAGAGCTGCTGCCTCTCAGCGAACAGGTCCTTGGTTCAAACCCCGGTCCAGGGGCCTTTCTGGGTGGAGTTTGCATGTTCTCTCCGTGCATGCGTGGGTTTTCTCCGGGTACTCCGGTTTCCTCCCACAGTCCAAAAACATGAATGTTAGGCTGATTGGTAACTCTAAATTGTCCCTAGGTGTGAGTGAGAGAGTGAATGGTTGTTTGTCTCGTTTGTCTCTATGTGGCCCTGTGATGGACTTGCGACCCGTCCAGGGTGTACCCCACCCCTCGCACAGTGATTGCTGGACATGGGCACCAGCGACCCCCGTGACCCAAAAATGGAATAAGCGGGTAAAGAAAATGGATGGATGGATGGATTTCTTAAGATTTCTTCCCCCTCTAAATACAGATGAGTCCAATTATACCATGGTAAATACTCGTAGCGGCTTGTCATTAGTGAAGTGAAGGTTGTGTAGCATGAAAACGACAGTCAAGACAATATATTTGCAGTTTGAATTTAGACCTTGAATTTGGGGATTCATACTAATCTTTTACAATAAACTGTGATTCTGTGGTAATTAGATGAGAGCGTACAGTGCAAGAGTAGATGAACTTTGTATTAGATCTACAAGTGACTGACCTGAATAGAAATGATAGAACAACAGCGAAGACGTCATTCCTTAAATAGAAGATAATTGTAAAAAGTGAATATCTCACTGGGCTGTGACTGTTAAGAGTCTCACTAATAAACTGCATTTGGCTTCAAATTGTCTAAAAAAAAATCATGATATTAGTTCTAGTTTTCTTCTACTTCTAGTTTCTTCTTGTGCATCGCTGAGACTGGTAGTATAGTATTATTGCTTAAATTTTGAATAATTTCCAAGATTTGTCCTCTGTTTCCTAAATTAGTTTCAAACCCTTCTCAAATTATCCTGATACATGCTCAGTAATCCAGGTAGATAAATTGAACAAGGTTGAGTCAGGTCCTCTTTTGTGTTTAAACCTTTCAACAAAGAAGAACCCGTTCAGAAGACCGGACTCAAGCTTGTTAGCCTTCTTAAATTAGTTTATGTAAATCCTAGAGCTATATTTTGACACCCGTCCAAGAGTTTCCTTGTACTAAAAAATGTTCTCTACTAACATTTTTTGAAAGAGAAACCCTACTGATTACCACAAGCAGGAAATTCAAGCTTTAAAAAACTTCCAGTACATAATAAAGCAGAAAGCCAACATAATACAATGACTTGAGTCCTCGCAAATAAAGAACAGAATATCTTTTTTGTCAAGTACTTTGATTTGTTTTCTGAACAAAACACACCGTTTGTCCATTTTCAAAATGCAGAGTGCAAATAAACCCATCGCAGCCACTAATACTGAGCTCTTGTAAATTTGTTGGGCACTCTGTGCACAGATCAAACTTTACTGTCTGGTTCTGAAACATACTCATTTTCAGTTTTTGAATAAGCAAAGGGTTGAAAAACAGTCGTTTTTAAAATGAAGTTGAACAAAACCCATATTATAATGTTGAGCCGTTAGGAGTAGGCCTGTCGCGATAAACAATAAATCAATTAATCGCATGATGAATGAAAATTATCGACCTCATTTTCATTTATCGTTTCTTCGTGTCTCTTTATAGACACGGCTCAACTCCGGTGCTCTTCACTGACCCCTCCATTTCTCTTTAAAATCTGTTTTGACCGTCCAAAATCGTGTTTTTGGATCGTTAACAGCAGCTAAGCTGAGAAGCTAAGCTATGAGCTAAGCTAACAGGCCTACCTTGGGAATAAACCTCCGTCTTTTTTTATTTTTTATTCAACCTTTATTTAGACAGGTTAATCCCATTGAGCCTCGAAGACTCATTTAATTCAATTCAGTTTATTTATATAGCGCCAAATCACAACAAAGTTGTCTCAGGGCACTTTACAGAAACATTCACATACATAAAAGCCAATTAGTAAAATTCTCTATCTAAAGAATCCAGCAGACAAGTTGAATCTTCACTTAGTTGCAGTCTCCCATCCTGAGCAAGCACAGTGGCAACAGTGGAAAGGAAAAACTCCCTTTTAAAAGGAAGAAACCTCCAGCAGAACCAGACTCAGGACAAGGGCAACTTGTAGGAGCGTTCATGTAAATAATGTCAGCGTAATCAATGGAGGGAAGGAAAGTCACAGATACAAGGTGTTTCCTAGCATTCCAAGTTAGACAGGATCTGTTTCTGAAAAAGAATCCCAGTTTAACTTTCAGTTTCTTTACTAGGTTTTCCACATGGAGCTTAAAAGAGAAATGCGGGTCGTCCAAGATACCCAAATATTTATAGGAATCAACAAACTCAATGGGGACACCATTTGAGGATAAAATCGGAGGAAAAACTGCTGGGACCGACTTAGGTTGAAACCCAGTTGAAACCCGTGCCTTCGTGTAAACAGTTATTTTTCTTTGAAAAAAGAAGCTGAGAACTTGTTTACTTGTTTGATGCTCAAACCACCGAGCATCTGCACCATGTCAGCCCATGTCACGTCAAGGGCCCTCCTTCCCATTTTTCTTAGAGACATGCTGCTCAACTGTCCATCCTTTGGTTCAAACAGTCTTACTGCCATCAGGTGGTCAAAAAAGGTACTACACCCTAAACAAATCAACATTTCTTCAAAAATTTGTCAATTAATTGTTGGATTTCAAACAATATTATCATTTATCGCAATAATTTCTGAGACAATTAATTGCCCAGCAAAATTTGTTATCGTGACAGGCCTAGTTAGGAGTTGAAAATTTGACTTCCTCCAAAAAGGGGCGTGGCTTGAAAAGTTTGTGAACTGCAGTTTAGCATCACCTTGAAAAAATAAAATTACAGGTATATCCCTCAAAGTTCAGGAGATGATTCCTTTTGTTATGTTGAAGGAAAATTAAGAAATGCAACCTGCACAAACATGAAAACTATCTGAACCTTGACTTGGCAACCTCAGCTTTACAAACCAACTATTGGCCTTTGTCAGAAATTTGATTTTCCAAACCTCATTTCTCCTAATCTCAGTTGGGGAGTTAGGATGACGTAAAATGAAACAGTACGTGTTTAAGAAATGTGATTGTCAGCACGTGTGACCTTTTGTCAAGTTGAGCAGATCCACATCATTAGGAGAAGAAAACAGGTCAAGGACGAATGATCAATTCACAATTATGAAGAAGCTCTGTAGAAAAACACTTAGTTAAATCTGCAGTCAGGCTGTCTGTGTTTTTCTCAGTACTCTGTTCCCCTGCATGTTCTGATGGCCATATGGGTACAGAGGGGTGGCTCTATCTCAGTTTCACCCAAAATGTGTCTAAAAACAGAAGAAAGCGAGGGAATGAATCATCACATTCTGTTCTTTGTTGGCACAAATTAATGCTTTTGAAGTGCATCTAAACTCCCGGAGTGAGGACGGTTTGAATCGGTGGAAAAACGTTGAAACAGCAGTCAGAAGAGCTGCAATGAGAAAACAAATCCTACCAACCAAACAGACGATAGTTATGCCATTAAGTAATGATTCTATTTTATTTTTTTACTGCAGACTGTCAAAAGCTGAAGGTGGATGATTATGTTTTTGCCCATGTCACTGTGTGCACTGTTAGCAAAAATATCTCATGAACCACCTGATGGATTTTGAAGAAAAGGTTTCATCTAAGATTTGATCAAAACATCTACAACTCTGTCAATTCTCAACACAAGATGATCTCTTGCATTAATGGCAGCAGGCAATATGCATTTCGCTAACGAACTCTAAGCTAAGCGTATAAGTATGAGTTAAGCATATTTTTAGTCAATGTTTTTCTTAGTTCATATCTTAGATCTTATTACTGTTTTTTTATTTTACTTTTTATTGTTGGATGTAACTGGGACCCTGTGTACACAGTTTTGTTCCACCACATGTTCCACATGTGGTGCAAATGACAAATAAAGAGACTCGGACTCTAAAACTGTTTAGCATAAGTAGTCCAGTGGAAGTGTTGCTTCACCTGCCAGCATTCACAAATAGAGGGGACAACATTTTTACTTGGCTTTACTACACACGCTTTCCAGTCAATATTTGATGAGGTCAATATTTGCTTTTTGTATCCCAGTGAAAAATGCGTCCAAATATCAAACATTTTACTCCTAACGTGGCAAATCGAACTCTGCTTCCATCGTGAATTTGCTGGCAGTTGTTGGAGGAGCTTTTATGCCGCAGATCAAAGCGTGGCACGGCTTCTGTTTCCATCCGACTGCATAAAAGATCAAGGCACATAATGAGGCAACCTGAGAGGTGATAGTTCAGAAGATTAAAGTGTGATATGCACTGCTTACGTTAAATAGATGTTCAGAAATGCAACCATCACGTTTTCTCTATGATGGTGGAGAGTGTGATTTAACAGTTTAACATGCACTTGATTTCTGCTCACATTCATTACATTAGCTACTAACTATGCAGACCATCTGATAATATTTGGAAAGTAAAAGTACTCATTACATGTTCAAAAATGTATATTGAATTTCAAAAAGTGCTGGATGAGTACTTTGATGGTTTCTTAAAAGGTACATGCTTCAAACAAACACAAACAAACAAACAGATAAATAGGTGATTCAAAACTTCTGAAGAGCTCAAGACTACAAGAAATTAAATAAAATACAAGTGGCATGTCAATATTCCCTGTTGATTAAGGATTTGAATAGTTTGTAGTAGGGATGCACGATAGTGGATTTTTGGCCGATTTTGGCCAACATGTCAAAAGTTATTTGGCTGATAACTGATACAAATATTTTTTTTCCCTAGATCTACTTACAGAGACTACACAGCTTTTTCTGCTATGGAATTAAAATACTACATTATACTGCATGATCTTTGTCAGTTTGGCCTGCTAACAAATGCAGATGCCAAAAAGGGGGCTGAAAATGATGTAACACTTCAACTTGGATTATGTTTAATCTCAGGTATTTTCATGACATTTACTCTCTCTAACACAATGACAACACTCAAACAGTCATACAAAAGCAGCGCCATATATATATATATATATATATATATATATATATATATATATATATATATATATATAGTGGTGCAGAGTGATGGATCCTGGGAAGTGAAGGGCACAATTTTTTCCACCACCAGGCACAATGGAAGAGCCAGGGGGTGGCCAATGGTGGCCTTGATCACCATAGATTAATCTTTGGCCACCCCAATAATTTTGAGGAAACTACACTTATAATATAAAAATTAGACAGCATAGTTTCCTCCAGTGAAGTATATAGATGTATTAAATTAAGAATATGTGGGGGGAAAAAAATTCACATTTTGTCTTATTTCAAAATATAATTAAAGATTTTTTTTAAAGAATATACTTGTACTTGTATGTGTACTTTTAAGAATATTTCCAATGCAAAACACAAAACCTGATACAAAGTTCAAATGGCAGAAACCAATACATTAGTTCAGAAATCTGGTTGTTTTATTGATCCCTGTAAGAGTGAAAGGGTAGTTAAATCATGGAGACCCCACACAGGGGGCCTGCCATATTGTCCTTTCTGTTGATCACATCACTCATTCAAAATGCACCACGGCTCCTCACAGTCAGGGAGATATTAGTTCTTCATTTTCTCTTAACTCTTTATGTGACTCACTTACTGAGGAGTGAAGCCTCTGTAGTCTGTTCCTAAAATCTCAGACATGCCAAAAGCACTGAAGGCCTATTTTATTAGCCTATTGAGTGCTATATCAGTATTACAATCAAAACTGAACAACCAGATAAATGTTTCCCTTGTACTATAGCTAAAAAAAATGATACATACCAAGGTACTAGTTAATCAAAACGAGTAATGAGAGCAGAAAACATAACCACATACTGATTTGGATGGTTTATCTTTCTTTTACATACATACCTCATGACCTCGGATGTCATTCAGCAGTTAACTTGACTTCTTACTGTTTGCATGCAATGATTAAACAATCCTTGATGATCCACGCTGTTTCAAAGACAGCAGGGTTCCAATTCAGCTCTAAAAATGCTCACGCTCCATGACTAATTCTGTGAAGGGCGCAGCAGTACACTCAAAATGTATGCAAGTGCCAAAAGTCTGAGCACTCACACAGCTTCTTCACTGTGTTGGGAAAAAAGAATCGCTTTATTGAGGAGGGCCATCTGGAGAACGCATTACAGCTAAAGCTTACGAATAACAATAGACCATACTCCTATGATCTAACATCAGACTGCCTGGTGCAATGACGCAAAAACATATATCAGACATTTTACTTACCGTTTTGAGCACATATGCAATTTCACAAAACATATACAATATATCTGTTTTGTTGATTATAACTTGCTTTAAAATATTCCATATTTCTTAAATTACACAAATGATACTTTGTGTATCTCACATCCAGGGATACATGACAAAACATAGCTTCTTAGTGTCTGTGGCATCAACTAGTAGTACTAAACAAACGTTCTAGAAGAACAGAAAAACAAATAAAATCTGCCAGAAGTGCTCAATGAAGTATTAGGGTGTCTCAGAAAAAAAATAAAATTATGGACAATTTTGTTTTGGTAAGTTTTGAGGTTAAAGCTCAAATGTCAAAACTTAAATGTCACAGGAAAAAGTCTCAAAGTTGAAGGAGAAAAGTCATTTTCTGGAGTCTTAAGCCAGAGGAAGTGAACCCCGCTGTGCTGTTGAACCCATTTGTTTTATTTGTGATGTTTATATTATATTCAAGGGTTATGGGTGTTTTACTGAGTTGACTACAAAATAACATGCAGTATTTTAGTTAAAACAGTTTGTTAGTTTTGCTGCATCGTAATTCAGAACTTGTTTCAATCCTTCACAATAAGAGTCATCCACATCCACCGAGTTCTAACCTTACAACTCACTTGCTAAACATCTGACACATAAAATGGCTTACTTTACTGTTCAGAGTCAGAGTTTCTTTATTGTCATTCGCACCACATTTGGTACACGTAGTGGAACGAGATTGTGTACTCAGGGTCCCAGTTACATCCAACAATAAAATGTAAAACAAAAACAGTGCTTTAAGATATGAACTAAGAAAAACATAAAAAAAATACACTAAGCACTAATAGCATAAGAACAATACGCCAAACAGCAGCACGGACATGAGTCTGTGTGAGCAGATGAGCACGCATGAACACATCAGCATGAAACAGATCAGCAGCAACATGAAACAGATCAGCAGCAACATGAAACAGATCAGCAGCAACATAATGTGATTTTTTTTTTTTTCACTGTGATTATCCTGGTTACAGATTCATGAGTCTAACAACCTCAGTGTAGAAGCTGTTCCTCAGTCTAGTGGTTCTACACTTAGGCCCTATTTACACGGACACGATGGGGGGAAACGTAGTTTTTTTCGTATGTTAATTAGGGGAAAAGATTTGCGTTGACACGGTCAAATTTTGTATTTACATGCATCCGGAGGATTACCCCCGCCCTCCCGAATCTGCTGTAGTTACCATGCCAGGTCATTAGATGGCGCTGTGAATTTTGTACCTTCACCTAATGCGCATGCGCGCTGTCTCAGCACGCTTCTTTCCTGTGGGCTAAAAAGCTTAGCTAACAACAACGTAACAACAAGTTAAAGCTGGATTCTGGCTGGATATTGGATAAGAGTCGACAGATTTGACGCCAAGCGGGACCGCTTCGAGATGATGTAGAGGCAGGGCAGCCGGCTTGGTACCCGAAAGTCCCAGGTTCGATCCCCAGTCACTGCACATCACGTGGCGTCTCTGGGCAGCACGTCTAATACCCAAAATGTCCCCCGGGCGCTTTCAATAGCTGCCCACTGCACCACCTGGTGGTGGATGGGTTAAATGCAGAGACTAATTTCGCCATTGTATGGAAACATACAGTGCTGACATTGTGATGACATTATTATTATTATTATTATTATTCGTCTAACAGCTCCACACCGGTCACTGAGTGGACCAGAACCGAGTCGACCATGTCGGACTTTATTCCGTGATAATCAATAGCTGATTACTGCAGGTAAATCAAATGTTCTTAATAATGTTGGTTTGTGTTTACTTCGGTTACAAAACAACCAACTGAGTTTTTATTTTTTCCTGAAAAAAGAAACTGTCCTCCCACCAGGCGGACCGGTTCTGAACAAATGAACTGCAGAAGGACGTCGAAGAGAGGTGTTGATGAACTATTTGTTTAAAATTCCCCTCAGTTCTTTTATTCAATCCATTCAAGTTCAGTTAACGTGTTTTAATAGTGTGTTCAGTTTAATTATCAGTGTTTGTGTGACATACAGTTTGTGGTGTTGAATAAATAAATAAAAATTAAACCTGATGTCTTCATTTTCAACTTTAGTGTTCACGCTATATGTTTAGCATAATGTTAAATTTGAATTACATGTCCAGATAACTTCATTTAGCTCAGAGCTTCATTATCTCTCACACTAACATAAATACTGTTTATTATTATTAAACTGTTGTTATTTAGCACATTTATGTTATAGTGCAGCGCGACGTGTGCGCGTGCCTCGTTCTATAAACAGTGACATTAGAACTGGATCTGACTGTGTCTCTTCCTACACAGATGTCGGTCACAGCACCTGGAATCTGACGTAGATTAACTACGAGATTAAAATATATTCCATCAGTCGAGGTTCTGAAAGCACTATGTCCGCCGCCATGTTGATAGAAATATAGTGTCTGTCCACGCGTGCGTGTGCGCATGTGGTTTAACACAAAGCCTCAGCGGGAGATGTTTCCATTATCAGCAGGGGGTCAGCGAAAAACCTCCACTCTGGAAGGTGGGTTCAGAAACCTCCGGATTCATAGAGGGGGGCCACTGGTGTCGTGTAAATGATCAGCAGACCCGCAGAGAGAAAGCTGCGGATGCACTCAAAATACGCGCCGTGTAAATGGCCCCTTAATGCTCCTTAACCTCTTTCCTGAGGGGAGCGGGGCAAAAAGTGTGTGTGCTGGGTGAGTGTGGTCCTTCATGATGCAGGTGGCCCTCTTCCTGCATCTACAGGTGTAAATGTCTGTTATGGTGGGGAGGCTGATTCCAACAGCCTTCTGTTCCTAAGTAAAACAACACAGTGTATGTATTTGGGACTATTATTGTGAAGTGCAGTGAAAGTAAAAAAAAACTGCAGCTTGGACCGGTTCAACCTTAATACTGCGTGTTATTTAATAACCCAGCAAAAGTGGACCCATAATATCAGGTACAATAAAATGACAAGGTAGGATTCCCCCTTTAAACACAATAACAACTTTTTCTCAGCATTACATTTTTCTGACAATAAAACATGTTTTTTTTCTGTCAGTAATATTGGTCCCCCATCACGGAGTGAAAAGGGGGAACTGAGAATGCTGTATGTCAATCTATCCATCTGTACGTGAATGCTGTGAGCACAATAACTTGAAAAATAAGTGAGGTAACAAACTCCAGTTTGTTGTGTGGCTGCATCAAGGTGTATAAAAGGTTCCTTTTGAAAACTGGGTTGCCAAGTCAAAATCCAACAGATACCCTAAATCATTTGGAAAAAACTAACAAACTGTGCTTTCTAGTTTTTACAAGTATAAAAGAAAAAGAAACTGTCCAGATGACCTGACTGAAAATTGTTGGATTGTATACCTGGATTATTGAGCATGAACTTTGTTGGTTTTGAACAAGTTTGACATGACTGTCGACAAGGGAGAGGGCCAGCACCAGAGGAGGTGGCGTGCCAAAGAAACCATCTTATCACCAACATAACTGGTTTGTTTCACTTTGGAGTAAGCTGTTGGGGGAAGAATCAGTTTTGTGTTGTGTGTTTCGTTGACTGATGAAGCCTTCTGGATGGAAGGTGAAACGTTTCAGCAAAAACAGAAACTGTCCAGATGACAACAAAGTCCATGCTCAAGATGACCTGACTGAAAATTGTTGGATTGTATACCTGGATTATTGAGCATGGACTTTGTTGATTTATAAGTATAGTTTCTCAAATGATTTGCATGGCTGAAGATTTATCTCTGTTCGTCAAGGCTACCTTTGGCCATCCCCTAGCGTTGCCTTTGCATCTGGTGGTGGATAAAATTGCTCCCTCTGCTCACCAGGATCCATCATGCTGTGTTTCCTTGAACAAAAAAAGCACCTTTATTCTTATGCACAATGCAATTCATAACAACTTGAATATCTTGCACCAAAAACATTAAGGTTTTCCTGCAACTTGGGGAACATCAGCATATCGTTTGTTACATTTTATTTCCTCATTTATTTTCCCTTCTGAGTGGCCCAAATACTTTATTTAATTAAGACCCAAGAAACTGTATTACTTAAAAAAACATGCATTTCCCTAAAGAGAAGTATTTACGTTTAATAAAACCACATGTTGTTTTGGAGTTAGGCAATAGAAAATTCCTTTCTTCCCATTCAAGAATTTATGGTATTTGTATTATCTACGTGGGGAATACAACAATCACAAATAACTGCAATAAATCAAAGGCTGTTGCATTCCAAATGTCAAGCAGGGGAGTGAGGAAAATGTTGGTTTATTGCAAATACTATTATTGGTGCAATATGCAACAATAATACCACATTTGTGCATCTCTTGTCAGAACCTAATGGCTAAATTCAACTACAGAAATGGGCCAAAAAGTTACTATAAGTTCAATACAGACCAATCGCTAAAAGTTCAAGAAATGACCGATAAGAGCTGAGTCAGCTCTCCTTTGATGACAGTCCATCCTCCTCAGCTTCTGTTTCTGCAGGAACCATGCAAATGTGGAAGCAAATGGTTGTTTGCCTGCAGTTTCACTGCAACCTTAATTGGCAGTTTCAACAAGTGATGCGTTCAACAGCTGTCATTTAACACAGCACTCCATTGTCGGCTTTTCTGAAGAGGCAATCAATGACTCTTGCTTTTTGGAAACAGAGAACAAATCCATGCCCCATTACTTGGTGATTAAAACATTGACACTGTCATATGACAATATTTTCCTCTCATTTGGTGAGGCAGTTCAGTCTGTAAACTTCCTCCTTGGTGGTATTGAAGAGTTAATTGGCTCAGTAGTTATTGTATCTTGTTGCAGGGCAAAAACGGGGAGTTGGAAATACCCTCTGTCCATGAATGGTTTACGTGTATATGATGGCAATCATCTTGTATTTTGACTTGGCATCCCAGTTTCCGAATGGACCTTTCTTATGCCTAGATGAAGTCACACATCTAAATGGAAGTTGATCACTTATTTTTCAAGTTATTGCTTCCTCAAATGATTGGGGTGGCCAAGAAACACTTTTATTCTTACACACAGTGTAACTCCTACCCATTTGAATATCTTGTACCAAAAACATTAATATTTACTTGCATTCCCTGTTCAATTCCACTCCAGTAAAACACTCATCTCAAAAACTACAAACATTCACTATTCAAATCCCTCAGCGATGGGGGACATCAACGCACCGCTTGGGACTGTGGACATTTTAAACATATTGCAACATTAAAGAATACCTGCAGTGGCGCTAAGTAGCTAAACTGTTGTGTTTATATGGGATTTCAGCAGTTGCTGTAGCTGCCAAAACCTGATTCTGCCACAATTTCAAAGCACACATAAACGACAATGCTTTTCACTCCTACGTGTCAATTTTCTGATAAGCACAAAGAGACAACTTAACTGCTTGTCAGTCACATATCCGGAGCCGTGGGAGCCAAGAAGACAGCGATTTAAACCTGTCTCAGTATAAACGGGCCAAAACAGC
This sequence comes from Nematolebias whitei, assembly GCF_014905685.2. Taxonomy (NCBI): domain Eukaryota; kingdom Metazoa; phylum Chordata; class Actinopteri; order Cyprinodontiformes; family Rivulidae; genus Nematolebias; species Nematolebias whitei. The sequence continues at coordinate 26,188,292 of NC_056498.1, read as the reverse complement.
AAAGAATGCAATATCCAGATCAGTAAACCTGTGCTGCTCGCACCAACAGACCAACCAATTCAGCCGCAAGACGCCCAATTGATATCGCAGATGTGGAGGTTTGGTCCTAGCCAAGTGTAAATAAGCATTTCCACACTCTGCATTGGGTGTATATAACATGGTGTCAGGTAGCTACAATGAATCTGGAGAGGCAGAAAGAGCAATCAGCCAACCTTCGCCTCGCCGAGATGGAGGGCCACTGCCGCACACACACAAACAACCAATCACAACGGGACAGTGATTGATGTCTCATCCCGCTTTGAAATCTATCACCTGACCAACTGGCTGTCGAGAGCTCGCCTCACAGATTGTTAAACATGGCCTAATATGCACCACCCTGGCTACTAGTTCATTCATTCTTTATTAAGTGGGTTTGAGTTGAGTAAGCCGTTGTCTAAACACTTTAAGTGCTTTGGTGTCCACAACAAGATTGGTTTAATTAATGGTTTAATTTAGGATCTTTAATAATACTGATAAGTCTTTTTTTTTTTAATTTCAGTAATGACATAGACCAGGAGGGTAAACGAAAGGGAGGGAAGCTGCGGGGACGTGTAGCATGATCCTCAACACTTAATTAGCAAAAATTCAAACCCAGCTTCACTTGTGAGACGGGTGAGGCAACGGTTTGGTTTATTCTAGGACGTGTGAAAACACATTGCATCCTGCCAGGGTTGTTTGTTCTACCTCATCTCACCTTTTGACTGAAAATAATCCCAAAAAAAAAAAAAACCCTGTTAGAACTCCAAGCAGTTGCCATCTTTTTACTTTTTAAACATGCTTTTATATTTCTTCCACTCATTTCCATTTGCCAAATGAGGACAGCGAGATCCACACTGAGCTGATCGACATGGCTTTTAATAGTATTGTTTCAATGACGCTTTCATTTTCTTTGGTTGACAAAACCTTGCTTGGTGTTTTTTTTTAAGATAAAGCATCTGAAATGTTGCTCTTTTCTAGTTGGAAATAGTCATGATAATAATGATAATTAGGTGTGCACCGATAAATCGACCAGCCCATTTATTGGTCCCAATTTCCTTAATTTTGGGACATCAGAAATCGGCCAATACTTGCATGAGAAACCAATTTTTATTATTTTTTTCTTTGTTTGTTTAACAAATTCACTTATGTCAGAGCACTACCTCATGGCCAGTTAAAACAAGTTTTTATTGTTCTAGGATATTGTTCAAGTTTTTTTTTTTCAACAAAATAATATTGGAAATTCGAAGGTGCATTGTAACCTTATAGCACCTGACAGTGTCGCTTATAAAACAAAATGGGTATCGGCCAAAATCGGAATCGGCAGGTCAGACTTTTTAGAGATCATTGATGGTGATTGGCCAGAAAACTGTAATCGGTTCACCCCTAAAATACATTTTATTTGAAGGCACCTTTAAAACTACTCAAGGTCACCGAACAAGAAATACAAAATAAAAAAAAATAAAAAACAATAAAAGGCAGATATCAATAAAATCAAACACAATTAATGGTAGAATACCTAATGATGTTAAAGAGAATAAGCAAAATTGACAAAGTTGAGTTTTAAGGTTAGATTTAAATGAGGGCAGAGAACCAGAATTATGGCTGTGCTGTGGAAGAGAGTTCCAGAGATGAGGGGCTTTGCGGGAGAAGGCTCTGGAGCCCATGGTTGTCATGCAGGCAGGAGGTATAACAGGAAAGATGGATAAGGAGGAGCAAAGACTTTGGGCAGGTGTGCAATAGCAAAGAAGATCAGTGAGGTACAGAGGTGCCAAGTTATGGAGAGCTTTGAAAGTGAGGAGGAGAATCTTGAAGTCGGTGTGATATTTTATGGGTAACCAGTAAAAAATGTTTAAGGATAGGGGTGAGGTGTTCCTTCGAAGTAGTTCTGGTGATGATCGAGCAGCTGTGTTTTGGACAAGATGAAGTTTATGGATGATTTTAAGAGGAAGGCCTGAGAGGAGGGAGTTACAGTAATCTAATCGAGAGGTGACAAGATCATTGTTAAGGATGGCTGTACTGGTGGGGGTAAGAAATGAACGGAGACGGTTGATGTTTCGAAGATGAAAAGATGCAGACCGAGTAACGTTGTTGACACGAGATTCAAAAGATAAAGTGCTGTCGAGGATGACACCCAGACTCTTAGCTGTAGGGGAGGGAGAAACTGTGGAATCATATAGTGGGGTAAGAGTGCACAGTATGATACATAGCTTTAAAGGTAGCTTGGTTTTAAGCATCTTATTTTGCATGCATCAACAAGAGTCAACATCTGAAAAGATTATTTGAAATACATTTCTATTTTTCATCAAGGGCAAAGTACAGATTATTTATGCGGAGTGGGCGGGACTTAAAACGTACTGGAACCAGCCGTCAAGTCACGAGTTCCATTTTGGCTTCAACTTTCATCTAGCTTTTCTTTTAGTGGTCAATATTCTACCAGTATGAGGCATTTTGTTTATTATTCACCATATTGACAAGATGGTTTTCATTTCTACAACACATATGTCCTCCCCGACTACTTGACCCTTCCTACAGTTGGCCAATGAGGGGCTGAAAAAGCAGAGGAGAATGAGAGAATGCCTATGACTGGTGGTTATTTTTCTCCCCTGATCCCTGTCTGGCTTTTTTGCAACTGTGGATGCCTTTAATCAAAAAGAGGTGGGATTTAAAATGAATTTCAAGGGGTTACTGATAGAGGACGCATCTGTTTTACATGTTATTTCAGAATGTGCAAGCCCACAAACGACGGCTCCATCAGAGAGAAATCAAGAGTGTGCCACAAATTAAGCTATGACTTAAATAAAGCAAAGGTATGTCCTTAGTGGATTTTGTTTTATTATTTGTCTATTTAGAATGAAATTGAGCTAACACAAAGGATGGCAATCATCCTTTCTGGGAGCAGACATTTTCTCATATGGGGACCACGATGGCATTTCAAAGCCTCCCCACTCTTCACATAAGACTTTATACCTGTAATAGCTTCTCACAAATATATTTTTAGCCTCTTGAATCCTGTTGTCCCCATTGGCTCAGTCCCCAGGGAAATAAACCATTCCCGGACCTGACATCCACGCTGCGTTCTCCATAGATCAAACAGGCCTGGTTGTGAATTGCCAAGGCCACGAGGACTCCATGCAGCCAAAAACTCATGAACCACCTTTGTTAATGCTTGCTAGTCAACCATCAGCAGCTCCCGGAGCACCTTAGTTTTTTTTTTTTTTTTTGGTTAAATTCTCAGAGGACAAGGCACGCAGAAAAATGTCACACTCTGGATAAAGTTACAAGAAAAGAACGAGCCAAACTTGGTCTTCAGCAAAAACAACAGTGGCTTAAACTCTCCTCCGCTGCTGGAGATCAAATTAAACTGCACTCCTCCAACTTCTTCCTGCTCACCCTCATCCATTAGATATCCCAGTTAAGAGTAAAGTATTTGTGTGTGGGCTTTTTCTTAGTTCAAACGAAGACCTGCTCACAGAACTTCACAAGCATTTTGAAAGAAAAAAAAAGCTCCTGGCAAAGGGGTAAGGCACTGGCCTGGATTCTGAGAAAAAGTTTGTTCTACTTTTCCTCTTCACTGGTGCTTTGTGTTTGTTGCTCTGAAATCAGAGATCAGCATTAAGTGTTTGATGTGGAATTCACCTTTGAGCCTGATATCCTAAATTTACCACAGTACAAAGCAATATTTTTAAAAATGTTGTTAGGGTGAGTGGAATGGTGGCGTTTCTCATTTAATGAACTCTTCACAGACAGAAGGCAAAACAAGAAAAGAAAGCATCGCACTTTCCTGTAGCCAATTTTAGAAGTAATTTAGAAATCCATGGTTGTTTTCTCTATTACTCTAAGATCGGAGGCAATGATGACTCAAATATCATGTTCGGTGTAATTTTCTTAATAGCATCAACTCTTGTAATAAAATGTGGCCCTGAGATTTAAAACACATTATACACATTACAAACACAACTACAAAATAAAAACACAACATTTGAAAACAAAAGCAATTACATTTGAGGAAACGCAATTACCGTACTTTCCGCCTTACAAGTCGCATCAGTCCAAAAATGTCTAGTAAAGTGAAAAAAAAACAAAAACAAATATGTTGCGTTGCCTTATAAGTCACATCTATTATGCATCACCGCTGACGCGTTGCATTTGTTATTTGTCACCGCTGACCACCTGGAAACGTGGGCCTGTGTTGTGCCAAAAATCTATTGGCTTCCAAAATGGCAGCCGCCGGAGTGTACACGGGAGGACTTTAACAAGAATTTGACAAGATTACCACTTAAAAACAATTATTTGTTTGCTCAAAATTATAGCAAAAGTGTGTCTCAGTTGAACTTTTGCTTAATAAATGCACTTTAATGGTCAAATCAGCTGCGTTTCACCGCACCGCCCAGGCAAAATGCAGCTGATTTGACGTTTGCTCCAGGAGTTCTAGAGTGAGACGAAGGTGATTTGGAATGGCAAGCCAAGTGTCTCATTCATAGCCACTTTTACCTATTAATGAGACACTTGGCTTGCCATATTACTCGAGGGCCCCCTAGTGGCAGAAAATGGTAGTGTTCAATATTTTCCATGTCCGAATTAATGAAATTGTCAGATCTCAACCAAAAATCGGGTTATAAATATGGGGAAAAAATGTATATTAGCTGCTTTGGACTATAAGTCACAGGACTTGCTAATTTATGCAAAAAGGTGTGACTTATCGTCTGGAAAATACAGTACATTAACCAAAACTGGAAGAGCTAGGTACCAATGGGAAACATGAGACATCGCTGATTGGACAACGGACCGTTTGGCTTTTGAACTGGAAGTTATTCTGCTTGTTGCACGTTTTTGTAAACATGGATGATACTGGTGATCTCAATTTGGAAAAGAGCAGGAGAGAAAACAGTCACACCGCTGTGTATTGCCAAAACTGCGTTAAAGAGCTACTTGAGCAGTCACCGAACTTTTGCAGGAGCCGTGGCAAGAGGCTTCAAGACACATCTTGTATCGAAAAGACTCCCCAACCTTCGAGTAAGTTAATAAGCATAAAGAAAGGTTTATGTTGCTTATGGATGAAGTAAGTTACATTAGCGGTTTGGATCAGCCATGTTTGGATCATCTGTAACATTCAAACGACCCATCGTATGGTCCAGTCAGTGCAACAGGCAGAATAACTTCCAGAATACTCTTGGTGACTTTACGTCTCTTCTTAAAACGCATTTGTACTCACTGACTTGAATACAGCATGAGAGTTGACATTTTTGTTCCATTTTATAGCATCTTATTTGTGTTGTAATGTTTTTAAATCTTTATTTTTGAACTTTTGCTTTTGTGTGCAGCACTTTGGCCAACAGCAGCTAAATTTTGAATGCACATTTTGAGATTTACTTTCTTGTTAACCATTAAACAACATGCTAGATAGCGTTCATCAAGGTGAATTCACCAGTTACAGATGTATGACCTTTTTTTTAATTACTTTTTAAAATTTTTAACCTTATAAGCAAACAGCCAAACAGGTGGTGATTAACCAACCAGACATTGTGGTGGTCGACAAGCAAGAGAAGAAGGCAGTGGTGATAGTTGTAGTAGTCCCAAGTGACAATAACATCAGGAAGAAGGAGCACGGGAAGCAGAAGAAATACCAAGGGTTGCAAGAGGAAATACAGAAGTTGTGGAAAGTCAAAGCATCCCAGTGGTCATTGGAGCACTTGGTGCTGGAAGAGTGGCTCCAACAGATCCCAGGAACAACCTCAGAGGTCTCTGCCCAGAAGAGCACAGCCCTAGGAACAGCTACTGAAGATACTGCACAGAACTCTCAAACTCCCAGGCTACTTGTAGAGGACCCGTGTTTGAAGTGAAGTGAAACCAATCAAGTGCAAAAGTAGGGTTAGATAGAAGTTTTTTTATGACTCCAAAACTAGAACGATTCTGACACAATAAAAATAACCCGTGACGTCAACTTAACAGATCTGTTTTGATTAAATGATGACAACAGATGATATACAAAGGTCATATGTTTTTCAGCACAAATAACCCTACATTGTATTAATTAATGTATACACAAACATTTAAATAAGGTTTGTAAGTTTCAATGTCTGAGTGAGGTGAGGTCAGTGTTTGCACTGCAATTATTTTATGCTTAAACACATTTACTCTCTTTAACCATCACAATCCCTCTATAGACTCAAACTCTCCCAAAGGCCGTCCCAGGGGTTTAATTATAAGAAAGTGCTAAGAAGGATAGAAAGAGGAAAGTCCTAATGTATTCTCAATATGAGTCAGAGACAAGAGAGCACTGGCTTAAAGAGTACATGCAATGTAACAGGGACATATGTTTTATTAGTAAGAGACCTATCAGGAGCAACTTTCATAAATGAGTACAGTTAATTATGTGAGAAGACAAGGCACAATTAAATGTTTCATCATCATTCATAGGCAAAAATACCAAGTCTACTAGCCTTGGTAAATCAGAAAACATTCCTTTTTGCTCCACCGCATGAGTACTTTGCGAACTTACAATAAAATATGAGACCGTGTTTGTACAACAACACCTTTATTATTCATTTTCAAGTGGCCTTCTCATTAATCTAGGCTAATTATGGCTGTAACACTTTAGAGAGAGGGTAGCAGAAGCATGATTGGAGAGGAATGCTCTCCAAAAGACGTGCAAAACAACTACTGAGGCAGCGTAATTTGTAGCGGGCTGCCCTAGATAATAAAATAGTTCATTTGTAGTAACGCATGGCACTTAAACACATTATTTAAGTTGTGCTTCTTACCGTATTGCAAATGCAGTTTAGGATCAAATTCTTTTTTTTTTTTTTGGTTAAAGAGTATTTTTGTAACTAAAAAGGAACAGAAATAAACTCTTTCAGACACAATAATCCCATGAAGACTGAATGAGTTATAACAAATATGCCTGTAAATTCATTATAAGATATTTTGCCATTTCTAAACCTACTTCGTCACAAACACTTGAAATAAACAATACTTTAGTCCAATAAAATTACTTAGATTGTACAGTTGTAAAACCTGTTCTAAGTGTAGTTGTAAATAACAGAGTAGGGTAGCTTTGCTGATGATTGTACAATAATGTAACATAGAGCAGTACAGAGTACAAAAGAGTAAAGTGGCTTACAGCTGATAAAATAATAGGGTAATAGTTCTGGTACAGCTAGACATGTCTTTAAATAAAGCTAATATCAACAACCACAGTATTTAATCTTCTGTCACAGTCATACAAAGCAGTGTGATGTTCCTGAAAGTATACACAAGATTAGCATAGATTAGAGTGGAGTCGTGTAACTTGGGGTAGAGTATTTATAAAGTTGCATAGAGTAGTGTAGCATAGTTTAGCAAAGAGTAGTGCAATGTAGAGTAGTGTAACTGGGGGGTTTCAGTATTTCCATGCATACCCACCTTTCTTTCAGCTTCCTGAGTGAGTGGCAGGGCAGAGCTAATTGCCATCAGTTGTTCCCATATAACTGATGAGCCTTCTTGAGTATTCAAGGCTGTGTGGAATCACAAGTCAGAGCTGGAACATCGGTTGCCTCACGATACTAATCTACAGCCTTAGTGATAGAGATACTGTATGTACGAAAGCAAATCCTTTGCGTTCTCCTTGTGGTCCTCACAGTTCCTGTTTCCAGTCCCTGATCCTTAGGTCTCCTATATCTGAATGTCTGAACTCCTTCTGCCTCCTTGTGTCTACCTGAAGTCAGTTGCCTCTGTGAACTCTGGCCTTGGAACTGCCATCTGCAAGCTCTACAATGCCCAAACCACCAAACATCAACCAGTCCAACTTTCTGTCCACACTGCCACTCTCCAAACTACTACGCATCCACTTATCTAATAATCATCTCTGTCCTCTTGATCCTGGAATATTCTGCCCTCTTCAAGCCTGTAAACAACAACAATAATACATTAAGCCAAACTAATTCATCTTCTGTTAACTAAATTCTATCTAAAGGATTATACTCACCCTCTTTTGCCTTCTGTAGATCCTTTCCATTCCCCCTGACGAACATTGCTTGTAAATAAACCACTTGTGGCATAATGTATCATAGAGTAAAGTAGCATAAATTAACATATATTAAAGTTAAAAAAAAAAAAAAAGAGTAAAGTGGAGGATGCTGATTGAGGAGTATGTAGAGGATGAGAAATAACTTTATTGTGTCTTTGTGGATTTAGAAAAAGCACGTGATGGGGTGCCGAGGGAGGAGTTGTGGTGTTGCATGAGGAAATCTGGGGTGTCAGACAAGTATGATAGACTGATACAGGACATGTATGAGGACAGCAGGACATGTTTGACTGGTACAGGA
>NC_056498.1:26174649-26179961 GCF_014905685.2 Nematolebias whitei | reverse complement strand
CAGGACATGTTTGACTGGTACAGGACATGTATGAGGACAGCAGGACAGTGGTAAGATGTGCTGTAGGAGTAACGGATAGCTTCAAGGTGGAGCAGAGATTGCATCAAGGATCAGCTCTAAGCCCCTTTTTCTTTGGTGATGGACCCACTAACAGATGAGGTCAGGCAGGATTACCAGAGGACTGTCATGTTTGCAGATGACGTGATCTGTGGTGAAAACAGGGAACAGGTGGAAGAGAACTTGGAGAGGTGGAGGTACAGAGTATGTGTTTGAATGGGAGGGAGGCAGATGGAACAGTGAGGCTACAAGGAGCAGAGGTCACAAAGGTGCAGTACTTTTTGTATTTAGGGTTGACTGTCCAGGAAAATGGGGAATGTGGTAAAGAAGTGAAGGAGCTCCCACGCAGGTTGGAGTGGATGGAGAAAAGTTTCAGGAGTGATTTGCGACAAAAGGGTCTCAGCAAAGGTCAAAGGAAAAGTTTACATGACGGTGGTGAGACCCCCTATCTTGTATGGTCTGGAAACAGTGGCACTGACAAAAAGACAGGAGACAGAACTGGAAATGGTTGAAATAGATATGTTGAGGTTTTCCTTGGGGATGACAAAAATGGATAAGATTAGGAATGAGATCATCAGAGGTACAGCACTGGTTGAACAACTAGGAGAAAAAGTGAGATGGTTTGGCCATGTCCAGCGGAGGGACAGTGGGGCACATTTGTAGAAGGATGTTAGAAATGCAGCTGCCAGGAAAAAGACAAAGAGGAGATCAATGGATGCAGTTAGAGAGGACATGGAGGTAGCTGGAGTCAGGAGAGAGGACGCAGAGGACAGAGTGAGATGGAGGAGGATGACTCACTGTGGAGACCCCTGAAGAAGGAACAGCAGAAAGAAGTAGTAGAGTATCATAGTGTGTAGTGGAGTTGATCAGTGTACAGTAGTGTACACTGTAGCAGTTTTATAGATTAGAAGTGTAAAGAAAAGTGGAGTAACTTAGAGTTGGTAAAATAATTTAATGGTTCTTCTGGTAGATTGTTTGAATTAAGCCAAAATCACCGTTGTGCCATAAAAGCATTGTTTACATACAGCAGTGTGACAAGGCACTACTTAAGTTAATAATACAGTGTCCACACCAATATGTATGAGATTTTCAAGATGAGTTATTTTAAGATGACAACAGTTTATTTCAGTTTTGGACCAGCTCATTGCTCCTCAATCTGGTCAGATTTCAGCTAAACTAACGCCTTTCAAAACCTGTCTACAACAGGTAAGATAGTAACTGTTCAGAACATTTCCACAAAACTCCACATGAATATACTTGCACTGTCTCTTTAGCTAAACAGATCTCCAAAGTTAAAAGGTAAATAAAGAAACAACTGTTTCCACGTGTCTACAGCCTCTTTATGTGACAACCAGGTCAATAAAACCTTCTCAGACTCTTTTTTAACGTGGCACCGTCTGTTTGAGCCAAGTGTGTTGAAGCAGTGCAACATGTTTTCTTGATTTTCTTTAGGTTAAACAGAAACTGAAGCCTGCACAGTCAGTTTCAAAAACTCTATAATTACACTAGCGCCACTTTTGCCTGTCGACGTTCACCTCTGAGACAATATGTACTTCACTAACTTCAGTAAAAAAACATTAAACTCCCTGCGAGACCTGCTGGCAGACTGCTGCTAGCTCCCTGAAAGTAAGTTGGAATATTTAATCAGGTTGTTTGTGATCCAGTTTGCACATTAACTATTGATATTCCAAGCCTTGCACGATTACATTTCACGGTAAGACTAATTATATTTTATTATAATACTAATCACAGTCCTAAGGGTCGCATAGCAGTGTTGGCTGTCATTTCCATACCAAGTTAACATCCAAGGGGCAGTGTGTGCATACTTAGCCATTAAAAAAGGTGTGTACTAGATCATACACCCCATGTTTCTTTTCCTCTATCATAGATTGTTCATAATGGTATGTGTGTCTTAAAAAATGTAGATAATTTATAAAAGTAGAAAAATTGCATTTCCTGCGAAAATACAGTGTGAATGCTTATTGCTGAAGAACTTGCTGAAAAAAAGCTGAAATTAGCTAAAAACATGCAGAAATGTAGCTGAAATGGAAGAACAAGCTAAGTTAGCAGAAGAAAGCAGAAAGAACACATATTTGCTAAATTTGGTTTAAATAAGCAGAGATTAGCACAAAAGGTGATAATTATCAACAAAAAAAAAAGCAGAAATTGGCAAAAATTAAAAAAGGCTGAATAGTAGCTAAGCATAAATAAATTTAAATTACCAGAAGGAAGTGCAGAGTACATTTTTTTGCTGAAGTATGCTGAAAAAAGTTTAAATGAGTACAGAAAATGTGGAATAGGCTGAAAATGCTCAAATTAGCATAAAAACAGATAAACATTATCTAAAATGGGATTTACCTGTCTAAATAAAGGTTGAATGAATGAAAAGAACAGAAGAAAAAAGCAAAAATCACCAGAGAGAAGTTGAAAGAGCATTATTGTGCCCAATTAGGCTGAAAGAAGCAGAAATGAACACAAAAGTAGAAATTATCCAGAAAAAGCAGAAATTTGCAGAAAACAGCTGAATAGTAGCTAAAAAGCAGAATGAATATAAACTTAGTGTTATTGTGCCGCTCAAGGTGCATGTTGGAGCAGCTCTGTTATTTTCATTCTGAGATTTTGTTTTGGAAACCTTAATTCCTCTTTTTCTGGATGTAAATCACATTTTTTGGATGATTGTTTCCTCTGGTATCAGATGCTGTGCAGCTGGAAGGATTTTTACTGAAACCTTTTTCTGTTTTGGACATTTGTTATGATGCGTAACCATGGCAACAAGGCAGTTTTCTACAACCAACAGCAGCTGATTAACATCTCAAAAGCTCAAATAATATCTCAACTACAGCCCCAAATCTCAAATGAGTTGAAAGGATGTTCTGTGGATGCATTCTCATCTACCTGCCAGCTGTGCTCGAGTGCCTGACCACTGAGATCCTGGAACTAGCAGGAAACATGGCTCACGACAGCGGAAGGACAGGATCGTCCATCATCCCCTACAGTTGGCTGTCCGTAGCGACGAGGAGCTTGGCAGGCTGCTGGGAGGAGAGGCCATCGCTCTGGGAGGAGTTCTGCCTGGCATTCAGGCGGTCCTACAGCCCGGCGGAACCGAGAGGCCAGCTGAGTCTGGGTGGACGGATCAGACGGCATCTGCAGTCAGTTTCTTAGGATCCACTGTGAGATAGACCTTTACAAGAGATCCTTCCTGTCTACAGCCATCAGCATCTATAACATCTCTTAATAAAATGAGGATAACAAGATACAGCAACAAATAATTTCCCTTTGGGATTAATAAAGTATTTTTGAATTGAATTGAATTAATAGCAAGTGGAGCGAGCACAATTGTGCCCAATTAGACTTAAAGAACCAGAAATGAGCACAAAAAGTGGAAATCATCTTTAAAAAGCCGAATTTTGCCAAAAACAGCTGAATAGTAGCTTAAAAAAAACAGGTAGAAATAAGCTTAAATTACTAAAAGGAAGTGGAGTGAGCACAGTTGTGCCCACTAAAGCTGAAAGAAGAAACAATTAGCACAAAAATGTTGAAATTATCTGAAAATATTTGAAGTTTGCCTACAACAGCTGAATAGTAGCTAAAAATGCAGAAAGAAGCTGAAATTACCAAAAGGAGATGGAGAGCACAATTGTGCACAGTTAGGCTTAAAGAAGCAGAAATGAGCACACAAAAAAGTAAAAAATATCTGGAAAAAAAGCAGAAATTAGTCCAAAACAGCTGAAAAGTAGCTAAAAAGGCAGAAAGAAGCTTACATTACCAGAAGCAAGTGGAAGTATAGTAACTAAAATGAATATAAACAGGAAAACAAATGTGTGAAGGCTTAATAAGTTATAGTACATATACATATCTTGTCCTTGTATATCAATCTGTGGAGCATAAACACAATATTGTGCAGTTTATTTCCAGCGTGGAGGGCCTTATTATTCTGGTTCTTCTCTCTGACACTTCTGGGTTGCGTCCCAGTAGAGAGCCCTGCCGAAACTGGGTCGAATGTTAAATCGGCTGCTGAATCAAGAACAAAGCAGGAGAGGCTCAAAAAGAGGCTTGATGAGCTGAAAGGAGGTATCATGGTATCAGCATTTTTTTCTTCCTATTTAAGGGTAGTTTACTAAAATATGGACAGATTTGACACAAGTAGGTTTGTAAATATGTAAATAAAGTTGCATATCAAGCATCACATATATATTTTGCGTTTTACAATTAGTATCCTCATAAAGCTACATGATTTCAAGATGATGTATCATAGCACCGCCACAGTGTGCTTTTGAACCTTTCTGAAATATAATTTTGAAAGAGGTTATCGATTTAATAAATGACGCCGACCTTTTAAAGCCTTTTTTCTTCTTTCGCCGAGTGATTTGCATGTTCTCGGGATTTCCATGCTTTCTGGTATCAGCACAGAATGAACTTGATAATATTCAAATATATGTGCACATAATTTTAGACTAGTCACCTCCAGATGTAACACCTCCAAGGCTCCGTCTTGCTGGTGTCATGATGTAAATTGGTCCCTGATGCAATGTCTCCTCTTGCCTCCTGGTTTCTCCTCAGTCCTCATTTGGAGGCAAAGTTAGGTGAAGTTCGCCAATTATGATGTTTTTGCTTCCAAAACCAGCCGAGGTTTTGAAAAGACATGGCTTTAAAGGCGTTTCGGCACCCCTCTCTTGTTTCTATTTCATCCAGTTGCGAGTGGTTTCTAGTTTAGACAGTGCAGAGGATGCTGGAGTGACAAGCTGCTCATCAAACACAAAATAAAGGCAGCTCTGACAGTTTTTAGGATGTGCATGTAATGTTACAACAACATGTGCTAATTGTTACCTGAGGCGACACGACACTGTAGTTTCAGCTGTTCTGCTATTTCAGCTGTTCTTTATTTTTAGGATGGGTGGATTTGTTGACAGCAGCTCATTAATTTGTAGATGACAAATCAGAAATAACATTTTTTTTATTGATGCAGTCAAACAATTTGCTAAATCTGTTGCACCTTCATGGAAAATAATATTTTTTTCATGAAACATTATAGACGGTGAACCAAAACATACATACATTGTACAATGCGGTGAAGAGGGAACTGAGCTGTAAGGCAAAACTCTGTTTACCGGTCAGTCTATGTTCCTACCCTCACCGATGGTCATGAATTCTGGGTAGTGACCAGAATAATGAGATCATGGAAACAGGTGGTTGAAATGAGTTTCCTCTGCAGGGTAGCTGGACTCTTCCCTATAGGGAGAGAAGTTCAGTTATCT
>NC_056498.1:26127774-26149649 GCF_014905685.2 Nematolebias whitei | reverse complement strand
TATATATATATATATATATATATGTATATATATATATATATATAAATCATAACTGGTAAGCCTTTGCATTTCTCTCAAGTTCAAATCACATTGTTAATTACATAAAGCTTTACTGGTGTTTGTTAGCTCAAATAGCATTAGCATTGTCAGCTAGCTGTTGCATTTGAGTGATACTTCAGCAGAAATATATTTCTTTTGAAATAACAGTATTACAAAGTTAATTGTGTGAGCATCTGTGTTTATGTCTTTAGATAGTGTTTTCTTGTATAATCTGTTCTGCCTTCCCCAGTGTTTATTCCCTCATGTTGTCAGCTCCCGCTTCACCTGTTCCCAATCCCAGTCACCCCAGGTGTTCATCATCGTGTCTCGTTAGTGCCTCTTTAAGTTCAGTGTCTGTGTTTCCTCCTTGTTCGTGGATTGTGCTTCCCAGCCCTCATGTTCTGTTCCTCCATGCTCCGTTATTTTTTTGTAAGTTTTTGCTGCCATGCCAACTTTTGTATTTGTCCTTTCACTCAAAATAAATAGTTATTCTTTATTTTATCTCTGAGTTCCCCAAGTCTGTTTGTATTTGGGTTCAACAAACAGTACTGAGCATGATAAATTGTAACTTTTTGTTGTATTTTTTATTAATCTTGTTTACATAAAATATTTGAGATTGGAGTGTTTTTAGATTTCAGCTTTTGGTATTGGTTTTGCTTAAACTAGCTGTTAGCTTGTCAAACACGTGTCAAACTCAAGGCCTGGGGGCCAAATGTGACCCTTGTCGACATCTTATCGGCCCCAAGACGATATTTTAAACGTAAAATACTTTTATCACTTTATTTTTTTCAGTAATATTTGATGATGATGTCAAAAGCGCAACTTTTGACATGCACTTTGGAAATGAGGCCAATCAAACTCTTGTTGAGGAACCTCCAACCAAGAAAATATGTTGAGTATCTCACTTGATTTAATGTAGATTTTTGTCGATTCTGTACAATCTACAATTAATGTAGATTCTAAAACAGGCCCTTAGTTTGAAAAACAGTTTAACTTTGGCCCCCTTTTGTGAGTTTGACTCAACTACTCCATAAATTTAAAAACTAAAAGTTTTAAGACATAGAAATTGGCTTTAAAAGTAGGTTATTCTTGCAGAAATACTACAATATTACTGTCAGAAGTTACTTATTACCTTATATTTTTTCCTTTAAAACTGTGATATGTTAAATTTAAGGAACTGTAAAAGTTATTTGTCACATCTACATTTTTTCCCCGAGTCCCAGTGAAACCATTCCTCGCTGCATGTCATATTTCACAACAATCCGATTACCAGGCATGCAATTGGTCAGCTATGAGGGAGACAAAGGCGGCACTCTCAATATATCTTGCATGACAGGACTGGATCTGATAATCGAGACCTGACTGTTCGTGTCTGCTGTGATCCTGACAGATAAGCAATCTGGCAGCAACTTAACCTCAACCTTGACAGAATGCGATTCAGTCTCAACAAGAATCGAAAAGATGGCTCTCTTTCTCTCTCAGAGTAGTTTGGGAACAAGCAGAAGTCAATTTGAAAACTATTTGAGGAAGAGCCCTGAAAGTTTGGAAACGAATGTTCGGCCAAGATCTTTACCTATAGATGGCAGAACTATTATTTTTCCATATTCAATGCATGGTCAGTGTTTGGAAACTGTTTCATAACACTGTATTATCTCCTTAAGGCTAAATTTATGGACTGTGAGAGCACACCTGATGAAAACTGTGTTACTCCACGAGTTAGCCCATCAGACTGTCTCTCCTTCACCAAACTACTAAAGGCCTCCATGGCAGCTGCAGCTTGTCTAATGGCAGCTGTATGCTAATGTTCTTCATTGAGTCAGTAAACACAGCTACGATGGCTGGGTGCCACGGCTCCTCTGGAAGACCTCTTCTCTAACAAGAATCATGGTGGAAGAATAAATGGGTTTTTAATGTTTTTTGTCCCCTTCAATGATAGATTTGTAGATGACAGAAGAATATCTGAAAACAACATCTGGAAGTGTAGAGAAAAATAAATTTATTTTTGTTAAATTCAGCTTTATTTGCATTTTTGTGAACAATGTTGTAGGCTGCTAATGTTGCATCTTTTTGTGTTACCATTCAAATTAACAGATGTCTAAATGTGCCATACGAAACAAATGTAGATTCCCTTTTCTTCCATAATTGCTACTTTTAGGGCTTTCATTTCATTAAAATCCAATACAAAGAAATGCTATATACTCTTACTAAGCATAATTTTTCGGAATATATTTAGTTCAACATAATAATACACCCCTTTTACACTGGATGACAACACAGTGAAAGAGTGTAGACCAGTGGTTTTCAATCCTCGTCTCTGAATTGGACACCACTGGTGTGCATCTTGGCAACGTCTTAGTTGAGTATTGAGAATGCAGTGTCTTTCCTATGACGCATGATGGAGCCTGATAGATCATGATGGTTTTGAGTATGCACATAGCTATTTGTAGCTAGGTTTTGGTTGTTTATTATCACAGTGACAGTGTGTTTATCATGGTTAGAGTTAATGTTGACCCAAAGTTAGCAGACTGAGCAGGAAGACAGAGCCAGACGTACAAAAGTAAGTGATCTTTATTTACAGGTGCAGCAGCTTCGATGCTGGAAGGGAAAAGGGACAAGGATATCAAGGAATATCTTGAATCTATTAATTTTGCAGCAATGATTTTAGAAACAGTAGATGACTCTTTCTTACTGTTATATTTGTAGATGAAGTCAGGATGGAGGAAGAGACGAGGTCCTGGGTTTTCGTGGAGGAATTGAAGATCCGGAGAAGGTGAGTAACGGAGGAAAGGGATTGTCTCAGACTTAGGCGCTGGTGGTTTTCCAGAACTTGTTTAATAGTTGAAGGGACAATGTCGATCCACAGGTGAGCCACGAGGTGCGAGGAGATCTTAGGAAAACCTCGAACGAACAGGACTAGGAAGTCCCTGGAGAAGATCCGAAGAGGTTAGTAACTACAACAGCTGTTTGGAAACAGGTTAGTCAGATGTCCATACAATTACCAAATGGCGGTGAATGTCCCAGCACTGGGAGAACGCCTGGCAGAAGTGTTTATGCTCAGCAGAGTAGTCCTTCTCAATCAGCAGCAGGTGATGAGAGTTGGTTGATTGGTGCAGCTGTGGAGAGAGTGAGTGTGGCAGAGAAACCCAAGAATCCTACAGTGTTGAAGTCCTGTGCTGTGTGACGCATCAGGGAACAGGGATTCAGCGGGGCTAACATATCTACGATGTGCAGCCCTCACTCACCAGTACAGCTTGGTCATCACTAATTTAAAACACGAATGGCCTCATAGGCTAGGTTGTTTCCCAGACAAGATCAAGGAAACAACCTAGTAAAGATGAGGTACACATGGTGGTACTGTTATGTTAGCATAGCGTGATCTTGTAACAAGTTGGTGCATCTTGACGCAGTCTTAAAGTCATGTCAGGTACGACTTGCAGAAAATTGGAAAAGCACAGGAGAGTCCTGGGTTCATAAAAAGAGCAGGAAAAAACAAATTGGCAAGCATGAAGAATGTATCCGTGTCAAGACTGTCTTCACACTGGAGGCTTTCCAAATTTGCCACAATTCAGCCTCATTCTATAAAGTGTGTGGGTCATCGAGAGCATAGCAGGGTCTTAGCACAGTTTGAAGGGGCAAAAATGTGACGATGGGACAAACAGATACACTTTTGAACTTTTGTGTCCATTTGTTTTAGCAACACCATCATTATGGAACTCAACTGTACAAAATGACCACCTGTGCATCTTTTATCCCAACATCTGATTGCTTAAAATACATGTTACTACAACAGGATGTTTTTTTTTAATGTGTACTTTATACTAGAATGTTACATTGATTATTTTTAAACTAGACAGATAGTTTGAGCGTCTCACCACACATTTGCCACAGCTCAGTCCACAGTAAGTGGTACACAAGATGACAGAATATATCACATTTGAATGTTTCTTAAATTATGTTACGTTCTTTTTATAATTGAAGAACAGCAACACATCACTAAAACAGAACTTTAATTACCTACCAAAGTCATTTTTACACAAACTCCTTGAAAAATTCACAGACTATGTTACTCCCCTAAACAATGACAAATTCTGTGATAATGACTCAAACATTATTCATGTCCAGGAAAAAAATTGCAGTTTATGTTGTGAAATTAGTCATTTGCTTGTAACGGGGGAGTATGAACGTCTTTTATTTAAAGATAAAATACCGTACCTGTTTTTACCGTATACCATGATCAAGGGACTCATTTTCTATCACTCAGTCTATTTTTATCTCTACTGTCTGACGGTTTACACACATACACACACAGCTGTCATATATCTCTATCTGGATTGTCATCATTCATTGTACAAAAATATGAAAAGCAGGAGAGAAAGTGTTTCCGCTTGGATAAACCATTAATCAACCATTTACAAACAGATTCTCTGCTAGCTTGCATACCCTGAGCACTATCTACATTAGCACACACGTGCTCGCTGTGATATGTAAATGCAGACAGATGCTCATGCATAATATTTGCAAGTCATCCCTTAAAATAAACAACAAAAATGGAGATCTCCTACAAACCAGGTGCATCGACTCCCGTCAGAAGGTGCACTGGATACCACTGTAGATGTGAGTTCAAGGATGGGAGACGCTGCTCTGAATGGGCTCTAGAAGCTAACATCGTATCAGATAATAGATTTTATCTTTTTTTATTTTTATTTTTTACTAGAACTGGGTTCTATTAAAACCACAAATGCCTGCTGGCTCTGTGGCTCTTCTCTGCAGGACGTGAGCCGTCAGGGAATCCAGCTCTTGAGCTCCATTTCTGTGCTTGACGGGGATGTGACACAACGTCAATCAGAGGCGGCACACACATTCTCTCTTTTTCTCTTCCGTGGTACAATTCACAAGGTGGCACAGCAATTTCTGACTATCATGATGTGACAGAATAACTGACCCGCTGAAGCCATCTGTATGATCTGATAGCAAGACTTGCCTGACGGAGGGCTGACTGACTTTATGTCATCAAGAAGTTTGGAAATCATCACAAAATGTATATTTTTGTGGTCTTTTCTTTCCTTTTTGATTTAGAGAATAAAACTTCCAACATGTGTACATAGAAAAGATATACAAGCTACAAATAAAAACAAAACACAACAACAAAATACCATATACAGTACACAGGAGTGGGGGACAGAGCTCCTTCACAGATGCCATTCAAGAGCTTATGTCAAGTACTTAAAAAGAAGTTCATGGACAAATAATGTTTTTCAAAGCCACATGGCTAAATTTAGGTTTGAAAAGGCAGTGTAGTTTATTATTTTGTAACATCAGTCTGCATCAAGGGTCTTCTTTCGGCTGCTCTCTCTTGAGGGGTCATCTCGAACACCATTTTAATAGTCAACCCCAAGTACTTGAAGTCCTGCACGTTTGTGACCTCTGCTCTTTGTAGCCTCACTGTTCCACCGGCCTTCCTCCCATCAGGGGTCACCAACCAAATTTGCACAGGTGCCAGAACCTTTCCATCCATCCATCCATCCATCCAATTTACCCATTTCTTCCTTTTTGAATCGCAGGGGTCACTGATGACCATATCCATCAGTCAATGTGCGAGAGGCAGGGTACACCCTGGACAGGTCTCCAGTCCATCACAGGGCCACATAGAGACAAAAAAGACAAACAACCATTCACTCTCTCACTCACACCTAGGGACAATTTAGAGTTACCAATCAGCCTAACATGCATGTTTTTGGTCTGTGGAAAGAGAGTTCCTGGAGAAAACCCATGTATGCACGGAGAGAACATGTTAACTCCACCCAGAAAGGTCCCGGGCTGGGATTTGAACCGGCGACCTTTGCACTGAGAGGCAACAACTCTACCAACTGAGCCACGATGCCGCTCTTAGAACTTTTCCTTGCATAAATTCTTATTTTTCTGACAACTATTCTCCTAAAATAATAACAGTAATAATAGTAAATCAAAGAGATTTGGGGAAGACAAGTTAATAAAAAAGGCTTAATTCTTTCAAAATGTCTCTACTTTGAACACTTGTTTGAATTCTATGTCTGGTGGATCTGTGTAGGCAGGAGAAATGGAACTTTTAGAAATAATGAGATTAATTTGACCATGTCTGCTATTTATTTGTGCCCTAGATACACAAACAAATATGGAGCAGTTTGTCATACATTATCCTGATCCTTTTGTCAAAACTTTGGTTCATGAGCTGCTCAATAAACATCCACTGGCTTGGAAATTAGATACCTACACTCATTGTGTTTTAAAGATGACTGTAAGCTACCAAATTCAGCTCAATGTTTGTGAAATGTACAGTTATTGTGTTGAATAAAGTAACTTTGCTGTAGCAGCCATCTTGGATTGGGTTGACTCCTAAATTCTTTGAGAAGTGGGCGCACATATAAGCTGTGCAACAATTATATGTGAAGGAGAAGTGTCCCCCTCACATTTAAAAAATATTAGTTCGGACCCCCCCCCCCACACACACACACACATTTATCATGAAACAGTTCACCCAGTGCTGTTTCTATAGCTTTGCGAACAAATCCATTCCATTTAATTACTAGGAGAATACTCAAACCATTAAAAGTCCACTTCGGGTTTTCTTGGTAACCTACAACAACTCACCACACCGCATGCAGAGTTTCCCCTAGATCACTTGACAAGGCAGGGGGGAGGAGTGGGAGACACCTCTGTGCTGCGAACTAGCTTAGCACAGTTGTTGACTGGGGTGTGGGTTTAGGATGCATGAGAGAAGCAGAGCTGTCTGTTGCATCTTAGCTAGCACGTCTGTATTGTGCACTGCTAGCTCAGTGCTAGTTATTGAATCAAGTGTTTTCTTATGTAGGTAGACCTAGTTGTTTAATAAACCGTTAAAATACACCAGAATGCAGGAAATTACATCTACTTTGTTCAAAGTTTTCTGGGGGAGAACCCCCACACCTACATACACACCTACACCTACATTTGTATTCACTGGTTAACTGGACATCCTTAACTTCACCAGACTCTCTCACTGGTACATTTTCATCTTTAAATCACTTCTTGGTCTGCTGTCTTCATATATCTCCTCCTACATGTCTCTGCGTGAGTGCAGCTACAGCGTGCGCTCTCAGGACATTATTACCTGCAGTGTTCCCTCAGTGTGGACTGAACTAGGCAAAAGTTCCTTCTTCTACTCTGCTCTGTTTCCTGGAATATCTTACAAAAAGGTCTGAAGCTGTTGACCTTGATTGCTCTAAGTGGTTTCAAACAAGCTAAGTTCCTGGCAAAAACCAATGCAGCCATGTTCCTCTTTTTAGTTTTCTAGTATTCTACATCGCTTTACAGTCTAACTGTTTTTTGTTTCATTTTTTTTTAAATACCATTTTATTCCTAAAAAAGTTAAATCTGGTCCTCTGGACTTTCAAAAAAAAAAAAATTGGAGAAACGTTTCGTCTTTCATCTGAAAGACTTCCTCAGTCTGAGGTGCTGCATTCAGCTCAGTCTTATAAATAGCACCTTCTCGTAGTGGATCAACCAGTTTGCTGCTGACAACCAAAACCAGCTGCTCACATGATCAAGGAGGACCATCAGCCTAACGATGGATCATTAGCACCCTGATGGCTGTTTACTATTCACAGAGGGCTGAGTGATACTAGCAATAACAGCATTGTAAGAGGGGGACAGTTGAACATGGAGGCCTCCACCCCTGTTTAATGATGGATGGTTTCTTTTCACAAAGATGGCCTCCTTTACTCCTCTCTCAAACCATCGTTCCTCTCTATCAAGGATGTGAACATCTTCATCCCTGAACGAGTGACCACTGGCCTGGAGATGAGTGTAGACCGCAGAGTCCTGGCCTGATGATGTTGATCTTCTGTGCTGGGCCATCCTTTTGACCAGTGGCTGTTTAGTTTCCCTGATGTAAGACTGGTCACAGCCCTGACACTGAACAGCATACACAATATTACTCTGTTTGTGCCGGGGGACTGGATCTTTGAGATGAACCAGTCTTTGCCGTAATGTATTTTGGGGTTTAAAAGTCAATGGGATGTTATGTTTAGAAAATAAACGTCTCAGTTTCTCTGATACTCCCTCAACATACGGAATGACCACTGGTCTGGGTCTGGGTTCCTCCTTTTCATCTGATGGCTGACTGGAGTCCTGTTTGGGTTTCTTCTCTGCTTTCAGGAAGGCCCAGATAGGATATCCACATTGCTCTAGAGCCTGTCTTGTGTAGGATTTCTCCTTCTGCCTGGCTCCTGAGTTAGTGGAGATGCTGTCTGCTCTGTGGTACAGAGTCCTGATGACTCCTAACTTGTGCTCCAAAGAGTGATGGGAGTCAAACTGCAAATACTGGTCTGTGTGGGTGGGTTTGCGGTACACCTCGGTTTGCAAATGTCCTCTTTCAGAAACTGAGACCTCACAGTCCAAGAAAGCCAACCTGCCTACTTTTGAATGTCCAGATGACCAGATTTAACTTTTTTAGATTTTTCTACCTGGATTATTGAGCATGCATCAGGATACCATTTTTTTCATTTTTCTTTCATTTTTCCTTCTCAATTGACTTGCTTTATTTTATGATTGTTTATTGATTTCTACTGTTGTCATCACTCTTTATTAAACACAGGTCTCTCTTTTAAATGAGTCCCTGAAGAGACTAACCTGTATAAATAAAGGTTGAATGAATACACTACAAATGCTTCTGACGCCAATGGACGTA
This sequence comes from Nematolebias whitei, assembly GCF_014905685.2. Lineage (NCBI taxonomy): Eukaryota > Metazoa > Chordata > Actinopteri > Cyprinodontiformes > Rivulidae > Nematolebias > Nematolebias whitei. The sequence goes on along the minus strand of NC_056498.1, from coordinate 26,140,906 downwards.
CATTTATTGGCAACTTTCAAAGAATTTCACCAAATCTTATCCCAAAGATGTGCAATATTTTAGTTCAAGATCAGTTAAACTGACAGCGATGGAGGCCTTTTTGTACAACTAATGCTGCCTTGAATTAGTGACTCCCAATATTTTCCATGTACAGAGCTGACAAAGATACATTACAAATTCAGAGTTGAAGCATCTTTAAAAAAAGAGTAACTCTGTCTCTTTATGCTTAAATCAACCGATTATTTAATCACAAATAATTCCATTGTTACTGATCTCCTTTGTGTTTATGCTAATTACAAATCAATAAATCCTTACAAACACATTCAGTCAGTGATGGAATTAATCGTAGGCCGTTCCTCTGGGCCTTACTCTGTATTCCTGCAGTCTGGCTCAGTAATATAGTTTGGATTTAATGCTGTTACTGATGCAGCTGATACTTGGCAGAGATGTGGCAAAGAAAAATAGAGAATCTAACTTTTTTTTTCTCCCCATTTTGGATGGAACTATGTTGAAAGTATCCATTTTTCATTATTGCTGACACCCTGCAGTTGTTTTTGCATGTTAAAGGGGATGCATTATTCAGTCACGAGGCGGCTAAATATAAACAGATTAAATTTTGAGTGTTTGTCAAAGCACTTCTGAGGAGGAATTGTCAGTGCAACCCAGTTTTGAATGCATTACTTGTGCAATCAGTTCATATCATTATACGATAAGGCTGCACAATATAGGGCTCATACATTTTGGGGCAAAATAATGTTCTTTTGATTTGATCCCAGTTGTTATAAATGTGTAGCCGTCTTTACAAATATTTGACATATTAGAAAGCAAATGGACCTACTGATAATCGTTGCAAGATGTAGGTGACAATCAAATGAAAAGAGCATTTTCAACAATGCTCAGTATGCAAAGCTCCAGTCAACGGTATTTGGAATCAGCAGGAATCAAGCAAAGCCTGCCAAAATGGAGAATTTCAAAAATGGCCAAACTAGAGGCAGAAAGAGCCAGAATACTTTTGGAATGACCATTATTTGTGTATTCTCAGATATTCAAAGTGCATTCCAAACATTTAGGTCCATTCTTGTAGCCGGATGGAATGTTCTGCTCCTTTTCAAAACTTTCCAGGTGTATTCCAAGAGGCGTACTCTAACAGCATTCTGACGACTCTCTACGTAATCTTACAGGATCCCGACCGCATGGGAACATAAATATATGTTCCCATGAAATAAAACATTTAAAAACAGATGTTTCGGGTTTTTTTCTCCAAGATTAATTTTTGATTTATTTCAATATTTATTTATTAAAAATGGAGTTTCATTTTGTGACACTTTTATTTTGTAAAGCTACTTTACATATTTCAGGGGCTTTTATTTTTTATAACCCCGTTTTTCATTTTAAACACTTTTTATTTCATGTTTTTATATTAAAATGAGGGGCGGAGTTTTCTCTGTGGGGCGGTGCTGGTCAGGATTAGCGCATTGCATCTGTTTTGCAGAAACTGACGCACTCCAATATTTTTTGACCAATCACAGCAAAGTATTCCCCTCGCTGAGCTCTGCTGGTCCATGGTACCTTCACTTTATGAGTTAACTGTGTTCAGAAAGTCAGGATGACAAGTGGGCAATATGGAGGACACTGGAGAACTCCGAGATGAAATGCAAAGATTTGCTGATGAAATTGAGCATTATATATTTACATTATATTTACATCCAGCGTGTGATTCATTTGCAGTGTGGACACGGAATGGAGCGGGTCTCCTCTCTGCTGTGAGATTGACAGCTGTCAGTTTGGGGAAGTGGGAGGGGCTTACGGCCCACTGCCGAAAGTGCTTTTGTCAACAAAGTCTGCAGTAAAACAGAAAAAGAATCTAAATGTGTTGCTAGTCGCTTAAAAAAAGTCACTAGAGGGGTCTGAAAACTCGCTAAATAAAGCGAGAAAGTCGTTAAGTTGGCAACACTGCAGCCATGTCCGTTATTGTGTTCCAGCCCGTGCAGAAACATTGTGCTGCACATTGGTTCCTATTCAAAAAAAGGGCGTGTGTGTGTTTTAGCGTGAGAAATACAAAGTGTGCCGTGTGCACGTCATGAAATGCGTGTATCTCACAGTCAGTGCATTAGACTTGAGAGGCCATTGTTTATTTTATTTTTGATTTAGTCAATGATTTGTCCGGCCTATAAAACTCATAGATGGGCTGCACTGCCCCTGACCAGACCCGCCTCACAGAGAAAACCCCGCCCCGTCATTTGAATATAAGAACATGAAATAAAAAGCGCTTATTTATTTATCCAGGTAATATCATTGAGTCATGAGGGCTCATTTTCAAGAGAGACCTATTTGGGAGCAGATGGTGTGGGTTAAGAGCCTTGCTCAAGGGCCCAGAGTGGGGGACATGAGGGTGGAGGCAGGTGTGGGTGTTTCACATTTTCCACCCACATTTTTCCTTATGTTGTCAGTCTGAGGAGTCGAACCGAAGCCCTTCCGATCACACGTGCACCTTCTCTTACCTCTGTGCCAGCACTCCCCATAAATGGTGGTTTAAAGTCAGCCTTAGCTGAAAATCCACCTCCATGCTTCATTCTCTATAGGTGAACAGAACAGGTCAAAACACTGGACACACCTATTTATTCATTTGGAACAAGAGGAGTGTCTGGTTTTAACCATGCAAAAACCAAAGACACAAGTGTACTGTTGTGTAACAGAGCTGCTTTTAGGTTTGACACGGTCAAGTCAAAGTCCCAAAGGCTGCAAAACTCTCCAGCAAGGAAGAAATAGCTACTGCTCAATTGAGAACGACAAATATTACACCATTTTCCGGCCTCGGTGATGGATTTCTTCTTTGTACCGCTGACAACTTGCCACTGACCTTGACACTGTGCAACCACTCCTGAGAGTCACATTCTCCTGCGTGGTTTGTTTGAAATGTTGCTGCTGATAAATAACAGAAGTGTTGTTTTGTGGTGTGACTTGATCAGCGATGAGCATCGGTTAGACTGGTGTAACTAACTGTGTGATAATTAAAGCCCAGCTAAAGGACAAGAACAAGAAAATATAATTGTGAGAACTTGAAGGGTTTTTCTTACATTTTGAACTTTCTGTGGAAAGGATGTGATGTGGTTTTTGAATGTCTCAGTTTGAAAAAGCACTTTGTATGTAACAAGATAATAATAATAACTTTATTTATAAAGTTCTTTAAAGCAACCACAGCTGCCACAAAGTGCTGAAAAATCAAGACCATTTAAAACACAAGATTTGAAAACACAAGGTTTTAAAACTAACAAGTCTATCACAGACCGTTATAAAGCTATAAAGAAAAAAATAATTCATAGATGATAGAAAAAACCTCCATCTTTCAATACAAAGAGACAGGAGTAAGTTTGATCGAAAACAAGGCCTCGTTTTTATCTACTGGATCTGGTGGTCTGGAGGGTCTTCACAAAACTCCAGACTGGAATTAATAAAACAAAAAACGGTAAAAAACACAAACATTTTGGGCATACTTATTGAGGGAAATGCTCCCCCCCAAACAAAACAAAACATTGCCATGAACAACAAAGTCCATGCTCAATAATCCAGGTATACAATCCAACATTTTTCAGTCAGGTCATCTGGACAGTTTCTTTTTTTTTGTGCTGAAACGTTTCGCCTTCGATCCGGAAGGCTTCATCAGTCAAGGAAACACACAACAAAACTGATTCTTCCCCCAACAGCTTACTCTAAAGTGGAACAAACCAGTTTGGGTAGTGCTAGATGGTCATTTCAGCACAAAAAATAAAAAATAAACTGTCCAGATGACCTGACTGAAAAATGTTGGATTGTATATCTGGATTATTGAGCATGGACTTTGTTGTTTTCAACCAGTTTGACATGACTGCCAACAAGAAAGAGAGCCAGCAATGGAGGAGGGGGCGTACCAAAGAGACCATCTAGCACTAACCAAACTGGTTTGTTCCACTTGAGAATAAGCTGTTGGGGGAAGAATCAGTTTTGTTGTGCGTTTCCTTGACTGATGAAGCCTTCCGGATCGAAGGCGAAACGTTTCAGCACACACACACAAAAAAAAGAAACCGTCCAGATGACCTGACTGAAAAATATCGCATTGCCATAAAATGATAATTTTGCGAGTTTAACAAAAGAGCAAATGTGGTGTTTAAATTTTTTTTTTTATTAAAAGCAGGGGCGGTCCTAGCCTTTTTGGTGCCCTGGGTGAACAACCCCATCCTAAGCGACAACATCATTGTTTAAAAACAAAAAAAACAAATGTGGAGGTTTTTTTTTAATGTATTTATTTTTATTAAAAGCAGGGGCAGTCCTAGCCTTTTTGGTGCCCTGGGCGAACAGCCCTCCCTCTAAAGCAACACCACCATTGTTTAAAAACAAAAAATGGCTTTTGTCACAAAAATGCAAGGTTGGCATTTCAAGATTTGTATTTCCCTCTGGAGTTCATTAAAAACAAAACAAACTCTGTCTAAAATGCAAAAAATCAATTAAAAAACTCAGTCTAAAAGTAAATAAATAAAATAAACATATTTTGGGACACATAAAACACTGTTTTGTGCAGACTGAAGGTTGAAAGGATAAAAAAAAACATGTATTTAAAAAAACATCCTGTCAGGATGGCTTCTAGTGTTTTTTCCCTCCAATAAAACAAGTAATAAAAAAATAAATAAAACTAAACAAAAAAGAAAAAAGCATTATGAAGACTTTTAGAATCACCCCATTTAACCTCTGAAATTAAAATACTTGTATAAAATAATTTACAATGTGATAGTTCTATCTAATCATGCAAAACTTGATCTAAGTGTAGTAGCATCAACATAAAAATATCACCCTGCTATCTCTATTTAGTCCATTTTGTTGTGTGCTAAATCCCAAACGGGATAACATTTCTCCTGCGTCTCAATGGGCTGCAGGACTCATTTCAGCCTAACAATAGGAGGAGGACAAACAGGCCGATGACCTGACATGAGCCCAGATTCTGAGAGACAAATGAGATCAGGGTGGTGGGTGGATGATGGTGCCAATCACAACAAGACATTTAAAAATCACAAGGGAAGCTGCAAAGGCAAAAGAGGTCAAAATGTAGTTAGTGATAGTTAGTACATCCATTTATTCAGTGAAAAATAACTTTAAAAAACAAAGACTACTGCTCTTCATCTTGCTGTGAAACATTTATTCAGAATCTAGATTTTTCCAGTGTTCATGAAGTAATGGTTCGTATAACAATGTATACGGATGGTTAGTAAATGTATTTTGAATAATTTTTCATCTGACTGTGATCAGTTCTGCGCCCATACAAAAGTGAATGTGACAGTCAGATTGGAGAAATACCTTAAAGTCCACTTATCCTGTGGCAGCGGGAAGATTTTGTGCTTGATGGTGCTAAAAAAATAGCAGGGATAGGTCTGTCTGCCATGACAGGGCAGGGTTTACAAATCTCTGCTAATGTGCCACTCACTATCGGGCCAGCTGGCGTTAAAAACAACAAAAAAAAAGGTCCAACCTTAAATAGAATATCCGCACAAATCTGCTTCTCAACCAAATCTGTGGCAGACCGAGTTGAGTGATTCAGTATCTGACAGGTTTTGTAAGTATAAATTCTAATTACATGAACTTTCATGTCAGATGACAGATTTTCATTTTTATTTAGTTTTTGTTGATTATAAATTCCCACCATGAAAGGCAGGCATGTGAATGCCTGTGTGTGTGATTTTAGGAAGCACATGGCTACAACATTGTCATTTTTATGTGTACTGAGCTGAAACTTGGTGATAGCAGCTGGGACATCCTCAGTCCATTTGGAGCAGTAACAGATTACCTGTCTTGTTTAAATCTTTGACATGGAGAAAGTGATGCAAAACACATTCCTTCATTGAATCATACCTTCATTTGTGAGTTTTCTGATGTGTTTATGCCTCTCATCCCCATTTAAGAAGTATTTTCAGTGAGAAAAATGTAGTCTCAGTTATCAGTGTCTCTGCGTATTCCCGACATTTTGCGAAGCTTTGACAGCAAGGCTAATTTTGCCGTTGTCCACTATCACGTTGTCCCCTTGAAACTACAACAGAAGCAAGTGGTACGCTGATGTTCCCCATCGCTGAGGGATTTGAATAGGGATTATTTATTTTCGAGATGGACGTTTCTTTCAACTGGAATTGAACATGTAAGTGAACCTTAATGTTTTTGGTGTAAGATATTTAAGTGGGTAGATGTTACACTGTGTATAAGAGACATAGGTAGGTTATTTTCTTTTTGATGTATCCTGCTGATTGAAGACAGCAATTTTATCCAAAACAAAGTGCAATGGTGGAGCCAGAGGTGGCCAGTGGTGGCCCTGCCCCATAGATTTGAGGAAACTATATTTTTAAGCAATATTAAAATTAAAATGATACTTTCCTCAAATGATCGGGGTATCCGGTTCACATTTACAGCCATCTTGGATTTTGACATGGCAACCCAATTTTCAATTTTGACCTTTCTTATGCCTATATGCAGCCATACACCAAGTTGGTACCGCACTTGTTTTTCAAGTCATCATGCTCACAAGACAAACAAACAATGAGACAGATGGAGGGTATTTCCAATTCCCCTTTTCATTCCATGATGGGGGACTTTTAAGTCATTTTCACCAGCTTTTTTGTTTTTGTATTGCATTGTCTTTATCCTGTCACCACCAAACTTTGACCAAGTGTGGAAAAGTAAAAATGATGCTGTTTTATGAGGTTTTTTTTTTTTTTTTTGCAAAGCCCAGAATGTTCTTCATTGGTGTTTTGCCATGTTCCAAATGTGAACATTATCACAACTTAGTGGACAAATATATAATTCAACTTTTATCAGTATCAAAATAAGCTTTATTATCATTGTACTGAAATACAGTGAGATTATGTTCGTACAGACGTCCGAAAGATGGGTGGAGTGCACGTTGCTGCTGCTCCTAAGAGCGCAGCCCCTTATTCTTTTAGATAGAAAAGAAGAAAAGGCCATGAGGACAGGATTGTGGTATTACAAAAAATATCTTTTCACACCTTGTCCTTATCAGGACACAATTTAAGACATCAAAAAACTCTACCAGCAAGCACATTTATAAACACATTACATATGCAGTTAACGAAAAGATGGTGAGATTTGTCGATGAAGCACTTCCAGATGGTACCATAGTCCTGTTAAGATGTTGGTGTCAGCCAGTACAGCTCTGATAAGCATTTACCGAAGTTCGCAGGGGGGGGGGGGGGGGGGGTTGCGATAGACAGAGTTGTCTTTGTTTACACATATCCCAGGAGAAATTTGATAAGTTGACCTGCTTCAAGGCCAGACAGGGGAGTCAGACTCAGATAAGCCACAATTGTTGATTTTTTTCAGGCAGACTGTTATTTCTCATCAGCCTTGAGTTCGGCTGGCACTTCTGATCCAAAATGACCAGATCTGTGGGCATTCCACTGGTCCATGCTTATGAGCCTTCTCCAAGGTCGTCCCCAACATGTTGGCGAGTCCCAAAGTCGTAATTGACCTGCGATTCTCACAAATTCCTTCCATCTTACGGTTTAGCTTGTAAATCAGCTGAATTTGATTCTTTGAAGCATGAACCAAACCTTCACACAGGGTCGGCAACTTTGCCATGGCCGAAACTGTTGCTACCATCTTCTTTAGTAGCCAATAACATAGGTATCCACTGGTGCCAAAAAGCAGAAACCCTGCTATCATGATTCCAATGATAGAAACATCTTTGGCATCCTCCTGAGACAATATGGAAAGACACATCAACTTCTAAACCCCCCACTGATTAGAGCTGTCATTTTTAACCCAAACCCATAGCCCGGCCCCGCCCGATCCGGATCCGGATTCGGACCAGGCCAGGCTATAATAATGTGCTTAATGTGTTGGCTGGGTCAGTGTAGGGCTTTTTATTGCGTCAGGGACGCGCACGGCTAACGATCCAATATATGCAAACATGGCCATACTACACCTGCCACACACGGCCATTTCACCGCAAACTGACCGGCCAGTTAAAACAGGTAAAACGCTCATTTAAGCATCATATGGACTACTGCCAGTGATCCATCAGCCCAAATGGACGTCCATTCAGCCGCTGCACTCAGCGGATGCACATGGCTGACGACCCAAACAGGTGAGATCACCAAATACCCGACGTGTCAGAGCAGGATGCAGGCAGAAGCAGGGTAAGCATTTAATGCGCTTTGATGGCTCCTCAGCTCTGATCTTCTGCCCCCTGTACTCAGCCGTGCATCCCCAACCATTAATAATAGTCTGTGGTATAAGCAGTCAAAGCTAAATGAAAAATGTTGGGGGGGGGGGGGGGGGGGTTCTTTTTCAGCCCAGTAACTATTGTTTATTCATCAGATCAGGTGGGGTTCGGAGATGATGGCTGCGGGCTGGGGCCGGTTCGGATTATTTGGACCCGAGTGCAACTCTACCATGGGTCCATGACGTACCCTGCCACGTGTGTCTCAGCGGGGCTAGAGGGTTCTCCAGGACCCTGTCGCTTTGTTGAAACAATTTTATCGACTGCGTTGAAAGTCCAGCTGACCAGATCCATGACATTAGTTTAACGATTCTCAAGATATGTAACTAGGAGCTCCAATACACAAGACAGAGAGTAAAAAACCAGGAGGAGGACGGGAGAGGGAAGAAAGGCGTCCGTCTTGCATGAGAGCGAGTGAGGAAAAGATTTTATGTTCAATGTGTCAGCTAAAGCGAGGTTTATTTCAAATTAAAGAAAAAAAAATCTATCCAAAATAGTGTAGTTGGTTCTAAATTACTCCTTCAAAATGAAAAGTAACACACTGTACAGAAAAGATTTCAGTCTCTAAATAAGTTTTAACAAAATAGTGAGCCTTCGAACCATTTTATAGTATTTCTGTTTGTGCACACAGGGAGAGAATGCACAGAGAGTGCTTTTTTCAGCCATTTGCCCTTGTCAGCAGTCTGATAAAAGTTACACAGACTGTCTGTGTGACATCGTATAGATCGGGCATCAGGTTTTTTTTTTTTTACTGGTCCAAGCTCGATGCTGCAGCACAGCAGCCACAGTTTCAATAAATACTGCATCACATTTAATAAACAGGACATCCATGTAAATGACTTGCAAGATATTTAACATGCTTTACTTGCCTTTTTCACTCATATATTGTATTTTCTTAAAGGTTGATGAGGCGAAACATTGACTTTGAGTGGAATTGCAATAGTTTTCATTTTTCTTTCCAGATTTTACATCATCGTTCCCCTTGTTGAAGTAAGAAAAAAATCAGATCAACAGCTTAAAAAATACCAATACTGAAAGCTATTACCCCAGATCCTCATTCCTTTAATAAACGTACAGAAGGCACAGGATTTTCACCTCGTGTATAATATATTACGGACAATTTTCACCGCTGTGGCCACTGGGTACTACAGTTAGCCATCTATGAACAGTAATTTGTCTTTATCATCAGCCTCTGCAACAGACAAACTGGATGCATCTGTGTGGAGCCTTGCAAAGGGAAAAACCCAGCAGCCAAGTATCATCATGTATTAAGATAGATTGTCAAATGACAGCCGAAACAAAAAGCAACATTTATCTCTTTATGAATAACCTTGCCTGCTCCAAACTGTTGTGAGCTCAGGGGACAGTTTGGGTATCTGTACCACACACAGATCGATCTGTGGTCATAAGCGTGTTGTTGCTGAGCTCTTTGTTTAAAATAAAAGGCAGGATATGTGCTGTCAAAAAAATATCTGCCAGTCTTCTTGATGAGTATTTATGACGAATAATTCGCTACCTCTGATTTCAGACTCATTGATTAATCAGCTTCATGTATTGTGTGAGGTTGCCTATACATGACGATTTTGTGGAAAGCTAATGAACAATTATTATCTTACTTGTTGTAGACAAATCTTTGAAAACACTCAGTTGGGAGTTAATGGCTAGTCCAAGCATGGTTAAGATCAAAACAGATAGTGGTTGTACTAAGTCAACTTCAGATTCATTAAATATATAAAGATTTATGTTAACACTAAAGGTGTATAAAGGGTAGCAGAAAATCTATAGGACTTGACATGTTTGTGTTGAGCAGGTCATTCTTTGACATAGCTCCGCTGGCCAATCCATGACTGCTGCCTGCTTATGTCAAAATCATCACCTTGGAGCAGTTTGCTTAGAACCATGTACAAGATGGTCATGTAAACCAAGCTGAGTGGGGGTGGGTACTGGCAGTGGGCAGACCATTAGCTGGTGTGGTGTGGAACAGATGAGAGCAGAGACAGTGGCAAAGTGCCAATAGAGACAAACAGTCATTCACACTATCACACAAACACTTAAAGACAATTTACAAACCGGATTCCAAAAAAGTTGGGACACTAAACAAATTTTGAATAAAAACTGAATGCAATGATATGGAGATGGCAAATGTCAATATTTTATTCATAATATAACATAGATGACAGACCAAAAGTTTAATCTGAGTAAATGTAACTTTTTAAAGGAAAAATATGTTGATTAAAAATTTCACAGTGTCAACAAATCCCAGAAAAGTTGGGACAAGTAGCAATAAGTGGCTGGAAAAAGGAAATTGAGCATATAACGAACAGCTGGAAGACCAATTAACACTAATTAGGTCAATTGACAACATGATTTGGTATAAAAAGAGCTTCTCAGAGTGTCAGTGTCTCCCAGAAGCCAAGATGGTAAGAGGATCACCAATTCCACCATTGTTGTGCAGAAAGATGGTGTAGCAACACCAGAATGGTGTTACCCAGCGTAAAATAGCAAATACTTTTAAGTTATCATCATCAACCGTGCATAACATCATCAAAAGATTCAGAGAATCTGGAACAATCGCTGTGCGTAAGGGTCAAGGCCGTAAAACTCTACTGGATGCTCGTGATCTCCGGGCTCTTAAACGTCACTGCACCTCAAACAGGAATGCCACTGTCAAGGAAATAACAGAATGGGCTCAGGAATACTTCCAGAAAGCATTGTCAGTGAACACAATCCACCGTGCCATCTGCCGTTGCCAGCTGAAACTCTACAGTGCAAAGAGGAAGCCATTTCTAAGCAAGCTCCACAAGCTCAGACGTTTGCACTGGGCCAGGGGTCATTTAAAATGGAGTGTGGCAAAATGGAAGGCTGTTCTGTGGTCAGACGAGTCACGATTTGAAGTTCTTTATGGAACACTGGGACGCCATGTCATCCGGACCAGAGAGGACAAGGATAGCCCAAGTTGTTATCAACGCTCCGTTCAGAAGCCTGCATCACTGATGGTATGGGGTTGCATGAGCGCTTGTGGCATGGGCAGCTTGCATGTCTGGAAAGGCACCATTAATGCAGAGAACTATGTTCAGGTTCTAGAACAACATATGCTCCCATCTAGACGTCATCTCTTTCAGGGAAGACCCTGCATTTTTCAACACGATAATGCCAGACCACATTCTGTAGCAATCACAACATCATGGCTACGTAGGAGAAGGATCCGGGTACTGAAATGGCCAGCCTGCAGTCCAGATCTTTCACCTATAGAGAAAATTTGGCATATCGTAAAGAGGAAGGTGCGACAAAGGCCCAAGACAATTAAACAGTTAGAGGCCTGTGTTAGACATGAATGGGAGAGCATTCCTATTTCTAATCTTGAGAAACTGGTCTCCTCTATCCCCAGACATCTGTTGAGTGTTGTAAGAAGAAGGGGGGATACCACACAGTGGTAAAAATGGACGTCCCAACTTTTTTTGGGATTTGTTGATGCCATGAAATTTGGAAACAACCGATTTTTCCCTTAAAATGACACATTCTCTCAGTTTAAACTTTTGATCTGTGATTTGTGTTCTATTCTGAATAAAATATTAGATGTTGGCACATACACATCATTGCATTCAGTTTTTATTCACAATTTGTTTAGTGTCCCAACTTTTTTGGAATCCGGTTTGTAGTTACCAATCAACCTAACGTATGTTTTTGGTCTGTGTGAGGAAACCGGAGCACCTGGAGAAAACCCACGCATGCACAGAGAGAAGATGCCTTCTGCTTTGCCTTAGCCACCTCCCTCTTTGCTCTATGTTGCATCTCCCCATATTCCTGTCGCCTCTCTTCAGTCCTCTCACTGTCATATTTCTTCTTGGTTAATCTCTTTCTTTAAATAACATCCTGCACTTCACTATTCCACCACCAGGTTTCCTTATCATCCATTCTATGTCCAGATGACACCAAGTACCTTCCTATCTGTCTCTGATTACTGTTGCTGTAGTAGCCCAGTCATTTGGAAGCTCTTTCTTACCACCCAGAGCCTTTAACAGCTCCTCTCTGAATTTCTCACAACATTCTTCCTTCTTCAGCTTCTACCATTTGGTCTTCTTCTTTGATTTGACTCTTTTTCTCTTCTTCACAACAACGGTCATTCTACACCCAATCATCAGATGCTGTCTGGCCACGCTTTCCCCTGCCACAGCTTTACAGTCCCCAATCTCCCTCAGGTTTCCTCTTCTACACAGAATGTAGTCGATCTGCGTACTCCTTCCTCCACTCTTATAGATAGGTCACTCTATAGGTATGTTTACATGGACATAAGTAACCGGATCAAACGGCCGTTTGGGATAAAAACGCATCATGTGAACACCCTGTTCGGGTTATTTTTTTGTTTATTGAGCGTGATCCGAAATAATTTGTGATCAGAACAACACGGTTTACGCCGATTCATAACCCGAACGGTGCGCATGTAAACACTTGATCTGTTCAACAAAGTCCAGGCTCAATAATCCAGGTATACAATCCAACATTTTTCAGTCAGGTCATCTGGACAGTTTCTTTTTTTGTGCTGAAATGTTTCGCCTTCGATCCAGAAGGCTTCATCAGTCAAGGAAACGCACAACACAAAACTGATTCTTCCCCAACAGCTTACTCCAAAGTGGAACAAACCAGTTTTGTTGGTGCTAAGATGGTTTATTTGGTACGCCCCCTCCTCAATTTCCGGCCCTCTTCCTTGTTGACAGTCATGTCAAACTGGTTGAAAACAACAAAGTCCATGCTCAATAATCCATGATTACTTTGTTGTTTTCAACCAGTTTGACACGACTGTCAACAAGGAAGAGGTCCGGCAATAGAGGAGGGGGCGTACCAAAGAAACCATCTTAGCACCAACAAAACTGGTTTGTT
>NC_056498.1:26108683-26127674 GCF_014905685.2 Nematolebias whitei | reverse complement strand
GTGTGTTTCCTTGACTGATGAAGCCTTCCAGATCAAAGGCGAAACATGTCAGCACAAAAAAAGAAACTGTCCAGATGACCTGACTGAAAAATGTTGGACTTGATCTGTTCGTTTTTATCTGATGGTGAAAAACTGACCTGACTGCGCATGTGCGACTTTGCCATTTTTGCCTGGCTAATGCTAATAATATTAGCATGTCGGGGAAGCAAAACTGGTCAGTGAGCGACAACATTTCTACTAGAAACTTTGAAAGAGCTCAAAATGATCTGTATTACCTGTAGCTCAGTCAGGGAGTGCAGAAACATCTCCACCATCATTAAAAACATTTTGGGTGTTCAGGTTTGTTTACGTTCATCCCGGAAGTAAACCGGAAGTAGAACTTCTTCTTCGGTGTTTTTTTAAGGACAGTTTACCACTCTGCACATGTCAGTACTTCTGTTCAGAACAAAGCCCGCTGCTTGTAAACGCTTGTCATGAACAGATTGTATCCATGTAAACAATACATTTGAATTATTTAATCTGAAAACATTTCAATCCGGTCAAAAAATGTTGCGCATGTAAACATAGCTTATGTTCCTCCCTCTTTTGGAAATAGGTATTGACTACAGCCATTTCCATTCTCTTGACAAAATCCACCACCATCTGTCCTTCTTTGTTTCTTTCCTTGACACCAAACCTGCCCATCACTTCCTCATCCCCTCTGTTTCCTTCACCAACATGTCCATTCAGGTCTGCTCCGATCACCACTCTCTTCTCCCTGGGAATACTCTCTATCACTTCTTCCACATCCTTCCAACATTTATCTTTCTCATCCACATCACATCCAGCCTGTGGAGCATAACCACTGACAACATTTAGCATAAGACCTTCTACTTCTACCTTCAGATACATCATCCTATTTGACACTATTTTCACCTCTACTACATTCTTTGCAATTCCTCCTTCAGGACCACCACTACTCCATTTCTCTTTCTATCCACACCATGGTAAAACAGTTTAAACCCTGCTCCAATGCTGCGAGCCTTGCTGCCCTTCCTCTTGGTCTCTTGGACACATAAATCATCTACCTTCCTTCTCAGCATCATGTCAGCCAGCTCTCTACCTTTGTCGTTGTCCCCACATTTAGAGTTGCAGCCCTCAGTCCTACATTCTTGACTTTCCTCTTCTGTCTCTGCTGTTTCCTGACATGTTTCCCACCTTGTGGGCTTTAAGTAACAGTAGCACAATTTCCAATAGCACCTTGTTTGTCCACAGCACCGGTGGCGGTCGTTGTTAACCCGGGCCTCAACTGGTATGGTGTGGCTTAAATGAACTTGCATATTAATTTTGACAAAAGTGTTTTACATTGGATGCCCTTCATGACACAACCCTCACCATTTACCCGAGCTTGGGACCGGCACAAGAGATACACTGTCTTGTGCTCCCTTGTGACTGGTTTTCACTACCATTTTACTACCTCCCAGTGGAAAAAAAAAGTTTAGCATACAAACAGAAATCAAGTAAGTAATGTAAAGCAGAATTCAAAGGGAACATTGTTTTTATAAACCTTCCCAACATTGTTGTTTATGTATTGTGTGGTCTTTTAGACCAAAAATGTTGTTGGAAAATGAATCAAAGAACAAAATCAAAGTGACAAGCTAACAGCTAGTTCGAGCTGGGCTAAGACCAAAGGGGACTGCCTCTGTCATAAAGCAGCTCCAGTCTAATTGTTGTCAATGTTCATTGTGCAATTACTGATTTAACTTTCCAAATTAATAACTTTATTTACAAATACTTTCTCAATAGAAAAACATTGAGATCTATTTAATTTAATCAAAAACAATGATCTGCTTGTGCTTACATTACATATTTTTGTTTTTATGCTACTTTTTGTTTTGGCTACTGTTCTGCTACCATTAGCTTAAACCTATTTCTTTTGCTGTTTTTAGCTAGTCTTTGCTTTTGCTACTTTTTGCACATATCTGATACTTTTAGCTTCTGGTTATCCTTTCGTTATCTTTAGATTTCCTTGTGCTATATTTAGCTGCCTACTTGCTTCTTTAGTTTTGAAGTATTTTATTGCTATTTTTACCTTTGAGACAAATTTTTAGTATTTTTTTAGATACCCATTTGCTAGTTTCAGCTTTTAGCTAGCTTTTTGATGGTTTTAGGTTTTAGATAGTGTTCTGCTTCTTTTAGCTTAAACTTTTTCACCAAATCAGTCAGGACTCAGAATTCTGACTGCAGTTTTGCAGAAAATATAATTTCTCTAGTTACAGTCTATTTGATGGTAATGTGCAGACATCAGCAGCTAGCTGTAGCTCTTCCTGCTGGAACATCACAATATAAAACTTTGTTTTAATCTTAAACTCGGAAATTATTTTGCTTTCATTAAATCCTTTGCTAAAGACAAGTATACAAACATAAGTCCTTTTCGAAAGGGAGGTTTACTTTCAACAAAGTTTTCCCTTTTTTTTTCTAAGTTGAAGACTTAAATAGGCAAAGTCAGACAATTGTCACAAGTTGACACAACACGAGGTTGTCACATCAGGGCAAACAAGGACTTGAACGTCACATTGGTGCTGTTCCATGATGGAAACAGGAAAACAAAGTGACAAGCGTAACATGCCTGAATACCCTCTTGTGATGCCACATGCAGACTGATCTAAAAGCCTCACCTCTCACTGCCTTCTGGATGGAAGACAGCCTGATGAAGCTCTGTGAGTCCTTGGTATTCAAGAGGCCACTGGGGCGTTTTTTAACTGTGCATTTTCATAAAACCTCAGGTCTTTTTTAAACTTGAAAATACAAACCTAAAAATGCAAATCCCAGCATACAAGCCATACAACTCTTGGATACTGACTAGCAAAAATGATGTCACCTCACAGGGAAGATAAAAAGAGCAGTGTTAGAGAATATTCTGCTAACAGACAGACAGTGTTGACAGTTAATGCTAAAGAAAATAACAGAGTATGTGTTCAAGATGGCTCTCAGCTACTATCGTGCCAAAGTCTAGCTCAAAATCTGTAAAATTCACCGAATTACAATCATTTCTGTGTTTATGTTGATTAGCTGTGGCAGCCATCTTGAATTAGGTTGACTCCAAAAGGTAATCAGTTGTAAACGTACAGCTAATGATAATTTTCTAAGATTTTCATTAAAAAAATTCAGCCTCTGAGATATTTTATAACAAATATTACCTCTCATAGTAGCAGGTGACATTATTATTGCTACAAATCACAATTTTTTTTTAATCAATTACGTAATTATTTTAGTAACAGCAGCAGCATATTTGCTTTGAAAAAAAAAAAGCCTATTAGTTCACATGAATCACTTTTTTATTATATTAATACTGCAATCAATAAAACTCAGGTGCTTTGCTTAAATAACATACTATCTGAACTACATGCTGGTCCTTCTCAGGACTAAATTAATCTTAAAGTTGTTTTTTTGGTAAAAAAAAAAAAAACTTCTGACAAACCTTTTATGTAACAAAGTGATGGACTTGAGCAGTTTATGTCAAGCTTGCAAAAGATTCTGGAAACACTCAAAAACACTAGGAACTCTTTACAAACATGTCTTTGCAATGATTGAAACCTGTTTCATCTCGTACAAACCACAATACCTTAATGTCTGAAAATATCCTCTCAATTATTTTGTTTCTGCTGCAGCTCACCTGTTTCAGACATATGAGACCATAGGGAAGTTGACTGCGGGAGAATAATTTAAAGAAACTGTTTCTTGTGCAACTCGATGTTTCATCTCCTGTTTTTCTCAGCTGTTGATGGTATGGAATGGCATGTCCCTTGTTGCCTAAGTCGTTCATACAGTGGTTTTTTAAGGGTCATTGTGAGTTGTGCAAACTCACATAAAGGATTTACTTAAAAAACAAGTCAGAGGAAAGTATTTTAGATAGTCTTTCATGGCGAGCCTCTGATTATTGGTGTTCTGTCTTTAGAGTACATGAACAGAAACTGGATTTAGTCCAACCTTGAAAGTGACAAAGTTCCTATAAAGCAAAGTTGTAATTAAAAACAATCAAAAGGATGTATACAGTTTTTATTCGACAGATGTTTGCCTCCCATTTGGCAGTCTTATTTTTTCCTGAATCCATTCCAAACTAAATGATTCACATTTATCTGTTCTTCCTCAAACACTGAATCGATGCAGCGACTGGTACCATTTTCAAAAGCCCCCTGTTGTTCGTCCGGGGGCTGCAAAATGTTGAGTTTCTTCTTTGGGTTTATTTCCAACCAACTCCTAAAGCTAAATAATGGCCTTCGCTTTGTCAGAGTGCTCAAAACTCTGTCGCTGCTGTGCTGCATGAAAAAGCAACCGTACAATCAATAGTTTTTAAACCTCCAGAGAGCCGTGACAGTGCTACATGTTTCCTGGACTGCAGAGACAATAAAATCCATCATGCTCCGCTTCAGACAGTTTTCTAGCTTTTTCAGAGTTAATTTTGTTGCACATGTTTATCAAGTGCTAAAAGTGTTAAAACTCATACTTAAAGCAAGAAAGGCATGGTCAAACATAGAATTAAAAAAATAGTATTCAAGGTACAATATTGATGTTTTGACTGAACTACTGCAAATTATACGAGCAATAGCTTTGTACTTGATGTAAACTTTGCCCTTCGTCGACTTTTATGATCTATTTGATGTTCAACAATCTGAAAGAAAATTATTGACATGTAAAGTTAGTCATTTGCATCATTTATCATAGATGCAGTTAGTGGTAAATCGTGTCATGGGTACATGAAGAGATATAAATCTTTATTTAGGTAATCTGTTGACATTTTTTTATTCTTTGAGTGTTTTTAATCTTGCATATAGTGGAAAATAGATTAGGCTTAACCATAAAATTGACAATTTACAGATAAAATAAGTAATCTAAAGTAATATTCTTCTGGGGAAATTGCAATTACGTAGACATAAAAAGGCTCCTTAATTTGAAAGACACTGTACTGTGTCTTTGTGCAGCTGTGGCTGCGTGATTAGAGCAATTATCCTCCAATGAGATAGTTGGGGGTTCGATTCCACCAGCAGTCACATGCTGAAGTGTCCCTGGGCAAGACACTGAACCCCTCATTGCCTCCGATGTGTGTCCCATCGGTGTATGAATGTGAAAGCACTGATTATTCTTTGTATAGATCTAGTAGAGTCCTGTATGAATGGGTAAATGAGGGCACAGATTGTGTTGTAAAGCTCTTTGAGTATCTTGATAAGAAAGAAAGGTGCTATATAAGTACAGTTTATAATTCCATAATAAAAAGGCTCCTTAACTTGAAAGACTCTGTGTTGTGTCAGCAGATAGAAGACTTAACAGAACCAATTTTGGATAGGATTTTTTTTTGCTAGAAACTAAATAAACTCAGCACTTCCAAATCTGAGGCCAAGGTCCTCTGAAGGAAAAGGGTGGACTGTCCAATCCGGGTTGTGGTTGAGGTTCTGCCTCAGGTTCTTCAAGTTCAAACATCTCAGAGTTTTGTTCACAAGTGAGGGAAGAATGGAGTGTAAGATTGACTGATGGATCGGTGCAGCTTCTGCAGTATTACAAACTCTTTGTTGGTCTGTTGTCGTGAAGAGGGAGCTGATATGTAAGGCTCTATTTACCGGTTGGTATGTTCCTACCCTCACCTATGGCTACAATGTCTGGGTGGTGACTGTAAAAACAAGGTTGCAGATAAAGGCGGTTGAAATGAGTTTTTTCTGCAGGGTAGCTGGATTCTTCCTTACAGAGTGGGTGAGAAGTTCAGAGACTCGGAGTAGAACCACTGCCCCCCAACATCTAGAATAGCCGGTTGAGGTGGTGGCATCAGGTAAGGATGTCCCCTGGACGTCTCCTTAGGGAGGTGTTCCTGGGATGTCAGACTAGGAGAAAACTCCGGGGAAGACCCAGGACATGCTGCCGAGACCATCTCTTGGCTGGCCTGGGAACGCCTTGGGGTTCACACAGAAGAGCTGGAAGAGGTGGCTGTGGAAAGAGAAGTGTGTTCCTCCCTGCTTAAGCCATTGCTCCCACAAACCGACTCCGAATCATGCAGAGGATAATGGACGGATCGATGGATGGACTAGCTAAAGTACTAGTTAGCTAGCTAGTAGCTTTAATAAGCAGCAGCCTGTCATAACGATACAATTTATTCTAATTTCTTTGGCTGAATTAAAAAAAAAAACTCTAAACTTAATACAATTTTACAGACAGAAAGTTGTATTTTAGCACCAACAAGGTGATTCCCAGAGATATTTGCCCCCCAAAAAACATAAGATAGACGATCAACTGAAGGATACTGCAGCTCAGTGTTTTTGCAGTTACCATGACTTCCAGACTCTGTTATTCTGCTGAAGATATTGGTTTTTGGACCTGTCACCTCTTAATTTTGCCCCGAACAGTCCTCATTTTGTTGGCACACACAGAACAACTTGCTTTCAAAGTCAAATGCAAAGACTGGACAGAAAATGGATTTTTCCAAAGCAGCCAAAGTCCAAAGAAAAACTTAGATCTTTAGAAATCTTGTAGAACTACTCATCAAGATCACTTTAAAATAATACACTACAGAGGTTTTATGACTGATTTTGTTTGATGGTTCAAATTAATATTTAGAACGTTTTAAGAATGAGGCTTAAACATAATTACATATTATGAAGTCTTAAGTGGTTAAGTGACAACTACGACCGAACTCGGATAAGACTGAATCTGATTATTGCCACTGAAAAGAAGATTTCCCAAATTTTCAAGTCCTTCCATTCCATCTAACCTCAGAATCTTGGGTGTCATCTTTTGATTCTGCAAGATCTTTCAACCTAACTAGAAACTTTCACTCAGGAACATCTCAAAATTGTGATGCTTCTTGTCAAAAACTGAAATTGAGATGTTCATTCATGCTTTTATGTCTTCTTGTTTGGACTATTTTAACAGCTTATTCATATGTTTAAAGAAGAAGGGGCTTGGTTGTCTTCAAGTTGTTCAGAACTCGGCTGCAAGATTAACCCACATGAGCAAACAAGCTCACATCACACCTGTTGTAGCTTCCCTTCACTCCCAGTTCATTTTAGAATCCATTTTAAAATTTAGTTTATCTTTTAGAGTTTCGCACAAGCCCCTTGTATTTCTGACTTGGTTCAGCTCCACATGTCATCAGGTCACAGGTTGTTGGTGGCACCCCCATCCATTTGAAATCTCACATGATTCGGTCATTCAAAGCAGTTGCCCCCAACTTTGAAATGCACTGTCCCCCATCTGTATGCAGCCTAGATTAAACTGACATATTTAAGAAAACAAATATTCTTTTATAAACGAGCTTTTAGTTAGATGGTGGTTTTTTTTTATATATTTTTGTGTTTTATACCCAGTTTTTCTTGTTTATTTTTATGCTTTTTTTTTCTTTTTTTTTTTTTTTACATGTATTATACATATTTTTTGTTTTATGTAAAGGAATAAGTGAAGCTCTTTTTGATTTTGTGGGAGTTCCAGTCACTTCCTTCCTTCGGTCATCAGATGGCGCCAGATGACCACACCTGAGACCATTCTCCTTGTAGAGACGCCCTGCTTATAAAAGGCCGTTAAAGTAAAGTGCTATGTGTTGTCATCATTGTATGTTCCCATACAATGATGAAATTTGTTCTCTGCATTTAACCTATCGCACCTGGGATACACCCAGGTGGAGCAGTGCTGATGATTCTCCTTCGACGCTGGAGCATTACCATGCCAATTGTTGGTGCTTCTAGCCATTTACATTTCTAGTAACCTAAGTTTACTTACCTGTACTCTTTGCTGTTTCCAGTGATCCTCCCTAATACTTACCTGTTTTTGGACTCCTTGTGTAATTCTGGAAACCTCCTCAGCTGTCTTCCTTGCCCTCCAACCACTCGCCCACCAGTGACTACTTCCCACATTGGATTACCATTGCTCTCACATTATTATTAGAACCAGTGATTATTCAAACATCATTCACTGACCAGTAAGAACCAGAGGACAGTACAATCAATATATTCCTGTTGAACTTCAGTGCTGACCCTTCTCCATGCTCCACAGAGATAACTTCCTGCGATTTATTCACAGTAAATAGAAGCACTGAACGGCCTTCCTGTTTTGTTCTTCATATTCAGTCATTTTGCTCTAGGTATTTAGTCCTTGTGACAGATTTTATATCTATAAAAAGTGTTCTATAAACTTTTCTTACTTAAGAAACAAATCTGAAATTCTTAACCATTTTTTTTGGCTGCTATAATCAGACATGTTCAGACTTGAAGACAAACAGTCACATATAGAGCTGCTGCGCCTCTTATCTTTTGTTCAGCTCATTCAGTACTTCCTTAAGTCTAAATAACAAATGTTTAAAGGTAATTTTAAAGAAATCAATTTTCTTACAGAGGCCACAACCAGACAACAAGCCTTGTAAAGACAACATTTATTAGAATTAAAGTGCAAATCTTAATGGGTAATGATTGTGACTGAACGATGCAGAACATTTAAGAGATTTGGACATGCATGTCTCTAGTGAACACACTAACGTCTACTTTAAAAAAAAAACAAGATAAAATAAGAAATAAAATACTGGGTATTTGGCTATTAGTGAGTTGTTCAGTGAAGGCGTAACCTAGTATCAAGTAATGATCACATTCATTTGATCTGTCCCATTTTAGTACCGCTTCGCCGGAGTACGTCGATGTTCCCCTTTCTCAAAGTTTAGAAGTGAACGCTGCATTGGGTGTTTGTGGGGGCAAAGCTTGGCTCTGTTCTGAAACGCATTTCCAGACCCCGATGCTCGAGTTTGTGGGGGAAGAAGAGAGGAGATTGAAACGTAAGGAGCTGCCGCAGTGGCGCCACAGTGATCTGAGTGGTGCCATGGAGATGCCTGTCACGGCTGGGGCGTCCTCAGAAGTCAGCGTCTTTTTCCGCAAAGGGCTGACAATCTGCTAACGTCAAACTCCTCAGATGAGTGCTCCAACGTGCGTGCACGAACGCGCACGAGTAGGAAGTTGTGTATAGTCTGCGAGTGTGTTTGTATCAAAGTTTCGCTCAGCGCGTAGGTGTGTGACTGGCCTTTGTAGATGCTACTTTGATTTGAATGTACCCAAAGAAGGTGCTGCCTGCAGCACCAGTGACAGGTTCAAAGGAAAAGCGACCCAATTACGACCAGGAAATGCTATTCCCAAATAAAACCCCATGTGTGCAAGAAGATGCAGCCACAGAACAAAAACAAAAAAACAAATATTCTTGCTCTGATAGTCAGAAAAGAGACTTGCATAATAACTTGACAGGTTAAAAGCGAAGACGTTGATTTCACAAATCATCTGTGATTTTATCCCCAAAAATCGCAATCATGATTTATACTAAACCAGTTGATTCTGTTGAGATTTTACAACATGAAGATAATCCAGTCTAGTCCAAAGACGTAGCTTAAAGACCTTTGCTAATTTTGATGTAATGTCTCCCAGATGAACAGAGATGATACATCAGTGCAGCCATTTACAGTACATGAAGCAAAAATACAAAGGCTGTTGTCAGATGTCGCCAATAAAGAAAAAACTGCCAACATTAATGTTTAAATGTCGACAACTTGAAATTAAATGTGATTGTCAGATGCGGATAGGGCAGCACGGTGACGCAACTGGTAGAGCTGCTGCCTCTCAGCGAGCAGGTCCCTGGTTCAAACCCCGGTCCAGGGGCCTTTCTGGGTGGAGTTTGCATGCTCTCTCCGTGCATGCGTGGGTTTTCTCCGGGTACTCCGGTTTCCTCCCACAGTCCAAAAACATGCATGTTAGGCTGATTGGTAACTCTAAATTGTCCCTAGGTGTGAGTGAGAGAGTGAATGGTTGTTTGTCTCGTTTGTCTCTGTATGGCCCTGTGATGGACTTGCGACCTGTCCAGGGTGTACCCCGCCCCTCGCACAGTGATTGCTGGACATGGGCACCAGCGACCCCCGTGACCCAAAAGTGGAATAAGCGGGTAAAGAAAATGGATGGATGGATGGATGGATGGATATCAGATGCGGGAACTTGAAGTACTTGCAGCAATAAAAGTGGCTTTAATCCACTTTAGGGGTGTTTTTACTTATAACTGGTAACCCTGTCTGCAAATCATAACCACTGGTGTGAAGTCTCAGTTATCCAGGACATGATGAATTAAAAATAGGACTTCTGTTCTGTAGTTGAAGACATTTTGTTTCCCATCCATGGAGCTTTCTGAATTTGAACTTGGAAAGTTCATAGACTCTCATGCAGTTTGAAGCTTCTGGGTTGGAAGTGAACCATCTTCATCTACAGAAAAGTTTTTTTGGTTTTGTTAAAATTCTTTGGAATCAGATTCTAGTACAATATTCCTTATACTCATGAAACATTGTTGGTAAAGTTGTGATGGTGGATAAGGGACCAAATAAATGTTTCTATGCCCCAACTTCATAGACTGCTGAGGTGAAACCTTCTTTGTTCCTTCTGTAATTTGAGTCATGTACCTACTACAGCTACTGTATAAACCTAAACATTAATTTATTAAAATGAAAAATTCAAATCATAAGGATGAACATTAAACTCTAAAGAAGACTTTAAAGGTCTGCTTTCATAACATGGTGTTGACTCCGTTGGCTTGTAGAAACATCCACTTACGTTAATTTTCTGCACCTTGCCGTTTTGTCTTGACATTATAGATGAACTTAGCTTTTGACCATGTGCTGTTTGGATACAGAAAAGTTAATTACAGAAGTTTTAATTTTCAGTTCTGTGTAAAGGGTTCTAGAATTGTGCCGCTCAAGGTGGCTGCATGTTGGAGCAGCTCTGTTACTTTCATTCTGAGATTTTGCTTTTGGAAACTTTAATTCCTCTTTTTCTGGATGTAAATCATATTTTTTGAATGATTGTTTCCTCTGGTATCAGATGCTGTGCAGCTAGAAGGATTTTTACTGAATCTTTTTTAGTTTTGGACATTTGTTATGATGCGTAACCATGGCAACAAGGCAGTTTTCTACAACCAACAGCAGCTGATTAACATCTCAAAAGCTCAAATAATATCTCAACTACAGCCCCAAATCTCAAATGAGTTGAAAGGAGTTGTGGATGCATTCTCATCTACCTGCCGGCTGTGCTCGAGTGCCTGACCACTGAGATTCTGGAGCTTGCAGGAAACACGGCTCATGACAGCGGAAGGACAGGATCGTCCCTCGGCACCTACAGCTGGCTGTCCGCAGCGACGAGGAGCCCGGCAGGCTGCTGGGAGGAGTGATCATCACTCTGGGAGGAGTTCTGTCCAGCATTCGGGCGGTCCTACAGCCCGGGGGAACCGAGAGGCCAGCCGAGTCTGGGTGGACGGATCGGACGGCATCTGCAGTCAGTTTTTAGGATCCACTGTGGGATGGACCTTTACAAGAGATCCTTCCTGTCTACAGCCATCAGCATCTCTAACATCTCTTAATGAAATGAGGATAACAAGTTACAACAACAAATTTCCCTTTGAGATTAATGAAGTATTTTTGAATTGAACAATTATCATATTACCTGTTACAGATAACTTTTTGAACAGTCTCAGTTTGGACA
The DNA here is from genome assembly GCF_014905685.2 of Nematolebias whitei. Taxonomy (NCBI): domain Eukaryota; kingdom Metazoa; phylum Chordata; class Actinopteri; order Cyprinodontiformes; family Rivulidae; genus Nematolebias; species Nematolebias whitei. Next base: position 26,116,164 of record NC_056498.1, on the reverse strand, counting down.
AATAGAATATATTTCTGGTCATATTTATGAGCTAAAGACTAAAGCCTCGGATGGTACTGTACAGTTGGTACAGCTGTCGCATCTCAGCAAGAAGGTTGCTGGATCTAATCTCAACCAAGAACTTTACATGTTCTCTCTGTTCATTCATTCATTCAACCTTTATTTAGACAGGTAAATCCCATTTAGCCTCGTGCTTGCATAGGTTTTCTCCAGGTACTCCAGTTTCCTCCCACAGACCAAAAACATGCATGTTAGGCTGATTGGTGACTCTAAATTGTCCCTTGGTGTGAGAGTGAATGTTTGGCTCATGTGTCTCTATGTGCCCCTGGGATGGACTTGTGACCTGTCCAGGGTGTCCCCTGCCTCTCACACAGTGACTGCTGGATATTGGCACCAGTGACCCCCTTTGAAACAGAAAGGAAGAAGCGGACAAAGAGGGTGGATGGATGGATGGATGAATGGATGGATGGACAGACTCCAGTGGATTACTGTCACTTTAACCCACCATGTCGCCCCAACTATATCCATCCATTTATTGCAAAGTCTTCCTATACACACTGCAGCTGGGCTCAGTCACACACTTACTGGTAATTGTTGCCAGAAGCAACTGGTTTTGAGCAGTGTTTATTTGTCATGAATATATGTTGCAAAAATAAGCACATTACAGTTATAGTATAGAATAATCTTGACTATAAAATAAAGTACAATTTGATTTTGTGCAGAATTGCTTGAAGTTGGTGTCTTTGTACACAAATGTGCCTGCAATGTCGTGGAGCTGTGTGAATGAGGTAAAAAAAAAAAAGGTACAAAATGATGTACATTTATTTTTTATTAATTATTTACCAATAAATTCTACAACAACAGAAATGAAAACAGCTTCATGAATGACAAAAATGTTTAGGATAGTACATGATATTGCATTACATCCCAATAACAACAACAGGAGTGAGAAGGGATGTAGTGCAGCAGTAAATAATACTGGGTCTACTCTCATACTAGATTTATTATATATAAGAGAAACATTATATCTTAATATGAAAGGCTAAAGCGTTTTCCCCATAAATCCTTTAATTTATCCCTGAATAGTTTAATATCACTGCTTTAATTTAAAACTTTCTATCTTTACCACTTAAATAAATTCAAAAGCATGTATCTTTTTAACCGCCATTTGATTTGAGCCTCTTTCAGTTTAACACTATTATTTTTTTAGTCTTAATAAATGCTAAGCTTGCCAGCTAATTTGTAAGTAACCTTTTATAACAGCCACTGGCAAGGAGAAAATTTTACATTAAAAATTTTCCAGGTTTCATCACTGTCACCTGCAGCAATCCACATTGGTCTTGGATTAATCTCCTAATGACAATGTCCTCCTGCATGCTCAATAATCCAGGTGGTTAAATCTAACAGGGTTGTGCCAGGTCATCTGGATGGATTCTTCTTTGTTAAAAAGTTTTGTCTTTTATCCAAAAGTCTTCATCAGTTTGAGGAGCTGCAACAAACTCAATCTTATAAGCAGCACTGGTAAAACTAGATGTTAAGCACCCGTTAACATACACCAGAATTCAGGAAATGGCATCTGCTTTATTCAAAAGTATTTTTGAGGAGAACCCCTAGATACCCTCCCTCAGTGTGTCCCCCCACATTACAAATGCTTCTGATGCCAGTGGCCACCGTGTTGCTAACCAAGTGCACATGTGGTGTCATATGGTGTTCAAAGTGCACTCAACTCAGTCTTAGTGGTTTGCGTTAATCGGGTGGTGGTGGACTGGGATGGTATCAAATTACCATCCTGGCCTATTGTCTAGGTCCGCCCCTGATCAGGACTCTGTACTACATAGTTGAAAATGTCCTTACTAACTCAGGAGCCAGGCAGAAGGAGAAATCATCAGGCCAGAACTCTGCAGTCTACACTCATCTCCAGGCCAGCAGTCACTCGTTCGGGGATGAAGATGTTCACATCCTGGATAGAGAGGAACGATGGTTTGAAAGAGGAGTAAAGGAGGCCATCTTTGTGAAGAGAACCTGTCCATCGATAAACAGGGTTGGAGGCCTTTTTGTCCATTTGTCACCTTCTTACATTGCTGCTTTTGTTAGTATCACTCAACCCTCTGTGAACAGCAAGCAGCCATCATGGCACTAACAATCAGTTGTTAGGCTGATGGTCCTCTTTTTGCATGTTACAACCAGTTCTGGTTGTCACCAGCAAACTGGTTGATCCACTATGAGAAGGTGCTATTTATAAGACTGAGTTTATTGCAGCTCCTCAGACTGACAAAGTCTTCTGGATAAAAGACGAAATGTTTCAACAAGAAGAATCATTTAGAGGACCTGACTCAACCCTGTTGGACTCTTAATGACTCGTTTGTTTATTTCAACACAATCTAAGTATCTGTGCCGAGGGCTTGTTCAAAGATTTGTCTGTGCTCCCACTAATATTAGTTCATAGACTTCCCTGAAGTGTATTGACAGAGTGTATTACATTGGAAGTTATGATTGAGTCCAGCACTGCCTGTTCCTGAGAGTTCCCCGACTCTTGATTTGTGATTTGATGTACTGCCTCCTAACTCCCAGCCAATCTTACCCACATTGCTAAATCAATACCTCCACAGATGAATGTTCGCCCAGACAGATTGTAGGTGGCAAAAATCAACTCGAACATTTGCCGTCCATTCAAATATCCATTTGTATATGGAGGATGAGGTGATGGTACTGGGTCTTTGGAACGCCATTCCTGGTTCATTTACAGCAGAACCCTCCCCAGAGGATTGGGTTGAAACAGAGTTCACATCAAGAGACATGAAGGAAAACATTTATTACACAGAGCGAGAGCTGATTTGAACCGGTTAAAAGATGCTAAGACTTTGTGCGCGATTGGTTTCGATTCACTGCACTCCAAGCATGGTTAAACTTTAAAAAAAACAAACACCTTAATAATTTATTTGAAATATATTAATCATCATGAATTTTATGTTTATAATAAACCTATAAGGGCATCTAAAAAAATTAGAATATCGTGAAAAAGTTCTATTTTTTTTTTGGTCAATCATTTCAGAAAGTGGAACTCATATATTACATAGATTCATTACATAGAGTGAACATTTCAAGCCTTTATTTTTTTTGTAATGTTGATGATTATGGTTTACAGATAATGAAAAACAAAACTCAGTGTCAGAAAATTAGAATATTATATAACCAGCCAGTTATCTTTGGCACTGTGTGCAGGTGCCAAGTCCTGCTGGAAAATGAAATCAGCATTTCCATAAAGCTCGTCAGCAGAAGTGCTCTAAAATGTCCTGATAGATGCTGCGTGGACTGTGGACTTCAGAAAACACAGTGGACCAACACCAGCAGAAGGCATGGCCCCAAATCATCACTGACTGTGGAAACTTTCCACTGGACTTCAAGCAGTGGATTCTGGACCTCTCCACTCTTCCTCCAGACTTTGAGACCTTGATTTCCAAATGACATGAAAGTGTACTTTCATCTGAAAAGAGGACGTTGGACCAATTGAACAACAGGCCAGTTCTTCTCCTCAGCCCAGGTAAGACCTCTTCACAATATTATAATTTTCTCACACACTTAGTTTTGGTTTTTCATTTGTATTTGTAAACCATAATCACCAAACTTACAAGAAATAAAGACTTGAAATATGTCACTCTATGTGTAATGGATCTATATAATATGTTTCACTTCCTGACATAACTGATAAAAGTATAAGTGCTATATGCTGTCATCATTATATGTTTCCATACAATGGTGAATGGACTGTACTTACATAGCACCTTTCTATCTTATCAAGATACTCAATGGACTTTACAACACAATCTGTGTCTTCATTTACCCATTCATACAGCACTCTACTAGATCTACACAAAGACTAATTGAACAAATCATCCTAAAGAGATTATTCAATGCTTTATCACATTCATACACCGATGGGACACATCGGAGGCATTGAGGGGTTCAGTGTCTTGCCCTGGGACACTTCGGCATATGACTGCTGGTGGATTTAACCCCCCAACTCTTGCATTGGAGGACGACTGCTCTAACCACTCAGCCACAGCCACCCAATGACATACAATGACAAAATTGGTTCTCTGCTTTTAACCCATCACATCTGGGATGCACTCAGGTGGAGCAGTGGGCAGCTATTGAGCGCCCGGGGAGCAGTTAGGGATTGGGGGTCTTGCTCAGAGACACCACGACATGTGGAAATGTCTGGGAGTCAAACTGCAAGTTTATAGTCCCAAGTCAGCTGTCCTATCTCAACCCTATCTTGGCCCCCATTTTTCCCAATGTTCAAATTTTTTTAGATGCACCTGTAAGCTAACACAATCCCATAAATCTTGATCTGATTAAATCCTTCAAAAACCTCTTCAAACTGAAACAGATAAACATATTCAGAGTCAACATCTTTAGGTGTGGTATAAAAGTGTTAGGAACAATTTCTGAGTGAGAAAGTGTGAGAATGAGCAGGAGGAGGGAAGTCGTCAGTGAGAAAACGTGTTATTTTTAAACCTCTGACTCATCCCTATTTGCCTGTATGGAGTTGTCCTGTGTGCAAGAAGCTAAACAGTTATAAAAGTAATAACAGCAAACTTTATTTTTGTCTTGCACTGCAGTGCATTAGGGGGATGCTCTGCACCATTCTCCACAGTTGCTAAAAATTGCAACAGATAACAATGGCGTGTTTATGGATACACGACCGCTGCAGGGAATGTAGCGCAACACGAGCTTTGACAATGACATTTGTCTGGAAAAATCTGTTCCGTGTAAGACGTGTTGCCTAACTTCCTATTGGTAATGACGGAGTGAGATGAAAACAAAAAAAGGGTAATGGCTGGAAGTGCCTCACTGAATGCTACCTCAGCAGATCTAGCCTCCTAACGTGACAACACAATCATCTAAATCTTGAGGTGAATCTGCTAAATCTGGCTTTAGGGGGCCCTACATAGCCCAGCAGACGTAGTTAGATGCCATAAGAGGGAGCAGACAAATCTGCCAAAAACAGCCTGATTCTCCAATCGAGCGTGAGCAGTTCTCTACATAAGCACATCATCAATGTGTCCTAAGGGGACCCCAATCTGAATGTCTTAATAGCTAAAGCAGCAATTCAGCCGTGAGTCCAAAAAATTAGAGGAGGTGAAATGAAAGAACGATGGAGGGGGGAAAAAAAAAGTGCTGTGAAGCGAATTGGGAATTAATGATGTCTACTTTCTTAGCCCCATATATCAAACATGATAGTTGTTGCCCTACTTCTGTAAGCAGCTACTAAATTTGCAAAGGGTGTTGTTTTTTTTTCCCTCCTCGGAGAAACTCGAGCAGAAAAAGCACAACTTGGTTACAGTAAAAGCATAATGTAAACGCACAGTCAGAGGCAGTTTCTTTCTGGTCAATGAACATTCATAAAGATGTTACGTAATAATCAACACGGCGTTACATCAGTCGGCATGAGTTCCAGCATACTAGTGTATATGTTACATTTATAACCTCAAATTTGGACTTCCTGTAAAACTCAGTGGTGGTTGGTGAAATATTTAATGATTACAACTGTGCTAAACAGATTAAGCATTCAGATTAAGCTGTGGGCAAATTCAACACTGTCGGACATTACTTCCTGTAGAAGCTACTTGGGCTACAATGGAAGCTTGTAGTCAAGTCAAGGTTCTTGATTGTCATTCGCAAATGAAATTGTGTACACAGGGTCCCAGATACATCCAACAAAATTATAAATTGTAAAGAAAAACAGTAATAAGACCTAAGATATGAACTAAGAAATACGCTAAACTAAGAATAGGCTAAGTACTAATAGTACAGAAACAATACGCCGAACAACAGCAGCACAAACATGAGTCTGTGTGAGCAAATGAACACAGCAGTGTGAAATAAATCAGCAGCATGGATAGTCAGCAGCACATGATGTGATTCTTCACATTGATTATTGTGGTTAGATATTCATGAGTCTAACAGCTTCAGGGTAGAAGCTGTTCCTCAGTCGAGTGGTTCTGCACTTAATGCTCCTTAACTTCCTGCCTGAGGGGAGTGGAGCAAAAAGTGTGTGTGCTGGGTGAGTGGGGTCCTTCATGATGCAGGTGGCCCTCTTCCTGCATCTGGAGGTGTAGATGTCTGTGATGGTGGGGAGACAGACTCCAACAGTCTTCTGTGCAGCCTTCACCACTCTCTGCAAAGCTTTTCTTTCTGCAGCTGTGCAGCCTCCATGCAACACGTTGAAGCTGGAGCACAGGATGCTTTCCACTGCACACCTGTAGAAGGAGGTGAGGACTGAGCTTCCCAGATCAGCTCGTCTCAGCCGCCTGAGGAAGTAGAGTCTCTGATGAGCTTTCTTAATCAGGCTGGAAGTGTTGTTGCTCCAGCTGAGGTTGTCATTCAGCTGCACACCTCAGTACTTGTAGCTGGAGACCACTTCCACTGCAGATCCTCTTATGTTCAGGGGCAGGGTGGTAGGTGTGTTTATTCCATTTGAAATCCACGATCATCTCTTTTGTCTTCTTCACATTGATGTGAAGGTTGTTCTTCCTGCACCAGCTCTCCAGGTGTTCCACCTCCTGCCTGTAGCTGGACTCATTGTTGTTTGTGATGCATCCAACCACAGCTGTATCATCTGCAAACTTTACAATGTGACAGCCTGGATGGGTATGTGTGTAAACAGGGTATGGGTATGTAAACATGATCGACAGTTTACATTTATGACCTCCTTCGTAACAAATCTACAGCTACCAATGTCTTGTTAGTGTTTTTCTGCTCACAGTCTCTAAATACCACACTCACAAAACCTTCCTGAATGGTTAGCAAATATCCAAAATAACAAAACAGATCATAAACAATCCCAGGAGTCATTACCTATTTTATAAGCAATAAATTGGTGGAATTAGTGGTGACTGATGGTACATTAGTTTTTATTTTGTAGGGTAATATTCCAACTGCTAATTGTGACTTCAAATAAAGGCAAAATGAGCAGAGTTTCCACTAGAAAATGGGGTTCAAACTCGTATGAAAATGACTTCCCAGTTTAAATTAAAAGTACCTTTTAGTGCCTCAAAGTTCATGCTCAATAATCCAGGTAGAAAATCCAACAAAGTTCAGTTAGGTCATATGGACGTTTTTTTTTTTTTTTTTCCTGTGGAGACATTTCGTCCTTCATTGATTCAACCTTTATTTATACAGGCTAGCCTCATTGAGCCACGAGGACTCATTTACAGGAGGGACCTGTTCCAGACACAACATATAAAGCACAGACAACAATAACAGTATACAATGACAACAATAAACTACAGTTAAAAAAAATGCAGTTAACATAAGAGTAGCTTACAAAACAATAAATCAGGGTGCAGTAAAACAGGGTGAAATACTAAAAACAAGAACATATTTGCTTTGATTCATCCAAAGGACTTCATCAGTTCGAGGAGCCCCAACAAACTCAGTCCCACAAGCGGCACACCCAGTGGACCAACCAGTTTGCG
>NC_056498.1:26082407-26088683 GCF_014905685.2 Nematolebias whitei | reverse complement strand
TGGATAACTGCAATATAAACAGCAGTTTTCCCCATTTTAGTATTTTTTAAAAAAGGCAACAGGGAACAGCTTTTTGTCTGCCTTTTGAATACAGTTACACAATTTTAGGAGTACTGAAAGTGTATTCTGTATTATTTACTTGACTTGTAAAAGCCTCAGTCTGTTCCCCGTTAAGAAACCAAGAGAAAAAAAAAATCTGTGTTTTATATGTCTCTGTGACATACTATAAAACAAACTAAAGCCCACATGTACAGTAAGTAAATAATTCACAAACCTCTCAGACTAGCTTTGTCGAGTTTATTCTTGATCACACTTACTATGTTTGGTTCACATTGTAAATGCAGCCAAGCCAAAACCTTTAAAAATGGACTGGTTCTAGGAACCTGTGTTTTCTTGCCTAGAATCAAAGTAACAATGATAAAAATGGGACCTAACAATGGGTTTTGTGCTGTAAGTTGTAACTCACAGTGAATATCTTGTTCTTTTAAGAAATATGCCCTTCACACCCAATTTAAATTGCATCAACACAAAACACTGAATGATTCTTGAGTCCAGGGTGGCGCCAACAAGCAGCGGCTGGGGATCATTCCACTAACCAGCTCCAGGACTATAAGAGGTTGCAGAAGAGCTTCCTTCCCTGCTGGCACAGTACTTACCTTCTGGTATTTGTGCTATTGTGTGTTAACTCTCATATTTAAGTAATACTTGCCTTGTATTTTCCTCGCGTTCTTACAGAACCAGGTTCCTGAGCCTCCAGTCCTGGATCCCTTGTCACCTTGTATGAATCCTCGACTTGTGTACCTACTGTACTTGTGAGTTCCTATACCTCCTTGTGGATCTCCTTCAGCTGCTCTGCTGCCATCCAACCACCGCCTCCACGACCACCTGTGCTCCTCAGACCTGGACCTGACCTACCTGGAATCTTCTGCTTTCCTTTTAACGCTACCTCAACTACATTCCTGTACGAGATCAACAGCCTACGCTATCTACCAGTTCCTCCTCCCAGTTTCTGACACTTCTCCTTCCTCCCAGGTTTCCCAGAGTTTCCAGTTGTGTGTGTGTGTGTGTGTGTGTGTATGAGAGAGAGAGACATAAATCGTATTTATAAAAGAGATTGAGTCTGTTGTTCTCAGTCCGTTCACTCTGGGTAAACACCACCGTTGTGACAAACACTGACTTCTTGGCCTAAAACCTAATTAGCAAAAACTGTCTGAGACAACCTTGTCTGTCTGTTAGAAAAAATATCTCATGAACCACAGGGAAGATTTTAGTGTAACTTCCAGAAAGTAATCACTGGAAACACATCTTCAACTGATTAACTTTTGGAGTCAGCTTGTTTGAAAAAGGCTGATCACCCTTAAACATAAAAATGGCTATAAGTCATTCAGTTTGACAGATATTGAGCTAGAATTTAGGGTGGTATCAGCTGACATTTATGCACAGCACGTACTTTGAACACTAGCTGATCGTAAAAGATCTCCCAATGTTCTAAGAAACATCTACAGATGCAATTGTTAGTCCAAATATGCTTGGTTCATATGAATCTAACATGGAGTACTACTTACGGAGAATGTGATTGTGAAGGGTTTTACCTGACTTTCTGCAGGCAGCAGGCTGCTGTTAAAAATAGCCACAAGCTGAACACAAGAGTTTCCTCTTCTTGTCTCATTCAAAAACCACACCACAGAAACTCACACAGCATCTCAAGGAAGACGAATATGTCCTCAAACTGCTCTGGCGGCGGTGCAAAATGACTATCCGTGTTTGGCTTTGTGATGTTGTACACCTGCTGAGTCTGAGTCCATTCTGAGGTGTGTGCCGAGAAGTTTGACACAAATTTCAGACATGATTTACATGTTGCAAGAGGGAAGTAATAAAACTACCCCTAGGCTGTCTAGTGTAGGCCAAATAACCACAAGATAGCCAGATTTTTCTCAAGTCTGTGAGATCTCTTGTTAAAACACAAGGGCATTAAAGTGAAAGAAGGTCATGAAATTTAAATAAACAGTATGACTATGTACGTCCAATGAAGTTTGATTTATTTTATCTTTTATTTTTTAGACAAATTTAGCCCATTCTAAATGTTTTTTGCATTTTTAATTAGATTTATTAATTCCTAGGAAAGCAAAAATGCTCTTCCGTTGGTTTTCATTTCATATTAGGTGGACCAAACAAGTAGAAATACTCTGATGCATGCTCAGTAATCCAAGTAAAAAAAAAAAAAAACTAATAAAGTAAAGTCAGGTCCTCTGGACAGATTCTTCTTGTTGAAATATTTCGTCTTTTATCCAAAACACTTCGTCAGTCTGAGGAGCTGCAATAAACTCATAAAATATAATAGGTCTTTATAAACAGCACCTTCTCATAGTGGATCAGCCAGTTTTCTGGTGACAGCCAAAACTAGCTGTTCACATGATAAAGGAGGAGCAACAGCCGAACGACTGATCATTAGCACACTGATGGCTGTTTGCTATTCACAGAGGGCTGAGTGATACTAGCAATAATAGCATTGTAATAGGGGGACAGTTGGAGATGGAGGCCTCCACCCCTGTTTAATGATGGATGAGTTCTCTTCACAAAGATGGCCTCCTTTACTCCTCTCTCAAACCATTGTTCCTCTCTATCAAGGATGTGAACATCTTTATCCCTGAAAGAGTGACCGCTGGCCTGGAGATGAGTGTTTTCATTCATTCAACCTTTATTTAGACAGGTTAATCCCACTGAGCCTCGATGACTCATTTACAAGAGAGACATGAAGACCTATAGTAGACCTGAAAGTATAAAAACGGTATATTTATGTTGAACTCACCCTCTTCTTACACATTACACATCCACTTCACTTCACTGTCTGGTCCTTTACCAAAAGCCTGGGAGCTTGATGGTTCTGTGGAGCTTGTTAACTTTTTAGGAATACAAGTTTGTGAACAAAGATCTCTGATTATTCTTGGGATATCTTGGAGCCACTCTTCTAGTTTGGTGGTCTCAGCCCCGAGTGCTTTGATGATCACTGGCAAAACCAAAACATCTCTATATCCTCTTTCAGCCCTTGATATTTCTTGAGATTGTCATGCTTCAGGAGATTATCTTTCCATGATTGTTTGTCTTGTTCCTCCTTTTCCATATTTAGGTTTCTGCTGTCCAAGACATTTATTAAGAAGTTCATCATTGGGGGCTTTCCTCCTAAGGTACTCCAGGGTCTTGGTTGTTTTGTCCTGTATAATGGCTCTGATGCTCACTAATCCTCTGCCTCCCTCGTTTCTCTTTGTGTACAGTCTCAGGGTACTGGACTTGGGGAGACCTGGGATACACTATGTGCATTGTGAGGAGCTTTCATGTCCTGATAACAGTGGTTTCAATTTCCTCTTCTGGCCAAGCTTTTATTCCAGCTAGGTAGCTGATGATTGGTAAGGCATACATGTTGATGGGTTGAACTTTGTTCTAGCCACTCAGCTGGGTATACATTATATATATTATCAGCACAAATTGCTTTTGTTGCCTAAACCAAAATAACTTTTTTTTACATAATCAGAAATAACAAAAACAAAGAGAATAAGGTCAAGGATTGCTTAAAAGTCCTTCATGCCAAAGTGGGGAGTGGGGTGGCGCAGAGGTTAGAGAGGTGGGCCTGTGATCCGAAGATCGCCGGTTCACGCCCCGGCCCCGACAACATCAAAATTGTGGGTGGGGTAAGTGAAGTACCCACACGTGCCCCATCTTCATTCGCCCCACTCTGGTCCCATGAGCAAGGCCCTTAACCTCCATCTGCTCCCTAAACAGGTCTCTCTTGAAAATGAGTTCTCGTGGCTCAATGAGACTACCTGTATAAATAAAAAGGGTAAAGTAGTTAACTAAGATAAACTTGTTTTAAGAAATGTGTGCTGCTAAGCTGCTATCACATTTAAGTCTTAGCTCAGTATCTGTAAAACTGACTCAGTTACAGGTCAACTATGTGTGGTAATTCCATTGCCAAAGGCCAAACACACAAACAAAATCATTATAAATGTTAACAATTATGTTGATGCACAATTGATGTAGCTTTACTTTAATTTACTGTTTTCACCAACAAAGGACATCTACTGTAAAAACGAGCAAGATATCCCCAAGGTAAATGACAGGTCTGGTATTTCATTGGTAATCTCTAAGTGGAAGTGAGTGGGAAACTTGCCAAGATCCTTTAAAATCATCCATCCAGCCAACCATTATCTTTACCCGGTTCTTCCTTTTTCAGGTTGCGAGGGTCACTGGTACCCATATCCTGCTATATCACTGTGAAAAAAAAAGTTTGTACGTATCCTTTATGATTGTCCATTGTTGTCTTTTTTGTCCACTGTTGTCATCACTCTTTGTTAAAATCAGGTCTCTCTTGTAAATGAGTCCCTAACTAGTCCCAACTATTGAAGGAATAAAATAACGTCAACTTATCCAGAGTAACAAAAGAAAGAACTTGTTGAGTTTTGGTTTTGCACAACAATAAAACCATTTAAATGAAAATACTGTTGACCAGATTATTTGTTACATTGGTTTTATTTATGTTTTAATAAATTCTCCTTCATTTTTTGCTTTGAGTTTTCCCAGAATCACTGGAGTGTGCATATCGCCAATGAAATAGTCACTTACGCTCTGCTTGGCAAATTAATTCGGTACATGTTCGCCAGTTTGTCCGACCATGTTGGAGCCATTCTCCTTGGTCCACATTTCTCCGGTGCATCTCAACGTAACCTGTCAATGAGGTCAAGTGATTAATTTTTTTTAAAGGATGGAGTGCGCTTGCTGCTTTTGTGTTCTTAGTATTACAAGTCAGTTTAAGTGTTAGTTGTGTGTGTGTGTGAACTCCAGAGAAGCAGAAGAGGCCACCGTGTGTTTTACCACAACTTAGCTTTCTATGTGTGTCTCCTTCCCCTCACCCCACCCTCCTATTTCCCCACTGCTCTCTCGTTTCCTCTCTCCCTCTCAGGCACACACAGTCATACATCAAGCCATTAATTTATGCCAAGCAATTGAATTCTTATTGAATATAAATCTGGGCAATGACAAATGAAGCCTCTGTCTGAATCTTCGTCTGAAAAACTGACATGCATCTTTCATGACTCATACCTTTAATTAGGACATTGCTCTGAGAGATCCGCGGCTGTCTCACCTCTTAGAGCCAAGAGTCACTCAATGAATGGAGTCACAGATAAAATGCATCTCAATGCTGACTTAACTAGAGCTCATAGACACTGCAAGACCTTTTTTGGGCCATTCAAGAAAAAAATTGTCAACTCTCTAAAATACGACTTAAAATTGACACATTTGTATTCTGTTGCCTTTGGTTTTTTTTTGTTGTTTTTTTTACAAATTCCATTTAAAAATGAATGTTTGGGAAATAAAAGACACAAACAAGCCTTTTTATTGCCTCTTACATACGGATCATTAGTAAATCTGAGCACCTTTACATGTTTTGACTGTTTGCCATTCTGGATAAAGAGGGAGGTCATCAACAGATATCTTAGATAAGCAAATGTCACTTCTGTTAAGCATTTCCAAAGAATGTGTAGTCAATTTCTCTACAGTAACGAAGATTTATTCACAAGTAGAACATGTTTAAGACATGAGACCGATGTCTCCCCGCATACTGTCTCCATCAAGTTGACCCTAATCAAACATCAAATGTTAAAACAAACTTAAATGTCTCAACTCACAGTTAACAGGTCTCAGTTACTACGTCAAAGTTTTCAAAAAAATTAATTAAAAAAATAAAAACACAGCAACAACAACAAAAAACCCAAGTACGACTTGTCTGGAATGTTTGCCAAGAGAAACCTCTCTTCTCTGTAAAAAAATAAAAAGCAACAGCACTGATAAAGTTTTCAAAGAAGTCTTTCACCTGCATCATGAAGGACCTCACTCACCCAGCATACACACTTTTTGCCCCGCTCCCCTCAAGCAGAAGGTTGAGGAGCATTATTTGCAGAACGACTAGACTGAGGAACAGTTTCTACCCTGAGGCTGTTAGACTCATGAATATCTAGTCAGGATTATCAATGTGAAAATTACTGTGAAAAAAAATAACTCTGAAAAATCACTGTAATGCCACTTGGTTGTTGATATGTGCTGCTGATTATCCATGATGCTGATCTCATGCTGCTGATTTATTTCATGCTGCTGTGTTCATCCGTACTCATCTGCTCACACAAACTCATGTTCGTGCTGCTGTTGTTTGGCGCATTGTTTTGGACTATTATTGCTTAGTGTATTCTTAGTTTAGTGTATTCTTAGTTTAGCGTATTCTTAGTT
>NC_056498.1:26049001-26082397 GCF_014905685.2 Nematolebias whitei | reverse complement strand
AACAAAGACCTTTGCAAAGATCAGTTAATCAACATTCATGTATACAGTAGAGTGCTTTCCAACAACCAAAAGGTGCACAAAGTGCTTCACAAAACCAAAGTTACAGAAGTTAACAGGTGTGACCATAACACACAATGTACAATGTCAGCACAGCATCTTAGCACAAACACATTTTTCTAGTGATGATGATAACAAGTGGAAGAGGGGGATTGATGGTTTAGGCTTGTGATAAGAGTTAGTTTTTTTTCCAGGATCTGTATAATTTGACCCTACAGTTAGTTTGAGAGGCTCCCAAATGCCTCTTCACTTCAATTACTTCAAGTTAAATGTTGAGTTAAAATATCTGGGATTATAAAATGGCAATCTGTGTAACGTGATGTTAATCTGACGCTAACTTGACCTAACTTTAATAGTTGGTTATGATTCTTTCTGTTCCAAGCTCTTCACCCTGTCTTTCCTCTGCTTTACCTCCTTCTGTAGGTGGAGCTGTGGGCTGGCTGTTGTGAGTTGTCACTCCTTGTTCCAACTCACAACCTGTTCCAAGTTATCTCACTGAGATTAACTCATCATACTTAAAATCAACCAAGATCATTCTCTGGAGTCTGAATGAATTGCCACCCCAGTGATCAATGTGGTCAGTTATTTGTTGTATTTATTGTTTGGATTCCTGATGATTTTGTTGTGCATATTTAAACTCCCAGGTTTCTGTCAGAACTTGGCAAAATTTACACAGGGTTTAGTTTTCTGAAAGCTGAAAATCATACATAGAAAGGAAGGTAAGTTTATTTTGAAGAGCACAAGAAATAGGCAAGATCAGACTCTGCAAAAAGGAAAAAGAGACAAGAGTTATCCATTTAAAAGGTTTTTGGTTGATGATTTCTTAATGGTCTCTTAAATTTTCTTTTTGGATGTTTCCATGCAGGATTTCTATGTTCTCTGCATTCATCTGTTTCCCTGCAGTCTGTAAACAATAGAACAAAGCCACACTTCCACACATGCCTACCGACCTGTTGAGGGTATTTAAGGAGTTGGGAGCCAGCCTTACAATGCTGGAACATTAAGCTACCTTATGGTAACTAGTGACAGCCCTGTGAACTCACCTCTGCAAAAGAAAATCTAAGCTTTGTGCTTTTTCCCGTGTTTTCAAGTCCTACTCCTCTGTGGTCTCCAAGTCCTACGCTCCTTTTGTCAACACCAGCTACCACCTCGTCAACCTGTGAACTGAACGTTGGCCTGGATCAATTAATGGAGTATCGTCACCCTGCCGCTTTCTTCAACTCTACTTCTGAACCAAACAACCACCTTTACTTGGAACCTACGGCTCCCCTCTCTGAAGACTCGCAAAACAAACAAAAGTAAGGTTTCTTCATCGAAGATTCACATCAATCCATTTACCGTTCAACCCTGCCCATACTCACCTGTACCTTATTTCCCTTTTCAGAAATCAACTCTAATTGCTTGTAAATAAAGACACTTACCTTTTATCTCTGAGTCCTCTTCCTCAGTCTATAATTCTCTGGGTCTTAAACGGACTCAAATATGTTCATCCTAGGGAAGGACTCAAGATTCCAGTGTCTGGAGGAGGTGTGTTTTGTTCTTGGATAGGATGAGCGAGAGGGCAGACAGACCAACTCAAGGGTAGGTTGAGATGATTTCTCATTTTCTTCGTCAGAGGTAAGCAAAACAAACCTACAAAGGAGGATTTTATGAGTAAGTAGTCACTGAGAGTTTTTAGGAGTTACATCGAGGATCTTCCACTAAGAAAGTTGCTACAAAGAGGTCTGGGATGCATAAGATAAGATAAGATTACGGGGGATTTTAAGGGACAACACAAATAAGTCTTTAAATAGTTTATTTCACAAGGACGTGTTGGAGTTACACAGGTGGTAGAAGGGAGCATGATCTCCATATGACAGTCATTGATCCAACATAGAATAATGGTTCAGCCTTAGATATCATGCAGCCTAATTAGGAGTACTGTATTAAGCCCCCAGTATACTGCTGCGTACGTCCATACGCAGAGGTACGCACGTACGTACGCGGAGGTACGAGCGTACCCCCCAGGGCGTGTCCATGCAAAGCTCAATTTTTTACGACCGCATACGCGTACGCGGTGTCGCACAATAAACTGCCCAGCGACGGACTGTTTTGTATGCGGCACCAATGTATTAAATTCCCCTTCCTCATCTCTGTTCTGGCCTTTTCGTTAGTTTTTTTGCCAAGTGGCAAGTGATCTCTTCCTCCTCCGTTGATGCCATGACTGAAATTGTGTGAAATTAAGGAATTTGTCACGAGCGAATTAAACTCAGGTCCAGCGTGGCTGCGGGAGGGTCTGGAGATTTCCTGGTGGGCTGGTCTGATGTGTGGGCTGTAGAGCCAGCACTCCCTGGTTTTAAAAAAAATTGTTTAGATCTTTTTATTAACAACATATAAACACAGAACACCGCTGCGGCGGAGGCTGCCAGCGCTCGCTTTTTTTCTTTTTCCGACCTGTCAATCAATCCAGTAGGCGTGTCAGCAAATGACCAATCGGCGACTTCAATTTGTCCCAAAGGGAAACACCCCTTGTCTGTGAAGCTGCTCTGCAGCTGCTCGGGATGTACGCTGGAGTATCATGTCTGAACCCTCTGCGTACAGTACACGCGTACGTACGCGGCAGTATACTGGAGCCTTTACTCACAGCTGCCAATCAGACTGAGCTCTCAGCCTTATCCTGAAATGACCTGACAGTTGTTTTTCTATAGTAGAAAGATGACCGGACAAACTTGCATCTCTAATAGACTTGTGCTTGATTGTCTTTGTGGACAGATTCAGCTCACCACTGATCAAGCCTCTGGAAAAACCACTAACCTGTAACCAACCTACCAGCCCACTCTCCACCCCAAACTCTAATTCCTCTCCCCTGACCCATTTCTCGAGCCTGAAAATAAAGAACAAGTAAAATTTAGATTCAGTCATCAATTGGAATCATATTAGAAATGCTACTAAAGAAAATCATTAGCAATCCACCTCTCCTCGGCAAAGCTTACATCTCAAGACCTTCGCCTTAATTCACAACCAAACCCTTTGTTGATAGTGAAAATCTTGGGAATAAAACCTTTAACATTTCTGTCTGTTTGCTTCCTGTAGTGGCCTCCAGAGTCTATTTGCTGCCATCATAATGATAGAGTTAATAACTTACATATTTCATTTCATCATGTTCTGAATGAGGCTTTGTGATACATTGATCTGTGCAGGCCTGCACCCAAGTTTATCCTACTTGAAAGGTTTTATTTATTTTAACCTTGACTGAGTTCCTACAACTTGCCACTATATACTTTAAATGCTATTCATCATCTACTTTGACTCTGCTGTTTTTATACAAGGTTACTAGATTGATGCATTTGTAGCTTTAGTTTTCTAAACAAACACTTTAATGCCTAAACTGTCCAGTACATCAACATTAAACCCATTGACAACTTCTCTCGTAATCAATTAGCTACCGGTATTTGCTGCAGTCCAGACACTGTGCTGACATTTTTCTTTTTTTATATTCAAAGATAAAGGAAGAGCAGTCTTTGGTTGAGTAATGTTATATTAAATATTTGAATATTTCAACACCAAAAGACACTTTAAAATCCTTACTCATCTAGTTGAGATACGGTCTAGATGTAGCGATGTTTTGTAAATGACCCTCAGATTTGGGCGTTCCTTTTTGACATTGAAAATGACCAGTTCAGCACTGATGTCCACCTCAGAGGTTAAACAGATGTGTCCTCACGGGGGGTCGACCTTTGAATAGATCTATAGCAGCTGGAGAGGGCTGGAAAGGGAAAAAGGACACATAGGTTATTCCAAATATCAAATTATGTCCTAACTTGGAGAAGATTTAAAATATTCCTTTATTAATGTAAAATCTTCATTTTGTCACTAAGGAAGGTAATTCTTTAAGGTGCGCTAGTTTAAACGGAGGAAAAAAATCTCAAGTGTATTCGATGGAAACAATGAAGATCAATGGCAACATTATCGCTCTTAATTACACATGCTATAACAATTATCAAGGAAATACTTTTCCATTTTAGGCCAGTAAAATGTGAATGACAAAACTTATCACAAGTGGCAAAAATTTAAATAAACGACATCCAAACATCCAACATCTAAAGTTAATTGAACTAGTATTACTTCCTTGCATGACAAAAGTTGTAAACAAAGCTTGTGTTGGAGATGACTCTCAGCTACTTCACCAAAGTTTAGCTCAGTGTTTGCACGGGTCAGTTAGCTGTGGGGGCCATTTTAAATTAGACTTCATCTAAAAATACGTTGATGCATATGCAATGATTGTTTTCTGAGAGTTTCATTAAAATCCATCCACTAGTTAATGGAATATTTTGCTAACAGACAAAAAGGGTTATTGCCATAGTTTACAATCCAGAACTCATCTGATATGTTGGTGCTCAGTGTAAGTGTTGAGGATGGCTCTCAGCTACTACCATACCCAGCACCTTATTCATCCATCTAAAAATGACTGAGGTGTTTCCATTTTTCTATATTACAAGATCTATTAGTTGTAGCAGCCATCTTGAATCAAGTTAACTCCAAAGGTTAATCAGTTGTAGATGAACTAAACTATGAATTTTTGTTTTTATTAAAGTAAATTAGCAACAATTTACAGTTGACTGAGTTGTGTTACTGCATAGTTTTAGGAAATTTTAAATAGGAACAAGAGTGCTTTATAAAAGTATGGAAGCTGGGAGAGGACACACTTAGAAACTGATTTTCATGACATTACCTCAAGCTAATGAGTTAAATCATCTTATGATGTAATGTAAACTGTTTGGTTGTAATAATTTGATCGTAGCTCAAGATAACTGTTTTTATGAATTAGCATGTTGACTGTGTAACTGGGACCCTGTGTACACAATTTAATTCCACCACATGTACCCCATCAGGTGCGACTGACAGTAAAGAAACCTTGATATTTTTAGTTATTTATAAACTTTCTGTCTGTCTGTCATATCTGAACATTATAAAAATGTGCATTCTATTTTAAATGTCCATTAAGACAAATCTTCATAAAATACTTACTCTTTCCATTCCATTATTCCCTCCATTACTGATATGAGTCACCCTAATGGACAGTTCTGTATCATTTGTCTTTTTAAGTATTCACTCCACTGATTTGTGTTATGTGCACGGAGGCAAATTGAACATAGGTACTACCAGTAGAACAGTAGAATATTTTATTAAGTAACGCAATTATTAGCACATAGGAAGAGAAAAGTCATACAAACATATGTTTATACAAAGGTTTGAACATCTTACTCAGTGTACAAGACTTGAATGATGAATAAAACACAGATTTTACAGAGGTTATACTTTTTTTTCTGAAAAAAAAAAAACAACTGTTTTTAAACTCTGGTCTGAATTTTTGATTGGGTTGATAAGCGAATGGGCTAGTCAAAGCAGGGTCAAGATCAAAGTGGATTGCTGCCTTCTTAAAATGGGGGGTTGAAGTTAACCAGCTGCTGTTACACCTATTATCCAGCAAGGTAGGTAATGGTAGTCACAGAGCCAAAACCGTTGGGATGTGTAAGGGTAAACTAGCCTTGTGGTTTGATAATGTCCGGATGTCTGTGCATCCAGCTCCTCATGGGGATTTAGAACTGGAGATGAGCAACACACTTTTAATATGGGATGCCATTCAATCCGTACAACCAATACGATAATTGGCATACAACTGCCTTGGTCAAAAACTTAAAACAAATAAAAAGGAAGGTAATGCCAATCAGAGCCAGAAATAACCAGGTTTTATGAGGAATTATTTTTTTCCATGCTGTTAGAAGAGTCAGGCAAACTAGGTCAAAATGCGTTACATATACCGTACCTATACGTCGCACTGCCGTATAAGTCGCAACAGTCACATCAGTCCAAATACATTATGTCAAATAAAGTGGAAAAAAAAAAACATAAATATGTCGCTTCGCCATATTATGCCCCTTTTCCACTGTCACGGCGCGGGTCGGATATTTCCGGGTTGAAGCGCGTTGGAGGTATTTCCACTGTTCCAGAAACCGGCTCGTCTCGCTAAATTCTGGCCCGGCTTCTCAAGGGTTCCGAGCGAGCCGCGCCGTGACGTCAGAAACACTGTCGGTCACTGATTGGTCGGGGGGAGGAGTCTGTGGAGTCTTTCCAAACAACCCGATCCACCATTTTTTTCTCTACCGCTTGCCATTAGCGATAACTCGAGGAGCGTATCTTTTAGTATTTTGAAGCTATACAACAACAATAATATCAAAGCCGTGGTCAAATGCAGAAGTGCAGGTGTTGTTGTGCTTGGTGGCCGACGAAAAAAGTCAAAGCGAGCTAGATGGAGGATTGGAGGGTGGTTTGGACACGACTACTGCTCTACTTGAACCATTTATAGAAGATGATGAGTGTTTTCTAACTTTAAACATATTTTAAATTACTCATCCCATCGGTTCTGAACATATTTTTAATTAACAAAAGAGGCTGACGCCATAATAGTACAACGTCGGTGCTACGATGCTAAGCTAATTTGCATAAATGCTAACTGTCCTCCGGTCCCGTTTCTCACTGTATTTTATCCAGAACGTCTTTCAGCGCGTGATGGTTCATCTCTAAACTCCACATTAAACCCTCCAAGCCTCCCGGCTCCTGCTCCATCAGAGGAGTCTGCACCTGACAGAGCTCCATCACAGCCCACCTGCACCTCACAGAGCAGCACAACGCTGCAGCTTCTGTGCTCGGTAAGATGCAACATGTTCCACATCACTTTATTTGTGCCGATAAGGACTTGATTTATTTTATTTTTAAAGTAAAAAACTAAAATGTTGAATAAATACTGAATTGGGATGAAATTATGTACACAGGGTCCCAGTTACAGACAACAAAACGTAAAATAAAAACAGTAATAAGATCTAAGATATTGATATAGAAATTATTATTTTAATGCTTTTATGTCAATCTAGACCTATATTACACTTATTTAAACACACTTATACAACGTGTTATTCACATATTAGGGATTGTATTTTGTATTATGAGGTGTTGGGTCGCCTTTATGCCTGTTCAAACATATACTTTGTGTGTGTGTGTTGCTTATAATATTTAGACACTCTTTGATGGTTTGCAGAAGGGACGAGGAGTGCTCTTTAGGAATGCTTTAATAAGCATTAGGAGTGCTCTTGACCTGGAAGCTTTGGCCCGCTTTTACGGTCACAGGCGCTCCTTACTGGAAGGATGAGCCATCGCTTTTGATGATGGTTTAATTAGATCCGTTGTTCTGGTAACCATCAAACTTGCTTTGATCTGCTCTCACGCGATCCGGTCAGGGAAGAAGGTATATAAGAAATGTATCAAACAACAGAGAGTTGGAAGTCCGGTGTGGATCAGCACGCGCTGAATGCCATGCACCAATTTTGATGTGATTCTTCTTTACCTGGGTCGAAAACGACTTCCCGGCCAGTGTCACGGTGAGAAGTTATTTCATATCAATCTGTGTGTTAAGAGTGTACATGTTTTTTGCTTGGCTGTTTTCTGTGGCAGGTTAATAAATGACACTTATTACTCCTAGCAGTTGACAGCTTCTGTTTATTTTTCCCTATTTGTCTGAATAATCTGTGCCGACCGTTCAACGAGCCCTTTTGATAAAGAATTTCATAATACAGATATGAACTAAGAAAAATATCAACTAAAAAACATCTACTAATAAAACACTAAGCACTAATAGCAGTAAACAATCAAAACAATACGTCAAACAGCAACATGAACTTGAGTTTGTGCAGCCTCATGAATATATAACACTGTGAAGAATCACATCATGTAGCTGCTGATCAGTTTCATGTTGCTGCTGATCAGTTTCATGTTGCTGCTGATCAGTTTCATGTTGCTGCTGATCTGTTTCATGTTGCTGCTGATCTGTTTCATGTTGCTGTGTGCATTCGTGCTCGTCTGTTCACACAGACTCATGTCCGTGCTGCTGTTCTGCGTATTGTGTTTAATGTTTTTATGCTATTAGAGCTTATATTTTTAGTTGATGTTTTTATTAGTTCATATCTTAGATCTTATTACTGTTTTTCTTTTATATTTTATTGTTGGATGTAACTGGGACCCTGTGAACATAATTTTGATCCACCACATGGACCACATGTGGTGCGAATGACAAAGAATATCTGCATCTGTATAATACTTTCTGATTCATATATCCATTATTATCATTTTCATTATTTTTAAATCAATTTATTTTTCATTTTCTTATTTGATCAGTTTATAATTATTAATATATCTATTATAGCTGTTAGCAGCACCTTTCTTTGTTTCATGCATTTATTCAAAAACAGTATGTAGCTTGAATTAACCACCTGTTTCTTCTTTCTAGTGAAGAGAAAGAGAAAAGAGTCCAGTAAAGAAAAGTCTTATTCCATCACTGAATGAACATGAAGAACTGAACCGGACACAGCAGGAACAACACTTGTGTCTTCTTCTGGATGAAGCCCGTGAGACGAGGGACAGACACAATCATTAGTTGGACGCAGTAGTTTTTATTTTTGTACATTTTTCACTTCTTACTTTTCCTATTAAAAATTTTTTTTCTTAAGTGGTGTCCTTGAACATTAAATTTCCTAAACAAATTTTACAATGTTAAGTTCATATAGTGTTTGTTTAAATTCATACTGGAATTGAGAAGAATTTCCAATTGCATTTGATCTTTAATGGATCCTAAGAAAAGATTACTAGTATCTGCTCAACTGTTATTATGTTATAATTTTTTGGTTCTAGGATGAAGTGACACAAAAACAGTCAAAAATTCAGAAAGGACAGTTATCAGTTATTGGCCATACAACTGTGGCCTGAGAGATTCAGCTGAAAGTCCTGGTGCACCTTTTATTTGAACCTGCAGAGATTTGAACAGCTGATCTGAAGCAAACAGGCAGGAGTTCACCTGAACTGACCACTCCTGCTGTTTGATGGTCTCCTCCTTCGCCACCCGTCCATCCATCCATCCATCCATCCATCCATCCATCCATCCATCCTCTTCTGCTTCAGGGTTGTGGGAGCAGCATCTTCACCAGGGAGGCACAGACATGAACAGCCTCCTCTTCAACTCTTCTAGGACCCCATGGTGTTCACAGACCAACTGACTATTTATTAATTAATATCCTGATGCTGCTCAATAATCCAGGTAGAAAAATCTAAAAAGTTAAGTCTGGTCCTCTGGACATTCACAAAACAAACAATACAGTTCATAATAAATAAACTAAATGTTTTTTGTTAGTTTTGTTTTTTGAATGTCCAGAGGACCAGACTTAACTTTTTTAGATTAATAAGTAATAAATGTATGTTTTAATTTAATGAAAGACAAATCTTTAAAATTCAAGGACAAAATTTAATCTAATTGTTTTCAAGTCTGTATCTTATTGTAAAAGCAGTTTCAAAGATTACAGCACAGTGTGATGTTTTGCAATTTTAACATGAACCTTGTGCATATCTGCAAATAATAAAAGTGAAGATATTTTTAATACATCTTTATTGTAAAAATCTATACTAAAATGAAAAACACATGGGTTTAAAGCAGCAGGGAAGGCAGTAAGGTAGGATTATGAATCAGGTCTAAAGTTACAGCTCATGAGGTACTCCATCAGAGCATGACATCTTTTCCACAACATCGTGTGACAAAACCTTCAGGGTGTTCTTCTTCTAATACGTTTAGTGGTGGCTAGTAAGTAGCTTAAGGGAGCACTACCGCCACCAGGTGGTAAGACGAGTTGGATTCTAGTCCCCGCCTACAGAGCTGGTCCAGAAATGTACATGGAAACACAACAGACCCGAACCGATCTGAACCAACCCGAACTGATCTGATCCGCTCTGTGACAGTGGAAAAGGGGCATAAGTCACATCTATTATGCCTCACCGCTGACCACCCAGAAACATGGGCCGGTGTTTTGCCAAAAATCGTTTGGCTGCCAAATGGCGGCCACGGGAGCGTGCACGGGAGGACTTTTAACAAGAATTTAACAAGATTAACACTTATAAACAATTATTTGTTTGCTCGAAGTTATAGTAAAGGTGTGTCTCAGTTGAACTTTTCCTTAATAAATGCAATATATTGGTCAAATCAGCTAAATTTAAAAAATCGATTCGCAGAAGCAGGCGCACATAGAGGGAGTACTCGCTGTGCATTTTGTCAAAATTTAACAAGATAACCGGCTAAAAACAATTATTTGTTTGCTCGAAATTATAGCAAAGGCGTGTCTCAGTTGAATTTTTCCTTAATAATTTCACTTTAATGGTCAAATCAGCTGCATTTCGCCTGGGCAGCGTGGCAAAATGCAGCTGGTTTGACGTTTGCTCCAGGAGTTCCCGAGCGAGACAAAGGTGTATGGAAAGCCAAGTGTCTCATTAATAGCTACTATTACCTATTAATGAGACACTTGGCTTGCCATATTAGTCGAGGGCTAAAAATGGTAGTGTTCAATATTTTTCATGTCAGAAATTATTTATTTATTAACCTTTATTTAACCAGGCAAATTCCATTGAGATCACAGATGTCTTTTGCAAGGGAGGCCTGGGCCTGAAGGCAGCCCAACATGCATGTTTTTGGTATGGTAGAATGAATGAAATCATCAGATCTCAGCCAAAAATTGGGTTATAAATGGTGGGAAAAAAGTATATTAGTCACTTCAGTGTATAAGTTGCAGGACTTGCAAATTTATGCAAAAAGGTGCAACTTATACAGCGAAAAATACGGTAATCATCAAGTTCATACAATACATTTAAACAATCAGCTAAACATTTCACATAGCACTGTATCATATTTCAACTCTTCTACTATTGAAACTTCATGGAATGCTTAAATTTAAAACACGCGTGTGGCAGAGTTTGATTGAATTGCTTGTGATATCTTGTGTCTTTCTTTCTAGTTTTCTTGTGTAATTTTAACCTTTATCACTGAAACCCAAATCCTTCCCTGAGCAGCAATAAAAGTCTGAACTGAACTGATCAGGGTGTACCCCTGATTTTATCAGACAGTGCCGTGGTTGTACAGCAGAAACAGATGAGAGACTCCGCTTGGCTTATCTAAACAGAGCAGTCAGTGTGGGATCAGTGCACACAACTCGCCTACGTGCCCTCCTGTTTCAGGATGGCAATATTTAAGCCAGAGAGCTTTTCCTCACATAGTGGCAGTAAAAAGAGAGAAATAGAAGAGTTCAAGTGGGGTCAAAATTTAAATGGCAGAGCGAGCGGCAAGTTTGGAAACGTTCCATCTTATCTCTTTGATTCTTCTCCGTCCTCTCTCAGCGAGGTTTACTCTTCAACCTTTTGAGTCTATCCCTCGTAGTTTTATTTTTCCGCTTTTCGTTCTCAATCTTTCATTTCTCCTCATCTCTCTCTCTCTCTCTCTCTCTCTACACTTTTCCTCAAACAGATGAGACGTAAACACCAATGCTCCTCTCCAGTTGTGGCCTGACATTTTGTTACACAGTTCAATGCTGACTTTTCCCAAAGGGATCTATTAACTCGTGGTACTCAGCGAGCCGAGAAATGGAGAGCCGGACTTCCGAGTAGATTAGTCAATCGATAATAAACGGAAACATTAAAACGGATGCATTCTTGCACCGATATTGAACAGTGACTGAGAGTCATGTCGCATTTGTGACTCTTCGAGGTATTGACCACGTTTACATTCAATTCATTTCAGTTTATTTATATAGCGTCAAGTCACAACAGAAGTCATCTCAGGCTGCACAAAAGTATTCATACATTATAAAAGCCAATAAGTAAAAGTTATCTATCCAGGGAAGCCAGCAGGTTGTGTTAAATCTTCACTTTGTCACAGTCTCCCATTTTGAGTAAACATAAAGGCAACAGTGGAAAGGAAAAGCTCCCTTTTAACTGGAAGAAACCTCCAGCAGAACCAGGCTCAGGATGAGCGGCCATCTGCTTCAACTGGCTGGGTTAGGAGAGATGGACAAACACAGATTGACAGGTCCAGGTGTACTTTCTATAGGAGGAAAGAAAAAAACCCAACCAGATGTTGACAGAAATAATTACAAATACAAACAGGTAGAGTAAGTAAAGACAGCAGCATAGTGAAGAAATGTGGTCACTTTGACCTTTATCAGTCTAAGCCTATAGCAGCATAACTAAGGGATAGCTTAGGAAACCTAAGCTAACTCTAATCTAAAAGGAAAGTCTTAAGCCTAATCTTAAAACTGGACAATGTGTCAGCCTCGTGGACAGAAACTGGAAGTTGGTTCCACAAGAGAGGAGCCTGATAACTGAAAGATCTGCTTCCCATTCTACTTTTGGAAACTCTAGGAACCACAAGTAAACCTGCAGTCTGAGAGCGAAGTGCTCTTTTAGGAAAATATGGAATAATATCTGTAATATAAGATGGAGCTAGGTTTACATGTGGGTAAACCTTTCCTTTATTATCACAAGAGTAACGGTCAGCTTTATAAACAAGTAGAAAAGGTAATTTTATGTGGTGAAATAATTGTTGTTTCATAACACAATAACTTTTGAGTAATACAAAAGGTCTGGTGTGGGTACAAACAAAACTAAATTCATCCACATGTCACTTTGCTGCACTGTTGCTCTGCTGAACTCCTTTTTTATTTTACAAAATCTATAATTTTCACCTTGTTTTAGACATCATCCAGTCAGATTTGTTCAGTCTCAAACTTGTCCTAAACGCCGACAAAACCAAAGGGATGTTGTTTTCAAACAGGAAGTCAGTCCCAGCAGTTCTTCCTCTGTTCTTCCACACCAAACTTTAGCTCGTTATCTGTAGAACTGACTGAATTGTGGCCGTTTTTGTCTTTTCGAAGGTCATTTGGCTGTGGCTGTCAAATTGATTTGGGATGGCTGCTCTCATTAATTATTTACTGAACGTTTTATTAAAATACATCCAGTGTCTCATGAGATATTTTGCCGACAGACGTGCTCACTCAGGCATTTACATGATCGCCTTCCTCTCGTGCAGTTGGGCGATCATGATGTTTTATTCTGATTGGTTGCAGCTTTTTTAAATGTTAAGCTTCATCCAAAGGTTTCTTCACGGTACCTGGCAGACGTGTCTGTTAAACAATCCATCTGGCATTCAGGTGAGCAGATGGATGCAGAACTGGGCGTTCTTTTCTTCTTCTTCAACACACTCAACTTTCAAGTGGTGGAATTTCGTTGGATGTTTTTGTTCTTTGTCCAACCAGCAGAATATTCACCAGCTAACTGTGGGTGTCACACAGTAGATGACAGAACACAGCTCTGGAGTCAGCGCTCGGTTTGACAGAACAACATGACAACAAGACAAGGACAAGGGCCAGCGGCATCTTTGGATACAATTGGCTCACGTTAAGGTCAAAGAACAGTTTTTTTTTTTCCCAAGATTTACATGATGCAACATAAGAACAAGAATATTCTTTTGCATTTTGATTTTCATTTTATTTTTGCACAAAAAATATCCACTCAAAAGTAAACAATCCCTCGTGCTCTAGAACTGGTAAATCCTGTTCACGTTATGGATCTGGGTCTATCTGAATCACCCATGAAAGTAATCTGGTTCACTTCAGTCACTTTAGTCATTCACGCTGGCAACAGAGGCGATTAGAAAAATATACACATATATTGGTTGATATACAATACACGGAGACAATTATTTTACAGTTTAACAGACCAAAAACCAAACAAACACCTTACAGATGATGAAATGAAAACTTAAAGTGTGCAAGTTCAATAAGATAACCAAAATATTAACTTGTATTAATTGTGTTACATATGTAAATGCATAATCATGTCTATATATGGCTTTTCGTTTGTTTGTTTGTTTGTTTGTTTAGGGAGTTTGCTATCTAGTGCAGTGGTTCTCAAACTGGGGTTCCCGGGGGTCCGTGAGCCAGTGCTTCAGGATCAAAATTATTTTTATTTTTTATTTTACAACACATAGATGTTTAACAACCTGTTCAAATACACCAAAATGCAGGAAATCACATCTACTTTATTCAAAAATTTCTGGGGGAGGACCCCCAGATGCCCCCTCCCCCCCCAAACACAAACACCCAGTCCATCCACTATTTGCATTTCAGCATCGATCAGTTTACAAATGAAGCTCTGTTACTTGGTATGACTATTACTGTTCTGATTCTGTTCAGTTTTATGTGAAGAGTTTTCTGCAATAATTTGAATTGGCAATACATTTATTAAATTCATTATGTGAATAGGTAAATTTTAAAGTGGTTTTTGATACTGTTAATTTTCTCAAAACTGTAATTTTTGAAAGTGAAAATTAAAAATTTTAATTAATTGTGTCGAATGAAAAATACCCCATGTTTAAAAGTATAAAAATTGTATTAACACTATTAAAGAGCAGGTCTTCAGTATTTATGTTACTCAAATATTTCCATTGCATTAAAGAAACAGATTGAAGAACATTATTTAATAAACATGAGGGCAATAAGGGGGTCCCTGAAACTTTTTTCCCTGCAAGTGGTCCCTGTACCCAAAAATTTTGCAAATCCTTAATCTAGTGGATTTAGCTGTAGTCTGGCAGGGGACATGGAGGAGCCGGGTTAATTGGGTCCTGGATCCTGATTCAGTGTAAGTTCGGATCTTGGGTGAGTCAGCATCTGACATCTCCATCATGCTCTCTCACCGGCAACATTTGAACCTGCAACCTAATCACTGTGAGGCACCAGCACTGATATCTGCTTCTCCATCATGACAGATGAGAAATAGAAAATGGTGCAAGAGAAATAAAAGGCCTGTTGTGTGACTTGACCAGAAGAGCTCCACTTTAAGTTTTCAGAGAATGAAATTATTAGGCCCAAGCATTAAAGCGCTGCAAAGGCCTATTGTAATCGCTCTGTTCAGGCTCGAGCTACAATTTTTTTGGCAAATGAATTGGCCTTTTGGGGGCCTTACCATATCCCAAAACTCACCAAATTTGGCGGACGCATCAGGACTGCTGAAAAATTACGTATTTTAAGGGTGTCGCAAAAATCGCAACAGAAACGGCTCAAGAGCGCCACCTGGAAAATTTCAAAATACCCTCCGTATTAACCTTAGTTTGTCGTAGAAGCATGAAATTTGATACACTTGTCCAATTCCCCAAGATGCACAGAAAACCCTCTGGCACTATGTTGTACAATAAACAGGAAGACGGCCATTTTGGAATGACGTCCCAAATTTCACACCTTTTTGATGGTTTACAGCCTCTGCATTTAAACAAACTCCTCCTAGGGATTTCGCTCAATCGGTTTCAAACTTGGCCATTTTGTTCAAAAGCCATGGGGGATGAAAAGTTATCTAAACGGTTCGTTTCGGAAGCTGAAGGGGCGGGGCCAGACCTCAAAGTTTGACATCTCGCCATGAAAAACGAAACGCTAATAGCTCCTACACGAAAACTGTCTGATACATCAAACCTTCAGTGATTGATCCACATCTGGTCCTCTGCAAGACTGAATGGTCAAATCATGATATCACTTAAGCCACGCCCCCTGACAACAGGAAGTGTAAAGTTTTACATTGAATGGTCCCTACATGACCCCTGTTACCTAATCAGTATGATAGTGTGTCCAGTGACCGAAGACATGTTGATGTAACTTGCTTTCCAACACTGAAAGTTTTGGGTGGAGCATGTGGCCGTTGCGTCGTGGCGAATTGAGATGTAACGCCGTCACCCTACTTTTGGCTCTAAATTCCATAGATTTGAGCCGAGGTGCACCAAAATCACTATGATCAATCATTATCCACCCCTTGAACAGGAATCCATGATAATTGGCCAATAGCCTCCACAGCGCCCCCTAGAATATTTTAAAACCTCAGCCCCAAGCCATTTTTGGGCCGACAATTCTGAAACTCAGTGAATATTTGTATCTTGTCAGGACCTATGAAAAAGTCTCTTGGAGCCCTGGTCCAAAACCAACAGGAAGTCATCCATTTTGTGTCAAAGGGTCATTTTGGAGCATTTATTATTGCATATTTTAACAAACTCCTCCTAGGGATTTTGAAGGATTGCCTTCAAACTTGGTTAATATGCCCTTAACACATGGGGAGTAAAAGTTATCAAAAGCTTGCATTTTCATATATGTTAAAGGGGCGTGGCCAGGCCTAAAAGTTGCACTTCACGCCGTAAATTTCAAAACGAAGGAGGATGTGTGCGTGGTGGCGTGACAAATTCGGAAGTGACGTTGTTGAAATACATGTGGCTATAAATTCCAAAGATTTGAACCGAGGTGCACCAAAATCAATATGATCAATCATTATCCACCCTTTGAACAGGAATCAGTGATAAGTGGCCAATAGCCTACATAGCGCCCCCTACATTATTCCTCGAGTTATACCTCAGTGATGCATCATCCGATCTGAACCAGATTTATTGTGCGTCATCAGTGAGCACTTTTACACACATTGGTATTGTTGTTTAACACTACTTTCCAGTGCACCCCCGACATTATTCAAACAGTTATATCTTAGTGATACATCATCTGATGTGCACCTGATTTTTTGTGCTTCATTAGTGAGCACTTGTAGACACATTGGTATTGTTGATTCATGACATCACTTAAGCCCCACCTACTCAGAGAAAAAAACTGTTGATTATTAGATGACACTTACAGCTTCGCCCTGTGTAAGATATTAGACTGAAACTTTGTTCACTAACTGTTGATTACCACACATGACTTGTTGAAAAGCATAAAGGATATGCTCGTCAAACATTTTCCACAAAACAGCAATTTACAATAACTCCTGTCTGGAAGGTTGGATTTCGACTATACTTATAAGACCTGAAGCTGGACAAGTACTGACATGGACGAAAGGCGATGTTGAAGATTCAGTAAATGCGCCCCATGGTGAACGCGTGCAGGATT
This sequence comes from Nematolebias whitei, assembly GCF_014905685.2. Lineage (NCBI taxonomy): Eukaryota > Metazoa > Chordata > Actinopteri > Cyprinodontiformes > Rivulidae > Nematolebias > Nematolebias whitei. The sequence goes on along the minus strand of NC_056498.1, from coordinate 26,065,529 downwards.
GGCATGAGAGCGTTCGCGATAGCAACTTGGAGGACTAGCTGGAGCTCCCACGGTTGCCGTAAGGCCGGAGCGGCGCTTTGCTGCGAGGGCCTCCAATGCTGCTTGCAGCTTTAATTATTATTATTATTATTATTATTATTATTATTATTATTATTATTATTATTATTATTATTATTATTATTATTATTATAAATAAATTATTTCACTCATTTGAGGACCAAAATGGTCACAATTTAGACAGAGAAGACTGATGGTTTGATAAAGTGGTAAAATAAGCTATTTATGTAAAAGGAGAGAAACCATCTTTACACAGAGGAGGAGGTCTCAGATTTCAACTCTCTAAAACTTAAAATGCAGCTTTAGGACTGATGCCCAGTCATTTTTATACTTATCAGGAATTTACCACATACCCATCTGCTCACCACAGACTCATTCGGGCTGCTGTTGTTATGCCGTATTGTTTTACATTATTAGTGTTTAGCGTATATCTTAGATTTTTTTAGCGTATCATTTGGCGTTTGTTTAGCATATATATTAGTGTATATCTTAGATCCTTGCTTACTGTTTCTTTTTATACTTTATATTTTGCTATTTTGGGTATAACTGGGACCCTGTGTATATAATTTTGTTCCACCTCATGTATCACATAAGTATAGTATAAGTGCTATGTGTTGTCATCATTGTATGTTTCCATACAATGGCAAAATTGGTTCTCAGCATTTAGCCCATCACATCTGGGATATTGCACCCAGCAGTAGAGCAGTGGGCAGCTATGTGGATGCCCGGGGAGTAATTGGGGATTGGATGTCTTACTCAGAGACATAAGGGAATGGGTGGGGATTGAACCTGGGACTTTTGGGTTCTGGGTCGGCTGCCCTACCTCTACCCCATCTCTGCCCACAATGATGAAAATTACAATAAAATTGACTTGAACTTGAATTTCATTCATGTCACCAGAGTGGCTCCACTGTAAATCAAACTAACAAAGACCTTAACACCTATTGTGAGGATTGACAGGGTAATCTGCATATGTATCTCGCTTAGCTCAGCTTTACAACTCGAACCCCACACTCTCTGTTCTTTGAATTGAGAAAGCTCCTCAGATGAGAAGGGAGATGTTTTCTACTACCAGTAAAGTCCAGTTGTTTTATTTGTCTTGAACTTTTTAAAAATTACATAAATATTTTGGTGTCAACCTTTAAAAATACAAAAAAAAAAAAACAACAACCTTCTTTTCAGTGTAATCAATTTGTATCAGTATTCGGCCATCACACCCAAAAAAATAGAAAAAGCCTGCGAGGCAGTTTTCCGTATTGATAGTAAATGCAGTAAAATACTGTGCAGTCAAAGCATCCTTCATCTATTGTTTGCCGCGTGTGGATTGAAGTTCCCTCTGTGATGCTCTTTCTGTTCTTTGATAAGCACAGTCTCCACGAGCAGACTTTTGGTTTGAAACAAAGAAAAAAGATGGCATTTCTCAGCAGCCCATGCAGAGCAGAAGGCACCTCTTTTGAAGGCTGGAGACTTCAAAAACTGTATTACATGGAATTAATGTAGCAGCCTATTAGTCAAAGAATTACATTCATATCAGACAAATCTACTCCTCGAGATTTATGTGCATGCTGACATTGAGCGCCCTTGTCTTATCTGTATTCTTTTTCCACCTGTGTATCCTTGTTTGCGCTTTAACAAATGACTTTTGTTTTCACCAAGCCACAGTCTGTTTGACACAATCTGGATACAATCCAGTGTCTTATATCTTAACTCCAGTTACATCAGGTTTTATTTGCCTTAATCACATATTATCCATAAACTCCTTGAGATAAGGCTGGCAGCATTAAGAAACTGAACTCATAATTCATTTTTAGACATAGACTTCTTAAAGGTGCTAGGATCATCTAAAGAATGGGTGGGCAGTTTTCGTTTTTCCAGAGGGGGATTTTGAATTACCAAGAAAAAATATAGTAAAATATAGGTCATTGTATGACACCAAAGGTTTATTTGTGGTGTGCACCTATCAGTTGGTTGGTGAGTGGCATTTAAGCATGACTGATTTTTTTTTTTTACTTAACTGATGTTAAATGCATCAAAGCTAAAATGTTACTAGCACCAACTCATCTTTAGTTTGTAAACTGGTGGTAATTTCCATCCATCCATTATCTTTACCCGTTTCTTCCTTTCTGGGTTGTGGTGGTCACAGGTGCCCATACCCAACAGTCACTGTGTGAGAGGCGGGGGACACCCTGGACAGGTCTTCATCACAGGGACACATACAGACAAACGAGATAAACAACCATTCACTATGAAAATTGTGCCCTTTTGTGGTGTGTCTCATTCCTTCTCTATTATTTCCCTCACATATCAGTTTCCTTTGCCACCTGTTACGTTTCCCAGGTGTTGTCACTTTGTCTCGTTAGTGTTTGTGTATATAAACCTGCGTCTTTGTGTTTCTTGTCATCCTAGCATTGTACCTTGTGACCTGTCCTGCCTACCTTTGTGTTCCCCGTGATCCCAAAGACTATGTAAGTTTGCTGCCCCATCAACTTTGCTCTTGTTTATTTAAATAAATCCTTTATTTTTGCAAGTCCTCCCGAGTTCTTCGTGTCAGCCTGCACCACTGGGTTCGACCCGCACCAGATCGTGACCTCTATCACTCACACCTAGGGACAATTTAGAGTTACCAATCAGCATAACATTCATATTTCTTGGTCCGTTGGAGAAAACCCACAAATGTAAGGAGAAAACATGCAAACTCCACCCAGAGAGACCCCTGGCTGGGATTTGATGGAGTGACCTTCTCCCTGAGAGGTGACAGCGCTAGCAACTGAGCCACCGTGCCGCTCTGATGGTAATAAAAAAATTAAAATTAATTCTTGTGAACATTTTATTATGAAAAAAATATTAAATTCAACCAGAAATAACTAAAAAGGTGTGCTGTATACGTCATTCAGTAAAATTACATAGTCTTGCTGTCTTCTATTGCTGAGAATTAACATAACAAGATTCTGTTTTATGAGAGCTGTCTTGTGGTTTTGGAACCGGAGTCTGTGCACTAGGGGTGCGAGGTGTTCGTCCTGCCCAGTACCTCACTCAAAATCAAGGTGTGACATGACTTTTCTTTCTTTCTTCCTTTCTTTTTAGCTGATTACAGCTAAATGCCTTAAAGTGAATATTTGGACAGCACAGCAAGATAGGAAATATGTTAATCGACAAAAGTTTAAACCTAAAAAAAATATCTTAGTTGTTTGTATACATGGAGGGAGCGCAACCAGCCAATGGACACGCTGATCCAATTCTGACTTTAACTTCTGGGTTTCCATAGAGTGTCTACTATTGTTATTATATGGTTGATGGCAATTAATTTTAGTTCTAAGAGAAAAAAACATGGCCAAATCGGTATCAGCAGGTCTGAACTGTACACAAATCAAAAATAAGATTGAATAATGAAAATTATGACCGGTGCATTTTGCCTAGATTTTGCAATTTTGCTTGTATGGCAGCATGCAATTAACATTTTGTGGATTTGTGCATGTTAAAGTGATTTGTGAAACCCCAAAAATCATTTAGCAAAGAAATTATGCTAGTAAACAATTTTAGGTCTTTTTTTTTGGTTTGTTTTTGTATGTGGCTATTTTAGACTAAAAGTCCAATATGTTCTTATCTTGTCTGTTTTGCTGGTAGAGGTGACTGCAAAGACATCTACATGCCATTTTTTAAGGATTTGTATTTTAAAAAGCCACCAGCAAGAAAGGAACAAATCTTGCTAATAGCCTTTCATCAAGAGAAAATAAAATAAAAAAAAAAAATTGTGATAAACTGACACAATTCTATAAGGATCAATGAGTGCTTTCATTCATTTGTTGGAAGTTTTACACTATAAAGCATTCTTTTAAAAGTCAAACAAATAAATGTCCCAGCAAGAACAGTACACCAAAATAATAAATACGAACACATCCAAAAATTCTTGCGAATTAGAAATTTATTTTTTTTAACAAAACAAAAGCATATCCTTGTTTTTTTTTTGTTTTTTTTTTTACTATTCACAGTTTTCAATATTTGTCTAATTCCAGAAAACAAACACACTAAAATATATCAAATGTTGACATACGCAGAACAATCACAATTTTAATACAGATTGCTTCTTTGTTTAACTGATCAGTCACCTGCTTCTGTTGGTAAAAGCTCCCCCTCATTGTTCTAACAGTCGTTTTTATGTACCTTCTCCATCTTTGTGTTCCTCCTTCCCTATTGCCACGCAGCATCTTTACATTTCCCACTTTTCATGTCATATTCTAAACCCCTTCGGACTCATCACGATGCACACTCGACTGTATAATCCACAAATATTTGCATGGTAATGCCAGTTTTTTTCTGTGCTGCTCTAATTGCAGCTGGGTAGTGTGATGCAAGCTGCCTAACAACCCATTGAGTGCCCTCAGTGGAGAAAGAAATGAGTAAAACAAACCATAAACTCTGCTGCTTAGTGTAGAAATGTTCTGTTTTCCCCACAGATGTTAAACAAAGACCTGACTGGATGCAACAGAATTGCCTTAAGTTAACCAACAACTTGCTCAAAACGTTAATATATTACCAAACATCTTGTCTATTATAGAAACATATCTGTTGGATAAAAAAAAACTTGTTTATTTACTTTCTATACTTTTGAGTGTCTGTGTCCTTCAGCCATTATCATTCAATACAAAACAATATATTTCAACATAAGATACAATACAACTGATACAATATAGAACAATTTATATGATATATATATATAATAGGATATAACGAAACACAGTGCAATACACTACATGAGATAATATAATACATTCATTCATTAAACCTTTATTTATTTATACAGGTTAGTCTCATCGAGTTATTATAAGAGAGACATGTTTTCAAAAAAGAACATAGATGAGGTACACAGCAATAAACATTCATTTAAAAGCTTATAAAATGAAACGTAAATAAAATAAATTATATAAAAAAAATTATATAAAACAAAATAAAAAAGTAGTACATTACAAAACAAGGTAAAATGCTAAAAATAGGAACATGTCTGCATTGATTTTTGCATTGAAATTAATTGTTTAAAATCCCTTAGAGAAGTCAAAGTTGAGAGCTTCAGATATTTTTGCAAGGTGTTCCAGGTTACAGGAGCAAAGTAGGAGAAGGCCCCTTTGCCAAATTCAGTCCGCACTGATGGGACACTGCAGGTAATGATGTCCTGAGAGCGCACGCTGTATCTGCACTCACGAAGTGACATGATGGAGATGTATGAAGGCAGCAGACTAAGAAGTGATTTAAAGATGAAAAAGTATCAGTGAGAGAGTCTGCATGAAGTTAATGAAGACCAGTTAACCAGTGAATGGTGCTGTGATGGGTACGGACGTTACAGCCAGTTATGAATCTTAGCGCACCGTGATAGACATTATCTGCAGGGTGCTTGTAGGAGCGTTCATGTAAATAATGTCACCATAGTCAATGGGGGAAGGAAAGTAGCAACTACAAGACGTTTCCTAGCATTCAGAGTTGGACAGGATGTATTTCTGAAAAAGAAACCCAGTTTAGCTTTCAATTTCTTTACCAAGTTTTTGACATGAGGCTTAAAATCGACCAGTATTCCCAAGTATGTACAAATACATATGATATGAGAGGATAAAATTCTAAACATAGCACAAAAAGTAAGAAGACTTGTATTTGGTTATTGTTTTTTGTAACAATGATTTTTGTCAGTTATTCTTACACGATTGAAAAGCTTGTTTGTTTCACCTGAAGTTGTGCCACGTATACAGTATTTGGAAAATGCATTTGTGGGTTGAGTGTCAGAGCTGAGTATACAGGCTGTGGCCAGGAAAAACTTGACAAATCTCTGCTAATGCCTAACAACTATTTTGTGCAGAAACACAACCTTTAAGCAGTTTTATTTACCCATCTTTTACAGCCTCTGCGTTATTTTATCGTAATCCTGTTGCTGTCAAAATGTCTGTGCTGAAATGGGTAACTGCCAACGGTAAAAAATAAAGTTTGAATAAAAGAGTGGTGGCTCAGAGGCTAGAGAAGGTGGGCCTTTGATCAGAAGGTAGCCGGTTCAACCCCCCATGCTAACAGCACCAAAAATGCGAGTGGAAAAGGTGAAGCACCCACACCTACCTCTACCCTCATTTGCCACACTCTAGGCCCTTGAGCAAGGCCATTAACCTCCACCGTCTGCTCCACTGGGCATCCTAGATAGCAGCGCTGCTCCACACAGAGGGCTGTGGTAGCTCAGCGGTCTGTGGTTGCGTCAGGAAGAGCATCCTTCGTAATAAATAAATAAATTGCCAAGTCTTTGTGCGAGTTTGTTTGCTGTGGTGACCCCTGAAGAAGGGAGCAGTCAGAAGAAGACGAAATAATTTATATCTCACATTTTACTTGAACATCTATTTACCTGTGAGGTATGACTAAATTTAATCTGTACCAGTTAGACACCACGTCCTTCAAGCTACCAAGAATTTTGTGAGTGCACACAGGGCCGGATTTAGGAGGATGGGGGCCCCTGGGCTGGAGTCAATACTGTATATGGGGGCCCTATATATATATACATATCTGTGTATATATATATATATATATATATATATATATATAGACCAAGGTTTTTACAGAGAACATCTTGAAAAATATGAAGAACAAAACACAGATTTCCATTTATTAATGACACTTCTGCATTCATCTTATTTGGAGGAACTAGAACCACAAACACTGTTGTCTGCCATTGTAAAATAATATTCCCTGACGCTCCTCCCCAATGCGTAAGATGCGTCAAAAGTGGACCAGTAACAAGCAAGCATTCAAGATGGACGTTTTCCAGAACAAATTGGAACATTTTTCATCGGTGCTGTCAAAATCATCATAGTCATTGATTAAATTCTGACACTATCCATTCACAAAAACATAAAACATCCTTCGGGGCCCCTGAAATGCCGGGGCCCCGGGCTGCAGCCCCTGTAAGCCCCTGCTAAAATCCGGCCCAGAGTGCACAGACATGGTGCAGAACAACAGTTACAATAAAACACCCGTGCAGCAGATTGCACTGAAATGAAGGAAACGCTAAACAAAAACCAGGATGCTCATTTTGAGGAAATTACGTGTGAGGAGATTCGCTGCCATCCACATTAGGAAAATGTATCACTCAAGGATCACAAGGACAAAAGAATGGGGTCTAACTCCTGGTAAAAAATCACTCTAGATTATTTTCTTCTTCTCTTGAATAAACTGCTGACAAACCAGCACAATATCGCCATCTACAGGCTTGAGTGAAAACTGCAACACTCAGAGTGGAACATTGTATTACAGCTCTTCCAAAATTAATATGAATACGAGTGCTTCACCCTATCCCAATGGCTTAACTTCAGAAACACAAAGAAGTACGCTGAGGCTCTAAGACGGTAATAAGAGGCTGATTCTTTAGGTAACAGGTGTAAGCTATGACCTGTTGTTCGTGTTTCATAACCAAATGTACCAGCTCCCTGCATGCATCATTTTTCTACTTCACTAGGAGGGAAATGACTTAAACTTTGTCAAAATTCCCTTCATTTATCCTCTCAAAATAGCGTTTCGACTTTTCACGAGGCCTTTGGGCTTTTGTATTTTTATTTACTTTTCCCGCTTGATAAAATATCCATGCTTTTCACCACAGGCCCGCGGGCCTCAAATGTGGATGAAATTAGAAATCTATAATTCAGTTCAAACTTCAGAAAGTGTGCCCAGCAGAGTAAATGTTTGGCAAGTGTGAGGCACACAGACCGCACACATGTACTGTACACACACAGAGGGAGAGAACAAGTTGATTCAGAGAGAAAGAAGGTGTGTGTGTGTGTGGGGGGGGGGGGGGGGGGGAGATTTAATTTCCTATTCGCTTTAGCTGATCAAACTGCTCGTGGCACGGTAAATTTCCCTGGAACAGAGCGCTGCTTTGAATAAAACGTGCACGGGAATATATTGTGTTTTTATTTTCAGATTGATGTGAAAAAGGGAAGTGGCAACACAGAAAGGGAGTAAATCAAAACAGGGCTGAACACAACAAGCTAGAATAAACTCTAACCACCAGCAGTTTGACACGTTCTTGGCAAGAGGCTTGGAGAAAAGTTCAACTCTTGATCTTCTGACATGATATTTGACACATTTTATCCTGATATAATTGCTTACAGGAGAAACTGTATGAAGCCTGTCCACATCATAAACTTCTTATTTTTCCCCTTCACAAGCCTTTCCCACTGCTGATAAAGTCACTTCAAAGATCCAACTTAGTGGAATGTTATTGAATTTTTGTCTGGGGTGGAGGGCGAGCTGGAGAAGATATTGCTCAAGAGTTTTTTCCACAAACTCCCAAACCAATATTATCAGATATTAAACATGAAGAGAAATCACTCCCTTTGAAGGCAATAGAGGAGGAACGAACAAAGGTGGGAAGACACAAGATGTTGACAGAAAAAAAAAACCTAAAACAAATAAATACAGGTATAAATCCAAAATGGCTCCAGACATGAAGCAATTTAACCAAATTCATACTAACACCTGGTTTTCATTCATGCCGCAGGTTGTTTTGGACTTTGTACATCCAGACTTTAGTGACGTTATTTTGATAACAATTAAAGAAAAGCTACGAAAATTAACTGTAAAGGCCATCAACTAATGAGGTTTTACTTTGAAAGGGATCAATTTTATTTACTGGTGCTTTTATTTTGTAATTCCCTGTAAACCTGGAAGTGCTTTATTTTGAAGGATTCACATGTGCGTAACTTTGTTACTTCATGTAAAACGAGATAACAGGAAAGGGAGGGAACAAATGTGGTGTAAAGCCAGGGATAACTAAAAGGGCTAAATGGTTTAGCACAAGTCGAAAAGGAGGAATAAGGTCAATGCATAAAGGACATAAGTACAGCACATGCTAATGAATGCCATTTAAATAATACTGAAAACAAAAGAAAGACGTTTTATATTTTTCTCTGTGTGTTTGCCACTTTAGCTCTTACGGTGGTTGAAGAATAGATGTTAAAAAGCCTAAATAAAGGAAACCTTCTAACCATAAGTAAGGCTCAACTTTGTTCGACTTGGAGCTACGTTAACAAAAGGCTTAGCATTTCATTAAATAATAATACCCACCAGAGTTCTAAACTTAAGATCAACTTATCATGAAAAATGACAAAGTTGGTCGAATCCTAAAAAGCATGCTTTTGTGGGGTCTTCAATCAACTCTTGTGTTATGATTCCGAGTTTCTGGTTCCCTTTGGCTACCTCTTTTATTACTGCAGGTGCTGTGAGTATAGGCAGGACCCATGGATCCCAAGCTGTTTCCTACGACAGCTGATTACCTCCCTTCTTAAGGCTGAGTCATACCAGTAGTCATCGTTGAACTGTTGGTTACCTCATGGTGATTAACGGAGAACCTCTACTTCTTGAAACCGTTACTCCTGAGACTAACTGGAAGTTTCTTGTGAATCTTGTGAGGTGTATGCCCTGCAGAATCCTCTTGGGCTACTTGGATTACCTGTCTCCTTGTTCTCTCCTGAGCAGCAATGAGGAACAATGCCAATGTCTGAAGTATGGCTCAGTGGTCCGACTTTTATTAGAGGTGAGTCAAAGAGATTCAGTGTGAATATCAACACTAAAATTTTTACAAAACATTTGAGCTTGAGTAGACAGAACCTGTGCAAAAATAAAACACCCATGCATAGCAAGGTAGTTGTACTGTTAAATGTGTCCATTGCAGTGCAACAGCTCTTGAAATAAAGGTCAGACTTATGTAAACACATTTATACCCACTTTCTGCTTTGCTTCTAAAAGGTTGACTCACTCAGAGCTGCCTGGTTGTCAGGTACACGCATAGCAATATTTTACACACAATTTTTGTTTGTCATACTGTATTTCTCCTTTTTCTTTACCCATAAAAGATTAAAGAAACTCATGCAGAACCACCTCTGACATGTCACTGCAATATATTTTATCATGGTTACAAAGGTATACATAATAAAAGCTTAGCAATCCTTGAAGAACTGTTACCTTTCATGCTAGAGTTTTAGACCAAGATCATCTTATGTTGAAAAATGATGGAGATGTTGCTATTTTAGTTCGACCTTGAAACAGGGTGGTTAGCATTATACCACATCATATTTCAATTCAGTGTCTCTAATATTGAGTGAGTTATAGCCTTTTTTGTTCTGCCTAATGTTGATTAGCTGCTCCAGCCATTTTAAATTGGTCTGACCCCAAAAGTTAATCAGCTGTAGATGTACATACAAATTATATATGTATATATATATGTGGTGTGTGTGTGTGTGTGTGTGTTTGTTTTTCAAAATCATCCTGCGATTCATGAGATATTGAGTGCAAGGTTGGAACACCTCCAAATGTTTGTTTGTCTTACTGCTGATTTTCCATCTACGTCTTCAGCTCTAGGGATGCAGAATATTGGATTTTTGACCAATATCCAATATGCTGATATGCCAATATGTTGAAATGTATTTGGCCGGTAATCGATACCAATACTAATATTTTTATATACTTTCCTTTGTCAGAACATAACCCTCTTATTTAGGCTTATTTGCTGCAGTGAGGGATCCTCTGCACTCTTGTGCATGAAGGACAGCTTTTTTAAGTTAAAAGATTTTGTCTATCCATTGTGCTGTAAGACTAATCATGCTAACAGAGCTAACATGACATCCAAATGTCTGTGGTAAAACTCACCCAAGTGCTATCGTTTATTGGCTTCTAAATGACGGCTTGTAACTTGGGTAAAGTTAAACTGGAAAAATATCTCTGACTTGGGATGATATAGCAAGGCTCAATGTAGTCCAAAAATCTTTGGAATCCGACATCGTCAACGAAAAGAACGTCCACACGCCGTCATTTTGAAATCTTCCTTTCCACCGTGATCAGATCAGGTAGGCGCACATGACGTCCTCACATTGTGCTGCCCCTGCAGGCCAGGGAGACGTCCAGGAGGCATCCTAACCATAGATGAGGGTTGGAACGTAGATCGACCGGTAAATTGAGAGCTTCGTTTTTTGACTCTGCTCTCTCTTCACCACGACAGACTGATACAGTGCCCGCTTCACTGCCGATGCTGCACCTATCCGCCTTTCGATCTCACGCTCCATTTTTCCCTCATTTGTGAACAAGACCCCAAGATATTTAAACTCCTCCACTTGGGGCAGGACCTCCTCCCCGACCTGGAGAGGGCACTCTACCCTTTTTCGGCTCAAGACCATGGCCTCGGATTTGGAGGAACTGATCCTCATCCCGGCCGTGCCACACTCGGCCGCAAACCGCTCCAGCGAAAGCTGTAGATCACGACCTGATGAAGCCAATAGGACCATACCATCTGCAAAAAACAGAGAAGCGATCCTAAGGCCACCAAAACGGATCCCCTCAACACCTTGGCTGTGCCTAGAAATTCTGTCCATAAAAGTTATGAACAGAATCTGTGACAAAGGGCAACCTTGGCGGAGTCCAACTCTCACTGGGAAGGAGCCCGACTTACTGCCGGCAATGCGGACCGAGCTCTGACACCGGTCATACAGGGACCTAACAGCCCGTATCAAAGGGCCTGGTACCCCATACTCCTGAAGTACCCCCCCCCCCCACAGGGCTCCCCAAGGGATGCGGTCAAACGCCTTCTCCAAGCTCCTTCCCCACCAGAGAGGTGACATTCCACATCCCAATAGCCAGCTTCTGTAGCCGAGGATCAGACCACAAGGATCCCCGCCCTCGGCCACCACCCATCCCACATTGCACCCAATCCCTTTGGCCCCTCCTACAGGTGGTGAGCCCATGAGAAGGGCAGTAATTAATCTCCCTTCAAAAATAAAACAGAAGGCTCACTGCTTACTAAATGGACTGTACTTTATATAGCGCCTTTCTAGCTTATCAAGATAATCAAAGTGCTTTACAACACGATCTGTGTCCTCACCAGTTTGACATGATTGTCGACGAGGAAGGGGACCGGCACCTCGGGAGGGGGCGTGCCAAAGACACCATCTTCGCACCAACATAACTGGTTTGTTCCACTTTGGAGAAAACTATTTGGGGGAAGAATCAGTTTTGTGTTGTGTGTTTCCTTGACTGATGAAGCCTTCCGGAAGGAAGATGAAACGTTTCAGAAAAAAAAAATAGTGTCCAGATGATCTGACTGAAAATTGTTGGATTGTATACCTGGATTATTGAGCATGGACTTTTTTTGGTTAATCTGTGTCCTCATTTACCCATTCATACAGCACTCTACTAGATCTATACAAAGAATAATCAGTGCTTTATCACATTCATACTCTGATATGACATGACACACATCAGAGGCAATGAGGGGTTCAGTGTCTTGCCCAGGGACATTTTGGTATGTGACTGCTGGTGGAATCGAACCCCCAACTCTTGCATTGGAAAACAACTGCATTAACCACTCAGCCACAGCCGCCCCACAAATACTACTGCCAAAGATATTTATACTTATTCAACAGACCCTTGATCTCCCGCATATGTATATCTTGAATCCACTTTAAAAAATCTGAACATTACCTATAGGGTCAACAAAACTAATAAAGCTTTGTTTAAACACAAACTGAATATTGGTCACTTTCACAACTTTCCTTCTTTGTTAACTAAGTAATCTCAGGTAAAGAACAAAAGATAAATCCTTCAGCTCTTGCTTTTCTGTGAAGACCTCCAGTTTATATTGAACCACATCAGTGAATGCACTACACCTGCACTCCATCTAAGTGACAATCCAATCAGTGGGGAAACTGAGCCTTTTCTATCAAACTCCCTAATGAACTCATAAACTGGCCATTTATGGCTTAAGTCCACAATTTTCTTAAAATAATGGCCTTAATGTGAAATTGATTTCAGCTCTCTAAAAGGTGCAAATGTCAAACGTCTCATATCTAAAAGCGCTTCGTGTACTCTGAAATCAACTTTCATATAATGGCTCTCTCATTTCATTCCATTCTTAAAATTTCAAATATTGTTCCGAATACTGTAAATTATCAGACGCCAGGCTGATCTATGATTCAATAATCAGCTATTTAAAAGGCCTTTTTGTTCCTGGTATCCTTTCCGTATTCTCACTCAATTTGGAGAAAGGCTTTTGAATTATTCAGTTTGGAAAACTGTACTTTTCTATCGATGACCAGATTCGGTTATATATTGTGTTTCACTGTCTTTACTCTGAATTGATCCATTCCCAGCATCATAGAGTCCTTTTTACTGGTTTGGATGACACTTTCTGCCAATACATTACCCAGAAGTGTTGTTAGGAAAATAGGTCTCAAATAAATGTACTGCATTGTATTTATAAAAAAAAAAAAAAAAAAAAAACATCTTAAAAAATCGACATGTCTGATATGTTTTTTTTAAGTAGACAACGTAACTATCACAGCTTTTGTGCCTTTGTGCATATCTAAAACTTCCAAGTACAATTTCCACAATCTATATACTTGAAAGACAGTCCATAATAAAGCAAGCAGCCCTCAGTTAGCCCTGAAGGCAGTCTGCCAAGGCTGCACCTGAAAACCACATCTGACAGATCATCAATAATAAAGCCTCTAGCTGTGGTGGCCAACCTCTGCAGCATGTGTCATTCTGATGACACCACTTTGTCTTTAATTTTTCTTTCTGAGATAGTTCAGATCATTTGAAGTGTGCATTCTGTGGGAAGAATATGAGCAATTAATATCTTACCTGTTGTAGACTGATTTTTGAACAAAAATAAAGTACTTCTGGTTCTTGCAGCTATGTTTTATAAACTCCTTCACTGCCATCAATCTTGCATCAGTTATTTAGATTAATTATTTTGGTATGCATAGAGGCAGCAGCAGCTTGCTGTATCACTTCCAACAGGAATGTCTTAATACTTTTGCAAGAATAACTGTCTAACGTGAAGCTGACGCCGGTGTTTGTGTGGGCAACTAGGGGTTTGATTTTAGATTGGAGTCATTTTAAGATGGCAGCACTCCACCGAGGTTTCGCTCAGACTAGCTGCTTGTTGACTAGTTTGTTAAGAGTTTATTTCCCCATATTGCCACTGTTTAAATGGCTTTAGAATGCTTAGAAATGTTTGGAGGTCCCAGCAGTACAGCATAAAGACCAAGCTGAAGCTGTACCAGAGTTGTGTACCCTGTAATACGGATCAACATGTTGGAGGATGACTGCCAACGACCTTAACAAGTTCTCCATTTTTCAGGCCAAGAGCCTGTGAAGATTCTTGTGGTCCAACATGGTCTCAAATGGAAAAACGGCTTACTTGTCATCAAGGCAACTTGCAGACCATCATCTTAAAGAGAAGGCGGAGGTGGACTGAGCATGCGCTTAGGAAAGAACCTGGTAACATTACCCCCACGGCCCTGCATTGGACACCAGAGGGCAATAGCAAGAGAGACAGACCAAAAAACACCTTGTGAGGAACAGAAGAGGTAGAGATGACCCTAAACCAAAACTGGGGTACCATCCAGATGCTGGCCCAGGACAGACAGCAGAAGGCCCATCATTGCTACCCTTCTTGCCAATGGGCCTAGCAGTCAGTAAGTCAGAACCCTATTTCAAGATCTTTTTACTAAGTTTTTTGCTGATCAGAACTATACACTGTACACATAATAATGTGGACACAGAAAGATAATGCACAAGATGAAGACAAACAACAAGAACTGTGTGTAGGCTGAGTGCAGTACAAGTTTAATTCCATGTAAATGAATGGCGCACTTGCCTGAAAAAATAAATAAATATAAACTTTGGAAAATTTTCATCAGACTTCTATTAATTCATATAGTTCCTACTTTGCTGCTGTATGGTCCAGTGTTTATTATCTCGTCAGTCCAAAAGGTAACTCAACTACTTGTTGCCTGACACAGCCTCAGCGTACCTAAAGTCGTGTAGTAACCTGGACAATGTTCAGTTGATAAAACATCAACAAACTAAACAAACAGCATCGTGCAAAAAGTTGAGAGGTTTACTTTTAGTCCGTGTGGTGTTCTTTTGCTAAAGTATTGTCATTTTTGATAAAGTTGTTTTATACGCTTGATAAACAGTAAAAAAAACAAACAACAACTACTAATTTGGGTAGCCATCAGCTTAGCCTGGATGAAGACTTCTGCCCTTTTCTCCATTCTCCATGCTCTATGACTAGTAAGGCTGATAAGGTGCCAACTTTTGTCAACTTTTTGACTGAACATCCCCTCAAAATGGCCAAACTATCATTTCATATGAGTAAATGAGATGTTTGCATTGGGACTGCTCCATGATTTTGACCTTAAGCTGTCCAAACATTCTTAAGCACGAACTACGTCTGTGAAGACAAATTGAGGGCGGTTGGACTGCTTATTCAGCAGGTGTTGCCATATGGTCCTGATGTTGCGTCCATGGCTTTGCCCTAAAGACTGCTGATGTTAAATCTGTCTAAATGGGTCATATTTATCATTAATGTCATGTGCTTCCGTTGAGGTTGCACCGACTTGCTAAGGCTTACAGTATGATGCCTACCTACATCAGTCCTGTGATAAAACCTAAATTTAGTGTTCAGACCAGGGTAGTCGTGAGCTTTAGAGCAAAACAGGTCTGTTTCAGCTGATGTTTAGGAACTGATGGCCCACGGTGATATGTCTAACTGAAATGCTAACGCTTGATGGGCGAGAGTTGCTGTGTGCTGAGAAATTCTCCTGAATTTGTTAGGATGCAATCAATCAACTTGAGAAACGCTAAAGCCCTTCGGGCAGAGGTGTGAGGGTGATTGCAGTGAAGATCTAAAGACAGTTGTTTGATTTATGTGCCCACAATCACAAGTAAGGAGATATCAGAAATACAAAGATGAGCTCTAGGGAGAATTTTAAAAAGTAAAGCTCATTATTGATAAAGAGAGAAAGAATGAAATTTCCAAAACGTCCCCTTGACTCATTTCTCCAACTCGTGCTTTAGACCAAAAATAAAAACACATTTCCTAAAAATGGATTAATACCTTAATTAGAACTGAAACCTAGTTTAAAGTATAAAATGTTTAAGCTTCTTTACTTTACTGAAACAAAATAAAAATAAACCAACACTCCTTGAAATAATACATGTTGCATGTCAGAATTTCAAACAAGGATCTCATGCAATCTGTTAGAGCTCAAAGTGATGATTAGAAGAAACTATCAGGTACTACTACAGTACATCCAATTTTAGTTATAACCATGTTTGTGATTTTAGTGTCAATTAGCTGTAGTGGCCATCTGAATTGGGTTAACTTCAAAAGTTTATTGGTTGCAGACAGGGCCGGAGTGGGACTCATTTTTAGCCCTGGAGGTTGATGCCTCAGACTAGTCCACCTTAGACCAATTATTATTAATCGGGGTGATTCTAGAATATGCCCTTTAGGGGTGTTTAGCCCCCAGTTCTGACCATGGCTTTTGGCTTGAATAACATGGTGACCATTGCTGTCAGAAGTATTTTTAATGTAAGTGTGTGTGTGTGTGTGTGTGTGTGTGTGTGTGTGTGTGTGTGTGTGTGTGTGTGTGTGTGTGTGTGTGTGGTG
>NC_056498.1:26030733-26044001 GCF_014905685.2 Nematolebias whitei | reverse complement strand
CAGGTACTGTACAATGATCTTTGAATTGCACTTGTATGCTCATACAGTTTGTCTTTATCAGGATGGAAACTTACTGTTTTCACAGTTAGCTGCAGTAATGGCCCTAAAAACAGGATTTGCATCAAAATTTTGTGAAGTAAGACCCTAGTGCATTCTGCAGATAGTGGAAAATTTGTTTAAAATGGTCTGGTCAGGTGTTTTAGTCTAATGTCCAATCCAAATCAAGAGGGGTAGCTATTATAGTTGGTAAACGGGTGCAATTTACAGCCTCGAGTGTGCATGCTGATAATGCTGGGTGGTATGTTTTAGCGGTGGGGAAGTTGTACACGCTGCCAGTGAGCTTGGTTTCGGTATATACTCCCAACTGGGACGACTCTACATTTTTTAGTAACCTCTTCTCAAATGTACTGAATATGTCAACACATAACCTTTATAATTGGCAGTGACACAAATTGTGTGCTTTCAACTTTTGACTGTAGTTTGATGGGGAAAACTACTCTAAGTCTGCTCAGCTAATCAATTCATTCCTTCAATCGTATGGCGCGGCTGATGTGTGGCGTTTCCGTAACCCTACTTCAAGATCATATTCATTTTTTTCCTCAGTCCATAAGACGTACTCCCGAATCGATTATTTTTTTTTTCTTGATAAACAAAATTTTGTCTTTGGTGAAGGAATGTGATTATGGGGCTATGGTCATCTCGGACCATGGTCCACTTATTATGCAATTGTTTATCCCGGTCACAAAATCTATTTCATCCTTAAAGATTGAACCCCTAACTTTGATCTGAGGAAGACTTTACCAAAATTCTTGCGTATGAAATTGATTTTTTTCCTGAAAGTTAACCGAACACCAGGAATGCTACTTTTTTGTCTGGGAGGTATTAAAGGCCTACCTGAGGGGTCAAATGATTTCTTACTGTGCAAAAAAAAAAGAAGGTATTGGAACGGCTAAGACAGTTAACGGATGAAATTCTACAATTAGACAGAGAATATAGCCACTCCCCCACACGGGATCTAACGAAAAAAATGTTTGTTACTTCAAACTGAATTTATATGTTGTCTACTCAGCAGGCAGAGTGTTTAATCTCTAAATCTAGACAGGGTTACTACGAACACGGTGAAAAGGCTACATTTTTTCTGACCTTCTCTCTACTTCTCCATCAGCATCCTCAAAGCAAAGATGTCATCTGTGGTGCTCTTTCTTGGCATCAAACCACACTGCTGCTCAAAGAATAGTCACCTCTTAGTCTATCTTCCATAACTCTCTCCCAAATCATCATCTTGTCGTTTATCAACTTAATTTATGTATAAACATATTCTATTGCCCATTTGCAGTCAAAGCTGTCTGACTGTTCTCAAAATATCTCATGAAGCTCTGAATGGATTTTAATAAATTTTACATATAATCTTTTACTTTAGCTCCATAACTAATTATGTTTTGAGCCAACCCAATTCAAGATGGACGCCACAGTCAACTCACTTTAGAAAAAACAAAAATTGAAATTCAGTAAATTTTATAAATAATCAGCTGAATTTTATCTGGTAGTAGCTTAGAGTCCTTTGCAATACATACTCTGAGCATGATATTCTGCATTTTTCCTTGAAATTGTTATGATTATTAGTAGTTTAAACTGGTGAGTGGTCTGATAACCAGTCATTTTCATGCACAAAATTAAGATGGAAAATGTCAAGTAAAGATATCTACATCACTTTCCAACAACTCAAACAAGATTGCCAACTTTTATTGGAAAAACCAGCATGAAAGCCAGCAAAACAACTAATGCACATTGGGCTGATGCAGCCAATGATCTCATCTGCATGCTCACGCATGCATGTGACAGTCCAGTAATTATGTATGGAAGTAGAGAGGATTTTGGGTGCAGATGAATCACAGGTGCTCATTCTGTATTCACAGAATACACAGTGTTGCAGAGGCATCTATGCTTTTATTGTTACTCATTACACAAAAAGATAATATAATGGATGGAAAAAAGTTGTCATGGGATGTCATTTGGAAACTAGATCAAAAACTACATTACTGTTTGTTTGTTCCACAAAAAAATGCAGTATCTTTTGATGCTTTTTTGTTAGCAAGATTCTGGCTAATTCTCCCTGAAAACTTACATTAGGTTGGAGCATGAACCAAAGAAGAACACAGTAAGAATCTGGGCCTTGTTTTATTTAATGGAAATTGAACTAGTTCTGGAAGAGGGGCGTTGCTGATGTTATCCCTCATTTCTCCACACTCCGTTCGACTAGCAAAGGAACTGGCAAACAGCCTTTCATCTCCACTTCCTTTTATCTCCACTTCCAGTCCAACTTCCTTTGGTTAATACCTAATTTCAGAAAAGAGACAAACCAGTAATGGGGTAAAATCTTTGAGGGGATAAAATAAAAGCACAAACAACCATGCCTGTCTAAATGTGTAAGTTGTTGGTTTTTCATATTAGTCTCGTTTTTTAGACATTTATAGGTGAACTGCTCGGGACACAAGGAGGGTTTGGTTTCAAACTCTTTGAGTGAGCAGTGGTCTGTGATGTTTAATCAAAGGGAAATAAATCATTCAAAAAAGGTTTTTGTGTGTAGAAATACATACATACATACATACACACACACATACGTTAAAAAAAAGAACAATTAATTTCTGATAGCTTCATTAAAATCCCTCTAGTGGTTCATTAGATAGACAAATAAAGTTGACTCCAATGATTAATGTTAAAGTTTTAAGTCAAGACATTGTGCAACAGGTAGCTGCATTCTGAGGAATCCTTATGTCATCTCACTGATGAACTCAAAAGTTTGTGCTACTATAACAAATCTCTAAAATAAGATGTTGCATGAATCAAAGTCAGCTGATTGGTAAGACTCCCGATTGCTTCCTCGAATCAAAGGCATGAGAGTTCAGGCACTGACCGCAACATCTGCTTTTGCTGACGCTAACATGCACATGACAGCTGGCATGGCATGAGTGTTGCAAAATTCAGCATCTTCTATTGCAGGTGAAGCTCTAAGACAAAGTTCTTATGGGAACGCCGCTTATCTTTAGACGCTTCCTGTCTCTTAGTGTAGACCTATGGAAAGAGACAGTCGAAGCAAAAGTTTGCTACTGCATTGAAGGGGTTTGGAACTACATCACAATTCTGAAGAATTCAAACAAGATATATTTTGCAAGTTTTCTTTAAGGTCAATTTAGAGTTTCAAGGTACTAAATAATTTCAGATGAGCCTGTGATTAAAACCACTATTTACTGTGCACATCTTTGCATTGCAACAGTGTGTCTTATGTTGCATACAGAGCTGCAAACTTTTCCACAGCAGTTAAGATCAGAAGACCTAACTGCTGTGCCACATTTAGCTTGAATCAGTTGACTAACTGATAAGTTGGAGCTATTTTACGTGCATTGTTATCAGAACTGAAAACTGCCCAGTAAACATCCTAGCATTTTCATTATGGCTGTCCCCTTAATTCTACATACGTTTTGATGTCTGGCCAAATATTTAATCACATCAAAACTCATTTCATCACCATGTATAATTGCACATAAAAGCATCAAGCTAAGACACCAAAAACATTGTGATAATTGCTGCTCTAATCATGTGGTAAAATGTTTAAGATGCTGCCTCAGGCTGGTAGTTTTATCTGGCGATGACGGAGGGGATGAGTGCAGTTATTCAGTCAGACGCATGGTTAAGGCTGCCATCTGGATGTTACACTTAGTGGGTCTCTTGAGTTCTCTATTATTGGTCATATGGTATTCCTGACATGCTCCTTTTTAGGTTGGGGCTGAGTCTCTGCCTCTAGCAGAGACATTTAAGTATGTTGGCATCTTGTTAACCAGTGATGGCAGAATCGATGACGAGAACTAATGGATTGGGGTTTTGTCAGTAGTAATAATGGTGGTTCAAATCAAAGGTAGATGCCCTGATTTACTGGTTTGTCTACACTTCAACTATCATCTATAGTCATGAGTTATGGATCCTGACATAAAGATGAAAATCCCAGGTGCAAGTGGCTGAAATGAGCTTTGTACATAGGGTGGCCAGGCATAGTTTATGAGAGAGTGAGGAGCTAAGTCATCTGGTGGAAGTACAGTGTAGAGCTGTGGCTACTCTGGAGTGTGTTGGCAAAGGTGGTTGCTTCCCCTTGGAGATGTTACAAGCACTTACAACAGGGAAGAGACCTCAGACTTGCTGGATGACTTACTGTAAACATCATCTCTGACCTGGGAATACTACATACTTCCTCTAGGAATTATGGGGCAGAGATGGCGTAGAGGTAGGGCAGCCAAATTGGGACCAGAAAGTTGTGGTTCAACTCCCAGCCATGCCCACATATTCATGGTGTCCCTGAGCAAGACACCTAATCCCTAATTGCTCCCTGGGTACTTGCATAGCTTCCCAGTGCTCCACCTGGGGGTATATCAAATGTGATGGGTTAAATACAAAGTACAAATAAGTAATTTCGTCATTGTATTAGAACATACAATGATGACAACACATAACACTTACTTAGCACTTACTTAAGAGGAGCTGCAGAGTGTTGATGGGGATAAGATAGTTTGGATTTCTCTCTTGAACCTGTTGCCTCTGCAACCTGAAGTGAAAAAAACAAGGGTGGATGGATGGATAGACATAGAAACATCTTAAGCAGAAAAGCTTGGGAACTGTATACTGTAGATTGCATTTTTCACACCAATGACATTCAAACCTGAACAGATAATCAGGAATCCTGTCATCAACCCAGTGAAGAATAAGGACAAAGTGTCTTTCATTTGTAAGCAACACATACATCAGTCTTTCTCTTCTGAAGGTTAAAGGCAGCCTTATGTCAAGACAGAGAAACAGAAGACCTTTAAGGTGTGTGGTTTAGGAGATTTTGTGCACCTCGGTTGGTCATACAAAGTATTTGTTGCCAATTCAGATGCGGTAAATTGCCATTTAGAAACTATTCAGTTGCCTGAAATTATTATTTCATGTATTAAAATCTTGTGATCCTGTAGAAGTAAAGCAATGGTGGTGATGCTGCCTTTCACATTAAGAGAAAAATATTTTGACAATACATTTATATACTATATCATGTTTCAGGTTTATCCTGATTTATTGTATCTGTCAGGTTTTTAATGGATGAAGTACACCAAACATAAACAACACTTTTTTTTTTCAAAAACACATCAAATTATATGAAGCAATCATACGTGAAGCAAAAATAACTCAAACAGCTAAACAGGCTTTAATAAGATTTTGAAGAAATCTTTATCCGATGTACAATGACAACTAACTAAATGTTGGGGCTATGAAAATTAGGAGGACATCAGGACAGTGATGAGATGTGCTGTAGGAGGGCCAGATAGCTTCAAGCTGGAGGTGGTGGGAGTGCATCAAGGATCGACTCCGAGCCCCTTCTTGTTTGCTCTGGTGATGGACCGACTAACAGGAATCCCCATGGATTATGATGTTTGCAGATGATGTGATCCGTGGTGAGAACAGGGAACAGGTGGAAAAGAACCTGGAGAGGTGGAGGTATGAACTTGAAAGAAGAGGAATAAAAGTCAGCCATAGTAAGACAAAGTATATGTGTGTGAATGAGATGGAGACAGGTGGAACAGTGATGCTACAAGGAGCAGAGGTCACAAAGGTACACGACTTCAAGTACTGTACTTAGGATCAAATGTCAGGAATACAGGAAGTGCAAAGAGGAGGAGAAGAGAGTACAGGTAGGATGGAGTGGATGGAAAAAAGTTTCAGGAGTAATGTATGACAAAAGGGTGGCAGCAAAGATCACAGGAAAAATTTTCAAGAGTAATAAGACCAGTTGTACTGGCACTGACAAAAAGACGAGACAGAACTGGAAATAGCAAAGATGACGATGTTGAGGTTCTCCTTGGGAGTGACAAGGATGGATAAGATTAGGAATGAGATCATCAGAGGTACAGCACAAGTTGAATGACTGACTGGGAGATAGTTAAAGAGGCCAGACAGATAATTTGGACATGTCCAGAGGAGGGACAGTGGGTTCTTTGGTAGAAGGAAATTATACAGTGTTTTTGGATATGACTTAAACATACGTTACTCTAATTTTTCCGAGTTGTTCTTGTAAGATTTTAATGATTCTATTACGCACCGTTCCCCCCTCCGACACACCATCAGTGGCCACGCCGTTGTCTCCATGTCCATTATGTTGTTTCAATGATTTTTCAGGTTTTAATGGTTTTATTACAGACTTCATGATTTTGTTTTATGACGACACACTTAATACCTACAAATATTGACTGTTGCCACATCTAAAACCTAGTCCTTACAGTAAGTTGGACATGGATCTAAATACACTGTACTTCCATTATATATCCACAGAAAAATCGGAAAATTGTAATTTATCTGTTTACACAATGAGAGGCAGCAAATTTATGTCATTGCGTTTGGGGTTTACTTGTACAGTGCAGCAAGGAATTGGATTACACAGCGTATAAACCATTTTCTGGCGAGCGATGTGAGTAATCCTGTCTCATTAAGGCGCTGCTGACAATGCTTGGTCAACTGTGAGTTTTAAATGTGCAAATGAATGAGGGAAGAGCTGGGCTGGAAAACACTTTCTCTATGTCAGTTTCTGTTTAATTGTGAAGTGGGATAATTTAAATATGCATTAAGCATCCTTTAACAGAAAATTATCTGTTGGGAACTACCGAAGCTGTGCTACATAAACTAACATAGATGTTTGCAGTCTGATTCTACAGTAAACCACTGTTTCTTTTTTTTTACCGTTTTCCTGACTGTTGCTGTTGCATGTCAGCATAATCAGGATCATTATACGACACTGACAGCAGTCCCGTGTCAGGATCGTTAGGGATTTTTAAGTTGAGCTGTTTGCTCTACCAGTCCAATTAGATGAATCAGTCCTTATTCAGTGTTTTAATATTATTTCATGTAGGATTATTATTAGGTGGAAAGTCTTTCAGGTCTAACGAAGAATTGATGGTCACAATTATGATGGATGACTTTATTCTTCTATAATGAAAACCTCTTTCAGTGTTTCTTAGTCATTCTGCTAAAGAAAGCAAAACTCCAACTTAAACATAGACCTTTGAAGTCCCAGTCAAGACAAAGGTAACGTGGAAATATTTATAAACGTAAGCAGCGGTTACATAGCTTAGCAGTTGTCACTTTGTGCAAAATTTGTCGTCATTTTGTACTTAGCATTTTTTCTTAGGGGTTGGTTATTTGTCCTCAGCCATTGACGTTTTGTACATAGCAGTACTATTTTGTGCTTAGCCATTTTAATCTTAGCAGTTGAATTGGGGAGTTTTGGCAATGAGAAGGCAAGCCTCTGAGCTGGTTTGACGTCTCAGACCGACAACATCAATATGTGGGTGGGAAAGGTGAAGCCCCCACACCTTACTCCACCCTTATTTTACCCACTCTGGGCACTTGAGTAAAGCCCTTAACCCCCACCATCTGCTCCTCTGGCTGTCCTATGTAGTAGCTGTCTGTTTCACACAGAGGGCTGTGGTAGCTCGGTGGTCTGTGGTTGTGTCAGGAAGGGCATCCGGCGTAAAAACTATTGCCAAGACTTCGTGCAAGTTAGTTTACTGTAGTGACCCCTGAGGAAGGGAGCAGCCGAAAGGAAAAAAAAAAAAACTAACAAAAACACTATTATATAAATTACTGTTAATTATAACGCAACTTATGTACAACACAAAAAACTTATTCATGTTAAATAACTACCGTATTTTCCGGCAGACACGTCGCTCCGCCCTGTAAGTCGCATCAGTCCATATTTGTCTAATAAAGTGGAAAAATCCAAAAATATGTTGCTTCGCGCATACGCCACATCTATTATGCGTCACCACTGATGCGTCGCGTTTGTTACGCGTCACCGCTGACAACGCGGAAATGTGGGCTGGTGTTGTGCCAAAAACCGATGGGCTGCCAAATGGCGGCCGCGGGAGCGTGCACGGGAGGACTTTAACAAGAATTTAACAAAATTAACACTTAAAAACAATTATTTGTTTACTCCAAATTATATTAAATGTGTGTTTCAGTCTAACGTTTGCTTGATAAACGCACTTTGACGGTCAAATCAGCTGTATTTCAAAAGCCGACACGTGGAAGTAAATGCGCGCACGTGACAAGTCGCTGTGCAAATTGATCAGGATAGCCACCTAAAAACAATTATTTGTTTGCTCGAAATTATAGCAAAGGTGTGTCTCAGTTGGACTATTCCTTAAAAATGCACTTTAATGATCCAATCGCTGTTGCGAAGCGTGCACGCGCAGATGGATGACCTGCTGCATTTCTTTAAAATTTAACAAGATAACTTCCTAAAAAAATATTTGTTTGCTCAAATTTATAGCAAAGGTGTGTCTCAGTCTAACATTTGCTTAATAAATGCACTTTAATGGTCAAATTAGCTGCATTTCGCCGTGGCGGTGCAGCTGTTTCGACAGTTCCAAGCAGCGAGCTGAATGAAGATGGGGAGTTTAAGGCAGGCCGATTGTGTCATTAATAGTTGGTGAAGATTCTCAGTCATCCAGGACATAGTAAATTCAAAAAAGTTAAAGACAATAACAATAAAGTATAAAATATAATAAATAAAGTCCCGTTGTTTTTGTCTTGAACTTTTTGAATTTGTCATTTTAGCCATGTTTACCTATTACATGATACAACAGCATGTCATACTGCTATTACTACTCTGCTGCCATCAAGTGGCTGAAAGTGGTACTGCTCTTTTTTCAGTAAAATGAATGAAAACGATCATATCTCAGCCAAAAATTGATTAATAAATATGGGAAAAAATCTATAAATGTGTCGCTTCGGCCTATAAGTTGCAGGGCATGTAAATTATGCAAAAAACTGCAACTTATAGGCCAAAAAATATGGTAGTCAGAATGTTGTTAAGCTTTTGTGTTGGGTTCTATTGTTGCAGGTGTTGTGAGTGGACTGGGCTGGTGGATTCCCAGTTGTCTCCCATGACAGCTGATTGCCTCTCTTCATAAGGCTGAGTCATACCAGGAATCATTGCTGGGCCACTGGTTATATCACAGTGATTAACAGATAACCTCCATCTTTGTAAAACTTTAGTTCCCAAGAATAGCTAGAAGCTTTGTGAATCTTACCATGTTCTGCAGAATCCTCTGGGTCACATGGATTATCTCTCTCCTTGTCCTTCCCTGAGAATCACCTCCCGTGGTAAAGTCAGTCACACCTGCAAATCAGATTACCTTGACAAAGCCTTTCACTGTCAACCTGCATGCTTTCCAGTACCTAGAACATACCTTCCAACATACCTGGAGACCACCCCGGAACACAGTACCTGGGGTCCTTTCTGTTGTTATCCAGACTTCGAAACAAACATTCCAAATAAGAGACTCAATATTGAAAATTACAAAACCATTCATCTGGACAATCTGTCCTCACTTCTCTTTGCCCTCCACAGATCCTCCTGTCCCTGGCTTCTCCTTACTCTTACCCTTTATGTCAATTTCAGCTTGGGTCTTTTCTATTTCAGTATTCTGTGTTCATGATTAAAAATACTTCTGTCAAAAATGTCACACATATATTCGAATATGAGTGTGAATAGATTTTACATTGGCAACTAACATGCTATTGCAATATTTACCTGCACATTTTAAAGTATTGTGTGAATTCTTTACATATTTTTATTTAATGGAGAAACTTATTTCTATCAAGACTCTTCCAAATGAATAAATCATTAACATGGGGCAGCAGCCAAGGTTTCATACAAACGTGGAGCCAAGCAGAGCACAAAGTATGAAGAAACCCATGGCAGAAAGCTTCTTTTTGTACACACAGTGGTTGTGAAGTGACCAAACTGCAAAGGGGACAGACAAAGTGACAAAAAATACACATAAGCATGTAATGATGTTAATGATTAGACGTTTAACAAGTCAGAACACTACCATGAACAAATGTCTGCCACTTCAACTCTGAGACAAATGTGCTAATTTAATGTTTTACAAATTGGATGGGATTTAATGCTGTTTTCAGAAGCTGGAGTGCATGTTTCAAGTTTGAAATATTACCTGGAATATTACCTGAAGTTGGAAAGTTCGATACTCTTCATTAACATTTAAACTCAACATGGCTGCCAGGTGTATAGAAGGTGGTGCTCGCTGCAGTGATAAATGATTTTTTTCCCACTTCTGTCAGTTTGTTTTTCATTAAATTAGACAAGCACAGAGTACTGTGCAACCTCTCTTAGTGAACAGGTCCTTACTGTGTCTGAATGCATAAAATGCAGAAAGATACATTATTAGCTTGTACTGCTAATAGCAGTTAGTCTGATTTCTGGGTACAGCAGCAACTTCCTTTCAGAACTGAAACTGGGACATTGTTCCGTTGGGTGTGACTTCATTCCCAAATCCAAGTTGCAACTTCCCAGGTAAATGGAACGCAGCATAAATAAAGTATGTTTGCCCTGAAGTTTGAATAGTTATGTTTGTTCAAGCTAGATGGCTTGAGCTTTTGGATGTGACTGCTCCCCGTCTCAGGAGACGAGATCTCTGAGGACACAGAAACTTCAGTCCCGTGTAATCGTTTGTGACAAGCAGTTCATGTGGGGGCTCACCCCATGAACCGAACTGCCCGTGTACAATTGTTGCAGTGAGCATGTTTTCAAGAAACCGAAAACGGCATGAAGGAATTTCCACTGCTGCTTGAATGTGGCACAAGACCAGCTGATTTCTCAGTTCCCCATCATAACTCTTGCTTCAATCAAGGCCATGCGAGGTTAGTGCTCTAATATAAAGAGCTATTGAGAGCAACACAGGGGTGGCATCCTTCTCTTGTCTCTTCTCCTTTCCCATCGCCATCCATCTCACTGTACATCCCCCAGTAATTTGCATACTGTTCTAGTTTACACAAACAAATATTCCAAAGTGCTCAGAAGTCTGGGCAGACTTGAAAGCGGAAATGTTAAAAAATGGCCAATGGTTCATGGTGTGAGAGGAAAATAGGCATAGCTGTTTTGTTCGGTAACCCAGCAGTGATCATAAGAGGCACTAAAGTGCTATGGAGGCTCTGAACTGCTTCCATTGAAATGAATATGAGCCTGAAAAAGGTCCAAATATTTCCAGTCTCCCAGAATAATGCAGTGACTCATAACTATCGCCTTTCTTCTGTGAACTGAAGTGAATATCAGATACAAAGCACCCAGCAATACTTCACCCACTCAACTTTTATTTATATTACATACTTGGCAGAATCTCAGCTGAACACTTTTTTTTTGCCCAGGCTTATACCGAGTCAAAATATACATTTATTGGAGGACTCATTTGATTTTTTTCACCAGGTGCAATGGTGGAGCCAGGGGGTGACCAATGGTGGCTTTGGCCACCAGAGATTATACTTCAACCATCCCAAGGTCCACCCCATTCATATGAGGAAACTATACTTTTAAGCATTATAAAATCTAGGAAGCATAGTTTCCTCAAATGATTTGGACAACCAGTTCATATATACACTGAACAAAAATATAAATGTGACACTTTTGTTTCTGCTTATTTTTCATGAGTTGAACTCAAAGACCTAAGATTTTTTTCTATGCATAAAATAGGCCCGATTCGCACAAATATTGTTCACAATTTAGTGTAAGTCTGTGTTAGTGAGCACTTCTTTGCTGGGATAACCATCCACCTCACAGGTATGGCATATCAAGATGCTGATTGGGGGTTGGGGTAGGGGTGTGTGCCAGAACCAGTCAGTATCTGATGTGAATATCTGGTGCGACCACCATTTGCCTCACACAGTGCAACACATCTCCGTATAATGTTGATCAGGTTGTTGATTGTGACCACTGGAATGTCGGTCCACTCCACTCCTTTTCACTGGTTGTGTGAAGTTGCTGGATATTATCGGAACTGTCACATACTTCTGTAGATGTCGATCCAGAGCATGGTCCATGGGTGACATGACCAGTGAGTATGCTGGCCATGCAACAACTGGGATGTTTTCAGTTTCCAAGAATTGTGTACAGATCTTGAAATATGAAGCTGTGTGTTATTATGTTGCAACATGAGGTGATCGTAGAAGAATGGCACCGTGGGTCTCAGGATCTCGTCACGGTATCTCTGTGCATTCAAAATGCCATCAATAAAATTAATCGGTGTTCGTTGTTCATAACATACGCCTACCCCGTACCATAACCTCACCACCACCATGGGCCACTCCATTCACAACACTGACATCAGCAAACAGCTCACCCACAGAATGCCATACAGGCAGTCTGCCGTCTGCCCTTTACAGGGAAAACCGGGATTCATCTGTGAAGAGAACATCTCTCCAACGTGCCATACCCCATTAAATGTGAGCATTTGCCCACTCATCGTTATAACGAACTGCAGTCAGGTGGAGACCCCGATGAGGATGATGAGCATGCAGATGAGCTTCCCTGAGATGGTTTCTGACATTCTGTGCAGAAATTCTTATATTATGCAAACCAATTGTTGCAGAAGCTGTCCTGGTGGTCTCAGATGATGTTGGAGGTGAAGATGCTGGATGTGGAGGTCCTGGGCTGGTGGACATGGGATTGTGGTTGTGAGGCCGGTTGGCAGATCTGATGAGCAGGGACTTCACAAAACACCAAACTGGACTTGTTTTAAAACTTGTCAAAAAATCCTTTACCGTGCACTAGTGTGGGGATCCCCCCCCCCCCACACACACACACACACAATCAAATAAAAATAATAGTACAGTAATTTAAAATAAAACTGAAGCGTGGAGGTTATTTATTTATTATTATTATTATTTTATTATATTTTTATTTTTTTACTAAAGATCAGTTAAAATGTAAAAAATAAATTAATTTGAATTGATATTTCATTTCAGGAAGAGTTATCTCTAAAATATTTACTAGTTCAGGCCTATTCAACAAAACTGCTCAGGGGGGCACAGCCTCTGAAAGCCAGCAGCTCAAGGGCCGGACATCCAGCGATTAAAGTCATTATGTAAATAAAACAAGTATTACTATGATCGGTCAGAGTCTGCAGTAGCTTGGTGGTCAGTGCCATGGAAGTAATCCTGAGGTTGCCGGTTCAAACCCAGGTTGTGTCAGGAAGAGCAGCCAGTGTAAAACAATTGCCAAATCTCTCATGCAAGTTCACTTGAAGGGAGCAGCCAAACTACATTCATGGATTCAAGGTTCTTTATTTGTCATGTGGTACATGTGGTGGAACGAAATTGTGTACACAGGGTCCCATTTACAACCAGCAATAAAATGTAAAAGAAAAACCGTAATAAGATCTAAGATATGAACT
>NC_056498.1:26030087-26030633 GCF_014905685.2 Nematolebias whitei | reverse complement strand
CCCCCCCCCCCCCCAAAAAAAAAAAAAAACAACAAAAAAAAAAAACTGAAAGGGCCCTGGGCCAGGATTTTAACTGGCAACCTTCTTTGCTGAGAGTGCCAGTTGTGCCACTGTGCTGCCCCCCAAATAATAATAATTTAAAAAATAATAGTTATGAACTCATTGGTGGGCCAGACTGAAGTCACCTGAGGGCCGGAAGTGCCCCCTTCAGCTACCAGTTGCCAATTGACAAACCCTGGACTAGTTTATTGTGGGAAATCATTTTTATTAGTATTTTTATCGTTATTTTTTTTATTTCTTATTACCAAACCATTAAACCGATTCTCTAACGCAGACCTGGGCATTGTACGGCCCCAGGGCCACATGCGGCCCTTTGGTTGACTCTCACCGGCCCCTGTAAGGGGAATTACAAAATACATATGTAAACAAATGAAGTTAACCAAATCCAGATATAGATCCTCTCTCAATGATGATGTCAGCTTTGCTTCACATCTCCACATCAGACCTTCAACCTGACTTTAACATTTCCGTTAAAGCCGAACAGAG
>NC_056498.1:26013960-26025087 GCF_014905685.2 Nematolebias whitei | reverse complement strand
CAGTTGTTTGCGATCCGCCATTAACGAAATGAAGAAGAAGAAGAAGAGAGTCGGTGGGGGAGCTGCTCCTTCATCTGTCCACCACCACGCGGATGGAGGGAGCGGTGCAGCCTTGAACGCAGCATCCCGGCTCTCCTCCTCCTCCTCCTCCTCCTGGTGGAGGAGCTGAACCTCATGCTGGGACTGCGTTTCAAAGAGAAAGCTCAGCTCTCTCAGTTTTCCGTGCGTCTCTCCCCCCCGCTCTCCTTGTCTTTGTGTCGACAGTGATAAAGAGAGCAGGTTCCGTTTGTCCATTCCGACAATTCATCACCAGCTTCTTCTTTTCTTTTCGTCTCACTCCTCACAGATGTTGTGTCAACACTTTGCGCTGGTGTGGACACGGGGAGGGGACTCTCGGCTCTGACGGAATTTGTTGTCCTCCTCGGTGTCGTTTTGGTTTTGTTCTTTTAAATTTGGACTAACAAGAACAAATAAAACGCTGTTTCCTGACTTTGAGAGTAGAAAGTGGAGACTCCTCTGGAATTTCCCCCTCAAGCATTTATCCGGACAGCCCCGGTGAGTGACACATTTGATTTTAAAATTAGCTTCATGGCTTAAATAAAATAAAAAATAAAATAAAATAAAGCACCGCAGGTGTGAAGAGTTAATTTTAATCACCTGAAGGCTTTCTTCTGCTTTACTTCCAGCTGACCGGGGCTTTACAGTGCTGACTGGGTGTTCTATAGTAAGTAGCACTTTTTATTTGCTTAAATTAAACACGAGCTTTTCCGGCTTATTTTTATTTTTTCTTATTTTTTTTCACGTGCGCGATAAGGTTTTTGTATGATGGAGCGGTCTGCTCACTCAGATGGTGGCGAGATAGTCTGTGCGGTGCTCAAAAAGCAGAGCCATCTTTGTCCAGATTCAGAACCACCGTCTTTGTTGTGTGGAAAAACGTTATAGAAAGTTTGGGTTTAAAAAAAAAAAAAAACCCAAAAAACGCGAAGTCTTTGAACGCACCTCAAAGGTCTCAGATGTGGGCGGGCTCTGACGCACCTGTGTTAGATGTGACCGCTGATTGACAGGTGGTTTGCATTTGAGCCATGTCTCCCTGCTGAATGTGGATGTAGTTTAATGTAAAGGTTTTTGCCTCAGAGCACTGACAATAAATGTTCACATGCAGACAGTGATGTGCAGCTTGGCTCCCACAGAGGAGGAAAAAGTGTAAAAGGCAGAGTAATGAAGGGAAAAGTTTGTGTGCGTCAGTGTTTTTGTGGTGGTTTGTAAATGAGAATGCTCACATAGCCAGAGCGATGCCTCTTCTCTGACCAGTATGTGGAGATGAGGTGATGCCATCATGGTCCATCAGTCCTGAGGCTGCTGCTGGTTGAAGAAAGAGCTGAATGCAGGACGGAAAGGAAACAAATGTTTAATGACTGAAGCACTTATTCCAATCGTTTTTTTTTTTTTTTTTTTTAATTTGCACATTAATTTGTCCCCAGATTGACACTGTTGCAAATTGGCAGTCATCCATGTGACTCCCGATTGTTTTTTTTATAAGTAAAGACTGTATTTAGATCGTTTTGTGTTACGAATAGATATGTATTGACCCCAAAACTTGTAAAACTCAACTAAAACACCAACACAGTGAGATACGATGACTTCCGGTAAACTCATTTTTAAAGGACTATTTGTGTCGACAACAAAACCAAGACAAAAAGCAAAAAAAAAATTAAAAAAAAGGGGCAGCTGTGGCTGAGTGGTTTGAGCAGTCGTCCTCCAATGCAAGCGTTTGGGGTTGGACTCCACCAGCAGTCACATGCTAAGTGTCCCTGTGGAAGACGCTGAACCCCTCATTGCCTCCGATGTGTGTCCCATCAGTGTATGAATGTAATAAAGCACTGATTAGTCTTGTATAGATCTATTAGTGTTGTATGAATGGATAAATGAGGACACAGATTGTAGTGTAAAACACTGAGTATCTTGATAAAATAGAAAGGTGCTATATAAGTACAGTCCATTTACAAAATCAGAACATTTCCTGTTAAATTACCCCTCACTTCAAAACAACATTCAGACTGTACTTATCCTCTATTAGGTTCACTCTGTTAGTGCTGGGTTGGACTACCTTAATTCTTTGTGGCTT
Source organism: Nematolebias whitei (assembly GCF_014905685.2). Classification (NCBI taxonomy): domain Eukaryota; kingdom Metazoa; phylum Chordata; class Actinopteri; order Cyprinodontiformes; family Rivulidae; genus Nematolebias; species Nematolebias whitei. The sequence goes on along the minus strand of NC_056498.1, from coordinate 26,022,962 downwards.
AAGGTCATAACATTTGACATGATGGCATCTCAGTTGCTGCACATCCATGACGTCCTGTTCCACCAAATCCCAAAGTTTGGATTGAGATCTGATAACTTTGAAGGCCACTGAAGTCCAGTGATCAATCTCTAAAGCTGCTTTTCCATTGTTAACTATGGCTCTAAGCACTTCGGTTCTTCTCAGGTGAAGGTGTCTCCATTCTAATGGGGTCTCCTACTTTGTGGGAAGAATATTCATAGCTCATGTTCTGCTCAATGAATTGGGCCAGTCAGTGTTGCAGTCTGCTGACATCAAAATTGTCTTCTTAGCGTGGAATAGGACTAACCGATGAGGTGGTATCATAGATCGAGCTGGAGCCGGCAATGGAGACACTCTTAACAGGCGTGGTGTTGATATTTCGAAGAAGGGGCTTTATTGTCCAGCTTTGGTGAACCTGTGTAAATCGTAGCCTCAGTTTCTTGAAGCTGACAGAAGTAGCGCTTGGTGTGGTCCATAATCATCAAGGTTGGACGGGTTGTGTGCTCAGAGATGGTATTCTGTAGACCTTGGTTGTAACATGTGATTATTACAGCTGCTGTTGCCCTTGCCACCAACCAGTCTGCTAATTCACCTCTGACTTTAACACGGCTTTTTTTCCCCCAATGGACATTTTCTTTATTTTGGACCATTCTCTGTAATGGTAGAAATGGTTGCGCATTAAATTCCTCATCAATGTCTTAATGTGGCATGGTTGTTGATCCGAGTGTTTCACATCCACTTAAATCCCCATTTTCCCCCCTCATTTTGAAGCTCGGTTCAAACTTGAGCATCTAAAGCAGCTGCTAAATGTGTTGAGCTGCTGCCATGTGATTGACTGATTAGTTACGTTAACAAGTAATTGAACAGGTGTACCTAATAATAAAGTGGCAGGTGAGTGTAAAGTCATACTGAGGAGTACAGGGTTTACGATGCTGGGGTACAATCTAATCTAAGAAAGTGTTCCCCTATTTAAACACTTGGATAGAAAGTAGTTTCCCATCTCTGTATCAAAATCTCTTTTTGTAGTTTCAAATTTGCAGTCGTTCCATTCTGCTCACCAGTTTCAGTTTTTGTGTCCACTGACTTATAGATGGTGGGTTAGTATATTTTCAGTTCATTGTCACCTTTGGAATGAAAGTATTTGTAAAATTCATCTTAAGTTTGTGTTGTACGTCTCCCAGGGTGTAACTCTGAAAAGAAAGAACGTCGGTTCTCGGAGAACCATTAATTTTTAATGCAATTTCTTTGAGATTTTTTCCAAAATTCTTTTGTAACAGAGTAATCTCCTACTTGGCTACACTTTCTCTAATGTAGTTCTATGGAAGGTTTGTTCACACATGGGAGAAGAAAGTGTTTAAAGCAGTGGTTCTTTACGTTGGGGCTCTGCCGTGGGTTGTGAAGCACCAGTTTGGCGTTTGGTCTGAGATAATCTACAGCCGTTCAAGAAACTTTGAAATGATTGCTGGTAGCATATTTTGCCCACTCTGTTATCAAAAGACAAAACATTAGTCATCGATATCTGTTATGGTCCTGATAAGTCCAGGAGTAAATGACAGGACGCACAACATATGAAGCCCAGACAATTTTATAATTTAGACAAAACTTTAATTATAAACCAATTATCTGAACATGTATGTAGACTGGGAACCCTGGCTAAAGCAAACAAAAGGAGGGAGAAACCCCGAACCATCCAGCAGTTGATTGTCAGATTCGGGCCACTCCCCTCGCCCTATGATCCAGGGACTAACCCTACAACCAAAAAAACGTCCCAACAAGAAATGGCTCAACAACAAAATGGTGCCAAGGTGCAACCACAGCTATCTCTGACAGGAGCGGGAGCGAGGCTGGAGAGCAAAACCAACAACCATCAGAACAACGTCTCCTCAAGCCTCTCTCGCTTGTCCAGTAGGGGGAGCTTGTCCTCAGCCAATCAGCTGTTCAGAGAGAGAGCATATGAATTAATTGGACACATATTGACATAATTGATTCAGGGACATGTCACATTATCAAAGTTCATGCTCAATAATCCAGGTAAAAAATCCAAAAAAGTTAAGTTGGGTCATCTAGACTGTTTCTTTTTTTTTGTTGAGATGTTTTGTCCTTCATCCAAAAAAATTAAAGAGGGGGCGGGCCCCAGAAAACCTCTTATCACCATCAAACTGGTTGGCCCAGTATGCGAGTGTGCTGCTTGTGGGACTGTTTGTGGTGACTCCTTGGACTGATGAAGTCCTTTGGGTGAAGGACGAAACATCTCAACAAAAAAAGAAACTGTTCAGATTACCTGACTTAACTTCACTGCATTAGTCATCCATATCAAATTTCATGCTCAATAATCCAGGTTAAAAATCCTACAAAGTTGGGTCATCTGGATGGTTTCTTTTCTTTTTTTTTTTTTTTGAGACGTTTCGTCCTTCATCCAATGGACTTGGAAGAGAGGTCGAGCCCCACAAGCAATCCTATCACCATCAAACTGGTTGGCCCACTACGGGAGTGTGCTGCTTGTGGTACTCGGTTTGTTTGTGGCTCCTCAGACTGATGAAGTCCTTTGGATGAAGGATGAAACGTCTCAACAAAAAAATAAACCATTCATATGACCTGACTGAACTTTGTTGGATTAGTCCTCAATAGAGATAACAGATTTAATGGTTATAAATGTTTTCTCAGCATTGTTTGCGTGTCATAAGTAGTAACAGTCGGGGTGACGAGGCTCTCCAGCTCTTGAGTTTGTGGGTTAAAAGCTGATCATTTTGGGAACAGCTGTTCTCATTTTCACTCTCCACCCATTGTCTCCATAACTATTAATTTGTGGCAACTAGTTCACGTCTTCCCACTTATCATTAAATTCTTCTTTCGCACAACTATTCTTCCCAAAATGAGAGAATCTTCCGATCCATCAGTCGACCACGCGAGTCCTCCTGAGTTAATCAACACTTTTACACCCTGACAGGTAGATTTGAGTCACCTGCTGGAGTTGTGAAGTTTCTCTCTCTCTCTCTCTGTTTTTAAATTTAATCCTCACATCCTGCAATCCTTCATCTTTCCTTGGAGTGATACTTCCCCCAAAAAGTGATTCCCCCAAGCCCACATCAATCACCATTTTTAGATGGGAGTTTGAGTAATGACTCAAAAAGTTGTAAGGAGAGCCTCCTCTGCTTGCTCACAGTGACCCCCCCACACCCGCACCCCAGAATCTAGACCCAGCAGTTCCAGTCGGAGAGAGACGCTTGTCTGCAAATCACTCGTCTTATTAATTACGCCTTAACCCACGGTGCTTCGGTGGGACTGTGTTGACAGCAGCTCGTCACTTTTACACCGCCTGCTGCACCTCTGTGGAGAGAAAACGCTGTAATTACGCTTTATAAGCTTTATCGGGTGACATAATCGGGGCACGGCTGAAACTGCAACGGATGTCGGAACAGCTGATAATATATTTATAGCTGTTATTTCAAAATAAAACCCTCTTTGCATATTTCTCAGCATTTGCAGCTGACGACGCAGTCAAATTTTTTATTTTTTAAGAAATCAAGTGAGCTCAGATATTTAAAACTTTGTCCCAGTAGTTTGAAAAACCCAAATCAACTCAAACGTACTTCGTCCTTTTGTAAGAACTCCTTTAGGTTGTGATCCTCGGCAAGCTCGAGTGGTCCAACTCCCATGAGCCATTTTCTAACGAGTATACACTGTCAGATAACTAGATACACCTGGTGCGGGCGTTTTCAGGAAATTTAGATTCATCTAAAAATAAAATGCCTGCGCCTGCCATGGAAGCAAAGAAGTGGGTGTGTGGGATCCTGCTGTCACATTGCCTCCCCTCTCATGGCTGCAATGTTTTTATTTATTTATCTGTGTCTGGCGACGCGTCGGACGCCAAAGTTTCTCATCTCCTGCACAGCGAGCCTCTTACTCATGAGGGTGCCGCTGTCCACGCTCGGACACAGCGTCTGAAACCGGATGTTCTGGTGCCGCTAAATATAACAGCTGGGCGGCACAAGATGCATCACACTTGGAGTCCAAGACAGCAGGAGCCCTAAATAAACCCAGCTCCAATGAAATGTGCATAAATAAAAACTTCAAATAAAATTGATTGTTTTTACCTCAAATGCTGAGCTCGTACCTGAGTTAATTTATCAGATGCTAAAGTCATGGATCAGATCATTAAGTTATTTAAAAGCAGCTTCAGTGCTGTTAGGCCTGATGTGTGTGATGGAGGTGCAGCTACTTCTTAAAGCTCATGACTCCTTTTTATGCCTTTTGGTTTTACTCATATTTGTACGGTGGCCCTGAGGTGCAAATGAACATTTGAAAAAACGGACTTGCATTAAGCCAAACTGGAAGTGTTTTTTTTTTTTGTTTTGTGTGTGTGTGCACTTTTTTTAACAACATAAAACGGAACAATGTACAAAGTGGGGTCATTCCTACTATTCGGTTCCTTTTGAGTCCCCATGCCAAATAATGGGGTATATTTTGTTTAAAGGTGGGCTAATATTTATTTTATTAAACTCATCTCATATGTTTGACCCCCCCCTCTACCGTAAAACACAACCATATATACACAAGATGAATTTATTAAAAATAATTAAATCTAATTTTAAATGCTCCTTGGGTTTACGGCCATGTCCCCTTTCACGCTTCCTGAAATAAAGTTAATTCTAAGTAATAAAAAATTAAAAATGTCATTTTTTAAAAATACATTTTTAATAGTACTGTTTATAATAATTCTCATCCATTGAATTTTTATATCAAAATATTGTTTATGCTTAAATTATTAAAAATAAATTGAGTCCCTGAGTCAACTGTCCACCCTGTTACAGTACCGTATTTTTCAGCCTATAAGGTGCACTTAAAATCCTTCAATTTTCTCAAAAATCGACCGTGAGCCTTATAGTCAGGTGCACCTAATGTATTAATTCTGGTTGTGCTTACTGAACTCGAACTGATTTTATGTGGCTATTGTGAATTAATTTAATAAAGTTTGACTTATCTGACTTGTTTCACTTAATGCGCCTTTATAATCCGGTGCACCTTATAGTCCAAAAAATACGGTACTATAAAATACCTGTCACCCCCGGTTTGGCTTAATGTAATTCCATTTTTTCAAATATTGTTCATTTACTCCTCAGGGCCACCGTACATTTGTCACTTTTCAGTTATAATGATGAGACCGTTAGTGTAAAAGGAGCACCAGAGCTTACAGGATGCAAAAACAGACGGTTCATTAAAAAACAACAACGACAATCTTTCGATACTTTAGATTGGTCGTAGTTTTAAATTTTTTTTTAAATTTAAGCAATAGGTTACCCTCCACAATACATTAGTTTGGATTGCAGACTTTCTCCAGTAAACTAACATTTGTTAATATTGCTGGGAGAGTTTTTACACATCATGTCTTCACATGATTCTCTGACCTTGTTCAGTTTTCTTTTTACAGTTTGAAAGTAAAAACACATTTTAGTGAAATGAAATGGTGATAATTTGGAAACTTGAGGGGGTTGAAACTTGTGTTTTTGTTCTCCCAGTGCTGGACTTAAAACAATTCACTTCCAGCAAAAGGACAAAAACAGGCAGTAATTATAGATTTTCATTTTCTTTTTAGTCCAAAACTAAAAGATTATTATTATTTTTGTAAAAATCACTACATTCTGCAACCCTCTTTAAGTTGGTTCAGTCAAACTCTGCTACTCCACCTTAACTGATAGTCAGACAGGTGTCAGCTGAGGAAATTAGATCAAAGTTTTGTTAAACCCGTCAACACATCAGAGTAAAATATGCATAAGAGTGCAGGATACCCATGAGTTAATAACTGGAAAATAATCTTAAAATTACTCTAAATGGACATTTGTGGGTTGAGCAGATGTATAGTCATTAAATAGGCTAAATATAGCCTAAAAATAAAATGTTATTTATGCTGGTTTCATATCAGCATTTAGCCTCAATTCATTTAAAAACAAATACATAAATTAACCCTTGCATTGTTCTGCATGTTGCAATTACTCCTTCTTGTATTATGATAGTTCAGCACTTTGCACCCCACCCCCATATTAAAGCACATTTAGGCACCCATAGATGCAATACAATAGAATATAATATAAAGAGGTGGAATACAGTGCAACCTGATATAAAAATATACGATACAATAAACTTTATTGACTCTTGAGGGGGGAAAAATGGAGCTTTAGTTTTATCCTAATTGCTTTCACAAGAAAGCCACAAATAAACAGTTAAAGCAGCATTGTTCAATAAAAATATAATCCAAAACAGTCCCTTTTTAGTTAGCCATCACATTTAATTTTACCAGGAAGGTCATTGAGAAAAATAATTTCTTCTAGAGTGTGTGATATGCTGTCTGGAAGTATTTATTTATTCATTTATTTATTTTTGACTTTTTTGGAAAATAAAAACATCTGTAGTAGATATTTGAGACTATTGAGTTTTAAATGTTTGATTAACCATTAATAAACTGAACTAATGAGTTTCCTTAGATGACTCACAGCACGCAGGCTGAACATCATCAAATGTCCTTAAAGCCAAACCACAGTCGTAAACTACCGGTACAACTAGGAAACGAGAAACCAACTTGAAAATGTTGCAGACCACATCTTTAAGGATAAAACTTACACACAGGATAAACTCAAACAGGAGTTGCCCAAGTTTTCTGGTTCTCCCACCACCCTACCCTCCTAAACTCCACTTTATGTGTTTGATGAGTTAGTTTGTTTCCACCATCAGTTATTGTCACACCCACTGTGTTGGGAATAGATGTTGCGAGACATCTCTGGCTTTGACAAATGCACATAATTTGATGCCCCGGGAATGAAAATGAGCTGGAATGGGCCATTTTTTAAGTCTGATTAACCATTTTACTATGAAATATATCTAAATGTGCTCAATATTTATACAAGTCTGGCACTGAGGAGAAAATGATTTACAAGGTAGCTACGTTTGGCCAAGGCTTGCAAGATGGTCATTAAGAAGTAATCAATCCTGCCCTGGCAACTTTTAGGTTAAATATCTGGTCTAACCAGAGTAGATTGGATAATATTGTCCAACTCGGACAGTACAACACTAGATTTAGGTGTGATGACAGATAAAAAGGTACGGCTTGACCTCACTAGTGTGTATACTCTGCTAAATACTATAGCAGAGTGCTACAGTATGCTAGAAATACATATATACAGTGGTATATAGTGTATACTACTGTATACACATTTCCATCTTTTGATATGGAGAGGAACTTCTCTGTAAATAATAAGGTCACCTATAAGTTCCTGGATTAGTTAATGTGTTGGATATTTTCAGCTGCATCCAAGTGTTCAGTAGCTCATAATGGACAGAAGTTTGGTGTAAACTGCTTTTTGGTTTCTGGCACTTCTTCTTTCGGCTGTTCTCTCTTTAGGGGTCGCCACAGCGAGTCATCCTCCTCCACCTCACTCTGTCCTCACTCCAACTACCTCCATGTCCTCTCTAACTGCATCCATATACATCTTCTTGGTCTTTTTCCTGGCAGCTGCATTTCTAACATCCTTCTACCAATATACCCACTGTCCCTCCTCTGGACATGTCCAAACCATCTCAGTCTGGTCTCTCTAACTTTATCTCCCAGTTGTTCAACATGTGCTGTACCTCTGATGATCTCATTCCCAATCTTATCCAGCCTTGTCACTCCTAAGAGGAACCTCAACATCTTCATTTCTGCTACTTCCAGTTCTTTCTCCTGTCTTTTTGTCAGTCCCACTGTCTCCAAACCATACAACATAGCCGGTCTCACCACTGTCTTGTAAACTTTTCCTTAACTTACCTTAACTTGCTCTTTTGTCGCAAATCGCTCCTGAAACTTTTCTTTGTCCACTCCATCCTGCCTGAACTCTCTTCTTCACTTCTTTACCAGACTCTCCCTTTCTGGCACTTAACTTTTTTAACATTAGTTCTAAAAGGATGTATGTTTGCTTAGTATAGAAACAATTGGCTAAAATGTGTTTTGACCATCAGACTTTACAAAAATTGGAACATAGCAATTTCTCGAGTGCTCTACATTTTTGCTTGGACAATCCACAAGGTAAATATGTGTTTGCTTTTATTATTATTTTTTGTTTCCTGGCTGTCTCAACCTTGATCTAAAAACACAGAATTGCTCACTGAGGGTATACATCTAATCCAGGTTCAAACTAAGTACGATTTGAATTTTTATCACAGCAGTGAAAGCCTGTAAGTACTTGGATCAGCTGCAATAACGCCTGAAGAAATTCTGTATCTCAGTTGTGTAGTTTTAAATCGGAGAAAGATGTTGATTTGTTTTTCCTCAGCTGACTTGGCAGGACTTACAAAGTAGGACAAGGCTAATCACTGAGCTGGTGACTGGATGACTTTTGCTGTTATCACCTTACACCGTTATTTATAAAGTACTAAATACACTTGTGTTCAGAGGAGTGTAGAAAACTAAAGGAGATATTTAGTTAATAAAATGAATTATTTTTCAGTTGTATTTTGTTAAAGCATATCTAATTATTTTTGCATTATTAGTGTTTAGCCCATATCTTGGTGTGTATCTTAGGTCTTTATTTACTGTTTCTTTTTACGCTTTATATTTTTGCTATTTTGGGGTGTAACTGGGACCACAAGTACATAATTTCATTCCACCTCATGTACCACATGTGATGAGCATGACAATAAATTTGACTTGAACTTGAAGCTGAAGAACATTCCAGTGACAGAACAGGTTTGTAACCCAGTGTGTGTGTTTTATTAAAGAAAAGTAAAAATTGCTGTAAGCACTTCATAACAAGTGGATGCTAATCGCACGTCTTGGATAAAAGCGAAACTGGCAAAAGAAAACCCAAGTCAAAGCTCAAGTCCTTTAATTGATACAACTCAGTTAACGTCTATTTTCATCTTCTGTGTCCCATCATTAAAAAAAAAAAAAAAAACTTTACTTAAAATATGGACTGTGCAACACTTTTTAGACAGTGGACACAAATTATACACACCCC
>NC_056498.1:26012466-26013860 GCF_014905685.2 Nematolebias whitei | reverse complement strand
CTGTATGAGCATACAAGTGCAATTCAAAGATCATTGTACAGTACCTGGTGGTTGTGCATTTACAGTATATAAAAGCAATATTAAGGGTTTAAATAAAATGCAACTGCCTTTCTAGAACTGCTATTTATAATAAAACTGATCAATTGCGTCATAAAACAGCCAGTTTTACCCTCTTGTTTGCCTCTGTAGTGTGGAAGTGTACGGTTTTTACACACGGTATTATTCACACTCTGTTCTGTAAAGGGTTTGTCAGGTTATGATACAGAAAAATGAGTGTATGAGGTGCAGATGATCGTTTTTGGTCTGGTGTGGTCTCAGGACAACAGTTTGGAAGACAATATTAGATTTGTTCTTTCCAAATGCTCCAAGTACCGACCCTTGTTTTGTTTCTAGCACAGTCTTAGGACAAGCACAATTGGCCTTCTTGTTATTGATCTTCCAGCATATCTAAGCTCAGTTATGATCTTTTACTTTTGTCTGTGCGCCAATTAGTTCATTGGGTCTTCGCTGCCTTAACCTTTGGAGCCACTATTCCTCATTCATTATCGCCTGATCATGTAGTTGTTTCTATGTGTCCGTGTGTGTGTTTGTCGGTCTGTTTGTTGGATAAAATATGCATGTCATGAACCTGTGGATGGATTTTCAAACTTCCAGAAAGCAACTAATGAATGTGCATCTGTAAGTGGTGGTCAGCCTGATTCAAGATGGCCGGCACAGCAAATCACCCTTATCAAACATACCAAAAATGTCTTTAATTTGGTCATTCTGTCAGATGTCGAGCTAAAATTTGGTATTGGAATAGCTAAAATTCATCCCAATTGCAGTTTCTGCATTTATCGCAAAAGCCTTTGTTTAATCTCTCAGCAAGTGATCATAAGATCAACATCTGCAGCCAGATCTGGAGTGGCTAATCGGGAGGACCTGGACTTTTCCCAGTGGGCTGGTCTGATGCGTGGGCTGCAGGGCCAGCGCTCCATGTTATGTTTTTTTTAGAACTTTTTTATTAACGACATTAAACCACAGAACACCGCTACCACTGCTCCTGGGCCGCCCCGTCTTCAACCAGGGCCAGTAGCAGATCTTGTGGTTTTTTTTTGTTTTTTTTTTGCATGTCAGAACCTCAACTTGACCTGTCAATCAGTCCAGTAAGCGTGTCAGCAAATGACCATTCGGTAGCCTCAATTTGTCCTGGAGGTAAATGCCCCTTACCTGCGCAGGTGAGCTGCAGCACTTCAGGGTTTATTGAAAGCTTTGAGGTCAGAGGGATTTTGTGAAAAATCATCAGAAAAAAATGGTAAAATTTTATCAGTGGGGCACATACAATCCAGACACATGTTACCCTGAGGGTTTAGATGGTGGACTACAGTTTATTCCATTTCAAAAACTGAACACAG
>NC_056498.1:26000505-26012366 GCF_014905685.2 Nematolebias whitei | reverse complement strand
AACAGAAAGTCTGTGCCAGCAACTCTTCCTCCTATCTCATCCATGCACTGTGTTCCTATTGAGTTTGTAGATTCTTTCAAATACTTGTGAATTTTGGTCGATGCACATATTTCTTTTAAACCACATATCGAAAACTCGATCAAGAAACTGAAATTAAAACTGGGTTTCTTTTTCAGAAATAGTCCTTGTTTAACTCTGAATGCCAGAAAACACCTTGTAACCACTAACCTTCCCACCAGCCATTGACTATGGTGACATTATTTACATGAATGCCCCTGTCATCTCCTTGCAGATGTTGCATGCTGTCTACCATGGACCGCTAAATTCCATAACTGGTTGTAACTACCGTACCCATTACTGCACTCTGTACTCATTGGTCAGGTGGTCGTCATTAACATCACACAGGTTCTCACACTGGTACATTTCACTCAGTGCGGACGGAATTAGGCAAAAAGGCCTTTTCCTACTCAGCTCCTGCAACCTGGAACACCTTGCAGCAGGAACTGAATATGTCCACCTTAATTTCTTTAAGGGATTTTAAACATTTGATTATGTCAATAGAAACATCAAAGCAAACATGTTCTTGTCTTTAGTAATACTTTGTATATAAACAGATGGAAGACTGTATTATTCAATAAGTAAAGTAAAGCCAATTTGATATTTAAATCTGACATACAACTGTGGTAGGAGCAACGGGCAGTCTCTGTGACAAGACGATAGATTAATCATTTACAGTGAGGATTATAGTTTTATACATGAAATTCGTCTGTATTCAGTCACCGGCATTGTTCATCTCTTTGTTAAAGGATGATTAAAGGTTCTGCCTCTCGCCACCTTCTAAGCCTGAACAGCACGTTCTTCTTTCTGAAGTAATTTTCTGCTACTATGCAGGTTCTTGACAGTAATTTATACATTTTTTTAGCTCATCCATTAGAATACATAAAAAAAATTCTTACCACCAGCAGAAATGTACATTTCTGTTTTAAGTACACGACATACTAAAAATGTACAGTACTGTGCAAAAGTCCTGAGTCATCTCTCATTTTTCTATACTTTGTCTCTATTTAGTTAGATTTTTTTGTAATCATTTGAAGGTCTTTCTGTGTTTTTCTTTGGACTTTGGCTTCTTTTTAACTCATTTTCTAATACTTGTACCTGGAAGCAAAGTACTGCATGAATAATTTACTGTGGATATGGTTTCAAACTTTTGCGAAAGACTCTCCATGTATGCCACTCATACACCTTTTACCAAGTGCAACCAGTATCATTAGTGACTTGCATAGAACATGGCCGTGCAAAAAAAAAAAACTAGTAACTATTTTTACTATAGATGTTGGTTATTTTGGGACACTCTGAAGTTAGGTTTTTTTTTTTTTTTTTACATTCTCTGTTTTTTCATTTATTTTTTTCTGTTCCATCTTTTTTCATTGTAACTGCATTTTTCCAAACAAAGTGTTTAATCATGAGGTGAAAAAGAACAGAGTGGTACTAACACTCCAAAACTTTGTTCAATATCTGTAAAACTGACTGAGCCATTTTTGTGTTGCTGAAGACGATTAGCTGTGGTGGCCATCTTAAATCAGCTTGACCCCAAATGTAAATGTTCTGCAGATGTACAGCCAATGAAACATTTATGAGAATTTCATTAAAGTCTATTCAGTGATTTATGAGATTTTTTTGCTAACAGACGGAGTTAATATCTTTCATAGCTACACTGAGTCAGTCTAATGAATGCAGTCAAACAAAAACTTTTAATGCATAGAGAAACAACCAGCTACAGCCAGTCCTGAGCACTAATGAGACGTTCACTGGTGTTGGTCTTGTAGACTTAACAGATATTCAAAAACATTCAGCACTATTTATTAAGGTATGTATATATTTGAACCGGGCGGCACGGCGGCTCAGTTGGTAGAGCTGTTGCCGCTCAGCAAGAAGGTCACCAGTTCAAATCTTGGCCTGAGACCTTTCCAGGTGGAGTTTGCATGTTTTTTCTGTGCATGCGTGGGTTTTCTTTGGGTACTCTGCTTTCCTCCCACAGATCAAAAACATGCATGTTAGGCTGATTGGTAACTAAATGGTTCCTAGGTGTGAGTGAGAGAGTGAATGGTTGTTTGTCTCGTTTGTCTCTATGTGTCCCTGTGATGGACTGGAAACCTGTCCAGGGTGTACCCCGCCTCTCGCACCATGATCCCCGCAACCCTAAAAGGACGAAGCGGGCAAAGATGGATGGATGTATTTGAACCATGTTAAGTATGTGCAACTTTGAACCTGTGTGGAATCGAGAAAAAACAAAACATCTTCAAAACCTATTAAAGGTAAATGTATAACCATTAGAGCCTTGAAAATGGTTAAAAAATATCATTAAAATCTCTAAATTAATATATATGAAAAGTGTGTGTAAACTTCTAAACTTTTACTAGCACTGCTACTAAATACACACTTATCACCTCTACTTGCACATTCCTCCTTCAGCACCACCCCTACTCCATTTCTCTATTTATCCACATAAACAGCTTAAACTCCGCCCCAATGCTGTGAGCCTTGCTGCCCTCCCACTTTGTCTCTTGCACACATAAAACATCTACCTTCCTTCTCTGCATCATGTCAGCCAGCTCTCTACCTTTGCCTGTCATTTTCCCCACATTTAGAGTTGCAACCCTCAGTCCTACATTCTTGACTTTTCTCTTCTCCCTCTGTCTCCTGACAAGTTTCCCTCCTCGTAGTATTCGACTAACAAGTAGCACAATTTCTGCTAGCACCCTGTTTGTCAACAAAACCAATGGCAGTCATTGTTAACATGGCCTTGACTAATCCGGTATGATGTCGATTTGGGCAAAAGTGTTTCACAAAAAATGCCCTTCTTGACAATACTGAACATTTACTCGTGCTTGGGACCGGTAGAGGAGATGCAGTCCTTATGCTCCCTGGTGACTGGTTTAGTACCGCTAAATAATTGCATTGCAAAAACAATTCTAAAAGGTTTAAGCTGCAGTCAGCTGTATCTTTTAAGCACATTTCCAGCGGACAACAAGATTTGTCCATTTCACTTCAGAAAAGACTAACAAATGTAAAAAAGAGAAAGTTTTCAGTTTCTTAATTGCCGTCCTGCTGTGACCTTGAAAATGTATGCAACACAAGCAGAGCTGCTTCTGCACAACAGTGGGTATACGTACCTCGTTCAAAATAAGGTTATCACATTTATCATGAAAATGGAACCGCAGGCAACACTTTAATGCAATTTTAAAAAGGCATATGTATGTGTGTTTTCTAATTATATAGAAATAAACGTATTCCACTTAATCATGTTATGTTAAGGGAAACTGTGAAGAGTGGGGGGGCGCGGTTTGTTTTCCATACTAAGGCAGTTCTATTCTACACAGGCCTCTGTGTTGAATGGATGGCTTCTCAACACTGCTTTCAGTTTTTTCTTAGTTTTAATGTAACGTCATCTATCTATAAAACGATACATCTCAACAGTCCAGCCAGTTTACAGAGCATGAAGCACTGACTTTATATTCAAATGTCAACACTAAAATATTCTGGAGAAAAAACAAGTAAAATGGACTCTCAACAACAAGATGAGATTTACAAAATGTGCTGAAAATTATTTCCATGACAAACAGGGGAAATGTTCCACCCATACAGCATTTACACCAGGTCTATTATTCCCTAACAGCATAAAAAGTATCAGCTTGTTCATAGAAAATAGACTAAAATAAGAAAAAAACTCAATCCCCACCTAATTCATCCTTTTATTCAGCTGATAAAAAGGCTTTCATAACTCTATAAGCCCAGATACCTAATTTGTGCTTGAAAGGATTAAGTTCCCCTTGATTTTTTAAATTTGGACAAACATGAGTCTTAATGATAAACTTTTGTTTTATCTACCTTTGTTCTGCTCTGAACACAGAGCAGAAATGAACACAGTAATTATCTAATAGAAAAATGCTACTTAGAATAATACTTGTAATTGATAAAATTTGTAAAAACAAAAAAAGTTACTAAAATATTACCATTTTTGAAAATTGTTACAAGTTAGTTATTTTTTTAATGAGCTCTGTTATTACGCATTTATAAAATAAACATTTTATTATCTCAAGATAATGTTACCAAAATAACATACAATAAGGCAAACGAACATGATCCATCCATCCATCCATCCATCCATCCATCTATCCATCTATCTATCCATCTCTCTATCTATCTGTGACAGGCAGTCAGGGGAGGCACTGCTTCACCTGTGATCATGACAAGTAAAATGCTAACAATGATACAAGAAAATACATTTGACCACTTGACAGTTTTATAAAACTGTTTTATAAAACTGTTTTCTGAATTATTTCAACACTTCACTGGTCATAATTGTGGAATTTCTGTATTGCCTGTTTAAACATGGGAGAAATGCAGGGTGAGGCAGTGTAGTGCTGTGGATCACCTCTGGTGGCGCTGTGTCATACAATATATGAAGTAGGCGGTTGGTACTGCCCATTGCTGTCTCTCTTTAACTCCAATATTCATGTTTGATTACACATGCGCTGCACATGCTGATGTTCTACAGACTGTCTAAAATATTGAATGAATGTGTGTGTGACATATTCTTTCTAATCGGTCATAAATGCACGGTGAAAATACACAGGGTGAGGCAGAAAGTACCTTGCTACACCGCTAGGGGTCAGTGCTGCCCCATAGGGACAATGAAGCGGGTGCAGTTGCTGTGCGTTCTTCTGTTAGCAAAGGGGCAGCCGGGGGTGTAGCAATCGGTACACTCATTTAAATTTGTTTAGATAAAATGGAAGATCATATCTCAAAACTAAAGGATTTTTCTAAACTTGATTTTCAGTCGACACAGAAGGTATTAGAGAGAGGAAGAAATAGAAACGGCTAAATTGAAATATAAGCTTCTATTTTGGGTTCATAGATGTGAGCATCCGATTCCAGACGAGTCAGTGCCTCACCTATCACAAACCTAATAGCACGTCACTGCACCTGAGCTGATGACGATTGGGGACAGGTGAGAGTGGGCGTGGCCAGAAGGTGGAAAATTACCGAGAAGGCAGAAGAAAATAAAAACACGAGTAAATTCAACACACAACCATAAACAAACCCAGTCGAACACAGCAAACTATAAAACAAACCAACAAAACACACAGATCCTGACAAACTTACTGTAATCACAGTTCAAGTGCATGCATGATGGTGCACATTCTTTTGGCTGCTCCTTTCTGCGAGGGGTCGTCAAAGCGAGCAAAGTCGCATTGTCTAACACCACGGCACTGACTGGAGAGCTACCACAGCTTCCTTAAAAGTATGCACCATACATTCTAAATTTTTCTTCATTGCATTATCGACGTTTGCACAATGCCATTGTTGCAAGACTGTAATAAATCAAAAGCTGTAATATAATGACGCCAATATTCAAGTTCTGCATGCCTGAAAAGTCCTGAAAATGTAGGTAAATGCAACAAATGTCTAAATACTCAATAAAAAAATTGCAATAATTTGGTTGTATCCTGCAGTCCTGTTGAACAGAATGCTTGTATTTTTATTTCGTACTTATCGAGCACTGAACAATAAGTTGCTTTATTTTGTTTTGTTTGCCCAAATAAAGTTTCAGAGTAGCACCACACAAAAGCCACTCCAACCATGTTTTCTCTCCAAGGTGAACTGTCTGTCCTGTGTGAAATCACAGTCTGCAAAGAACAAACATCAGCACAGCTAAGAGGGGAAGTTGAAGGTGGGGTCTCCTAATCCTGCCAAAACAAGCTGTCATCCAATAATCAAATAGATGCCGGATCGATGGCAAAGATCAACGTGTCAACAACAAGCCTGTCCAATCCGACAACTAGTACAACACAGGAATTGACTGACAGATCCGGAAGTGCGAGCAGGAGCAAGTTCAAGGAAAACAAGAGGTGTTGAGGACTATTGGATCTGAGAGGAATGCAGCCTAAGCACAATCAAAAGCAGCCGGAAAATGACGACAGTCTGTCTCTTTTCTTGGTATAGATAGAAGGATGCTTTCTGAATACCGTTTAAAAACTAGAAAGTTGTATTTAATACACCAAGAAGACTTAAACAAAAAACACTTGAGATGATCATTATTCTCACGTGGCAGCTTGGGTCCTGTTTAATGCTGATTAAAGTGCCAGGCTTCGTCTCCGAGTGCAACGCACCCAGGAACTCATCGTAATCAGACCTCCCAGCCTGGCAGCACTTTCAGAAGCAGGAGGTTTGTGCCCCTCCTGGCTGCGTTAGAATAGCCAGACAGTTCAGGACCAAGTAATCATTCGGAGGTCGCGGCATGGAAACCGGCCCCTTCCGATGTCACTGATCCACTGATGTGTGGCACTGCTCGAGGTCGTTATATCTTGCTGAAAAGTTAATCTCGCACCAATTAGTTCCAGCCCAGGAGGTACTACTGAGTGCTGCGCTATGAAATGGTGCTATCCTCTGGGAACTCTCCTCCCACTGCTCCCTTCCACCTATTCTTTCTTTTTTTCTCCACAGAGATCAACTTCTAGACAATGAAGCTGGGCTTTGCTTCCCGACATACACACACACACACACCCTCAAAGTATTGATCTTACCATCATTCTATTTTAGACCTGCAATTATGTCTGGCGGTACTACAGCGGGGCGTTACACGACTCTTATGATTATTGTGCCGATAACGTCGGGGTTCTTGCTGCTCGGTGATTTCAGTCGGCAGTTAAATGGATCTGATAAGAGCATTGTCATTTTTCAAATGGTAATTTCTGCTTTGGCTCATTAGGTTAAGGATCTGCTCATCCTTTTTAAACAATAAAAACGTTTGCTATCTTTGTCAACTGGTGGCTCTTGGGCCATACTTGGATCCTGAGCTCATTCCATATGGTCTGTGAAGCAAAATGTTAATTAAATTACTTTTTTTAAATAAAATGTATTAGTTATGACTTTATACTGAGCAATACACATTCCATAACAACTTTGCTTAAAATCTGTCATAAACTTTTGAAATGGATCATGTCTGTCTGTTAGCAAAATACCACTACACTTCATTTTACTGACACTTTTAGTGAGTGACTATTGGGTAAATTCTACAACTTGTTTAATTTTGGAGTCAGCCTGATTCAAGATGGCCACCAAAACTAATCAACTTTAACCAGCACCAAAATAACATTAAAGGCCCCACACACACTCGGGCGGACGCAAAGCGGATGTCCGCCAGCCATGTCAGCGCAAAGATAAATATTTACGACTGCGTGCGCGCGTACGCTGTGTCGCACAATAAACTGCCAAGCGACAGACTGATCTGTATGCGACACCAACTGTGTTCTGAGCAACCAGTTGCAAGTACGCGCGCGCGACTGCCGCTCTCTGTGCAGCGCTGACATGTGTGCTCTGGCTGGCCTGGTGGTGAAGAAACGTCTTAACTTGCTAGAATACATTTGAAAGTATTCAAAATGCTTCTCGCTGTCCATAGTCTTCATGTCCCACCTTCTTTTCTTTTGTTTTGGTGCCAAGAGGCAAGCGATCTCTTCCTCCTAGTCCGTTGATGCCATGACTGAAATTGTGAGAAATGAAGGAAGTTGTCACGAAAGAATTAAAATCCGAACGCTCGAGTGTGAAGTCTCAACTGTCTGCAGACAGTACTCACGGAGTACCCACAGTACACCCGAGCATGTGCGGGCCTTAACTGTGTCAGTTTTAAAGATGGTGAGCTAAATGTTTGATATGGTTGTTACTGAGAGTCATTTATAACTTATAATTTGAGTGCTAATGAACCATGCAAGAGCTTGTGATATCATGAAAACATAGCTTCATTTTCAAGATTTGACAGAAATTATTATAAATTTATTAAGTCTCATAGGACGGTCATAGCTTAAAAGTTGCATAAAACGAGGCAGGCATTCTTTCAAGGAATTGTAGTCCTGTTTAAATAACTTAACATAAGTAAAATCAAGTAAAAGTAAAATCACAACAAAAATGTTTTAGTAAGAAAGATCAAGTGGAAAACTGTTGGACCTCCGAATAAAAAGAACATGCCACTGACATCTATTTATAACAGCAGAAGATAAAGTAGACAGAAACTAAGTGTGTCCCCTAGATAACTTGCCATGGCAGGGGGCTCATCTCCTTCGTGACTTTTGTTGACGGGGGGGGGGGGGCATGTCTGAGCTGCTCAGTGTTTGTACTGACAGTTTTCGAGCAGGGGGTTTCAGCGTGAAGTTTCAGCATGAGGGAGGAGGCAGTGTGAGCGCTGCCTTTAGCTTTTTAGCTAGCGTGCTGCTAGCTTAGCGCTACGTCAGCGCTGCAGTGCGCAGTTTGATTCGGTAGGTGGGGCGCTCGGTTCTGTTGACAAGGCAGGACGCCCTGTTTGTATAACGGTAGGGAAAACACTGCTACTAATCCAAGAATGTTGTACACACTTTGAGAATTTTTCCCATGGCATTTGATCCGGTACCTAATACCATTAAATTTAATCTTTTTACGTATCTGAGTGTTCTGCAGCACTGAATGTTGTTAATTTGTGACTACTGATCAACAGTGGGGAACCCTCAAGGCGTTCTACTCCTTCAGAGAATGCCCATGATTTTAATTTTTTCCTGCATTAGTTTTTATTATTATTTTTTGTGGAGTGGGTGGGACCAAAACACACGGGCCTGCAGGAATCCCCTGTGAGCCGTCCTGAGAGAGTGTTGTTTCAAGGTTCAAGGTTCTTTATTGTCATTCGCATCAGATGTGCTACGTGAGGTGGAATGGAATTGTGTACTCATGTACCCAGTTATACCCAAAAACAGCAAATAAATAATATAAAGCATTTTTAAAAATACAGCATATCTAAGGATCTCCTCTCTCTCTAAGGATAAGACATGAACTATGTGCCTAGCTTGCTTTCATCATGATTTTGAGGAAATCTTTCACAGAGAAAAACTACAACAAACATTTGACTTCAAGTACTTCTCAATCAGCATCCTCAAATCAAAGATAGTGTCTGTGGTACTCTTTCTTGGCATGAAACCATATAGCTGCTCACAGTCACCTCTTGTGTAAGTCTAAGACTCGTCTACAACTAACCCTAACCCTAACCCTATCACTGAGATCAGCAAAGTCCATGCTCAATAATCCAGGTATACAATCCAACATTCTTCAGTCAGGTCACTTAGATCTTCATCGTGTGGCTCACCAACTTAATTCCCCTGTAGTTGCTACAACTCTGTACATCACCCTTGTTTTAAGAAATGGACACCAGCACACTTCAAGGGTCAAGGAGACTTTATAGTCACTCGCATCACACATAGATGCTCATCAGCACAGATAAAGTGACAAATCTCCAGTGGCATTAAAGTGATATACAACAGCAGGCAGCAACAAAGAGTATAAACTCAAAGCGAGAGCGACACCTGCCCCCTCTTTCCTCTTTCGTGTTGACAAAATTTTTTAGTTTTATCGATTGTCACAGCACAAGTTTGATGGGGTTTTTTTTATTTGTTATAAAAGCAGATGTTTAACAAATGTTAGGACTCTATTCTTTGCTAACAAAATATATTTTGTCATTAAACAACTTGTCAGGTTCTTGTGAGCGCGTTCCCCTGAAACGCCCCCCACGCCCACCCCCAGCTAACTCGCTCACTCTTGAACTCTCTGCGTCTTCTCTGCTGTTGCTACTCTGAGACCAAGTCCAGGTCCAGGTCCAGTTAAACATTGAGCAGGAGCTGAGAGCTGCAGGACCATGTTTCAAACTCCGCTTCAAAAAGCTGCGCACTGCAAAACGTGCTCATTGTAGCTATTAAACCTGACTTCCTCATTTTGATAAAAAAAAAATTCAGCATAAATTGTTTTATTCATTTTAGTTTTGTAGGTCAAAGTGTTGTATATAACACTCCTGTCTTAAAACGTTGCTGATTAATTTGAATTTATTATTATTTATTGATGGTATGCAATTTGATTGTTCAGTATCAAATGGTCAAAAATGTTTACCGTTTAAATAAAGATATATATTTTTTTTATTTCAGACAAATTGATGTACTTTAAGCCTTTTCTGTTACAGATTATAAAACAATGTTAATAATCTTTGTTGTAAGTTGATCTATATTTCTTTCTTTAATGTTGATAAGGGTACAATGTTATGCAGAGGTGTATTCATAACAATTTTTTAGACAAATTATACTATTTACAGTCGTGGCGGAGAGTTGGGGGGGCGCGAAATGTTTACTTCTTCCTAGGGGGGGCGTAACCGAAAATAATGGAGAAGCACTGGCCTAGTGGTTCTACACTTAATGCTCCGCAAACTTCTGCCTGAGGGGAGTGGGTCAAAAAGTGTGTGTGCTGGGTGAGTGGGGTCCTTCATGATGCAGGTGGCCCTCTTCCTGCATCTGGAGGTGTAGACTTCTCCATTCCTCAGGCATTTTCTCACTCTCAATAACGCCATTGAATATATGAGTCAAAAACCTCACTGCCATCTCTCCAAACCTCCACTGGTATGTCATCAGCTCCTATTGCCTTCACCTTCTCTTGAAAACTTTCCAAATTTCATCCTCACTAATCTTTCCCACTTCCTGGTCCAAAGTTTCTGTGACCTCTACTCTTCGTTCCCTTTCATTTCTATTTGCCTTGAACAGGGTCAAATAAAATTTAGCACAAGCTGGAACGAGAGAAAACAAAGTTCAGGACATCCTACAGTACAGCCCTTTAAATAACAGTACAGATGGGCAAGTTAAGACGCTAGAACAGAAAGCCTGCTGGCACAGCGATCAGGATTCATTGCCCGTTTGTTTTTCCTCTCCTACAGTTTTTTCTCCATATTTCTTCTCCACCTACCTCTGCTTTCACTTCTCATCTCACTTTATTTGGCTCCCTTGTTTATCCCGCTTGCTCTCATTTCATCGTCGCTTGATTTCTCACTCCCGGCTCCTGTTCCATGCGCCTCCCCATCCACTTCTCCCTCAGCAGCTATTTTCACACGCCTCTGTGACATGACCGGGGGGCTGTAAACAGGAATTTTGACAGATGCAGATGAGTGTGAGATGCAGAGTCGTTCGCAACTTCTTTCTTACAAACTGCATTTTCAACAGGCAGGTTTGTCGTTGACCAAGGTTTGTCATTGATATCATTGTGCAAAAGCTTCCTGCCCTGCACCTGTTACATTTTTATTTATTTTTATTTTTTTTAGAGTTTATTTGTAGGGGAAATGCCTTCCCATGTATAGTTAAGGAAAATAAATCTGTCCAATAAAGACTTGGGAAATTTTGTTCATATTAGAGCCAAAATGTATACTTTTCCATAGGTTGATGGTGATGCCTCACATATTTTTTAGGAAAAAGCAGTTTATTTTATTAAATAAACCAACATTTTTAACAGGAAATCCCATTGTCTGAACCCAATAAAGCAATTACAAGGTGCTAACTCAACAAAACAGCAAGTAGAACTGCAAATAAACAGGAGGTAAATTGATCAAATGATTTTATCTGGTCTGATAAAAAGCATGGTGACTTGCTGCCATCTCCCCTGAAGTATCTTTAAAATGACCTTGACTTTGACTCAGAAGTAAACACTCCAGGACGACACTGGAACGTTTGTGTCAAATGCCGATAACAGACTGAGCATCAGGGCAACGACTATAATTTGTGCTTTCATAAGAACTTTTTTTTTCTTTTGGCGACATGGCAGAATTAACACATAGGAAATGAGAACCACTTATTTGCAATCCCAATAAGAATTGAAATTTTACCAGCTTCCTATATCTGGAATATTCTTAGTTGGAATCCTTTCCTTTACATAAAGTCAGCGCATCGCAGCTTACTAGATGACAAAAAATGCAGAATATATACTGTTGTACATGTCTGAAAATAATAATTTTTCGACTTTATTTTAATTTCTAT
>NC_056498.1:25997991-26000405 GCF_014905685.2 Nematolebias whitei | reverse complement strand
AAACTCAGTCCCACAAGCGGCACACCCAGTGGACCAACCAGTTTGCGGGTGATAGTGCTGATTACTTTTTGTGAAATAGAGCACTTCAGGACTGGGACTGTAAGTGCATTTAGTTGAGATCACATGTCAAACTCAAGGCCAGAGGGCCAGATATGGTCCTTGTTAGCATCTTATCTGGTTCCCGAGATGATATTTAAAAAGTAAAACTTTTTTTAACAACTTTTCACCTTGCTTAAAATTTGAGCATCCTTTATTTAGTGCAGATTTCTCATGACAACTGGCCAACTTTGAAGCTGAGAAAAATTTATTTGAATTCTTAAGTCGTTTTTTATTTTGATTAGAGAAAAGTGACAGAAAACGTCACATGATGAGACCGATCAAAGTCTTGTTCAAGAACAAAGTCCATGCTCAATAATCCAGGTATACAATCCAACATTTTTTCAGTCAGGTCATCTGGACAGTTTCTTTTGGTTGTGCTGAAATGTTTCGCCTTCGATCCGGAAGGCTTCATCAGTCAACGAAACACACAAGGAATCAGTTTTGTGTTGTGTGTTTCCTTGACTGATGAAGCCTTCCGGATCGAAGGCGAAACGTTTCAGCACCAAAAAAAGAACCTGTCCAGATGACCTGACTGAAAAAATGTTGTCTTGTTCAAGAACTTGAAACCAAGAAAAGGTGTTAGGTATCTGACTGGAGGAGTTCGTGTACTGACTAAAATTGGCCCTTAGTTTGTAATGTTCCTTTTAGTAACCAAGTTTGACACCCCGGATGAAGATGAATCAAAATTATACATATAACTAGAAATGAAGTGGGACACTTAGACAATATATTGGTCCAACTAATGCATCCTACAACTTAGGTTAGACATGTCTCTATAAATAAATGATGGTTATTCCTGTAGCATGTGAGGCAACAACAGTGGGTTATATTCAGTCAGTAGGGTTATGATCTATAGAGTACCACAAATGGCCCCTCCATTAACAATTTAAGGCACTTAATCTTGATTTATCATAGACTGTGTTCGAGGTGCAGCCTTATTAAACATCATTTACTGCTGACAGAGATTTATTCACATGAATACAATAACTGCTGGCCCCAGTAGTTTTCTAAAACCTTACAGGACAATGGTGAGCAGCATTAACTCAAACCAAGATCAACACAGCTTGAGCTGAATGTGAAACCTAAAGTGCACTTCTTCAAGCAGCAGATAAATCGTACTGATTTATATAAAGCAGCCTGTTTGGACTCGTATACTATCCATTTCTTTTTTGGGAGTCTTTTAAAGAAAAGAATGGACCCCGTTTAGCTGAAGTAATCATCCAAACTTGTGTGTTTCCATGCACAAACATTTATGATAACAGACTGATTATGAGCTGGGAATATCAGGAAAAAAATGGAAAGAAGCTTAGCGTTCTTTTCAAGCATCAAAGTTGTTGTTTGCTGCTATTTTCAGGTTTCTTTAAAAAAACGTATCCTTCATACATAAGACGCAGCTGAATTGTTCATTTTTACAGTGTAATTTTCAGTTTGACTAAATGTGTTTGACCAAAAGTGCTGCTAAAATACAGTTCAGAAGTAGAGTTTTCTTAAAAATTAGTGACAATTTATTTCTTACCTGTTGTAGCTAGCTTTATAAATAACTTTAATTGGAAAAAAAAAGATTTATTTCTGATGGTTTCATGAGCTAACAGCTAGCCAAGTGTGGTCAAAACCAAAGTAATGCGGCCCTCTTAAAAACTATAATATCAAAAATGTTATAATTGTCCATTTGTATTTTGTAAACCTTATCATTTCTGTCAGTTTTGTTTAACAGTTATTTAGGAAAAATGTTGTGATATTTCTAAAGGAAAAGTCCCAGCTAGTATTAGACGTTTGCTAGCTGTTAGCTGCTGCTGCTATTTCCACTTGCAAATATTTACAGAATTCTGCAAGTCCAAAAATATAGTGTAATGAAAAACTGATGCCAGTTAATAGGTTCATTAAATCATATTCACGTGAATTGATATCAGATGATAATGAAGTTGTTTTAAGATTGCAGCAATCCATTTCGGTCAACTCGCCACCTGGTTAGTTTTTAGCTCGTCAGTCCCTTCAGAATCAGAGCTAATCAATATTTCTTAAAAACAAAATTGTTCACAGTGATTTTTACAACAACTACAAGATTAATAGTTGATAATGATTTTTCAAAACTTCACTCAAAGATCTAAATATCACTTTAAAGCTGTAAACAGAAAATAAATGGCCAGTTTTTAAATAATTTCAGCTGCTGCTGTTAAAAATGAAGTACACTGTGTGTTTATATATATATATATGTAACCCCGTGGTTTTTTGTTCATGTCTGTTGTAATTATTAGAGAACTCATAAATAAAAACGTGGAGTTTAATATATGTTCAATTTGTGTTTATGGAATATG
>NC_056498.1:25996792-25997891 GCF_014905685.2 Nematolebias whitei | reverse complement strand
TTCAAATCCCGGCCCGGAGGCCTTTCTGGGTGGAGATTGCATGTTCTTTCTGTGCATGCGTGGGTTTTCTCCGGGTACTCCGGTTTCCTCCCACAGACCAAAAACATGCATGTTAGGCTGATTGGTAACTCTAAATTGTCCCTAGGTGTGAGTGAGCGAGTGAGTGGTTGTTTGTCTCGTTTGTCTCTATGTGGCCCTGTGATGGACTTGCGACCTGTCCAGGGTGTACCCCGCCCCTCGCACAGTGACTGCTGGACATGGGCACCGGCGACCCCCGTGACCCAAAAATGGAAGAAGCGGGTAAAAGATAATGTATGGATGGATTTCTGCCTTATCAGCCAACATTAAGGAAATAAAGACAGGCCAAAAATAAAATAAAATAAAAAAATTCTAAACCGTAATAACTTGAAATGGTTACTTCAGTGGATGTTTTCATGCCACAGAGCGACACAGGGCAAGAACTCTCAGTGAACTCAGTATGATCAAGAAAGCTCATCAGAGACTCTACTTCCTCAGACGGCTGAGGCGAGCTGGTCTGGGAAGCTCAGTCCTCACCTCCTTCTACAGGTGTGCAGTGGAGAGCATCCTGTGCTCCAGCATCGTGTGGCATGGACGCTGCACAGCTGCAGAAAGAAAAGCTTTGCAGAGGGTGGTGAAGGCTGCACAGAAGACTGTTGGAGTCAGACTCCCCACCATCACAGACATCTACACCTCTAGATGCAGGAAGAGGGCTACCTGCATCATGAAGGACCCCACTCACCCAGCACAGACACTTTTTGCCCCACTCCCCTCAGGAAGAAGGTTGAGGAGCATTAAGTGTAGAACCACTAGACTGAGGAACAGCTTCTACCCTGAGGCTGTTAGACTCATGAATCTCTAACCAGAATAATTACTGTGAAAAATCACATGTTGCTGCTGATCTGTTTCATGTTGCTGCTGATCTGTTTCATGTTGATGTGTTCATGCGTGCTCATCTGCTCACAGACTCATGTTCATGTTTGTGCTGATGTTCAATGTTTTAATGTTATGAGTTCTTAGTGTATATTTAGTTTATGTTTTTCTTAGTTCATATCTTAGATGTTATTACTGTTTTTCTTAT
>NC_056498.1:25990107-25996692 GCF_014905685.2 Nematolebias whitei | reverse complement strand
ATATATAAGAATATATAAGAATATTTAAGAAATTAGAATCAGCATAGGAAGCACTTATTAGTGCCTCCCACTACATAGGTGGTGCTTCTTTTTGGAATCAGTCAGAACTCTATTGCATGTTTACAACTGGTTCAAAATGCTGCACCCCGGTTTTTAACTGGTACAGGCAAAAGAGAGCACATTACAACAGTTCTGGCCTCCCTGCACTGGCTCCCGATTCACTTTCAAATTAATTTTAAAATACTCCTGTATGTTTTAAAATCTTTAAACAGTTCTGCCCCCTCCTATCTCTCTGATCTGCTGCAGCCATATGCCCCACAGTGCTCTCTGAGGTCAGCAGACCAGTTGCTTTTATTGGTTCCAGGCACTCGTTTTAAGCTCAGAGGTGACAAGACCTTCTCTGTTGCAGGTCCAAAACTGGAATGAGTTACCACTACATGTCAGGCAGGCTTCCTCTCTCACTGTTTTTAAGATTAATTTAAAAACACTTTTATTCCCAGGCTTTTGACAATGAATAAGTTGATTTTAACTTGTCTGTATTCTATAATGTTAACCATTTACTTCTTATCGTTACGTATTTGGATCTATATATATTTTTGCTATGTCCTTTGCATGTTTGTTTTTTGCTGTACAGCACTTTAGTTGGTATTGTTGCTGTTTTTAAGTGTTTTATAAATAAAGTGGTGTGGTTATTAAGGTGAATACAGTGTCAAACTATGGCACAAAAAGAACAGTCCACTGGAACAACAATGCTATCTAGGCTTCTAAATGTTTATAAAAAGTGGAAATAAAAGATGTATGATGTAATAATATTCTGTAGCCTCAAAAGGGCAGCAGTATTTATAACTCTTGTGATTTTGCTGTAGGGTTTATAGGCATTCAATGGACCTGATGGCAGCTCTCACTTCTAAATCAGTTAATAACTAGGTGTAGTTTCAAAAGAGCAAACCTCTGTGCCATTTTACAGCCTTCGATATGCTACACGTACAGCTCCATGCAAATGCGTTGGCAGTCTTGAACTGCCTGGCACCTCGTGAAAATTCAGAGGGCACTGCTGTGTTGTGTATTGACAGTGGGGTCCACTGGGATATGAAGAAAACCGAAGAATAATGCAAGCGAGCTGGAGCCAGGGTACTCTGCAGTTCGATGCTGCTGCCTCTAACAGACAGGAACAAGAGAAATCAATTAGACCTCCTCGGTTGCTATCCAAGGGACTTTCACCACTGGAAAGGGTAGAGGGAATCAAAGCATTTGGCAAAGAAATCAAGCAGCAGAGGACAAAAGTAAACTGGAGTAAGAAGCTTGCTGTATTCTTTGTCAGCTCAGCTTCTGCTGACCATAAGATAACTTAAATTTTCTCTTTGTTTCAGGATTGATAATAATTTGCCAGTTCTCCCATTTTATTTTTAAACACTGATCTGATCCAGTTTTCTCATGCTTATTTTTTCTCCCCCAGGCCTGTAATAAAAAAGCGTGTAGGCAAATCTTTTTTCTTTTTTTAAATGCATAAATGTAGAAATCTGCCAGTTTTTGAATGCATCCTAACTGTTCAGAGGCCTCTGAAGATTTCTCTTCCAAACCACGATGGACAGTGAAATGCAGTTTTGCAGAAAAGTAAAGAGCTACCAAGTAGGATTTTTAGGGTTTCAGACAGCTTTAAAACTCGTCTTTACACAGGATTTAGTTTTACTGAAAACTTTTGCGGGGTTTATATATTAAAAAAAGAAGTCCCTAAAGTTTAAAAGGAGGAAAGCTTTTTGTTGAATTGGAAGTAGTCCAGCTATTTTGGTTTGATCAGTGAGACTCTTATCCACAGGGTATTATTTATTAATGCTATTAGGCAGTCTAAAGTAAAGTCTGTGTAACTTGAAAAATATGCAGTGTCTCAGTAAATATATAAATTGAGGAAGTTTCAGTTCCAGCATAAGACTATATAGATGTTTAATTTATGTGGAAATACGAGATTAGTTTGGATAAAAGGCAGAAGTGTGTAAAAGAATTTAAGGCAATTGATGTAGTCTGCATATTTTACTATAAAGAGCCTCTGTATGTACTGTATGTACAGTTGAGAGGTTGCATAGCATGAGTTCCACAGGACCATTCATTGTATTTGATAAGACTGAAAGAGGACAGTTTTTGATCAGGTCTTCTCTTGGACATTAAAAACAAATCCCTGTCGAGATCATCACCTCTGAGATGGTACAAGCTGTGATCTGGATGTGTGCTATGGTATGTTACATTGTTTAAAAAGTTTCACTTCACATTTATTTTGTTAAATATCTATCATTTTAATAGAGAAGTTGTTACAGTGAAGAAATTAAATTAATGACTGTCTAGTCTATTATTAGACATGGATGGATTGATTTACGCATTAGCCAATTCATTGGGGTGATTTATGTATTTATCTTTATTTTTTTGCCTTTTTAAATAATGTACCTCAGTTCACCTAAACATATAAAGTTGAATAAAAGTCAGGCACATCTGTGGTCAACATAGTGTTGTTTCAATCCTCCATACATAAAATCTAGACATCCGACCATATCCTGGCAGTTGAAGCATCCCTGTGGGAGGGTTCTTTCCACTACAAATTTTAAGTCCCGCCCCCTTTGTATAAACAAATGCTTCTTATTTGTATTTTTATTTTTCTACTTAACGCTACACTTAACTCTTTCCTCAGTGAGTACACCGTTCACAGTGTGGTTGCTATATTTTCATCTTGGAGAGAGTTGCATATTTAACCGGTCGGAAAGGACAAACAAAGTTAGGCTCGGAAATTGGTTCATTATGAGCCTCGAGTAATCTGTAATGTGAAAGAATTAGGCACCAGGGCTAAATCATTTGCTAAAGCACTTATTTTGTATTCCAAGTGATCAAATAGAAGACATCTTGACTACTCTAGATTCTTTAAGGTGTTTCACCACACATCCAAACGTCTCCTTCAGTTCAAATCAGGGGTTCCAGGCTTCTTTAACAATTTAACCATTTGGGACTGTCCTGTCCTGGATGACTGAGACGCTACCATAACGTAAAATAAGATTATGGGAACAGTTCTGCTTGTATTTAGTGGGTACAGTACAGCAGTTCTAAAAGCAGGCTAGATGATAACCCAAGGGTCACACTAATGTTGGGATTTTAACTGGGCTTGTCTTTTATTAGGCTTTTTATTGACCTTACACAGCCCAGGTTTACTGACTTATGAGTGAAACAGTCTGTCCAACCCATGAAGCATAGCAAAGACTGTAGATGACATCTGGGAACGTTGTTCTTCAACAAACTAGACCATGGCGCCCAACCCTGGTCCTCAAGGGCCACTATCCTGCATGGTTTAGTTGTTTCCCTGCTTTTCAGCAGGACTTCAGTTTTTGCAGAAGCCTTTTAAACACTCATTCATTCAAATCAGGTGTGTCAAAGCAGAGAAACATCTAAAATATGCAGTCTAGTGGCCCTTTAGGACCAGGACTGGACACCACTGATAGACAGAGATGCTATCTAATTATGTTACAAGTGCTAAGAGACTAAGACTGTATGAAAGAGACCCTTAGCAATTACAACTGTTACATTATGATTATTAAGCTAATTATGTTGTATTCATGGGCCAAACAAATCTGCTCCATGAGTAGTCCAGATTAATATTACAAATTATAATAATCTGCTTCATCTTGGTTAATGAAAACACCAGCGTGTTTTAACGATGAATGCGTGAAGTCTCGGGTGTAACTAGCCTGGGAAGATGGAACAAAAGTTCATTGTTTTTGTAGTCTACAACTTTAAAACAACAAAGTCATAAAGTAAATATTAAGTGTTATAAAAGGAGGTTGTGAGTTGACGAAATGACGGGACGCCTCAACAGCTGAAGCTTTAAAAGTTGCGTTCTCTCCTCTAATCCTGTGTGTACAGATAGCTCAGTCCCCTGACAGAGCACACAAGTAAACACAGCACACACACACACACACCCCCGCTAAGACCTGCTGTAGGTTTGGCTGCGGGTGCTCGGCAGATCCCTCGGCATCACGAGAGAATAACAATGAGGGTTTTGGAAGGGATCAGCTCCCCAGCACAGAGCCATACCGGCTAGGGTTTATGTAAGACCACCGGCTTCTGCAGATCTCCGCCGGTTTAAGACGACAAACAAATGGTGCTGAAAAGTTCAGAGTTGTGGTGGGAGGGGGGTGCATCCTCTCATGCTTCATCCTCCCTTCACACGCAGACACCACCCCTCTGTTCGTGCCTGGTTATGCGTTGTGGCTTGTGATATGGAGTCTCTTGTGGATCCACACAGGCTGATGTGTGTTTTCACACAATTTGTTGGCTCTGCTTCCTCACTCTGAAGCCACCGCGTGCCCTTATCCTCCATCCTCCTTTTGTTTTGTTTTTTTCCTCATCATATGTTCCAATGAAAGAGGCTGGGATCTGTCAAAATCAGTCTTTTGTCCTGTATGGCTTGTCAACTTTTTAAAAAAATATATTTTATTTGAGGTGGTCTGCCACAGAGATTCACTCAGCCCTGACACCCTAGCATTCCTGAAATGTCAAAACAAGTGGCGGTTGAAGTGTTGCTGTTTCAGATGATATAATTTGTTTTTGTCTTCAGCTTCTGTTTCCACTTCGTTCTGCAGATCCTCTTCGAAAGGGATCGTTAAACTCCATCTCTAGTCATCATTCAATCAGTTCATTTCTCTATTTTTTTTTTTTTGGAGAATTCCTACAGTTTTTGTTTTTTTTCTACACTCGGGGACAACAGACATTGAAACATTGCACTTTATAAACCAATTTGTTGAATTAACAGAAATACATAAAAGGAAATAAATCCCATATAATTATCTATTTAAGAGTAATCTGTCATGTTTAAATTTTTTAACTTAGTCAGTCCAATCTTTTGAAGTTGGCTCTTTATTTTAACTTATTCTGATTTTGATTACATTACTTCATTGTATGCTTCAACATGTAGTTTCTTATTTAAACTGGGAACTAACAGTATTAAAAATGTAAACCCTAAAAGATTATGTTGACCATAAGCTACTTAGAACAGGGTTCCAAACTCTAATCCTTGAGGAACACCATCCTGCATGTTGTTTCTCTGCTCCAACACACCCACTTTTAATATATGGATAATTATCAGTCTTCAGCAGAACTCGAGGAAGTAATTAAATCACTGAATCAGGTCTGTTGATGCAGAGAAACAACTAAAGCATGCAGGATGGTGTTCCTCAAGGATCAGGGTTGGGAACAACTGATTTTTTTTTTCCTGGAAAACAAAAATATGTGAACAATTTGAAATTGTTACTTTCATGTAAGAAGTGACTTTTTAGGTGTTTGATCTCTGTATATCCAGAAATCAAACCCAGAGCTAATTGTTTGTGTTAAGCAAATTATTTATATTTAATTCAAACCTGTGCCTTTTTAAATTTAGAATTCAAATGTGCAAAATGACAGAAAAACTACACTAAACAACATCACTGCTGTAAAACTGATATTACTGCTAAATACTTAGCTTATTTAGCCTTAAGCAAATGTATTAACAAGAAGAGGCCTCAGTGCCCGTTTTGTTCTTAATCAAATATTGACTTTTTTAATTAAAATTTCTGAGCAAAAATGCACTCTCTTACATTGGTGTTTTTCTAAATTAAAAATGTTGGCGAGTCAAAATTGCAAGATAATATACAAAACATTAACTTTTTTGAGTGTTTGCCACCACGTGACCAGTGAGCCATGCAGCTACGTGTTGCATGGCCAATTTTAGAAAATTGGAGCCTATTTCAGTTTGCATGGCTTGCAAGTTTATACTGTTGACCATGTACAACTGTTGCCCGCCTCCACCAACATCACAGACAGTTCGGTCTCCATCCATCCATCCATCCATCCATTTTCTTCCGCTTATCCGGGGTCGGGTCGCGGGGGTAGCAGCCTAAGTAGGGAGGCCCAGACTTCCCTCTCCCCAGCCACTTGGGCCAGCTCTTCCGGGGGAATCCCAAGGCGTTCCCAGGCCAGCCGAGAAACGTAGTCCCTCCAGCGTGTCCTGGGTCTTCCCCTGGGCCTCCTTCCGGTGGGACGTGTCCGGAACACCTCACCAGGGAGGCGTCCAGAAGGCATCCTAAACAGATGCGCAAGCCACCTCAACTGGCTCCTCTCGATGTGGAGAAGCAGCGGCTCTACTCCGAGTCCCTCCCGGATGATCGAGCTTCTCACCCTGTCTCTAAGGGAGAGCCCAGACACCCTGCGGAGAAAACTCATTTCGGCCGCTTGTATCCGAGATCTCATTCTTTCGGTCACAACCCAAAGCTCGTGACCATAGATGAGGGTGGGAACGTAGATCGATCGGTAAATTGAGAGCTTCGCCTTTTGACTCAGCTCTCTCTTCACCACGACAGACCTGTACAGCGCCCGCTTCACTGCAGACGCTGCACCTATCCGCCTATCGATCTCACGCTCCATTTTTCCCTCATTCGTGAACAAGACCCCAAGATACTTGAACTCCTCCACTTGGGGTAGGACCTCCTCCCTGACCCGGAGAGGGCACTCTACCCTTTTCCGGCTCAAGACCATGGCCTCGGATTTGGAGGAACTGATCTTCATCCCGGCCGCATC
>NC_056498.1:25988891-25990007 GCF_014905685.2 Nematolebias whitei | reverse complement strand
AAATAATTATACATTTTTAAAAAGGGTAGATTTTAGGAATGCAGACCCAACTGTCTGTGATGTTGGTGGAGGCGGGCAACAGTTGTACATGGTCAACAGTATAAACTTGCAAGCCATGCAAACTGAAATAGGCTCCAATTTTCTAAAATTGGCCATGCAACACGCAGCTGCATGGCTCACTGGTCACGTGGTGGCAAACACTCAAAAAAGTTAATGTTTTGTACATTTTCTTGCAATTTTGACTCGCCAACATTTTTAATTTAGAAAAACACCAATGTAAGAGAGTGCATTTTTGCTCTGAAATTTTAATTAAAAAAGTCAATATTTGACTAAGAACAAAATGGGCACTGAGGCCTCTTCTTAGCTTATTTAGCCTTAAGCAAATGTATAAAGTATTTAGCAGTAATATCAGTTTTACAGCAGTGATGTTGTTTAGTTTAGTTTTTCTGTCATTTTGCACATTTGAATTCTAAATTTAAAAAGGCACAGGTTTGAATTAAATATAAATAAATTTGCTTAACACAAACAATTAGCTCTGGGTTTGATTTCTGGATATACAGAGATCAAACACCTAAAAAGTCACTTCTTACATGAAAGTAACAATTTCAAATTGTTCACACATTTTTGTTTTCCAGGAACAAAAATCAGTTGTTCCCAACCCTGATCCTTGAGGAACACCATCCGGCATGCTTTAGTTGTTTCTCTGCATCAACAGACCTGATTCAGTGATTTAATTACTTCCTCGAGTTCTGCTGAAGACTGATAATTATCCATATATTAAAAGTGGGTGTGTTGGAGCAGAGAAACGACATGCAGGATGGTGTTCCTCAAGGATTAGAGTTTGGAACCCTGTTCTAAGTAGCTTATGGTCAACATAATCTTTTAGGGTTTACATTTTTAATACTGTTAGTTCCCAGTTTAAATAAGAAACTACCTGTTGAAGCATACAATGAAGTAATGTAATCAAAATCAGAATAAGTTAAAATAAAGAGCCAACTTCAAAAGATTGGACTGACTAAGTTCAAAAATTTAAACATGACAGATTACTCTTAAATAGATAATTATATGAGATTTATTTCCTTTTATGTATTTCTGTTAATTCAACAAATTGGTTTA
>NC_056498.1:25973798-25988791 GCF_014905685.2 Nematolebias whitei | reverse complement strand
ACCCCGGTCTGCCAATCCAGGGGAACTTCCCCCGATGTCCACGCAACATTGCAGAGTCGCGTAAGCCAACACAACCCTACAACATCCAGAGCCTTAAGGAACTCTGGGCGGATCTCATCCACCCCTGGGGCCCTGCCACCGAGGAGCTTTTTAACCACCTCGGTGACCTCAGCACCAGAGATTGGAGGGCCCGACCCAGAGTCCCCAGGCTCCGCTTCCTCAGTGGAAGACGTGCCGGTGGGATTGAGGAGGTCTTCAAAGTATTCCGCCCACCGACCCACAACATCCCGAGTTGAGGTCAGCAGCAAACCACTCCCACTATAAACAGTGTTGGTGGCATACCGCTTCCCCCCCCTGAGACGCCGGATGGTGGACCAGAAACGTCTCGAAGCCGTGCGGAAGTCGTTCTCCATGGCCTCTCCGAACTCCTCCCATGCCCGAGTTTTTGCCTCAGCAACCACCCGAGCCGCATGTCGCTTGGACTGCCGGTACCCATCAGCTGCTTCCGGGGTCCCACAGGCCAAAAAGGCCCGATAGGACTCCTTCTTCAGCCTGACAGCATCCCTCACCGACGGTGTCCACCATCGGGTTCGAGGGTTGCCGCCCCGACAGGCACCGACAACCTTGCGGCCGCAGCTCTGGTAAGCCGCCTCGACAATAGAGGCACGAAACATGGTCCACTCAGACTCAATGTCCCCCACCTCCCTTGGAACATGTTCAAAGTTCTCCCGGAGGTGGGAGTTGAAACTCCGTCTCACAGGAGACTCTGCCAGACGTTCCCAGCAAACCCTCACAATACGTTTGGGCCTACCAGGTCTGACCGGCATCCTCCCCCACCATCGGAGCCAACTCACCACCAGGTAGTGATCAGTTGACAGCTCCGCCCCTCTCTTCACCCGAGTGTCCAAGACATGTGGCCGCAGATCAGATGAGACGATGACAAAGTCGATCATCGAACTGCGGCCTAGGGTGTCCTGGTGCCAAGAGCACATATGGACACCCTTATGCTTGAACAAGGTGTTCGTTATTGACAATCCATGACGAGCACAGAAGTCCAACAACAGAACACCACTCTGGTTCAGATCAGGGGGGCCGTTCCTCCCAACCACACCCCTCCAGGTCTCACTGTCATTGCCCACATGAGCATTGAAGTCCCCCAGCAGAACAAGGGAGTCCCCAGAAGGTGCACTTTCCAGTACCCCCTCTAAGGACTCCAGAAAGGGTGGATAATCTGAACTGCCGTTTGGTGCATAAGCACAAACGACAGTCAGAACCCGTCCCCCCACACGTAGGCGGAGAGAGGCCACCCTCTCATTCACGGGGGTGAACCCCAATACACAGGCACCAAGTTGGGGGGCAATTAGTACGCCCACGCCTGCTCGGCGCCTCTCACCAGGGGCAACTCCAGAGTGGAAGAGTGTCCAGCCCCTCTCAAGGAAACTGGTTCCAGAGCCCGAGCCATGTGTAGAGGTGAGTCCGACTATTTCTAGCCGGAACCTCTCAGCCTCACACACCAGCTCAGGCTCCTTCCCCACCAGTGAGGTGACATTCCACGTCCCAATAGCCAGCTTCTGTAGCCGAGGATCAGACCGCCAGGGTCCCCGCCCTCGGCCACCACCCATCCCACATTGCACCCGACCCCTTTGGCCCCTCCCACAGGTGGTGAGCCCATAGGAAGGGGGGACCCACGTCTCCTCTTCGGGCTGTGCCCGGCCGAGCTCCATGGGTAAAAGCCCGGCCACCAGGCGCTCGCCCACGTGCCCCACCTCCAGGCCTGGCTCCAGAGTGGGGCCCCGGTGACCCACGTCCGGGCAAAGGAACACTAGGTCCATTTGTGTTTTTCATCATAGGGGTGTGTTTGGGCTGCACTTTGTCTGGTCCCTCACCTAGGACCTGTCTGCCATGGGTGACCCTACTAGGGGCATAAAGCCCCTGACAGCATAGCTCCTAGGATCATTGGGACACTCAAACCCCTCCACCACGGTAAGGTGGCAGCCCAGGGAGGGGTTTGAGTGTCCCAACAGTTCGGTCTGCATTCCTAAAATCTACCCTTTTTAAAAATGTATAATTATTTTTATGTTATGTTGTTTATTTGTCATATGCAGGTTAACACAAGGTCAACAATGCAATGAAATGTTCAGGATGAGAAGAACTGATTTGACTTGCTCAAAACAAAACAATAAAACAAACAAGAAATACTAAAGCATGCATTAAGGGTAAAAACTAAAGTGCCCTAAAAATGAAAGAAATATAATAATTACAAGTTCCAAAAGAAATATAGTAAACAACAACAACATGGTAGAATATAACGGTGCAAGTAAGATGAATTCGTATAAATAAGTATTTCAGAGGTGGTAATGTTAGCTTAAATGCACATGATATATATTGCACATAACTAACATTTACTGTGTGACAGGTTATTGCACAGGTAGTGATGCACTGAATTATGATATGGTAGTGACATACTGTATGATATAGGCATATGTGGCACGAGATATGACATGCATACATACATAATGGATACTTGGTGATTAATCCTTATTTAACCATTAAAATCCCATCAAGATCACAGACTTCTTTTGCAAGGGAGGCCTGGATCTGAAGACAGTCTAACATGCAGGTTTTTGGACTGTGGGAGGAAACCGGAGTATCCGGAGAAAACCCACACAAACATGAGAACATGGAAACTCCATACAGAAAGATCCCAGGTCCAAACCGAGGGTTAAACCCACTCCCTTCTTGTTTTGAGACTACAGTGCTAACCACTAACCCATAGGTCTACTGTTAAGTATTCACTCTAAATCCAGACAAGCTGGTAAAATATGATTTTGGCAAAAACACAAAAATGCCATTTCCTCAATCATTTCATTCCTTTGAGAAAACAAAGACGCAAAGCGTCTTTTTCCTGTACCGTGTAGTAACCTCCTTCATTCTCACACAGCATTGAAATACTCCACAGAAACATTAAGATCCACTGAGTCGGAAGCAGGGAGAGAATCAATGCAAGGTGAAAATTAAATTTGTCTCAAAGAGCCTTTAGGCAAAGTGCAGTTTGAAAACACATCTTTTATTTTCCCCTGGGTGTCTAATGGGGCCTGGCAGGAGATGCACAGTGGATTTACCCATCACAGGAAAAAAAAAAAAAACGGAGGTATGCACTGAGCATGAGGGACACACCCTCCTCTCACTTCTAATGTGCCTTCCCTGTGTCTAACTCGGTTAGGGCTGAGCATCCCTTATTGGATCATATCAAAGGTCAGAGGCGTCCTGTAGACAAATCAATCTCCCCGTCTGAGGAGGTGCAGGGGGATGGCATGGATCAAGGGAGGGCTTGATTAATCTAGTAGGTCTAAAATGAAGGCAGGGAATGAGAATAAGGCGGGGGCAAGAAAAATTAAGGCATCTGCTGCTTGGAGAGAAGTGGGCGAGGAAGGTGAGATTGAGCTGTTGACTTGGGGAATGCAATACGAGTTTACATTATCACGTGAAATACGAGTGCTATTATCTGAGAGGACCTGAGGCATTAGAACAACAGCATTGACTCACAATCGACAAAAACGAAACAAGTGCGGTGGTCAAAACTGTCTGGCATGATAAGCTCTGTGATCTAACAGTGTCAAGGTTAATCCTGTGGCTCCGTCATCACGCATGGCTTCCTATGTGGGATTCAGTTTTGGTCTTGCAGTAGGAATCATGTTCAGTGGTTCTACTTTGTGTACTGAGCTGTTCAACAAGCTATTTTTCAGGAGTTGTGTTTTTCCTGCACATGGTTACCAGTCGTGATGCATTTAATTAATTGACGAGAACAATTCATGGTCAAAACTACATGTTCCCCCCTTTTAAACTTTTTTAAATAAAAGATCTATAATGGGATGGTTTATCTTTTGATGTGAGATTCACCTTTTACCTGTTATGGATAACTCTTTGAAAGACTTCTTGAATCCTGGCCAGATTAACAAGCTAATGATTAGCCCAGACCATTCATTTGAACTAAATCCCATTAAATCAAATCCAGGGATAAATCATATTTAATCAAAATTAATGAAGCATATTTGTAGATTACTAGCATTAAAAGCCACATTTTGATACCCAGATCATTGTGATGTCACAACACCTTTCTGAGATAGCTTGATTTGGGGCCAAGATGGTGTAGAGATAGGGCAGCTGATTTGGGACCAGAAAGTTGCAGATTCAACTCCCTGCCATGTCCACATGTCGTGGTGTCCTTGAGCAAGACACCTAATCCCTAATTGCTCCCCGGGTGTCTGCATTGCCACTTGCTGGCTGCATTTCATGTGTGTGCAGAGAACCATTTTCATCATTGTGTGGGAACATACAATGATGACAACACATAGCACTTTATTATTTATTTATTTTGCTAATCAGGATAACCCCCTGAAAAGTCAGTTTGACTCATATTTGTCCATATTCTAATGAGGATTTCTTGACGTTGGTTGAAAGAGGAAACTGCAACCATATTCGTGTATGAGAATTTCCCAGCTGGAAAGGAAAAAAGCGTTGCTAGTGTGCATGGAAAGTAGGGAACATTTAAGACTGTTCTGTTAAATCATGTTATTTGTTGGTACTGCTCAAAGAATTCTTGAAAACATTCTTCAAGATTATATTTTGGACATATCTTTCAAGTGGCCCATAGATAAGATATTCATCGTATTTTGGCAAAATCAAATTTTCTCAATTTGTGACTTAATCCTCTGTTTGATGTGACGGGACACAACTCGGTCAGTTTTGCAAAGCAATTTTTTTTTCTGGCAGAATTACTTTTTATTTCTGCTCAAAGTGCCCAAAGCTATAATAGAAGTGCTACAGCTAGCTGCTGCTGTCATTTATATTTGCAAATAACCACAGAATTGTATGCAAGATCACTGGTGTTACATTACTGCATACTACAGGAATAGCCACTAAAAGTGGCTCATAGTTAATACTGCACAAGTAAAAATGTCAAAATAAATGTTGGCTACAGATTTAATTTATTGATGGATTGATGAAGTAAAACTCGCCTGTCTGTGGTTATTGTCAAGATTATCTCAGCATCCTTGTTCTAATAAAAAATAGGAATCAGGTTAAGTGTTGCGTTAAAATGTTACGCATTAAATTTAGGTTTTTACTTTGTAATAAAGATGTCAAGTTGGATGGGTTAAGTTGATTTTTGCAAATACAACTCAAATCTGCTTAGGACATATCTGAGTGTACATGGTCAACACAGTGAGCAGAACAGTGTTCTGACATACAGCACCATTTTTTTTAAATTTTCTGGACAAAATGTATTTTTCATTTTAGAGAGCATAATAGCTTAACCTGAATACATGTATATGAAACGAGCCTTTAAAGAACTTGAACGCTAAAACATTGTATCCAAAATTAGCATGTTCACCTAAGCCAATTAATTTATATATTTTTGGCCAAAATGAGCCGATTTATTAGTCCATCTCTTGGTTATAAAACAATTTTAAAATTCTTTGGAGATAGGGTACAGATGTAAGTGACCACATGCATGAGTATCTGCCTTGTTTATTTTTTATTTTAAACAAATTAGATAATTGGATGTTGGTAAATTGTAGTAAAGTGTATTCCTAATTACACAAAATGTATTAGAAACGAGTTGACTCAGTCTGTTTGAATAACTGATAATGAAAGTGATAATTGGTTGAAACCTTGAATGATTCACTGCCTTTCGGGAACACCGTTAAGGATTATTCAATGTTGGTGTAGTTAAACTGCTATCATATTGTTTCCGTCTTTTCCGAATACCCCAAATATTTTCCGCCAACACTCAGGACCACTCAATGTGCACCAAATAGTCCCAATTAAACTAATGATTCATATCCATGCTAGTGATGGACGATAGTCCTGGGTGAAGTTTAAAGCCGAAAGTAAATCACCCGCAGTTTGATGCCAACATGTTTTAGTTGATCCTTTTAGAATGCACGGTTAGTTCAATTAGCCTCAACCTTGCACAGAAAAGTACAGGTTTTCTGACGTGATCTGTTCAGAGATTCTCTTCAAGATTTAAGCTCATTGTGCAATACGTTATCACATTGCAACGGTCCAGTGTGAGATAATAGCTCAAGAAACCCTCCAGTGATGCCATTACTCTGAGCTCATCGCCTCATCCGGTTGGGTGGGTCCACCCTGCTTTAAAAAAGTCGACATGCAGAGGCGCCAGAGGAGAGAGCACCTCTTGAAGCAGCTTGCACGTTTGTGTGCACTTCCCC
This sequence comes from Nematolebias whitei, assembly GCF_014905685.2. Lineage (NCBI taxonomy): Eukaryota > Metazoa > Chordata > Actinopteri > Cyprinodontiformes > Rivulidae > Nematolebias > Nematolebias whitei. Next base: position 25,982,558 of record NC_056498.1, on the reverse strand, counting down.
TCGGCGTGAGACAAGCTAGTTATCATCTTTCTCTTTTCATGTGCTTGCCAGTCATGTAAGGCGTCCAGGACAAGTGTCTTCCCTGGCAGACTCTGTAGGTGGACAACAAAGCAGCTTATACGTTCTTTGCTAATAGCAGGCAGTCACAGGAACGTGTCTGAAGTAAGGACGATAGTGCAAAGCCTGCAGAGGAAGTCAAAGCAGCAGCCAAAGTGTTTTAAATGGATTACAGCAGTGTGTCATTGCAATTACACGCTCCTCGCAGACAACGCTACAAGATGAATTGTATTTTATGGCTTTACAGCAGATCTGTTTTCTTTCTTTTCTTTCCAACTTGAATGATCCCCCCCCCACACACACACACCATTCCAATGTACTGCGGTCTGAATGAGGTATTTGTTTTTTGACTTTGAACTACACAACAAAGAACTGAACAGCTTTTTTGAAAGAGGCATTTCCTGTTTTTTGCAGCAGAGAACACCTGAGGGGGAAAGCTTAACAGAACTGAATATATTCTTTCTGCTTCTTAAATGATATATTAAATCTAATTGACTTTGTTTTGTTAACATAATTACCACAAGTTGCAGTTTTTCCTGTGCATTTTATGTAAAAAATACTGGTAGTCTTTAACAATAAACTTTTATACAAAATTCAAAGGACCAAATTTTATATACAAACAAGTGATAAAGACTGTCCATTTTTCAACTATAAATTAAATATTCACTCTTTGATATATATATATATATATATATATATATATATATATATATATATATATCTAGAGATGAATGAATTTTTCAGTCTGTTCATTCTACATCTGAGTAGCAGATACCTGCGTCCAGATGGAAGCAACCTGAACTCACCATGGAGTGGTGAACAGGATCTGCCAGAATCATCCTGGCCTTGTTCACTGACCTCAACTTGTTTAGGTTAGTGAGGTTCCGTAGGGCTATGCCAGCAGTTTTGCTACATATCCTGACAATCACAGTATAGTTGGTATAACATATTGCAGAAAATGCCGTTTGCATATCATGTATAAAAACAATTTACTTGAGTACATGTAGTATCAAAACTTTGTACTTGAATAATCAATCAAGAATGTCCATAAATCCCACTGTTTTTCTAAAAACTGACAAGTTTGTGTTTTTCTGGTATAATTATCATGACTGGTAGTCCTTTTGAGGACCAAAACCTTGTCATAATAGTTGTCTTTAAAAAAAATTATTATTTAATTGAAAACTGTCTTAATCGTTTAGCCGATTGCTTTAAAATTGACTTACCTTTAAGTTGCATTTCACCCTGTGCTCATCAGGGATCTGAACTCAACTTGGAATAAATCCATCAGTCTGTCTTCTCTGAGGACCTACAGATCTCAGTCCTTTGACCTGCTTTATTTCTGTGAATACACTCGCTCCTCTGGCTAATCGTAGCACTAGCGAAGTCTGCGCAGTCTTAACAATGGCAGCTGTGCCAGCATACAAATTGGGTTTTGCGCAAGTGACCACTAGAAAGTTTTTTTTTTTTTTTTGGCTTTATCACATCCTGCTTTAGCCTTTTACAAATCGTGTGAACCGAATAAGATTCCCTGAGGAATTGGTAAAGGCAATTGACTATGAATGTATTTGTATTGTTCTCTGTATGTATGGGATAAAGTTCTGATACAAACCTGCAACAGATCTTTACGGCTTTAATCAGTTTCTGCTGTCATTATGAAGCTTTTATTTTCCTGTTTATCACCAAGAGGTCCTCATTTAGAGTGATGTAGTGTTTGTGTGTTGGTGTAAAATGTCATCAGCCAATTCATGTGTCTAAATTTAAAGCTTGTTTTTATCATAAAGTCTGTGATGTAAAAAAAATATTATGAAGGACATGTCACATTGCTCAATATTTCTCTTTATAAATTAGTTGTTGACCAGGAAAACATAAATTCTTTCACAACAAAAGATTTAGTCTGAACTCGGGGTACAATTTCTATTTTTGTCTGACATCCATGAAGGCACAGCAACGACATGCGCTCTTACCTTGTTGGTGTCTTTGGACGGTCGCTGCGAGCCATCGGCTGTTACGAATTACAAGCCAGCGAGGACGAGAAAATAAATTCAGCATTCAGCTTCAAGCTGTGCCATAATTAAGGTGGGGGCATCTCCACAGATTAACACTAAAGATGACATCTTGGAATAAGAAAAAAAAGAAAATTAATATCTAAATTTAACATAAGGATGTACCCTGTGGAGGTGATACATTTTTATGAACTGTCCTGCGAGGTTCATACACATCGACAAGCCGAGGGTTTCCATTTGATTTAATTGCAGAGTGTTTTGTTTTTTTTAGCTCGTTGGCTTTGCACAGCTGCTGTGGCTGAACCTAAAGGGAGGTGGCAGCACTTTCAGCCTCTCGACACGTCTGTGGCGTTCAGTGTTTTCCTGTGTTTAGAGCTGACCCCGCCATCCATTTGGCCCGGTTTTATTACCACAAATGTCTGGATTGCATGTGTAAAACTGGAGTGGAAATGAGGGCCTCGGCTTCCATTAGTGGCCTCTCTTTACGGGAAGGGCCAAGTGTGTCCCCGGGGTGGGGCCGAATATCTGTCCTCGACAGGCTGTCAAACAGACGCTAATAAAGGACTGAGCTAAGTGGATAGCTGATGGAGACGTTCATGAATTGATGATTCATCAAAAACTGTGTTGGAGAGGTAGAAGTGGGCAGTAGTGTTTCCATACATGATCATCTAAACAAAATTAAAGCTCCATCAGTGATGTTATTTGTTTCAGTAAGCTGTGGAGTTGTTGCATTTAAACCAGTGGGAGGGTCTTCAATTAAAACCTGCTCACTCTGTTGATCTGATTATTACTTTGAGAGCAAGAAAAAGGAATTAAGTACAGAAAATACACAACATGCCAGTTATTTAAGGCAGGGGTTCTCAAACTTTTTAGTTCAGGGACCCTGTACAGTGGAGGAAACGTTTCAGGGACCCCCTCATAACCCTCGTTTATTAAATAATTGTCTTCAATTTGTCGGTTTAATGCAATGGACATATTTGTGTAACATAAATACTTAAGAGCTGCGCTTTTGGGGTGTTAATACAATTTTTATACTTTTGAACATGGAGTATTTTTCATTCAAGACACATTTAATTAACTAAGTTTTTAATTTCAACTTCCAAAAATTACAGTTTTGAGAAATTTAACAGAATCAAAAACCACTTTCAAACTTTACCTATTCACATAATGAACATAAATGTGTTGCCACTTCTTCAAATTATTACAGAAAACTTTTTCTATAAAACTAAACAGAATCATAACAGTAATAGTCATCCCAAGTAACAGGGCTTCATTTGTAAACAGATTGATACCGGAACGCAAATAGTGGGCAGGCTTGTGGGGGTGGGGCATCTGGGGGTCCTCCCCCAGAAAATTTTGAATAAAGTAGATATGATTTCTTACACTTTGTATATTTTAATAGGTTGTTAAACATTTACATGCTTATAAAAAAAAAATAATAATAATTCGGACCCTCAAACACTGACTCGCAGACCCCCGGGGATAACAAAAAAGTGAATTTTTAAAATTATTTTATAAACTACAGGCAAGAATGAGAGCAGTATTGTTAAGAAGCTTGTAATTTATGGCTCATAGAATTTCCAGGTCATTTAATCATTTGGGAATAAAGTCCAACTTTTATTTGAGCAGTTTTGCAGAACTGTCCAGGTGCTGTACTTTGTTCCATATGATTCTGCTGAGTACGGATGGTAAAACTGCTGTCTTATTTGTGAAACTTTGAATTGTCGTATGTTACTGGTTTAGAACAACAGGTTTTCTGAGGACAGCTCTACACAGCCACTCAAGCTATTTAGGCCCAAGCAGCGAAGCCCTGCGAAGGCCTATGGTAATCGCTCTGTTCAGGCCCAAGCTGCAATTTTTTCCACCAAATGAATTGGCCTTTTGGGGGCCATAACATATTCCAAAAGTCACCAAATTTGGCAGACTCATCAGGACTGGTAAATTATGTATTTTAAGGGCGTGGCAAAAATCGCAACAGAAATGGATCAAGAGCGCCACCTAGAAAATTTCAAAATACCCTCCGCATTAACCTTAATTTGTCGTAGAAACATGAAATTTAGTACACTTGTCCAATTCCCCAAGATGCACAGAAAACCCTCTGGCATCAGCATTGTACAATAAACAAGAAGGTGGCCATTTTGGAATGCCGGCCCTATTTTCACACTTTTTTGACGGTTTACAGCCTCCACATTTGAACAAACTCCTCCTAGGGATTTCGCGGTTTCAAACTTAGCCATTTTGTTCAAATGGCATGGGGGACGAAAAGTTATCTAAACTGTGCGTTTCGGAACATGCTGAAGGGGCGGGGCCAGACCTCAAAGTTTGACACCTCGCAATGAAAAACGAAACGCTAATAGCTCCTACACAAAACTGTCTGAGACATCAAACCTTCAGTGATTGATCCACATTCGAAATTTGAAATTTGATTTGATAAAACAAACCACAAACCTTCCATCATCATTAAAATGGCTGATTGATCAATTGCTTACTTTGAGTTTAGTAAATTACAAAATTTAAAGAGTCAAAGTATTTTAAGGAAAATGTTTCTACATATATATAGTTAAAAAACTATTTAAAAGGATAGCTGACATAACTATTGAGCTCATCAAGAGCTCATTTATAAATGAGCCATGTAAAATGACCTTTTTTAAAACCCTTTTCCACTTATTGCAATTTGACTTTTGTTTAATAATTCAAGTGCTGTTTGTAGACTGTGAAGAAGGCTGTAGTTAAACTATCAGAAAACAAAAATAAAAAGAGAAACTAAACAATTTTTGGAGTCTTATTCAAAACAATAATTATTTCTGACGTGCTTGTTATTGGCACATCTACAGCTCATTCCATTTTATTAATTTACTGCCAATTCACAATAAGTCACCTCAGGAACACAAAGAAAAAAGGACAAATATATGAGTTCAGGTCCAGGTTTAATTCCAATCAGTCCATTCAATTCCTAATATATCACCATACAACCACATACAGTTCATTATGAAATGCCCATCATTAAGTTAAGAACACAAAATGGATAAATGGATGAATGTCCATTTCATTTATGTTGTACATAAGCAACATTTTGAATTTTAAGTGCAAATAATCAAATTGTTTTTTGGCTCATCAATAAGCTATTATAAACTATAACAAATTAAATCCCAAATTTAAATTTAAGTCCGTGATTTTGCGTTATTCCATCATTAGAATCATTTGTGGAAACGGCATCGAACCACATTTATACCAGTCAGCATACTAAATCATTAAAACGTTCAAAATTTCTAATCTCAGACTATTTAAACACCATCGTCTATCTAATTTATGGTTTCTGAAAAATGTTTAGGAGCAAATGCACACAACATTACAAACTTCTCACGGAGCAGCTTGATGTTTTGCCGGCCCAAGGCAAACGATGTAACGCCACACCTGACAGAGACAGAATGCATGTCACCCCCCCCCCCCCTCTTCAGTTACACAGCACAGACTGGGATCAATACCAACCTCCCAACAACAACGCCTGTGGTAATGTCTTGGGTCCTTGCTTCCTTTTTCCCACCCACCAACCATTTTTGCTCTCTTTCTCTAAGCAAATTAAAACTTGAGAAATTGCATTTCCTGCAAGAATGCAGTGTGAATTCGAATTGCTGAAGAACATGCTGAAAAACAGCTGAAATTAGCTAAAAGAGTCACGCTGAACTGTAGCTGAAATAAAAGAACAAGCCTAAATTAGCAGAAGAGAGCAGAAAGAACCCATACTTGCTGAATTAGGTTTAAATGAGCACAAAAATTAGAAAATTAGCTAAAAAGCTGAAATTAGCTAAAAATTGCAGAAAATTGGCTGAAAAGGCAGAAAGAACATTAAACTGCCAGAAGGAAGTGGAAAGAGCTGAAATGAACTCCAAAAAGATGGAATTAGCTGAAAAAAGCTAAAATTAGCCTAAGACAGCTAGCTGAAATATCAGATAAAGCTGAAACTATTATAAAAAAAAGCTGAAAGGATCATAACAAGCTGAAATTAGTAGAAAGAAGTTAATTAGGGTGAAAGTCGCAAAAATTACCATGACAAACTTGAAATTAGCTAAAAAGGTAGCTGAAAAGGTAGAGCAAGCTTAAATTAGCAGAAGAAAGCAGAAGCAACACGTTTGCCTAGTTAGGTTGAAAGAAGCAGAAAAGAGCACAAAAAGTGGAAATTATCTGAAAAAAGATTAAATTAGCAAAAAAAAAAAAAAAACAAACAGCTGAAATGGAGCTGACAAGGCAGAAAGAAGCTTAAGACAATGGAGGAAGCACATTTTTGCCAAATTAGGCCGAAAAAAGTAGAAATGAGTTAAAACAATGTGGAATTAGCTGAAAATACGAAAACGCATAAAACAGCTAAATAGTAGCTGAAATAATAGAAAAGGCTGAATCTTGCAGAAATAAGCTGAAATTAGCAGGAAGAAGTTAGAAGAAGCACAAAAATGTTGTAGTTAGAAAAAAAAAACATCTGGAAAATTAGCTAAAAATAGCTGAAAAACTTAACTTTGCACAAAAAGGCTGAAAGGAGCTGAAGCAGAACAAAATGTGAAAGGAGCAGTAAAAGGTTGTAAACGGATCTAAAGATTTGAAGGGAGTAAAATGAGCTCAATTCATTTTCTGTGAGGGAAAAAAGTGGCAGAAAAGGCTAAATATTAAAAAAAAAAAAGCTAAAGTTCCACCAGTACCAAGTCGCAGCAGGATTTTCCTGAAAGAGCTGAACGTTTTTCTATACAGGTGCTAGTCATAAAGTTAAAATACGATGAAAAAGTTGATTTATTTTAGTAATTCCATTCAAAAAGTGTAAAAAATAAACAAAAAAAAGTAGCACAAAAATTGTGGAACAAGAAGGATGACGAAAAACATACAGAAGGAAAAATGGATCACAATAGTGTGAATGCTTCATGAACATTCACACAATAAGTTGCGGTAATAAAATTGTTACATTCGGTCCTACATGGACTCAGTGAAACCTTTGAAGGGCTTCTATTGGACCAGTTCCCCAAGAGAGTCCAGCAGATCTTTTAAGTCATGACTGTGAGGTGGGAGCTTTCGTGGAGCTCGAACTTTCTTGCTCATCTTATAGACTCTTAATGGGATTGAAACCAGGGGACGTGTGTTGATAAACAGAAGATCCCATTAGTCTTTTAAGTTATTTTAAAAGTCCATGCCCTTTACTACAGATGACTTTGCAGACAGTTTTTTAAACCAAACCATCTGGCACATCATGTTCTGGGATTTAGACGCTGAGCTAACAGCTTGAACTCATGCTCCTTAAACTACTGCAGATATATATATTTTTTTCTGTGGTGGCTGGAAAATATATATATATGGAGCAAGAAGAACACACTGCCGGTAAATGATGATAAACAGTCTCTCAGGTTTTAAGCAAAGCGAACATCTACACAGATTTTTATTCTAGTAGCCAAATTCTTGCAGAGGTGAAAGTAATCATTCTTATGTTTTGACCCGTTGCTTCAAGGTATTGCACATACAACCTTAGATGTAGGAATCCACAAGACAAGTGTTCAGACACCTCTCTGTTGTCAGATGTACTTTGAGTAGTTTCTTAAATGTCACACCACAGTAATCTATCTGAGCTTTGGTCATTGGCTGTCCAGCTCTTGACCAACATACACTGTCTCGAACACATAATGCAACATTTGAACATTTTGGTCCCTATCCAGTTACTCGGTCAGTATAGTTACATGTGTTTTTCAAGCCCATTGTCGACATCAATCAGAGTCAGAGGTTCTTTGTCATTCGCACCTCGTGGTACATGTGGTGGAGCGAAATTATGTACACAAGGTCCCAGTTACATCCAACAATAAAATGTAAAAGAAAAACGGTAATAAGATCTACGATATGAACTAAGAAAAACATCAACTAAATATACACTAAGCACTAATGGCACAAAAACATTACGTTAAACATCAGCACAAACATGAACATGAGCCTGTGTGAGCAGATGAGCGCGCATGAACACATCAACATTGAAACAGATCAGCATCAACATGAAACAGATCAGCATCAACATGAAACAGATCAGCATCAACATGTGATTTTTCACAGTGATTATTCTAGTTAGAGATTCATAAGTCACAGGGTAGATGCTGTTTCTCAGTCTAGTGGTTCTACACTTAATGCTCCTCAACCTCCTTCCTGAGGGGAGTGTGGCAAAAAGTGTGTGTGCTGGGTGAGTGGGGTCCTTCATGATGCAGGTGGCCCTCTTCCTGCATCTGGAGGTGTAGATGTCTGTGATGGTGGGGAGACTGACTCCAACAGTCTTCTGTGCAGCCTTCACCACTCTCTGCAAAGCTTTTCTTTCTGCAGCTGTGCAGCCTCCATGCCACACGTTGATGCTGGAGCACAGGATGCTCTCCACTGCACACCTGTAGGAGGAGGTGAGGATTGAGTTTCCCAGACCAGCTCGTCTCAGCCGCCTGTAGAATCTTTGAGCTTTCTTGATCAGGCTGGTGGTGTTGTTGCTCCAGCTGAGGTTGTCATTCATGTGTACACCCAAGTACTTGTAGCTGGAGACCACTTCCACCGCAGATCCTCTTATGTTCAGGGGGGTGTAGATGTGTTTGTTCCTTCTGAAGTCCACAATCATCTCCTTTGTCTTCTTCACATTGATGTGAAGGTTATTCTCTTTGCACCAGCTCTCCAGGTGTTCCACCTCCTGCCTGTTGCTGGA
>NC_056498.1:25961821-25973698 GCF_014905685.2 Nematolebias whitei | reverse complement strand
ACCACAGAGGAGATGGCATCCTCTGTTGATCGGTTCTCACGGTATGCATACTGATGAGGGTCCTCGTTGATGTTGATGGCTGTTTTGATGTGAGTCATGACCAGTTTTTCGAAGCATTTAGTGACTATCGGGGTGAGGGCCACTGGCCGATCGTCATTCAGACCTTTCACTGTAGAGCTTTTTGGGACTGGGATGATGGTGGCAGTCTTCAGACAGGTGGGAACATCCATCCATCCATCCATTATCTTTACCCGTTTATTCCATTTTGGGTCACGGGGGTCGCTGGTGCCCATGTCCAGCAATCACTGTGCGAGGGGCAGGGTACACCCTGGACGGGTCGCAAGTCCATCACAGGGCCACATAGAGACAAAAGAGATAAACAACCATTCACTCTCTTACTCACCTAGGGACATTTTAGAGTTACCAATCAGCCTAACATGCATGTTTTTGGTCTGTGGGAGGAAACCGGAGTACCCGGAGGAAACCCACACATGCACGGAGAGAACATGCAAACTCCACCCAGAAGGCACCTGGACCGGGGTTTGAACCAAGGACCTGTTCGCTGAGAGGCAGCAGCTCTACCAGTTGCGCCACCGTGCTGCACAGGTGGGAACATATATTAACATATTTCTAAAATATCATCAGAGATGTGAAATGATGAACAGGTTTCTGGTTTTATTGTATAACTTTTTTTCAGTGTCAAAACTGCTCCATGTGTTCCATCATAACTTTCCTGAAGAAATTAGCAAATTAGGAAATTAGCTGAAAAGGCAGAGTGAAGCTTAAGCTACTAGAAGGAAGCGGAATGAGCTGAAATGAGCTCCAAGATTATGGAGTTAGCTGAAAAAGCTAAATTTAGCATAAAGACAGCTAAATTGTAGCGGAAATAGCTGAAACTAGCAGAATTAAGCTGAAAGGAGCGTAACAAGCTGAAATTAGCAAAAATAAGTTAATTAGGCTGAAAGTAGCAGACGTTGCCACAAAAAACCTTGAATTTATCTGAGAACAGTTGAAATGAGCTAAAAATGCTAAAAAGGTAGTGGAAAAGATAGAACAAGCTTAAATTAGCAGAAGAAAACGTAAAGAGCATGTTTGCTGAGAGAAGCAGAAATGAGCAAAGTGCAAATTATCTGGAAAAAGCTGAAATAACAGCTGAAAGGTAACTTAAAAAAAGGCAGAAATAAGCTTAAATTACCAGAAGCACGTAGAGAGAACACATTTTTGCTGAGTTAGGCTGAAAAAAGTTGAAATGAGTGCAAAAAATGTGGAATCAGCTGAAAAAGCTAAAACGAGCATAAAACGGCTAAATAGTAGCTGTGGGGGGGGGGGGGGTGTCAGAAATCATCTGAAAGGAGCATAAGATGAAATTAGTAGAAAGAAGTTAGGTTGAAAGTAGCAGAAATAGCCACGAAAACTTTGAGTTTATCTGAGATTAGCTAAAAAAATGCTATAAAGCTAGCTGTAAAGGTAGAACAAGCTGAAATTAGCCGAAGAAAGCAGAAAAAACACGTTTGCCCATTTAGGCTGAAAGACGCAGAAATGAGCACAAAAAATAGAAATTATGTGGAAAAATGCAGGCCCTGTGATGGACTTGCGACCTGTCCGTGGTGTACCCCGCCCCTCACACAGTGATTGTTGGACATGGGCACCAGTGACCCCCGTGACCCAAATGGAAGAAGTGGGTAAAAGATGATGGATGTATGGACTTACTGTATAACAAGGACAGAGATTGATAATTATGCATTGGAACAAGATGATTTTAATAATTTTTTGCTTATTTTTAGGATTTTACACCTTAATTTAAATGTTATGCCCCCATCATTAAGCTGGTTTTAAGATGTTTTACAAGGATAGAGACTCTGATCTTTGGTCTGGGATTCGAACCAAAGACCCTCCGATCACAGGCTCACATTCTGACCTCTGTGCCACCACTTCATAAAAAAACATGATAGAAATGAGCCTTGGTTGTTGTTTACTTTGGTCTTTTGTGTTTGTGTACATCAATTGAAAAATCACTTTTTTAAACAGCTTTCCAGCTCTACATTGTTATTTATTTATTTAGATTTACCACTTGGAAATTAAATTAGGCTAGATTTAAAAAATATATATATACAAGTGTTTTCACTCGTGTGTGTATCAGTACATCATAATTAACCATTTTAAATGTCCTTAAAATATTTTATATGCCGTGTTAGTAAATGTAACTTTATTTCTGGGTTCAGACAAAGACAATTAGATCATGTCATGTTGGGAATTGTTGCTTTAAAACCCTAAAGCCAAAGTTGTTTTGTGCATAGGGTTATCAAACCCTCACCACACGGCCCGTGGTTTTGATGTTGCAGCAGATTCTTTATCACTCCGTCTGCAACAAGCCTGTACCTAAAGCTAAACATTTAAATTTAGTTCTTTTCCTCAGGATGCTCAGATTCAGTGAATTGCTGAATTATGCATTCATTTACCACAAATGCAAATTTTATTTTATTGTGGTTTTAAAGTGAAGAAGATTAAAAATGTGCTTTTAATTTACTGACAAGGGTTGCTTAAGTTGGTCTTTCCATAATTAAGACTGCAGACATGTTTATGTAGGGAAAATGTGCATATAAGTTGAAAAATGAAGAATATTAAAAGCAACAGATGTACAGAAGCGTACAGAACAAAGAAGAAGCAGGAGCGTTTCTCCGTGGACATGAATAATTTAGATGTATCCAATAAACAGAAAGCAGTTTCATTGCTGTTACTTCTGAGCTCATGATTCATCGGTTTTTGTTGATTTGTATGATCTAGACCCCCCCAATATAAATATGTTTCATACAAATAAGAGTAAGTTGTAACTCATGTTCTATTAACATAATTTTAAAGAAACCTCATGGTCCTCCATTTTACAAATCAACATTTGTCAGAAATTAATATGGATGTATTCTGTGTCAAAAACAACAAGATTGTTTCTTTGCAGCTAAATGTTTTATTTTTTTTCTAGACCTGTTTTTATAAATCGAATGTACATTTTAATCCTTAAATAACAGCTTCAATATTTTAGTCTGACAGGTGCTACAGTCAAAACCAAGGCAGGTGAAGTTAAAAATAAAACTCATTGCAGATGATATTTCAGATGCACAAAATTGCAAATAATTAAATGAGCCAAAATTTTAACGAGAAAGCAAAATTGACAAAAAATACCATGAAACATCCGCTAAGGAACAAAATTTCATTAAAAACACCACGAAATATGGCTTCCACTACCCACTGCTTATTGAATGGAATACGAGTATTTAACTAGAGAAATTGCATTTCCTGTGAAAATGCAGTGTGGATGCTTATTGTAGAAGAACTTGCTGAAAAACAGCTGAAATTAGCTGGAAACATACTGAAATGTAGCTAAAATGGAAGAACAAGCTTACATTATCAGAAGAAAGCAGAAAGAACACATATTTGCTGAATTAGCTTTAAATAAGCAGAAATGAACACAAAAAATAGGAGATTAGCTAAAAAAAGTGAAATTAGCAAAACATGGCTGAAAGTAGTTGAAAATGCAGAAAGAAGCTTAAAGTACCAGAAAAAAGTGGAAAGAGCTGAAATTGGCAACAACAAAAAAAGTGCTGTTAGCTGAAAAAGCTTAAATTATCATAGTTGTAGCTGAACTATCAGAATAAGCTGAAACCAGCAGAAAAAAAAGCTGAAGGGAGCATAACATGCTGAAATTAGCACGTAATTTAATTAGGCTGAAAGTAGAAAAGATTGCCATGAAAAAACTTGAATTTATCTGAAAACAGCTAGTTACCAAAATGCTAAAATGGTAGCTGAAAGTTAGAACAAGCTTAAATTAGCAGAAGAAAGCAGAAAGAACACATTTGCCCAATTTAGCTGAAAGAAGCTGAAATGAGCACAAAAAGTGAAAATTATCTGAAAAAAGCTGAAATGAGCAAAAATAGTTGAAAAGTAGCTAAAAAGGCAAGAAAGAAGCTTAAATTACCAGAAGGATGTGGAGGAAGCACAATTTTTGCTGAATTAGGCTGAAAAAGTTTAAATGAGTGCAAAAAAATGTGGAATTAGCTGGAAAAAAGCTAAAATTAGCATAAAACAGTTAAATAGTAGCTGAAATAGCAGAAATAGCTGAAACTTGCAGAAATCAACTGAAAGGAGCATAACAAGTTAAAATTAGCAGAAAGAAGTTAGAAACAGCGCAAAAATGTTGTAGTTGGCAATAATCTGAAAGGAGCACTAAACAGCTGAAATGGGCTGAAAGTAGCTGAAAAAAATGATTAAATTTACTCAAGGAAGCTGAAAGAAGCTGAACCAGAAAAAAATGTGAAATGAGCAGTAAAAGATTGTAAACGGCTAAAGATTCATAGGATGTAAAATGAGCTCAATTCATTTCCTATGAGACAAAAAAAAAAAAAGGCAGAATGCTAAATTTTTCAAAAAGCTAAAGTTGCACCAAAACCAAAAGTCATAGCAGAATTGTCCTGAAAGAGATGAACGTTTTGATATATGATTTGTTGAAATAGCTTTAAAACTGCGGGATGAGAATCACGCTGAAAAACGTATGGACGGAAAGAGGATATAAATGATTCATAAGCGTTCACACTATTAATTTAGCAGTGGAATAAATCAGATTTTGCATCTGAGATTATTAAACTGTTTTATTAAGCATTATCAGCTAATTCCTTTGTAAAGTCATTAAAGTACAACATGTTTAGGCATTTTGCATATATTTCTTGAGAAAAAGAACATGCATGATTTGAAGTTATATTTGGGTGAAAAATAAAACCCGCAGAAGACACTTTTTATTATTTTTTTTTACTTCAAACTAGAGAAGTGTTTTCATTACGGCTCACTGATTTAGATCTTTGACTAAAAATGTGAATTTTCTTCTCAAGGTTTGAGTTGGCTATGACTTGGGGTACCAAAATATATTCAGTCAAGCATAGATAAGTTGTATTTATTTTATAATATACCCTCTTTAAAACCCTAAAATGATAAAGAAATACAAGCCATCTTGGCTTTGATGTGTATAAGAGTTATAATGATGCTGCAGTGATTGACAGAGAGTGTGTTTTCCCACAACCCCTCACATCATCTTCATAACTGTGTAACAGATGCAAACAAACAAACGTTGAATATTTTCATATTTTCATGTTAAGCGTTATGCACATCCTGCCTGTGGACTACAGTTCATAAATGTTCTCAATATCAACAACAGCAGGAGAAAGAGGGGCGGTGGTGGGATGGGGGGGTAGAAAATCACCCCGCCTCAAAGCTTTTAGCCGTCCTGCTGCACCCAGCAGTCTTTGTTTTTGTCCTCTTTGCTGCAAGCCTCCATGTATTTGCACATGCTCACTGAATATGATTGTAGTCTCAGTAAAGTGACATTAAAAATCAGCTATAGCCGTTATAATGAGTGGACAAACATGTAGTTTGTCATATTTAACTATGGTGAAATAGGAAAGAAAGTGCTATGTGTTGTCATAGTATGTTTTCTTACTAAGGTGAAGTTTGTGCTCTTTATTTAACCCATCACACCTGAGATACACCCAGATGGAGCAGCAGGCAGCTATGTAAGCACCTGGGGTGTATACTGGTCCTGTTAGACCTCAGTGCTGCATTTGATACAGCTGATCACAATATTCTACTACAGAGGCTTAAATATGATTTTGGCATTTCAGGAATGGCAGGAATGGTTTAAATCATACTTACCAGATAGATTCCAATTTGTAAAGGTAAATAATGTTCTTCTTACACTAATGTTAGTCATGGAGTTCCTCAGGGAGCAGTGCTTGGACCAATACTCTTTACCCTCGCTCTTTGGTGAAATAGGATGAAAGCTGAATTAAATTAAAACCAACATTACTCAAAAGAGCACATGGCAGGATGAAGATCTTGCATGATCTATTCTCACTTGAAACATGCATTGTGAATGACTCCGCTACTACCACATAAAATTTTAGCTGAAAATCTGATAAATTGAGTTAAAGCCATTATTATGTAAAATGTTTTGTAGCTAAAGTTGGTTAGTTGTTGCTGCTGTCATGAATCAAGTTGATTTTAGGAGTTATTCAGATTTAAATGTAAAATGATTGAATGATTATTTTCCAAGTTTCATTAAACTCTGTCCACTTGTTCAGGAATTATTTTGCTGACCGACCAAGTTTCAATTTGTTAGTGCTCAAATTATGTGTTGGGGATACCTCGCAGCTGTTACCACAACAAATTTTAGCTGAAAATCCTTATAGTTTACTATTATGTTACAGTATTGTCTGCCTTTCATGTTGGCAACAGCTTATTAAACCAAATACACCTGACATTTAATCTTGCAACTAAAATTGGAGAGTAATACAGTTTTTCGATAATAGTAACAGATTTGCTTTAAATATCATTCCAATACTGACGAGTTTGTTTTGTCAAGTTCAACCTTATGTTAAAATAGTTAGTTACATATATTTTTAAGACCTATGCAGTTGTTTTCTCTACGTTGTAAATGTTTTTAGTGACCCCTGCTGTTTAGGAGGGGGACTGCAGAGTGTAGCTCACCTTCTCGGATCGACCATGTGGTTGTAACTACTTCCTCTCACCAGGACCACTGTTTGAGGATTCTGTCAATAGATATTTCATTTAATACCTAATAAAACATGGTTAAAGTGTCCGATTGACAATACTTGTATAATATAAGCCAAATACAGGTAAACGAGAACATGAAACCCTGAATTTATTACTGTTTCGTGATGATGCCGCATTCGTCAGAGGCTCAACGAGATGAAGAAAGCTCTGCAAGCTAAACCTGAAACAATATTAAGCTGCAGTGGAGGCAGGAGTCCACATTGTTGCAGAATGAGCAGAAACAAAGCTGAGTGGTGTATGCAAGAAGCTTGTGAAGCACGGAGATGAGCATGAGCCCATAGCAGAGATCTAAAAACATCCACTTTTTGTCTTTGGGTTCTACATGCAGAACTTCAGCAGAGGAAAAGTTTTCAGCCCCACAGTTGGTGTAATTTGAGGAAGGAGTTAATGTTTTTTTATAGAAACCACCTGGTAGAATGACAAAACTGGTCACATCAAAGTGTCTCATACTACCTTTTAGCTGCTTTGCTTAGGCATGACCAAGCAAGTATTTATAACACTTTTAAAATAACATGACATTTGTACATTTGGATTCATGTCATTATGTTTTGTATTTCATTTGAAAAAAGTTCAGTATTTTATATATATATATTTTTTTACAAGATTCCCCTTCTGGAAAATATGCAATTGTGTGTTTACAGTTAAAAGGAAGTTACAAACGGTGTCTCTCAGCTTTATACCAACTTGTGGTAAAATTACAGTGCATTACTGCAGTTTTCTATAGGTTCTATAGGTTTTCTATAGGTTGTATTTGTATGAATTCAACAGTTTACATCAATTGCAGAGCATTTTGATTCTTTCACTGCCCTGCATTCTAACAAAAGTAGTACCACTTCGAGGCAGATTTTGGATGCAAATTTAGCTTTCTTCTAGGTTTGCACCTGCACTTCTGCTTTCCTGTAAGTACCTTCTTGGCTAAACTTAACCTGAAAATGTGTTTATGGTTCACTAAATGCATAATGGTGTGCAGGTGTTAAACACATGAATAATTTCTGGACTTGGGTACTGATGCCGGAGACTGTTTTTGGCTTGGAGAGCTTCTTATAACGGCTGATTCCTTCCAGTAGTCTTGACAGTGCAGAGGGAAGGTATGAAGAGAAAAGGAGAGCGATCATTCGGTAAAATAATCATAAAATTGATCAGAGAGGAGTTAATGTTACTGTCAGGCTCCAGGTTCTGGTTCTTTAACGTTAATGACGATGTCAACTTGAGAGTTTTTAAGAGGCTCCTAAAGATTAAAGACGTGTCTTTTGTAGTCCTGCAGGTTTTTATTCTCCTCACCACCTGCCGGCAGTTTCTCAGCATGTCCATTTTTATGGTGCTTTCTCGTTAAATTCATCAAATGTTTCAAAGATTTCTTTTCCCATTTGAACTTTAGTTCACATGGGAGGAAAAAAAGTGCTAATTAAGATTTTTCCATTTTCTGTATATATATTTTTGCTTCACTCATTTTTTCCAATTTTCCCTCCCAAGAGTTTTCTGAAAGTGCAACTCATACATCTGCTCCCTTGTCCATCTTTCTTGAATTCATCACCACAGGGACTCACCACATAAACTGAGCTCAGCACTAACTGAGAAGGTAGACATAATTTCACCTCTGCTGTTTGTCTTTCTTTGTGTTGTTATACCACCACAGAGTTGCAGAGATCCAAGTCAGAGGTTGCAAGAAGCGTTAAAGGTCAGAGCGACACCATTAGCTGTAATAAGCATAGAGGGGCTTAATAAATAAAGAACAGATGAACTACAAATGCAAGTTTAGGTAGCTGGCAGCGTAATGAGACAGCTGCACCCATCATCAATCGATAGGCTCCTGTGACTGTAATCATTACAGCTTCTTTAACAGTAGATTAATTGGCTGTCGGTCGTGTACTCTGAAGCACCCTCCTGCTCTGCGTGGCTCTGCTTGCTTTCACAAAGACAAAATTATTGAGGTATAGAAGGGAACAAGTGCCCTTAAGTATGGCTATAATTAGAAAATCCATAGCGTTGCATTTGGGTGTATGAACACCTGTGTTTGTGTAAGTATGTCTGCAGCACTCACAAGTCATTAGCATTGATTTTTCCAGAAAGAGGCCACCCCTCACCGGCCTCCTTGTTGCTTTCAACAACCCCACCACCTCTTTGCATTCTTCTCCCACGTGCAAATAGCTGTAATTTAGTTCTTACGGTCTTGGTCACCATGAGACCCTTGGTAACTTGCTGCGGGAAAGATGATGGGCATTGACTGGGTTGTCCAGATGCTTACGCTGTCCTCCTGTCCCCTGCTTGCAGCATCCCTCTGTCAATAGAAATCGCAGATAAGTTAAATTCAAAAAGCATTCAATACAAAAAGATACTTACAGATAAGTTAAAGTTACAACTGTACAATCTTGAAGCAGCAGCATGCTGACCAGTGATTGACGGTCCTCCTCCTAACAGGGGGAGTGGTGGTGCAGAGGTTAGAGAAGGTGCGCCTGTGATTGGAAGGTCAACAGTTTGATGCTTCGGACCGACAACATAAAAATGTGGGTGGAGAAGGTGAAACACCCACACCTGCCTCCACCCTTGTTCGCCCCACTCTGGGCCCTTGAGCAAGGCCCTTACCCCCCACCATCTGTTCCCCTGGGTGCCCTAGCTAGATTCTCTCTGCTCCACACAGAGGGTTGTGGTGGCTCTGTGGTTGTGCGAGGGGGAAAATAAATAAATAAATATATTTCTACTTTTTTCTGAATCTTCATAGTTTGATTTACCCGTCACTTTGCAGATGGTACTCCAGAATTTCCCCACTGAGGGACAATAAGGGTTATTTCTTTTCTGTTCTATTCAGTTCTGTACTTTCATATTTATATACCTGCTTTCATACACATTTAAATGCTTGCATATATTCATTACATACTGTACAAACACAAATACATGTCGAGTATGCATGCACTTGCACTCATACTTGCATACGTGTACTACCATTTTGCATGCTTGCATATGTAGTTACATACATACTTTACATTTCATCTTATGTACTTGCATATGCACTTAATTACATGAGAACTTTCTTACATCCGTATGTACCACATGCATAGACTTTCACTTTTATAAATATTTATGTATATCTGTATATATGTATGCTCTCAAACACAGGCTTATATGAGATTAAACAAATTTGACTATTACTTTGGCTGGTCACCAGTTGTGCTACAAATCATCAGATTAGCGACCAATCAATGCTTTCCTTGATTTTCAAACCTAAAGATTCGAGAGAGAAAATAGAAGAGATGTTTGGTACTAGTGGACTGTCAAGGACTACTGGTGTCCGTCATTTGTATCCAGCATGAAGGTGTAATCATAAATACATTTCTGGCACCCGTTTCTTGGAAATATCCCATCACAAATGCACAGACTATTGCTTTAGACATGATTGCTCAGGAGTAATCTCACTCACTCTCACCCATTTTCTGTAAAGTCACTGGGTTGAAGGAATAATCTGAAATAATATTGTCTCAGCTGTGAGAGAAGCTCGGATGCCATTTCTGTGCTGCGTGACAAAGTCTTAATTTAAAATCTGAGCTGATTTAAATAGAGTTACAGGAGACCGGCTGTATTGAATCAACTTCGTTATAAGGAAACCAGTTTGAGTCTGTCACTGATCTTTTTCATACCACACTATCCAAACACGTCTTTGCATTTGAGGTTGCTTTTATCAATCAGAACTCATAATGTTATGGCATTTCAATTCAATTCAAAAATACTTCATTAATCCCAGAGGGAAATTATTTGTTGTAGTAACTCGTTTTCCTCATTTCATTAAGAGATGTTATAGATGCTGATGGCTGTAGACAGGAAGGATTTCTTGTAAAGGTCCATCTCACACCCAAGAGGCTTTTAAAGAATAGTTGAGAACAAACACACAAGAGAAAGAAAATGCAAGATGTTATAAAAAAGACCCTCATATGTCAACTGAAAACAGTATTTTTTTGCCATCACTGTTGAAGAGGTGACATACAAGCGAAAAGTGGGAAAACCTGACTTTATTTTCTTCAGCAACATAGGACCATGGATGTTTGCAAGTTCCAGCACATTAGCACCTGATTTTCCTCCATTTCCATACCAAGTCCCGCATCTTCTTCCCCTTCCATAAACAAACTCATTCACTTTCATTCACATTGACAGGTTTGTTTCCTTCATACTCTGTCCCCACCAGCTCTGAGCCCACTGAGCCCAGTGGGGAAATTCTAGCTTTTTGTTTAATGTGAGCATAATAATGCCAACAAAACATCTCATTCCACATCTAATTCAGTGTGGTGCCATATGTTAGGTTCAAGACAATCCTCTCTACCTTTCCCTCATGACAAACATCCTGTGGATGTCTTCTCTTGAGATATTTAGACGACAGAAAGAATGCACCAATCTATAAAGATCAACTCATCTTTGAACTTTTATTTCTGACCACAATCCTTTCAGCAGTTTGATGCGAGTTTATGTGACCCGCCCTTTTGAAACAATGCTGTGAATATATAATCTGCTCGATTTCAGCTGCCTTTTAGCTTATTGCGTTATGAGAAAAGCCCGTGGGGGTGTAATCAAAGGCGTTTTATGCCTCTCTCTTTTGGAATTCCAGCCCATAGGGTCCTGATTTCATCAACTATATTACATCCCTCATTACTTGACAGAAAACACTGGCCCATATTTTAAGACTCTGCTCTTTTTATGAGCTTCCTTTGCCCTAAGCACTGATATCATAGAGTCTTTATTGTATTTCTGTTGTCCATCCCCGTTTTTAGTCGGAGGGTGTTTTGAATGAAGGATTTGGATTTGACAGTTTTTGCCTCAATGGAAGCAGTTTATTTGAAAATCCTGTATAAAAGTGGAGAAAAACTTATGGTTGTTTCTTGGCAGGTAGTAATTTAAGTACAGTAGTCCCTCGAGTATCATGGGGGTTGCATTCCAAACGCCACTGTGATTGGTGAAAAACTGAGGTAGGGATGAACAACAAAGTCCATGCTCAATAATCCAGGTATAAAATCAAAAATTTTTCAGTCAGGTCATGTGGACAGTTTCTTTTTTTTTGTGCTGAAACATTTCGCCTTCGATCCGGAAGGCTTCATCAGTCCAGGAAACACAAAACTGATTCTTCCCCCAAAAGCTTACTCCAAAGTGGAACAAACCAGTTCTGCTTGTGATAAGATGGTCTCTTTGGTACGCCCCCTACTCCATTGCCAGCCCTCTTCCTTGTTGACAGTCGTGTCAAACTGGTTGAAAACAACAAAGTCCATGCTCAATAATCCCGGT
>NC_056498.1:25953222-25961721 GCF_014905685.2 Nematolebias whitei | reverse complement strand
TATATAAACTGGCAGCTGTAACTGGATTTATGAAGACTTAATGATATTTTTTCACCTTATTTTCCTCTTTACTTGCTATTTATGCTCAAGCATTGAGTCAGCTGATTGGCATATTATGAAATACACAAGCAAAGCTGCCAATCAGAACAGAAAACCACATTAGATGGTGGGTTGTAATTGTTACCTTTGGGCTGAGCCAGTCATTTTTACTATTTATGCAAAGCTAGGACAACTTAAAGCACTTTGAAAAATAAACACTTTTCATTCAACGTTTATTTATGCAGATACATCACATTTAGCTTTGAAGACTCATTTACAAGTGAGACCTGTTTAAAAACGAAGATGAGCACATTTTCCAAAATGTAATTTTTTTTCTTACCTGGGAAACATTAAAGAAGGATACATTCACTTGTAGAAATAAATATGCAAACTCACTTAGCCTGACCTTGGACACAGAATTTTATAGATTTTATTCATATCAACATCCCAGATTTCTAATTTCTGATACAATTACCATCTTAGTACCTCACAGTGGCGCAGGGCAGCTGAAAGAAGTGGTGTCTGAAGAAAAATGCTCCAATCACCGCATACTAATTGACATTAATTTCTCCACTTATTCTCCCTTTTCAATACTCAGACATTGTGACTCACTCTTACTCCACACCTTGTCATATTTTTCTCCAAGTATTTTACCTTAGCCTCTAAGTGTTCAGGGACTCTTGGCTTCCTGCAGAATAATAAAGCCTGGATTTAGATTTTAAATAGACTTTCATGCTTTGAGGTCTTTGAGTAGTTTTTGACTAAACCCAGTCATACTGGCATTTCAGTAAAGTAATCAAAGTCTTCTCAAACTTCTCAAAGGTGGTCCACTGGGTATTAATGACGGCATGTGTATGTCTTGCTTATTTTATACTCGTTGAGCCATGGAGATCATTCAGACACACACTGTGAGTCGTGTCAGTGAATACACGACTTTAGTAACAGCACAGTGGAACAATATGACTCCTGTTCAATTTAAACAGCCGCAATAAATTTATTTGCAAAGAGTATTTGATTCCTTTACAAATAGAGAACAATAAAACCACCAGGTGACTATTTAACTGTGTGACTGATTGTTGCAACTAAAGAAAATTACATTTTCTTTAAAAAATACAGTGGAGCCTGAGGACCGAGTGACTTCAGGGGGAAAGGGCGGGCCCTGGAGACCAGCTTGGCTCCAGAATATTGTTGTTTTTTTTTCACTATGGCGTATGCTGTTTATGGGAGTTTGGTGGCTCGTCAGATTGAAGAAGTCTTTTGAATGAAACATCTCGGCAAAAAAAGAAACCGTCCAGATGGCCTGACTGAACATTGTTGAAACTAAATAGTTAAATGTAAACCACGTAGGGCAGAAGCTAAAATAGGCAAAACTGAAGCTTAAAGCTAAAGGTAGCGTAAGAAAGCAAAAATAGAGCAAGTATGTTGAAGTAAATCAAAGATGTGTTGGAAGGAATTGGAGACCTTGTTTTAGTTCCATCCATCCATCCATTATCTTTACCCGCTTATTCCATTTTGGGTCACGGGGGTCGCTGGTGCCCATGTCCAGCAATCACTGTGCGAGGGGCGGGGTACACCCTGGACGGGTTGCAAGTCCATCACAGGGCCACATAGAGACGAACAGGACAAACAACCATTCACTCTCCCACTCACACCTAGGGACAATTTAGAGTTACCAATCAGCCTAACATGCATGTTTTTGGTCTGTGGGAGGAAATCGGAGCACCTGGAGAAAACCCACGCATGCACAGAGAGAACATGCAAACTCCACCCAGAAAGGCCCCTGGACCGGGGTTTGAACCAGGGACCTGCAAGCTGAGAGGCAGCAGCTCTACCAGTTGCACCACCGTGCTGCCTTGTTTTAGTTCTATAGGCAAAATAGTTTGTTAAACTTGTTAAACTTTATGAAAAGTACAACAGATGAAATACTAAAAGTCATTGTGCATGGTTCCAATATAACTAGAATATTTGAACATCCATCCATCCATCCATCCATCCATCCATCCATCCTTATCTGCTTCTTCCTTTTCGGGTCATGGGAGTCGCTGGTGCCTATGTTCAGCAGTCACTGTGTGAGAGGCGGGGGACAGAGACAAACAACCATTCACTCTCTCACTCACACCTAGGGACATTTTAAAGTTACCAGTCAGCCTAACATGCATGTTTTTGGTCTGTGGGAGGAAACCGGAGTACACAGAGAAAACCCACGCATGCACGGAGAGAATATGCAAACTCCACCCAGAAAGAACTCCCGGCCAGGATTTGATCCGGTGACCTGCTCGCTGAAAGGTGGCAGCTGTATCAACTGTGCCACCATGCCACACCCTCTTTCTAAAATGTGTTTTATAAATCAGTATTTTTCACCAGAAACTCAATTGTCATGTAGACAAGAGGAGCACATGTAGCAGAAATTCCGCTGATTTAAATTTCCAGGCGTTGCGGACACCAGCTGGATTTTACAGATGTAACACCCATATTTAACAGTGCCAATCGGAGCTCAAATATGCTGGTCAAAATTGTAAAGAGGTGTTCCCAAACACTGACAGTTGCTTAAAACAGCTTTTAACTAGACCGGTGTTATGAAGACAACTGTCTGCAGACAAAACGAGACATAACCTGGTATGTGTAGATAAATTGACTCCTTGCTTTGTGATCGTGTGCATGACTTCAGAAAACACCAAGAGGTGGTCTAGACTTGGTGGAAGAGATGCTTAAAAATAAATAAATTAGGACTCGTCTCTTGCACCAGCTTTGTCCAACATGCTTACCAGTCAGGTCTCTCTTGTAAATGAGTCCTCAAAGCTCAATGGGATTTACCTGTTTAAATAAAGGTTGAATGAATGAAAAAAGAATAATTCCTTTATCGGGACTGAAACTCTGTCTCTGTCCATGGTTCTGAACGCATCTCAATCTGTGATGTCTTCAGAACCATGGACTGAAACTTTATCTCTGTCCATGGTCCTGAGCGTATCTCAATGTGTCATGTGTTCAGGACCATGGACTGAAACTGTCTCTGTCCATGGTCCTGAATGCATCAATATGCGTGATGTGTTCAGGACCGCGGACTGAAACTCTGTCCATGGTCCTGAACACATCACGTTGAGATAACTTGGTCTCTAAACTTTAGCTCAAATTTTCAGAACAACTTATTTTTTATGCTATTTATTGGAACATGTGCTTCATATACATTTTAAACATTGAAGGCAAACAAATGCAATATCACCTTTTACGTTAGAGTTTTAGACTAAGCTCATCTTTTGTTGACAAACTTGAAGCCGTTTTTGTCAAACCTTGATAATGCCATAAAGCACAGTGTCATGTAGTTGTGAGATGTCACGCTCGGTGTGTATTGTGATCCACTCTTAGCTTCTACCACACTTCACGTTTGGTCAAACTCTGTCAAATTCACGGAGTCAGCCATTTTTGTGTTTGGCTAATCTGGATTAACTATGGCATCTATCTTGAACTGGATTGACTTTGTAAATTAATCTGCTATAGATTTTCATCCAATGATTACTTTTTAAAAACTTTTCATTGTAAATACATGCAGAATTTATTTTCTTTTTGTAGTACTACAGTATAAGTTTATTTTCACCATACTTTTATTATTACATGGGCATTTTATGGTGTAAGTAGTTTTATCTTTTTTTTTTTCTTAAACTCTGGGGCTTCACAATCAGTACTTCAGGACAAAACCTTTCATTTTATGAACATGTGCCCACTGGTTTTTGAGATATTTTGCTAACAGATTTGACTCCAAATAAACCATGTTTGCACGTTTGACCTCCCTTCCATCCCCCCCATGTTCTGTAAGGACTGCAAGCTCTGGGGCTGCAGATTCTTTCCCCTTAAACTGGACCTCATCACCTTCATCACCTTTCACTGCTGCTTCATTAAAGGGTTGCAGCGGGTGTACACTGAGCAGAGCAGAGCTACTTTCTACTCCATTAATTGACCTGAATTATACCATTGTTTGGAGCCACCATCAATCGTCATGGGCTGCGGTTCTTTGGACTTTTACCTCCCAGAAACCTGCTCAGTCTCACCCCGTAATCTCCTTAGTTTGCTGCTTCCTTCGCACCTCCATCCCTGCTCACGTTTAATATCTAACAATGCAGCTCAAGGTGGACTAACTGCAAGACGGTGATACAATTTACATTACCTGGCCTACTTATGAGCACAGAAATATCCACCTTCATTATGCATATGACTCTTGACAATCCCCTTGTAGGATTAGGTGTGTGTGAGACAGGGAGAGCGTGCAGGCGAGCGAGGATCAGCTGAAAATGGGGAAAAAGAAAAATATGCAAGGTAATACGTATCCCCCCTTCATCCTGTGTCTTTCTGCTCTCATTTCTATTCTCTCCTATCTGGCCAGCATTGCATATTACACTTAAAACTGTCTATAATAACAGATCAAGCATATTCTTGTTAGTGGAAATAAGAGAGCCTGTAGGGATTTTAAAGAATCTGCACACACAGCCATGTGAAAATGTATCGGAGCCAGAATGAATTTTCTTTATTTTAATTCTGATTGCCACAGAGACAGTACCATAAGATAAGATGGAGAATAAAAATTAGTGTTTAAAAACCTTATTGTTCTGTTTTTGCCTTTCAAAGTGACAGTTCAGATCTTTAGAAATGGGGTTAAAACCTCGTTATAAACAGTTAATATCTTACCTGTTGTGGATAGCTCTTTGAACGACCTCAGCTTAAACAATAGTTACATTTTGACAGGACTGTCGAGCTAATGGTTAGTCTAAACGTGGCCAAAACCAAAACAGATTGCTGACATGCTAAAACGGCTTCACTCAAAATTTTTACAGACACTTTGTGAAACTGAGTAAGAAACAATACAACTGTTACTGCTCACCACTAAAAGGTGAAGGCAGAGCAAACCTATTTTTGTATGCTTCTTGAACGTGGGACATATTATGCTATAGTCTCAGTCCTTAAACTTTCTCTTGTCCCGCCCATAACTTCTAATCTGCTCAACATAATTTAATGACACTTCATACACATATGTTCCTCGCTATGCCCATACGATGCCCATCATGGTGTCCTAGAGCAAGACACATAGTCCCTGACTGCTTCTTGGGTACTTGCATAGCTGGCCGCTGCTCCACTTGGGTGTATCTCGTGTCAAAAGAAGAGGACACATGTCTTCTTTTTATGGATATATACAAAGATGACTACACATATAATCCAACAAATTTGTCAGGTCCTCTGGATGGTTTATTTGTGTTGAAACATTTTGTTTCATCCAAAGGACTTCATCAGTCCAAGTAGCCACAACAAACTCAGTCCCATAAGCAGCACACTCACATAGTGGACCAACCAGTTTGATGGTGATAAACCAGCCAGCTATGGCTGCCTCAGAGAAGTTAATGGGGGTGAGGGTGGGCTCCAGAAACCAACATATCACCATCTAACTGGTTGGCGCATTATGCATGTGCTACTTGTGGGGCAGAGTTTGTTGTGGCTCTTCAGACTGATGAAGTCCTATGGATGAAGGACAAAACATTTCAACATGAAGAAACCATCCAGAGGACCTGATTGAACTTTGCTGGATTTTTTTTCATCTGGAGTACTGAGCATACACGGATATTTTTTTAATACATTCCAACTACTTCATGAACCACTGAATGAATTTTAATAAAAACTTTCAAAAGTAATTATTTGTTGTACGTCTGTGACTTAATTTTGAGAGTCAACATAATTCAAGATGGCCACCACAGCCAGCTGACCTTGAGATTGATTTATGGTCTTTTTTTTTTCCTTCCTTTTTGTAAACATTGACATAAAATTGTGTGCAATAGAAGCTGAGATTTTTCACCAGTAAGTATTCTGAGTTCTAACAAATCTTTAAAATGTTATATTTCACTCTTTGAAATAAACTTTTTGTGTCAGTCAGCAAAACTGCTCATGGCCTACATGATGGATTTTAATGAAACTTTCAGAAAATGATCTTAGATGTTTCTTTATGACGAGTAACTTTTGGAGCTAATCCAATTCCAGATGGCCTTCCCAGCTAATCAACATTAGCCATAGAAAAATGGCTATAACTCTATCTGTGTTACAGATGTTGAGTAACAAGTTGGTGTGGTGGTAGCAGAGAGTCATTCAGAGCACATACTCAGAGTGTGATGTCACATGATTATTTATAGGCACAAATGATGGTAGCAGCAGCAGCAGTAGGGCTTTACATGAATGAGAAGCTCACCGCTCATGTTAAAAAAAACACGCACAATAAAGCACGAAACATAATGAATCTCGCTGTCTGAAACTACGGTGCCATACTATGGCGGCCCTGAGGTTTAAACACAGTACAAATTAAAAATTGCAACTACAAATCATAAAAACACTATTACATTTGAAAAAACAGCCCAACATTTGAAAAAAAAAAAAAGAAGAAGCAATTTACATTTTAAAAAAAAACCGCAATCGCATTAAGCCAAACCGGAAGTGGTGTGGTGAGACCAGTGGGAAAGATGAGTCATCGCTGATTGGACGACAAGGCATTTGGCTTTTAAACCGGAAGTTATTCTGCCTTTTTTTCAAATGTAATTGCATTTTTTGATTTGTAATGCGTTTAAACCTCAGGGCCACCATAACTTACTCTTTGGCCGCTTCCACTTTGGCTTAATGTACATCAGTTTTTTCAAATGCGATTCTGGCCATTTCCACTTTGGCATAATGTAATTCAGATTTTTTTTTGTTTTTTTCAAATGTAATTCCATTTTTTTTCAAATGTAATTCCATTTTTTTTAATTTTTTTATGTAATTCTGGCCAGTTCCGCTTTGGCTACTCCCACTTTGGCCACTTCCGCTTTGGCTTATTGTAATTCCATTTTTTTCAAATGTAATTCAGTTTTTTCAAAAAAAAATTTTTTTTTAATGTAATTCTGTTTTTTCAAATGTTGTTCATTTCCACCCCATGGCCACCGTAGACATCGCTGAAAGGACAACATCCAATCAGCAATGTCATGTTTCCCACTGGTCCCACCCCACTACTTCTGGTTTGGCTTAGTGTAATTCCGTTTTTTCATATGTTGTTCTGGTAAACCTCAGGGCCACCATATGATCCAGCTCTGTTGAGTTAAATGACATACTTTAATCAATTAGAATGACAGATAGACATTATAAACCAGTCTGAGTAGGCCAATACTGTCCTAGAGAAGGTCCGAACTCACAAAAACTGCAGGCACTTTTAATGTTAGCCCTAAGTGAAAATGAACATCTAGTATTTTAACACGTTAAGATTGCACTTGTATTTTAACGTTCCGCCTCATTATCGCAGCATAGATGCCGTCTCTCTCTCTCCACACATCTTCGAGCACGAAAGATTTCATTAAAGTAGAAGCTTAATTATGTAGGTGTTGAAATTTAATTAATGACAGGAGAGCAGCTCAATTACTCCGACACATTTCTGACACTTGCTCAGACAAAGGAGATCTTGTTTTAGCCGAGCAGCCTTTGCCAAGCCCGTAGCACCCATCTTTACTGTTGCTAAGCTTACACCACGCCATCGATCATTCCTAATGCTGTCAGAGGAGTTGACAGCAAGATTCCTCCATCTCCAGTCCTCACAGCCTCCATATGTGCGTTTATAAAAAAAAAAAAAAAAAGCTCTGACAAGGAGGGAGAAGTCTTTCTGCTGATCTCTGCTTCTGTATCACTTTTCCAAGGACTGTGAGATGAAAAGTCTGCCGTCTTTTGTAAAACTCACTGAACACAAGTTGTCTACGTTAACTGAGATAAACTCCAACGCTGCTACGTTGTAATTTACAATCTCTGTTCATTACGCCTGTTTGAGTAGGGTAAGGCAAGGAATATTACTGAATTTGTTCTAAAAACCATATAGACTGAAGAGATGGGCCAAATCATTTACAGCAATGACACTTTACTGAGCAGCTCCGATGAAGTGCAGATTTATTATTCAACTGGTTTTTTTATCATGTGAAGTGTTTTCTGTTGGTTCATTTCTCCACCAGTGAGGTTTCATACAAAAAAACTGTCAGAATAAGTCAAGAGGGACAGAACAAAGTTGAACATTGCACCGATGATCGCCAGTTGATGAACTCAAGATTTTTTTGGAACTGGAAGCTTTTACTTTTCCATCTGTCCGTCCGTCCGTCCGTCCGTCCGTCCGTCCATCCATCCATCCATCCATCAATCCTTTCCTTCTTTCCTTCCCTCCCTCACTCCTTCCCTCCCTCCCTCCCTCCCTCCCTCACTCCTTCCTTCTCTCCCTCACTCCTTCCTTCTCTCCCTCACTCCTTCCTTCCCTCACTCCTTCCTTCCCTCACTCCTTTCTTCCCTCACTCCTTTCTTCCCTCACTCCTTTCTTCCCTCACTCCTTTCTTCCCTCACTCACTCCTTCCTTCCTTCCTTCCCTCACTCACTCCTTCCTTCCTTCCTTCCCTCACTCACTCCTTCCTTCCTTCCTTCCCTCACTCACTC
>NC_056498.1:25948238-25953122 GCF_014905685.2 Nematolebias whitei | reverse complement strand
TCCCGTTCCAAAGTCTGGTCCTGGGGGCAGCATTTTGAGCAGGGAGGCCCAGACATCTCACTCCACAGCCACCTCTTCCAGCTCTTCTTGGAGGATTACAACACATGTATTTCCAAGCCAGCTGAGAGGCGGAGACTCTAGTGTGTTCTGGGTCTTCTCTGGGATCTCCTCCCAGTTGGACATGTCCTGAAAACCTCCCTAGGGAGGCGTCCAGGGGGCATCCTTACCAGCTGCCAGATCTACCTCAGCTGGCTCCTCTTGATGTGGAGGAGCAGGGGCTCTACTCTGAGAGCATTATAAGCATATTACCAAACTTCTTTATTTCTGAGGGAGAGTCCAGCTACCCTGTGGGAAAAAATCATTTTGACTTTTTGCAAATATCTTGTTCTTTTCTTCCCTACTCAAAATTTGTGACCACAAGTGAGGGTGGGACCATAGTTCAAACTGCCTTGCAGCTCAGCTCCCTCTTCACCACAACAGTCCACTCTTTTCCAACTGAGAATCATGTTGCTTCTTGTAAAATATTTTATGTATTTTGTGTAATTTAGTTGTTTTAAACACAACCTAAAACCTACTTGTGTAACTTTTTACTAAATGGCATTTCACATTCTATTGTTGTGTTTATGAAATGCCCAAGCCATCTTGAAAGTTATTATTTCATGTAAATCTGACCTTCAGGTGCTTCTCTACATCCAGTTTCTCATGTGCGGACATTTTTTTTAGCAGCCTCACACATGGGAATTTCAGTGTTCTCATCTTCCCAGCAGGTACCCAACTGGCCAAATGCTTTGCTACCTCCCTCAGAGAAACACAGCGTCTCATAGAATGTACCAACGTAACCTTTCTTAATTTTGGATGGATGCCTGGAACTGTGTGAAATGTACCAATTTAATTATTTTTCAACATCTTCAAAGTTGGCTTTTAGAAAAAGTTGCTAAGTTTTCAGGTTTTTATTGGAGACCAATCCCTCTAAAAAGTGAAGACTTTTTTGATACAAACTAAAGAAAAGTCTGGGGTGAAACCAAGTCAAGGTTTCTCTCAGACAACCTAGGCAGCGCTGCCAGCGAGGGGCCGTTACACGATCTGTGGCAGCACGACCTCTGAGAAACAGAAACGGAGACAAAGGGACCAGAGGCATACTGCTCTGTGTTCGAGCCCGAGCTCCGGATGAAAAGATAATGAGGCTAAAAGAAAAGAACAGAGTTTGTGGCTTTCCAGATTCACTTTGCAATGTTCTTATATTATCAAACCCTCGATAGAGCCCTAAGTGCAGCGATGCCAGCCAAGCGGCCCGCTCAGCTGAATCTGTGTCACAGACTCCCTTTGATGTTGGGTGGGAGTCTAGAGGGAGGAGAAAATGAGGGACGGAGAGATAAAGGGGGAGAGTGTGGCGAAGAGTGGATAGACTGCAGCTGTTTTGGCCTCTTCATTGCCACAGCTGACATGACAAGAGCTCATAATTCTTCTCTCTATTTCTGTGCCTCGAGGCTTGTCCACCTCCACAGCATCCACCTTTCCAAACCTTTTTCTGTTCCCACTTCTATCTACAAAGCCTTCAACAACCTAGCTCCATCTTATATTCGAGATCTTATTGTCCCATTTTTTTTCCTAACGGAGCACTTTGCTCTCAGACTGCAGGCTTACTTGCGGTTTCTAGAGTTTCCAAAAGCAGAATAGGAGGAAGATCTTTCAGTTATCAGGCTCCTCTCTTGTGGAAACAACTTCCAGTTTCTGTCCATGAGGCTGACACATTGTTCAGTTTTTAGACTGGGCTTAAGAATTTCATTTTTGCTAAATCCTATAAATAGCGTTTGCTTGTTATGCTGCTATAGGCTTAGAGTACTGGAGGACAAATTGACCTACTTTCCTTAAATGAATTGTTAAAATTGAATAGTTTTCATTTTATATTATTTTTATCTTAACATGATTCTCGACCTGCCATTGTGTAGCCGTTCCTCCTTCCTGTTCCTCTCAAACCAGCTGGTTGAAGCAGATGGCCACTTGGCCTGAGCCTGGTTCTGTTAAAGGTTTCTTCCTCATGAGAGTTTTTCCTTTCCTCTGTCACCTTCATGCTTGCTCAAGATGAGTTCTGTGATGAAGTCAAACTCAAAGCAGTCTGCTCCTCAGATAAATAATGTTAACTTATTTTATATATATACATATATATACATATATATAAATGTTTCTGTTCAGTGCCCTGAGATGACTTCTGTTGTGACTTGGCGCTATATAACCTGAACTGAATTGAACTACTGGGATGGCTGCAAATTGAATACACACGCACACTTAATCATTCAACCAAATGAGTCAAAGAAGACTGGGCTTCTCATACAAGTACATAGCTGCTCATCTGCCAAAGCAGTTGCTGTAACACAGTTAAGGAAGAGCAGAAATGAAAATAGGTTCTTATTACTCTTATATTCAACTCCCTGTAAATTACTGCATTATTTGTAAGAGTTTATTCCTGAGAGAGCACTTAGACACCCCACAACAGCACTGCGGGGTCCTTGTTAACTTCATGTTGCAACCCCTGTGGCTGGCATGGCAATAAATTAAAGCATCCTCCTATTTTTTTTTTTTTACCAAGAAAAGAAAACAATAAAAAAGGGGGAAACAAGTGCATTTAATTATTTTTGGGTAACCGTTCTGTACTTTGGAATGAAGAAAATTAAATATCTAAAAAATTGTTTGCGAGATATGATTGATAAATTTATTGCCAAAGGCAGTTTACAGTTTGGTAAACCAGAATAAATATTTATTCACGTTAAAGTGTTACCAGGCTTGTAAAACTTCTCCCTTTCTCTGCTGAGGCATCTTGGATTATACTGCACTTAGTGATACAAAGACAATTAGATTAACATCCTGATGCATGCTCAATAATCCAGGTAGAAAAAACGTTCAATCTGGTCCTCTGGACATTCAAAAAAAAAAAAAGCAAAAAAAATGTAGATACGTTTTATCTTTCATCCGAAAGACTTCCTCAGTCTGAGGTGCTGTATTCAGCTCAGTCTCTTAAATAGCACCTTCTCGCTCTATTTAACCAGGCAAATCCCAATAAGATCACAAAACTCTTTTGCAAGGGAGTCCTGGGTGGAATAAAATTAAATAAAACAGTTTCATTTGGAATTCTTTAATGCAAAATGATTCCACATCAATGCCCATTTTTGGCATGCAAACCATCGGTCTTTTAACATAGTTGGACCTGTTCCTTTGCTTATGAAGGATCTAAAATGGTACCAAACGGAGTTCATCCAAATAAGCCACACCAGACATTACAATGTTTATGTTGGTAATAGATGCATCTAATCCTGTTTTTTGGTATAATTTATGCATTTGTATAGATAATAAACTATAAAACCTGGCAAAATACATCACATCAAACATTACAGTGGTTGTTGAAATGACAAACTATTAACTTAGAATAAAACACTCTCGTAATAGGACCACCAGTGTTGCCAATCAAAATGCATCAGATCACACCAAACTAGACAATACAATGTTCTGATTGTTAATTTATTTTTTTTTTTAATTTTTTCAGCGAAAACAGTATTTAGATTTGAAATGTTCTTACCTAGTGCACCTCATACCTCTGTTTGAAGTATGGCACTAAATAGTTTCTGTTTGGATGTCCAGATATCCCCACCTCTTCCACTTCATCTTTCCATCAGTTAGTGAACTGTATGTTTCAGAGAGATTGTTTGTAAACAGAGAACAGCCACTAACCTTCTCAGGCAGACGAGGTGGGCTACACGTGTCAGAGCTTGGTGAAGTGACGTCACCATAACTGGTTGGACAGCAGCTTTGGAGAAACTCTATGGTTAATATGGACAGTGGGGCAATCCAAGGTTGTTGTCTGAAAGACAAAGCAGGGGTCAAGCGCAGGGAGTCAGAAGTCCAAAAACAAATCCAGAGGTCAATCCATAATCCAGTATTAGTAGATCAGAAGGAGTAGTCATTATCAGGATCAGAAAGGCAGAACAAGATCAGATGAGGAGCAGGCAGAGCGGTAAATCCAAAAGGTGGGCAAGTGGTCAAGACAAAAGAATTGGACAAGAACGTGAATGAAGTGCTGGACATCTATTACCATGAAGGGTTTGATAATCTGGCAGATACTTAGCATGGATGGAAGGCTTAAATAGAGCGTGTGGCAGGTGCAGGGCATGAGCGCTGATTAGCGGCACGTAAGTGGGTGTGGCAGATGGCAGAGAGAGGCAAAAAATTGACAGGTTTCGGGCTAAGCTATAAAGGGAAGGAGTGAATTGAGCATCAAGCTTTTTTTTTTTTTGCCTTGGTTCTGATTCATACATTTGTGTAAGATTTTTATTTTAGATACCCTGTCTTGTGGGTTATACTCAGCCCTCAGAGGAATAGATTAGCATGAACAGACAATCTATCTGTCTAAAGATATAAATTAAGTGGTTTTTTTTCTATCAATGTTTCTTTTTTGTTTTTGTTTTTCCTCACAAGGGAGCTGTGATAGCTTGGTGGTCAGTGCCAGGGTCTTGTAATCCTGAGGTTGCAGGTTCGAGCCCAGGCTTTGTCAGAAAGGGCATTCGGTGTGAACAATTGCCAAATCTTTCAAGCAAGTTTGTTCACTGTGGCAACCCCTGAAGAAAGGAGGTCAAAAGAAACTTACTGATGTTATGATATTTAAAAATACATTTTATATATAGATATATAAAAAAAGTGGCAAAGTAAAAAGGCTTTGTTTCTTTTGGAGTGTTGTTGTAGTGTTACCTTTTTTTTTCTTTTCCCCTGTTGAATATTAGTTTAATTCCAGGAACTTGAGAGATGGATTTATAAATTAATTTCTATGAGTAGGCAGTTGTTTTCAGGCATAGTTGCAAACAGGTGTATTGTACATGCAGTGGGAGTATTTTTTTT
>NC_056498.1:25945763-25948138 GCF_014905685.2 Nematolebias whitei | reverse complement strand
ATAGTTGCAAACAGGTGTATTGTACATGCAGTGGGAGTATTTTTTTTTAAACGTTTTGTTTGACATCATCTAGAAATGTTAAAATGACTTCTAGATGATCTGAATTTTTTAAAATGCATTTTCAGATAAAAGAAAAATTTCTTTGATTTGCAAACATATTGTCACTGCATTGTTTCAAACAGCATGATTTTAGTAAGATTAACCTAAACGTTGGAAATGTAGTGAACCTGATCTGACCCTGATCTGACCCTGATGACCTCAAATCTATCAGATGGACAGAGACTGTTATTTTCATTGATCTGAATACAGTCTGAGCCATCTGGTGACTTTCTTTCTTGAATTAATCAAGCAGAAAAGACAATTCTCTATAATCATTACTGTTTTACAAATGTTTGATAATCAAATTGTGTTCGTTCCATTCAATGCTTACAGGTTGGAAAGAACTACTCATTTTTATTTTACATAAGCAGTAAGTAATGATTTTTATTCCTCATTCAAAGAAGAAATCAGGTTAATATGCATTTCTTGATTCTCTGTCTGAAATGAGCCAAGTAATGTAAGTATGTTAAAGGTCGGTTTTCGGTCAACTAAAATGTTTACTGAGAAGAAATGTCATGTTTTACTATTTGAGAAGATACAACAGCGTGAGACTCCACGAAGTCTGGTCGTCTGCAATAATCTTTTCTGTATGTTGAAAACAGTCCTTGACTTATGATAACATCTTACATCACAAACCACACCTCTATTTCTGGTCCATCGACCAATCAAAAAGCTCTCAAATGACCCGGAAGTCGACCCATTAAAAATGTGGCAACTTCCCGGTTCTGGCAGAGTTGCTGACAATTAAGAGTCTGAGAAGTTCTGAAGAATGAAAGGAGTTCAGAGTTCTTGGGTGCAAACGCATTCAGGATGATCCAGAGACGTTTTGGGATTATAATTTCTGTTTGAAAACCACGTACGACTCTCTGAGGGTTTGGTAGTTCTCACGGAGACGCTGAAAAGAGTCAGAAAGGAACCTACGCCGACGCTGATTTCATCATCAAGGTAGATGGTTCTATTTTCGACCAAGTGTACCGTGGGCAAGCTGATATCTGATGGAGCGTGCAATTTCTGGTCAAACAGATTAATTCCCTCACATATTTTTCTGTAAGATAAATCTCCATTTCATCTTAAAACTCTCCTCTTTCTCATAAAATCAGTACAGATATCTTAGGAATATCTGAAGCAAAGTCCTTGATCACCGCCGAGTGATCGATGCTCATTTTCTGTGAAACTTGTCTGTTATTATTTTCATATTTTGCCAAATTAATGTAAATGTTTGATGTTAAACTTTGATTCTGAAAATAAATGGCCGCATTCACTTTGATGGGTCAAAGATAAATAACGTCTCTCGTTACATTTCTGTTAAATTCAATGCACGACCTTACACAGTCAGAAAGATGAGGAACTCGTGAATATTGTATGCATATATCTCATATATTGTCATACTACAACTAGTGGCACGTACCTACGTGACTACTACAACTGGTGGCCCGTAAAGTCTCATAAATGACTGTGAATTCGTGTAAACATTGATTTTTTCATGTTGGCATGTTGAAAAAATAACAGTTTATCAGCTGTGCTGAAACGCAGCCGGAGCTGCACCGCCTGAAGCGAAACGCTGCATGTTTTTAAGCTTGTTGGTCTGTGATGCTCAGGAAGCTCACAGAAAACTGAAATAGTGTCATAAGTCTTTATGAAAGCTGAATTTGTACGACTGCTATGTGTAGCTAAGCTTATGAGCTGTGGGAAACGTTGATTCTGTTTAAAAGTACGAGAGGTTCTGCTGAAAGACCAGGTTCTGTGGGACCGGTTCGGTTCTGTTCAGTTTGAACGAGTATTTTGAATAGATGGATAAACGTTTTAAAAGCTGAGCGCCGTCTCAGAACACAGTTAAGAGTTATTCGTTACAATTTTTAACAGAAAAAGTGCATTTTGACAGTTTAAAAGACGAAAAGCTGACGAACTATTTTTCAGGCTAAACCTAGCATGCTGGCTGCAAACGTTTCCTGATTGGTTGAATATTGCTGTGTGGAGCGCTCTGATTTGCTGAGAAGGTTGACTGGCGTGGCTACGTCATCCCCTCTCAACCCTGCGCTGCTTTGCCATTGGTGATTTCAGTCACGTGACCCGGAAATGAAATTCGTTTTCATAGGGAAATAAAATCTGCTTTTTAAAGCTGAAAAGCGCCTTTAAAGTGATTTTGATACGCTGGTTAAATGCTTCGAAGCATATTCGCTGAAATTTTGCCACGTTAGAGTTTAAAATTCGTCATTAAATGATGTTTTTAAACAACGCTAGCGATGCTAATTTTAAGCTAACAGCATAACCACCGG
>NC_056498.1:25942596-25945663 GCF_014905685.2 Nematolebias whitei | reverse complement strand
ATAGTTGCAAACAGGTGTATTGTACATGCAGTGGGAGTATTTTTTTTAATAACGTTTTGTTTGACATCATCTAGAAATGTTAAAATGACTTCTAGATGATCTGAATTTTTTAAAATGCATTTTCAGATAAAAGAAAAATGTATTTTCATTTGCAAACATATTGTCACTGCATTGTTTCAAACAGCATGCTTTTAGTAAGATTAACCTAAACATTGGAAAGAAGACCTCCCGATGCATGCTCAATAATCCAGATGGAAAAATCTAACAAAGTAAAGTCAGGTCCTGTGGAAGCTGCTGTTGCTAGTATCGCTCAGCCCTCTGAATAGTGAGTTTTTCCTTTCCACTGTTGCCATTGTGCTTGCACAGGATGGGAGACTGCAAAGAAATGAAGATTCAACGTGTCTGCTGGCCTCCTTAGATAGAGAACTTTACTAATTGGCTTTTTTATGTATGTGAATGTTCCTGTAAAATGCCCTGAGACAACTTTGTTGGGATTTGGCGCTATATAAATAAACTGAACTGAACTGAATTGAATAGCAAGCGGCCATCAGGGCACTAACGATCTTTCGTTAGGCTGATGGTCCTCCTTTATCATGTAAACAACTAATTTGGGCTGTCATCAGCAAACTGTTTGACCCACTATGAGAAGGTTCTATTTATATGACTGAGTTTATTGTGTCTCCTCAGATTGAAGAAGTATTTTGGATAAAAGGCGAAACGTTTCAAGAAGAATCTGTCCAGAGCAGCTGACTTAACTTTGTTAGATTGGAAGGAAGAGTTGCTCAAAGACCCCATTGCCCCGGATATACATGTATTTTTGAAATTCTTGTAAAACAATGGATAAACTTATGTCCTGAATATGTTAGAATATACCTGGTCTAAAAGAAATCTTACCAAAAAGGAGATTTTTTTTATTTTTTATTCAAACTGTAAACCTGTAATTTTTTTCGCATTTAGATTTTAGGTCTCACAATGAAACCAAAGACTGTGCATTTCTAGGATTTTATCACCTGCTGTCTTTCATGCCAGAGCTTTAAACTAAGATCATCTTATGTTGTGAAATGACGTAATTGTAGCCGTTTTGGCCAAACCTTAAATAACCTAGTGAACTCCCACAAATTATTCATAATTGGAGTATGAATCAATGATTCTCACTTACTACGGCACCAGATCTTACCTCATTATCTGTAAAACTGACAGATTAAAGCCATTTTAGTTCACTAAGGTAATTTCTCTGTGGCAGCCATCTTGAATTAATTTGACTCCAATATTTAATCTGTAGATACATTTGTAACAGTTTAGATAAAATGCTTTCAGTAGTTTTGAGATATCTTGCAAGCGAAGTTGACTGATAGTTAATAATAAAGTTTCAAGGGTGGTCTTGTGTTGTCATTTGGCACCCAGAAAATCTGCTGAAGGTTACTCATCACTACCTCACCAAATTTAGGTCAGTCTGTAAAATTTACTGAGATTTTCCCATTTATTGTGTATGGCAGGGTTGAATAGCTGTGTTGGCTAACGACTAATTAACTGATGGTTGAACTCCAACAGTTGTTCAGTTGTAGATGGATCTTCAGTAATTACTGTAACAGTTTTTAATTTTCAAAAAAGGTCCAGTGGTTCATGATAAATGTGCATACCTACACACCCACACAGACAAAAAATAAAATCTTTATCACCTGCCTTCTGCCGTCGGTGGTTCAGGATAATGATCATGCTCTCAGGGAGAAAATTCAACAAATATATTTTAAAACTAGTTTCTTGATGCTTTCATTGTAATAACAGTAGAACCATGACATTTGCATTGTTTTGTTTCAGCTAAGAACTCATTATGCTTCACAAAAGCTGAGCATCCATCAGTGTGGAACAGTCTATATCGATTTAGTTGTCTTTTTAAGGTGATGAGTCTATCTGAATGCTTCTCTGTACAGTGGGTGAGACTCTGCAAAACCACGTTGGTATTCTGGCCAAGCTCCTCCTTACCATCCCAGGAGGAAGTTCATGCATAATGGATTAATTGTTGCTCGCATCCACATGTAGAGGGCCTACAGGTTAGTATGCCCAGAGTCTCGTACAACTCAATAGGTCAACCAAATGCCTGTGCCCAGCAACATTACTGCAAATCTGTGGAAACAGTTCAATTAGGTCCACACGTACTTTACGGTCCCCAGTGAGTAAGTGCTAAAGAGCCATAATAGGTATCTTTTTGAGCAATGTTCAAAACTGATGCAAGCATGCCGTGCCTTCCTCACTCCATCCCCCCCACACACATAGTTGCATATGTGAAGGCCTGAGTCCCAACGGAGAATGACTTTGTGAATGTCAATGGGATTCAGTGGTGACAGGGAGCCGTGTCAGCAGTGAAATGGGCTCTATGTTGAGCAGAATGTAATGACTCGCACGGCAATTGGAGTCGAATATGGAACAGTTTCCACTTTGTTGTGACGTGCCGAAGAAGGGTGACAGGCGGACTAGTGAGTCGGCGAACATGAGCGCCCCACTCCTTTTCAGCGTGCGCTTCCTTAGAAAATGTATTTCCACTCTGGTGTTCTTATTTATGCCAGCTACAATGTTGGAATTCTCAGGGATATTGGTTCTGTCTAAAGCTGAGCGAAAGGCCCAACTCTGCTTCTCTTGTTATACCTGTGTTCTTAGCATTTGGCATTTATCTGCAGAGGGGCCGCAAGACATAGCAGCTTATGGTATTTCCAAAGAACGATGGAGTAAAAGCTGTGTTTAAACAACAGAGAATCACTAACATTCAGACAGGCCTGAGG
Source organism: Nematolebias whitei (assembly GCF_014905685.2). NCBI lineage: Eukaryota > Metazoa > Chordata > Actinopteri > Cyprinodontiformes > Rivulidae > Nematolebias > Nematolebias whitei. The sequence continues at coordinate 25,942,886 of NC_056498.1, read as the reverse complement.
GTTTGTGGGAAAAATTGTTTTCCCAGCGATAAGACTTTCTATATGGTCTCTTTCAGCAACCTTTGGCAGCACAGGAGCCATCATTCTTTTCTAAAATACTGATTTGTAGTTAGAAAGGAAAATAAATGAATAAAACAAGACTTGAAAAGTATCATATACCGTTTCTGACAAATGCAATGCAGGAAATATTTAACGAGAATCAGTTTTCGGTCAAACCTACTACAACAGATATTGGATATCCAACAAAGTTCAGTCAGGTCCTCTGGACGGTTTCTTTTATTTTAATTGAA
>NC_056498.1:25934341-25942496 GCF_014905685.2 Nematolebias whitei | reverse complement strand
TTTTTTTTTTTTTAGTATTTTTTTACCTGGATTATTTAGTATGAATGTCGATAATACTGGACATGTTCACAAAAAGATACATCAGTGGTCTAGGCAGGACTAACACTAAAATTAACTAACCCAGACATTGATTACATTTCGATTTAGAAAGTTAAATCAAATGTCTAAAACTGAAATGAAACAAGGGCTCAATTAGCTGTCATAATTAACGTCACATCATCTGCATAAATACACAAGAAAATACTTGATTTTTTTGTGTGACAACACATTTGATGCATATTTGTTAGAGTTGGCCAGTAGTTTTAGAATATTCAAAGTTTAGTTAGAATTGACAAAATTAGAGACTTAATGTTAGATTTAAAACTTATTTTTTCTATTTTTTTTTCTATTGGTGCTTGGTAGTAACATAACTTGTCCCTAACTGTGCTTTTCCTGTCGAGATGCTTTTGTTTTTAAGACCCACAAACTGTATGCCTAACTTGTGGCATTATAGTGTCTGTTTTTTTCCAACGTAATATATTTTGAAAAGATTGTGAGGTGGAAACTGGGGGCACAATGTAGCTTAGCTTTACTGCTAGAAAACGTTCTACCCCTCAATGTTGGTCCACTGGACCAATGTATCCTTAGCATATTAAACATATTAGTGGTAAGCTGATACTTGTGTTAGTTTATTACAGACAACAATAGACAATCATATAAAAGCATATACAATGAAAAGTAAATGGAAGCAATTATATAAAAATGAAACACAAACAAGCTACATTATAAAGTGCTGTAAAGTACCAAAAACAGGAAGAGAAGGCCCTTTTGCCTAGTTCAGTCCACACTGAGGGAACACTGCGGGTAATAATGTCCTGAGAGTGCACGCTGTAGTTACACTGACATAGTGACATGTAGGAGGAGATGTATGAAGGCAACAGACCGAGAAGTGATTTAAAGATGAAAATGTACCAGGGAGAGAGTGTGTGAAGTTTATGATGACTAGTTAACCAGTGAATACAGGGTGCAATGGTGGGTACAGTAGTTACAGCCAGTTATGAATCTTAGTGCACCATGAAATGCAATGTCTAACATCTGCAGGGAGTTTATAGGGGCATTCATGTAATTCAATGTCAATGGAGGGAAGGAAAGTCCCAGTTATAAGGCGTTTCCTAGTATTCAGAGTTAGACAGGATCTGTTTCTGAAAAAGAAACTCAGTTTTACTTCCAATTTCTTTAGCAAGCTTTCAGCATGAGGCTTAAAAGAGAGATGCAAATCGACCAAGATACCCGAGTATTTGTAAGAATTGATAAACTCAATTGGAGCACCATTCATAGATAAAATAGAAGGAAGAACTGGTGGGACTGACATCACTTTGAAATTCCATCAAAGATATATTTTGGACTGTTTTAGTCAATAGCAGAGACGGTGCTCTTTGTTGTAGACTGCAAAAAAAGAAAAACTGAAGAGACCTCATCCTGATGCATGCTCATTAATCCAGGTAGATGCAATCTACCAAGGTTAAGTCAGGTCCTCTGGATGGAATCTTTGTTGAAATGTTTCGTCTTTTATCCAAAAGTCTTCATCGGTTGTAGACTGATGAATCTATCCAGAGGACCTGACTCAACCTCATTAGACAGAAAATACCTTGTTTACTCCATCTTCAATATGTATTATTTAAACCCAAGTTTTTGACAATTTATTACAAGTTCTTGTTATATTTAAAGATATCAAGGGCCAGAGTGAGATGGTTCATGAACTGCTTCTGGCCCACAAACCCTTACTTTGCCCATGTTTGAGCCAGACGTAAATCACCACAGACAGAGCATCATTCCTCTGTATGTGTATGCTGAGCATTACAAACACCTCGCTATAGAAGCGCTGAGCTAATTATGCTGATGTTAGTGCATAAATGTTTTGCCACAATACATTCTAGCCATGAACGCAGAACAACAAAGCAAATGGCACCACCAGCCTCTCCGAAGTTCTCGCTTAACAACACAATTAGACGCCGGGAGATTTGACTCCCGTACGAAAGCCTCATTTCAAACGTCGCTTTGATCACTGCTGACAAGAGCACAAACTCAGCCTCAGCATTCAAAGCAATAAGCAAGATGGAGATTTTTTTCAACTTAACTATGATTTATGCATGTTATATGCCATAATTAAAATGTGGAAGCAGCAGTGAAACAAAACAAAACAAAAAATCCAATATAAATCAAAACCAAGGATGTGTGTGGTTGTATTGTCAGGGGAACAGGAAGTCAACGCTCACTTTTCTTTGTGCGTTTTTTGGAAGAAAAAATATCTCAGATTATGTATGGTGGGGTAACCAGCAGCCATTTTGTGCCCTAATGAGCTAATAATAAAAATCATGGAGCACATGAAGGAAGAAATGGCCTGATCGCTAGAAAGCCCATGAAAACGAAGGGCACACTGTGTGAAAAGGACTGCAATAGAAGGACTTTGTCAACGATTAATACAGATGAACGTTTGGGTCTCTGCTGCAGACTTAACAAGCTCCTTCCAGTTCCACCATGAGAGCAGCGTGTGGAGATCAAAGATGGCTATTGTTGCTGCCAAGGACATCTTATCAGAGCTATGTTATTTTTTTAGTCTTTTAATTGCAGAAGTTTTTACAGGAATGCTGACAAAACAAAAAGTTAACAGGCACAATTAGAGCAAAGTGGAAGTTTCATTCATTTTTAAGGACTAACTTTGAAAATTTGTCATAGTTCCTGACTTTAGCTTTAATGTGATCTTTTTTTAACAATCAGTTCTGTTATTAAAGCTCAGAAACCATTAAAATTGAAATCATTAAATACGTACTTCTTTCACTTTTTGTTTGTTCCTTCCACACACTAACACAAAAGCAATTGTTAGTGACTAATTCCCTCACTCCTGACATATTCTGTGGGTTGAAAAGTCTCTTTAGTGCTCGACCACAGTTACCGTTACTTAGAATAAAGGATAAATCGATCCCTTCTTCAATCCCACCGTGTTATCGCCTGCTGAGGCAAGACGATGGCTTTTTAGAAGCACTAACATTTTAAGCGCTCGGCTTTCCTATTTTCCAGTAAGAACAACTTACTTCAGTAGAATATCAAACACGTGGAGCAAAATGTATACTAGTGGCGATTTTAGCTAGGGATGCACGATCCACTTTTTCCACTTCCGATACCGATATCTGCGGTTTAGAGTTAGCTGATACCGATCTGATACAGAAAAACAGTTCTGAAATCCGTTCAACAAACTCTGCGTGCTCTTTAGGATGAAATCTCTGAAGATGCTTGATTAAGTTGGTAGTGTTATAACCGGAAGTTTTAGTGACACCCCTTGGAACCGTCGTTGTGCATGTATTGCACGTAGCTGTCAAATGTGTTGGCTGAGGTAGTGTGAAATAGTTCCAGATTGCTGATCCTTTCACTTGCTCCATTTTGAAAACAATCTGTGCGGCGAGTTTGCTAGCACGTGACGTCACTCAGAGCACAAAGCATAGAATTAGAGTGAGTAGATCTGCCCAGTCATGGATCGGTCATATTGTCACGATACCCAATCCCAAAGTTTTTTCAATATCGGGGCCGATACAGATATTGTTATCAGATCAATGCAGCTCTAATTTATCCTCTTTTTTTGGGGTGCTTAAGCACCCCCAGATTTCAACTCGGCACCCCTGAAAAATAAAGAAACCATCATTAGGCTTTTATAAGGAAACTCTGTTCTCAAACCCTAAATTAACCAAAATATAGAATAAATTTGAAAAAAAGAAAAAGAATAAACAATGACACTCTTAAATGGGCCAGAAAAATCTAATTTTTTTGGCACGAGTCGGATCCTTGACACCACCTGTCAATCAATCAGTTCATAACTGGCCTATCTGCAACTTCGATTTGTTCCAAAAGTAAACGCCCCTTACCTGCAGGAGCTCCACCCCCTTTTCCTCCAACAACATTGTTGGGGTTTTGCTTTACGGATACTTTGCGGTCCGAGGGATTTCATGAAAAATCATCCAAAAAATGAATAAACATGGAGAACATGTAATTCAGACATGCGCTACCCTGCTTGTTTAGAGAGTGGAATACAGTTTATTGCAGTTCACAAACTAAACAAAGGAACAAATGCTCTATTCACACAAGGAGAGCTGTTGGTCAGGCTACGTCTTGTGCCATGCTCTCTAAAATAGTTATTGAATTAAGTGATTACTTATGTAAAAATATATGTTTAACAACCCGTTCAAACACACCAGAATGCAGGAAATGGCTTCTACTTTATTCAAAAATTTCTGGGGGAGGACCCCCAGACCCCCTCACCAGTGTGCCCCCCATGCACATACACATATTACAAATGCTTCTGACACCAATGGCCACCACGTTTTTCAAGCCAAGAGCCATTGTCGGCACGGGGGTGGGTGAGGGCCACTAAAGGGCAGATTCTAGACCCCCGGGCTATACTATAATCGGCAAACTCAAGTGGACAAAAGAATATTCTGTTTAGCTTTGGAGGCTTTCAGAAGGTACCTTTGCTAAGGTATTTAACAAAATAAAAGATGTATTTTCTTGTCAGTTAGGGTATTCAAAGGGAATGAGTCATGGTATTAGAGACGAGATGTGCACAAATTATACCCTGCCCACTGCTGCTGACAACTTCCTGCATGACGTATAAATTTCACAAGATCTGCATAATAATTTGTTCACTCCTGGATATGTCTTTTATTTTTTTGGTCCATTATGCAGCCCATAATAAAACCAAGATACAGATGGAGATTGCTTTACAGAGTAAATCTGCCCCTTCTGCCCCTCCTGCTTGTGTTTCATAAAAAGAAAAATTGTCCGTGTCCCAAATATAGTCACTGTACATCCATAACTGTCACGGCAACTTCTCGAAGTACCCAAATCTACCGTGACCCAAACTGAAATGGTACAGACTTGTTTCAAAGTGGCAGTTAGGGTCAGTTAATGCCTTGAGAGGTGGCTTGGTGTGGTCGTACACGATGTGACTTGCAGGTGGAGGCACAGGAGGCAGCCTGTCAGTCGATGTCCATCGAGCATTTCCTTCGTCTTCTGGGGGAGCTGAATATTTTATAAGTTCAGGCTGGAGGAGGTGATGCTGTACTCAGGACAGCTGAACTATGACCTTCATGCTACCATGTTTTTTTTCCTCCTCTCTTCTAATCTAAGAATATTGTGCTGATGGAGTAGATCAGGGTTTTCTGCAACATACAGTTTCTTTTAAATAATAATCATTAATCATCTTTCAAGAATTCATAAACCTGCATTTAAAAATAATTAAGTTTACTTTGTCATGAATGATGTCCTCAATCTCTCAGACTTTCCTTATGTAGAGATTTATGCTAATAAGCTTTGACTGTTAGTTGACGTCTCTACGTACTCATTGTCCCTCATCATCTTTGATTTAGACAAATTGGACTTATAGGCTCACATTTTTCATTTGTAGGGGGACACCACCTCAGAAAAGAACACCTCAGCTCAAACAAACAAAAACAGTTCACCTCACCTTAAACAAACATCGTTCATGTGTTTTTGTGTTTGAAACTGTAAAATAAGATTAATCTATTCCCTTGGGAACAGACATTGTTTTACAAATGTTCCACTCCGCTCACAAACTTCTTAGTTGACACTAATGTGAATGTATTAAAAAAACTGTCACTGTGTTAACTTCACTGCCAATCTGAACTCATTTCCCATGAAACGGACAGATTGTTTTAATGAGAGTTTTGGTTCAACTGACCTCGAAGCTTAGGAACATCCGAACTTGCTACGCTGAGATTTTACCTTTTTCAAAAAAGGAGTATTACTCCCAGGATGGGTTCCCATGAAGATAACACAGTAAAGAACCCTTTGTTAATGACACTTCTTTTCAAGAGATGGATAGCGACACCTTTTGGTGAAACATTGCCTGTTATTAAGTCCAAATGTCATTTCTGTTTTATTTTATACCTGAATGTTTATTCATGAAAATGTGTGTTTTAAGTCATCTTTCTTCAAGATAAAACATTAGTCTTATTTTCTCTTTTAAAAAGGGACACTTTTTTATGGCAAAGAAAGGGACTAAATTTATTTAATAGGCCTTTATAAAAACATGACAGAGTTAGGACCACCCCCTCCTGAGGTGGACCTAAGTCAATCTGTAACACACAGTTTTCACTTTCTCACTTCTACTTCTTCACATCATCTTTCACCACACACTTCACTGGACTTCGAGCAAACCCCAGAGAGAAAGACACATCTTCCTAGAGACAGATCCTAGGAAGATAATAGAGGAGAGAAACATCCTTTCTGCAGACGTCTCAGGACGAGAGAAAGACACAGGACCTGACCGAACCAGAACCATCTGGTTACCAGACCCAGCAGGAGTGGTAAATCCCAGCTGACTCCCATATGGACCCTCGTCCCTCTAAGGTGACAGGTGAACTTTGAGGAGACTTCAGCCTCAAAGTTAACTGGAACATCTGGGCTGGTACCATTTTTATGTAGCTGTTGGACCATTCCTGACCATCTCATTCTTGTAGGACAAGAGACTTTTGATGCCTTTCTGGTGACGCTACATCACAATAATCTTATCAGACAAACTATCGCTCACCTTAGACACAATTTTCAACCACTTCACAAACAACCAGTCCAAAATCTGCCTTTTAAGTTTCCTCATCAATTAGACCTTTAATGCAAAGTTATCTGTTATTCAGTTAAATTTTGTCATGCATAATTTTCATCACACACATCTCAAATTATTATTTTTTATAATAAAATGCATAAAATCAACTGAATTTGTAATTATTTTGGCATATCTGTGTGTATTAACTAATTAAATTAATAATTTAAATAATTTTCAGCCTCCTTTTAAACATCTGCATTTGGTAGCAGGCCTAACTGACAAAGACCATGCAGAATAATGTAGTATTTTAATTCCACAGTTTCTGTAAGTAGGTCTAGGGGGAAAAATTATCGGTATTGGTATCGGTTATCGGTTATCGGCCAAATAAGTTTTAACATATCGGCATATTGGATATCGGCCAAAAATCTAATATTGTGCATCCCTACAGTGGTCAATACGGTTGGATATAAATGGGACCCTGTTTACACAATTTCGTTCCACCACATGTACTACATATGATGCAAATGACAATAAATAAGGCTTAACCTTGACTTGACCTTGACCAACATGCAAGAGATGGGAGGCATGGAGAATATGTCAGCTGTCCAACCCAGAGACCAGATTAAAAACCACCATTTGTGCTCCTACTTACATCTAGGGCATTAACAGAGTACTCAAGTAATCTACACATCGATTGCTAGGACATCTATCGAGGTTAAAAATTTAACATCGAGTGTCCGTAGTGACGTCATAATATGTGACCACCGTATGACCGTAGGGGGCGGTGTTGCACTGTTGCAGGTCACGGAGTATGGTGTAACACCGGGTCCAATCCACCGAACCAGTTTTGGTTAAGTTTCGTTTTTGATGGGCTGCATGTTTCTTCACGTTTGCAGTTTAATAATAATAACTAATAGTTTAGTTTTTCCTGTGACTTATTTGCAGTATGATAAATGGTAGGAGCATAATATACGCTCCCAATGTTTTGTTGGTCTTTTTTTTGTTGTAAATAATGACCTTTTTTTTGCGGTTTTATTTATTTATTTATTTTTGTATCTTGAGATCTATGACGTCATCAAATACTCGAGTTCTACTCGGGTTTTGTTATGTTTATGTCGAGTCTAAAAATTATATACTCGTTCAACCCCTACTTACATCTATGATCTATTTAGAGTTTCCTGTAACAGGCGTGCTCTATGGGGTGGCTTTGGAGCACAGGTAGGACATCCAGCGTGGGACTGGAATGTTTAAGGTAGTATTCCCCATCGTGCCTACTTGTCATGGTGTCCTTGAGCAAGACATCTAATGCCCAACTCCTCTCTGGGTGCTTACATAGCTGCTCACTGCTCCACCTGGGTTGTGTCTCATGTGTGACGTGTTAAAAGCAGAGCATAAATTTCAGCAGTGTGTGAGAACAAACCAATTTTAGTTGACAGCGTTAGGTCAACTAAAAGGTGCACCTCTTCTTTTTATGGATAAAGAATTTACACGGTTTGTGATTTTTAAATTATTTCATATTCATTTAGCTTTTTTCCTAGAGCAAGTTTATTTGAAACCTCTAAA
>NC_056498.1:25932701-25934241 GCF_014905685.2 Nematolebias whitei | reverse complement strand
CATCCATCCATCCATCCATCCATCCATCCATCCATCCATCCGCTTTTTACCAGCTTCTTCCTTTTTGGGTTGCGGGTGGTCACTGGTGCCCATATCCAGCAATCACTGTGCAAGAGGCATGGGACACCCTGGACAGGTCTCCAGTCCATCACAGGGACACATGGAGACAAAAGAGACAAACAACAATTCACTCTCTCACTCACACCTAGGAACAATTTAGAGTTACCAATCAGCCTAACATGCATGTTTTTGGTCTGTGGGAGGAAACTGAAGTACCTGGAGAAAACCCACGCATGCACGGAGAGAACATGCAAGCTCCACCCAGAATGCCCCCCACCCCCACCCACCCAGGATTTGAACCGGTGACCTTCTCGCTGAGAGGTGGCACCATGTTGCCCAACACAAAGACCCATGTGCTGTTTTTATAGATCATTATAGAGTTCATGTGTGTGAATGAAAGGGAGGCCGGTGGAACAGTGAGGCTACAAGGAGCAGAGGTCAAAAAGGTGCAGGAGTTCAAGTACTTGGGGTCCACTGTCCAGGAAAATGGGGAGTGTGGTAAAGAGGTGAAGGAGAGAGTCCAGGCAGGATGGAGTGGATGGAGAAAAGTTTCTGGAGTGATTTGCAACTAAAGGGTGTCGGCAAATGTCAAAGGAAACCTTTACAGGACAGTGGTGAGACCAGCTATACTGTATGGTCTGGAGACCGTGGCATTAACAAAAAGACAGAATAAAGAACTGGAAGTGGCAGAAATAAAGATGTTGAGGTTCTTCTTAGGAGTGACAAGGATGGATAAGATTAGGAATAAGTTCTTCAGAGGTACCGCACAGGTTGAACAACTCGGAGATAAAGTTAGAGAGGCCAGACTGACATGGTTTGGACATGTCCAGAGGAGGGACAGTGGGTAAATTGGTAGAAGGATGTTAGAAACGCAGCTGCCAGGAAAAAGACAAAGAGGAGATAAATAGATGTAGTTAGAGAGGACATGAAGGTAGTTGGAGTGAGGACAGAGGATGCAGATGACAGAGTGAGATGTAAGGATGATGACTCACTCTGGAGACCCCTGAAAAGGGAAAAGTCGAAATAAGATCATATTCCTCTCAAACTTTCAATTACTTTACATTATTCAAGTCACATTTATTTATATAGCACATTTTAAACAGTAACTGTTATCAAAGTGCATACCAAAAAAGATCACAGCATCAAATATAAATAACAAAATACCAATACATCTTACGTTAGATGCTGCCTTTTTCACGGGTTGCCACAGCGAACTAACTCTCACGAAGACTTAGCATTTATTTTTATTCCGGATGCCCTCCCTGACGCAACCACTGACCACTGAGCTACCACAGTCCTCTGTATGGAGCAGAGAGCTGCCATCTAGGGTGCCCAGGGGAGCAGATGGTGGGGGTTAAGGGCCTTGCTCAAGGGCCCAGGGTGGGGCGAGTGAGGGTTGAAGCAGGTGTGAGTGCTTCACCTTTCCCATCTACATTTTGATGTTATCGGTCGAGGGAGTTGATCCGGTGACCTTCTGATC
>NC_056498.1:25928026-25932601 GCF_014905685.2 Nematolebias whitei | reverse complement strand
AGCTACATTATAAAGTGATGTAAAATACTAAAAACAGGAACATGTCTCTTGGTTTATGCCATGAACTTAGCAGGTGTTTAAAGCCATTTAACATTTTATTTTGTTCATTTATTCATTAATTTAAAAGAAACAACAAATTAATCAAAAAGAAAACATTGAATGAAAAGAGTGTAGAAAGAAGAAAAATCTTATATTTGCCCTTTATTAAAAAAAAATATAAAATAACTTTAAACAATCACTTAAATTAATCACTTTAATATCCACTTTAAAGCTAGGAATAAAAAGAAACATGTTTTGTGTTAGCAGAATTTAATTCTAACTTTGAAACTTATCCAACATTAATAAAACTTACCTCAAGTTGCCTTTTTGGACATGCATGCATATATTTGTACAAATTGTACTTGAGAGGAGATTATTACAGCCTCATATAAAATCAATGATGATGATGATATCGGAACAGGATCGGTATCAGCCGATATTTAGATTTAGGTATCGGGATCGGATCGCAAGTAAAAAAAATGTGGATCGGTGCATCCCTAGTAGAGATAAAGACTGACAAAACTGTAGATCCCTATGAATATTTGTGTTTTTTGTAAGAAGCATGCAAAGGAAAACCACATTTTATGCAGTTGGATGCACTCTGGAAGGGTCATTAATCCAGAATGCACTCCTGTTCCATTTTTTTCTTTCTCGTTTTTCTTTTCACCCTCTGCGTTTGGAGGAGAGGCCCAGATAATGTGCTGATGATAAATTGAGTTTATGCCGAACTGCTAAACTCCATCTCTTGCGGTAAATCTTTGCCCTTTTTTTCCTGGCTAACTTATCTCATTGCGCAGAGTCCGAGTAAGGGCATCTTTGTGTCCGTGTTGACATTTAAATCAGATCAGCTCTGACAGGCCGGGATCCCGTTAGAATTATCACCCTTTAAAGAGGTCGATCGTGGATGAGTCATTTATCTCTGAAGAAATAAAGAGGTTATTTTCAGTTTTAACAATTTCACGCTGAAATCGTTGCTCGGAAAATAAAGTAGAAATATGGTCCCGCACAGCTTGACTCCAGCAGTGATGTTGTGAACACGCGTCCGGTGCTGTCAGTGCTCAGGAAGATTGGACCGTTGGAAGCTCGGAGCGTGAAGGTCACCTTTCTATCCCACTTGACTGACTCGCTACATAAATCTCCCACCAATGAGGGAGCAGAGGTCTATCTTAACATTGATTCACACCCATGTTGTCTGAGCATGTGACTCTCCCAAAGGGCTGCTCAGTGCACTGTGCTGCCAAATTCCCTTAAATGTGCCAGAATGCACTCTGCCTCGGCGTCGATCGCTTCCAAAACCACGGCGGCTCATCCAGCTAATGATGTAAATCCCCCTTAAGAGCAATCTGAGCACATTTATTTGTCCCGACCTGCTCCGGTTGCCTGGCCAATCTCTCTGAGGCGTACCTGTTGATTAAATGATTCAGCAACTGCACAGTGCATGGAGCCTATTAGGCCAATCACATGCACTTTTTTGAGTCACGGAAGTTATTTATTTCTCTGCTTGCTGCAGATTTTCCCTCCAGTGGTAGATGATCTCCTTTGTAAGTCAAGACACCCTCAGCTTTCAGCAGTTATCGAGGTCACGTCCCATTACCATCTGTCTTTAGCAGCATCAGGGCCAATTCTTGAGTGCGCTCCCTTAACCTTACTTATACGATCAAGAGAAGCAAGCAAACTACTGCAGTTTAAATTGGCCTGAACCAACACCTCCTACACTGAATAGGGGCAGAAAGCAGTGCTGGCTTTTCACTCCCTTTTGCTATAATACCACCCCATGATGATAATTAAACAGCATCTAATTGGACCAATTTCAAGGTCCTTTTTTTTTAAGCCAAGAAAAAAGTATTTCCTAGGAGATATGTCAGGTGATGAAATAGTTCAGGTCTTGGCTTCTCCAGTAACACTCATTGATATATGAACCTTCATGCCAGCATTTGGGATTCATTTGGTCCACGAGTTTCAACGGGGCACAATCATCTTAGCCTGTCTAAGGTTATATAATTAATAATACACACAGCTCTAATTACTGTATGGTCTATAAAATCATTTCGAACAGAAGCACATGTTTAGCACAACAAAGATAGGGTTATCAGTGAAATATTCCGTTTAGACTTCAGCACTGAATCACTTTGACAGGGACATAGTAATTATCTCAAAACTCTAATAAAAAAAAAAACCATGAAATTAAACTACCTGTCCTCGAAGTAACACATACTACCTGCTTCTTTGCATACCAATCAGGTAAACATTATCTAAAATTACGACACAATTTTGTGTTTTCATGGTTGATTGGCTGTAGTAACCATCTTAAATTGGGTTGACTCTAAAAGGTAGATATAGTTGAATTACAACAAATAATTAGTTTGAGAGTTTCAGGAAAATTCCATTTGTTTACTGGGCTATGAAATGCTTGGCAAAAAGATTCAAAGACAGACATAGGCAGTTACATGATTGCCAGCTTTTCAAGGCAACGGGTGGCAAACTTACAACTAAGAATAATTCTGTTTTAAATAAATTAGGAAGCAGAATCTGATTTACATCAAAACCATGATTTCCTTTCTGGACCTCGTTAGAACCTGTATCAGGTGTATTAATCCACCTGTCTGCGGTCAGATCTTATATGTGATGGATGACAGCCAGCCAATGCCACAGTCAGCTATTTTTATGTAGCTCTATCTGGTTCCGACTCAGCCGAGCTCGAATCTGAATGTCACAGTCCTGCTCACATCAAAGGCCCCTTTAGGATTCATTAAATCAAAGAGATGGTCCTCCCTATCAATTACAGCCAAGATTAAAATGTTTGTGGTTGTTTTGATCAGACTAGGAACATTTCTTTTTAATTTTAGGCAAAACATCAAAGTGTATGGGGCGGGGCGGCACAGTGGAGCAGTGGATCTACCTCACAGATGTGTGGCTCAACACAGGAGAGCCAGCCCTTCAGGACAAGACTCAGCAGTTCACCTACATCTCAAGAATAAGGGACACTCATTTGAGGACCAAAATGTTCACATTTTGGACCGAGAAGACCTATAGATTGGGAGGGGGGTGACGGAAGCTATTTATGTAAAATGAAATAAATCATCTTTAAATGAAGGAGGTGGGCTCAGATTTCAACTTTCTAAAGCTTACAATGCAGCTTTAGGCAGGATACCCAGACATTTTCACACCTATCAGGGATTTCATCCATGACACCAGAGTGGCTCCTTTTTTTTTCATTCATTTAACCTTTATTTATATAGATAAATCACATTGACTGTTGAAGACTCATTTGCAGGTGAAACCTGTTTGGACAAACAAAAAAGTAATGAAAATGACAATGTGTATTGGATTTGGAGGCAAAAAAATTCCTAACAGATTCTCATTCCTTGGCTGAGGAGAGAGAGCCTAAAATTGAAAAAATTACCCCGCACATAAACACATAGTGACGCAGACATTCCACATGGGAGGGGAGACGGCACAAGGCGGCTCCTCTGGGACTCAGACTAACAAGGACCCTAACAAACCCCTATTGTGAGGAGTGATAGGGCAATATGCATATGTATCTAGTTTAGCTCACCTTTATAACTCAAACTCTACACTCCCTTCTCTTTGAATTGAGAAAGATCCTCGGATGAGAAGCGAAACATCTTCTGTTACAAATAAAGTCCATCCATCCATCCATCCATTCATACCCACTTCTTCCTTTTTGGGTCGCAGGGGTCACTGGTGCCCATGTCCAGCCATCACTGTGCGAGAGGTGGGGGACACCCTGGATAGGTCTCCAGTCCATCACAGGGACACATATAGACAAACGAGACAAACAACCATTCACTCTCTCACTCACACCTAGGGACAATTTAGTTACCAATCAGCCTAACATGCATGTTTTTGGTCTGTGGGAGGAAACTGGAGTACCCGGAGAAATCTCATGCATGCATGGAGAGAACATGCAAATGGCACCCAGAAAGGCTGCGGACCGGGATTTGAGCTGGGGTAACCTTCTTGCTGATAGGCAGCAGCTCTACCAACTGTGCCACCATAGCGTAGAGCTGTCATTTCTTACATGGGCCCAAAGCCTGGCCATTATAATGTGCTGGATGGGTGGGCTGGGTCAGTGTCAGGCTTTTGATTGCGTCAGCGGACGCGTGCGGCTGGCGATCCATTTATATGGCTTGCCATAAAATCCAATTATATGGCAACATGGCTTGCCATACTTTCAGCAACTGCTCTCGGCCATTTGACTACAAGCTGACCGGCCTTGAAAGAAGTAAAATAAAGTTCAGTTAAGCTTCAGATGGGACTATACTGCCAGGAAGCGATCCATCAGCCCAAATGGACTTTCAGCCACTGCACTTAGTGGACACACACGGCAGACGACCCAAACAGGTGAAATCCTAAAGCAGACATGTCAGAGCAGGGTCCATGTCTGAATAATGCAGAATGCAGGCAGAAGCAGGGATTTAATGTTCTTTGACAGCCATGAAAGGACAATTTTCATTCATTTAACCTTTATTTAGACAGGTTAATCCGACAGCCTCGGGGACTCATTTACAAGAC
>NC_056498.1:25925962-25927926 GCF_014905685.2 Nematolebias whitei | reverse complement strand
TATTTAGACAGGTTAATCCGACAGCCTCGGGGACTCATTTACAAGACAGACCTGATTTCTTAACAAAGAGTGATTGATGACAACAGTGAGTAACAACAACAACAACAATAGACAGTCACAAAAGAGGCATACACATTTTAAATTTATTTTTACAAACACGCCCTCAGCTGTGATCTACTGCCCCTTTTATTCAGCAGTGCATGTCCGCCAACCGTTAATAACTAAGTAGTCAAAGCTTTATAGAAAATGCCAGGGTTTTTCGGGTTCGGACCTGTAATTACTGTTAATTTGTCGGGTCGGGTGAGGTTCGGAAATGATGGCTACAGGCTGGGGCCAGATTAGGTTGTTTTTTTTGGGCCCGAATGCAACACTACACCACCGTGCCGCTCACAAATAAATTCCAATTTGATTTTGTCTTGAACTTTTTTGAATAGATCATCCACAATCTGCAGCCATTAATTTCAGGACTGTCAGGGGATGTCAGTGATTGAAGGGTTTGAAGCCTGATATGCACAACAAACAAGAGTAAAAAAAATTCTTGAAAATGTAAATAATGATTTAGTACTTGTTAAGAGTGCCCCCCCACCCCCTCATTCAGTCTAAGTTTCCTCATCCATCCATTTAGCTTTAAAGACCCTTTGAAGAATTAGTTTTCAGCTCGTTTGTGATGTTTTTCAGCTGTGCCTCAGCGCCGCCTCAAAGCTGCTCTACTGGGAGTAAAAAATGAAATTGACAACGTTGGTTGTGTTTTCATGTAGAGGACAGCAGTGTTGCTGGTTGAGAGGGTGTGTGGGAGCATTTCTTTGTTTTTAGCAGGACTTTGAAATCAAGTAATGCTGTTTTAACGTGTTTGAATAGTTGGATGTTGGGGTTGCACCAATTGCTTTTTGATAAGTAGTTGTGGTATTTAATCTTCAGACATTCAGTTGCAGAAAAGAAGCACATTTACCTCCTTCCCTTTTGGAGAAAAAAAAAGTTTTATTATGAGCTGAATATTTTTCAGTCAGATTTTTCTTTAATTTTTAACCGTAGTTATCACACACCGTAATGAAATTGATGGCAATTTTAGTTTCTCTCACTTTCTTTGAATAAGTCATTGTAAAAGATTTCACAAATCAGCTTAATAGGTTATTTATTTATTTTTTATTTCTGAGCCAAGATCGTAGCTAACGCTAAAATATCCATGTCAGGTTAACAGAAATTGAGCAAAAGTTTGGTGCGGTATTAGCGGAGAGTCATCCCCAAGACATAATCTGGGCTCTAACAATTTATACAAGATGGTTATTTAAAGTTTACTTGCAGGAAAAACAAAATTCTTCAAGAAATTGTTTTTTCCCTCACCTAAATTCAAATTTAAAGTTGACCAAAATACAAGAGTTAGTTTTACTATAATTGTAATAAGCATAGCAAATTTCTTTTAGCACCGGTCTTTAGTTTTACAACATAAAAAACAGTGCAAGCTCGTTTTTTTTTTTTATTTAGCCAGAAGTAAGAACAAATTTAATTGTATTTATGTTTAACTGAAATTGCTTAAATTTGGAATTTACTAAGAAAACCACAATCTATGCATTTCAAGGAAACTTTTTTGTTTTTTGTATATGTTGGGGTCTGTTATTTAGTTTGGTGTTTAGCTTCAAAACTGACTGCTGCTAAGCTCAATCTAATATCAGGAATGAGAGCTTTTAAAGGACCATAACATAACAGTTTTCTAACAACAAAAAAGGTTAAATCATGTCATTTGGACCAGTTTCTTTAAGTGAGAAACGTTATGTCTCCCATCTGGTTGGCTTGAAACACAGCAGTGAAGGATACATATGGGACATATCTGGTTGGCAGGCCGTAGACTGACGAAGTCTTCCAGATGGGATATGGAACATTTCTCACTTAAACATCAGTTTTCTGTTTTGCTAATGCAAATTTTCCTACATAAATCAGGTGATACTTTAAATTCCACTTGACAAACC
>NC_056498.1:25923841-25925862 GCF_014905685.2 Nematolebias whitei | reverse complement strand
TATTTAGACAGGTTAATCCGACAGCCTCGGGGACTCATTTACAAGACTGACCTGATTTCTTAACAAAGAGTGATTGATGACAACAGTGAGTAACAACAACAACAACAACAATAGACAGTCACAAAAGAGGCATACACATTTTAAATTTATTTTTACAAACACGCCCTCAGCTGTGATCTACTGCCCCTTTTATTCAGCAGTGCACGTCTGCCAACCGTTAATAACTAAGTAGTCAAAGCTTAATAAAAAATGCCAGGGTTTTTCGGGTTCGGACTTGTAATTACTGTTAATTTGTCGGGTCGGGTGAGGTTCGGAAATGATGGCTACAGGCTGGGGCCAGATTGGGTTGTTTTTTTTGGGCCCGAACGCAACTCTACACCACCGTGCCGCTCACAAATAAAGTCCACTTTGATTTTGTCTTGAACTTTTTTGAATAGATCATCCACAATCTGCAGCCATTAATTTCAGGACTGTCAGGGGACGTCAGTGATGGAAGGGTTTGAAGCCTGACATGCACACCAAACGAGAGTAAAAAACTCTTGAAAATGTAAATAATGATTTAGTACTTGTTAAGAGTCCCCACCCCCACCCCCTCATTCAGTCTAAGTTTCCTCATCCATCCATTTGGCTTTAAAGACCCTTTGAAGAATTAGTTTTCAGCTCGTTTGTGATGTTTTTCAGCTGTGCCTCAGCGCCGCCTCAAAGCTGCTCTACTGGGAGTAAAAAAATGAAATTGACAACGTTGGTTGTGTTTTCATGTAGAGGACAGCAGTGTTGCTGGTTGAGAGGGTGTGTGGGAGCATTTCTTTGTTTATAGCAGGACTTTGAAATCAAGTAATGCTGTTTTAACGTGTTTGAATAGTTGGATGTTGGGGTTGCACCAATTGCTTTTTGATAAGTAGTTGTGGTATTTAATCTTCAGACATTCAGTTGCAGAAAAGAAGCACATTTACCTCCTTCCCTTTTGGAGAAAAAAAAGTTTTATTATGAGCTTAATATTTTTCAGTCAGATTTTTCTTTAATTTTTAACCGTAGTTATCACACACCGTAATGAAATTGATGGCAATTTTACAGTTTCTCTCACTTTCTTTGAATAAGTCATTGTAAAAGATTTCACAAATCAGCTTAATAGGTTATTTATTTATTTTTTACTTTCTGAGCCAAGATTGTAGCTAATGCTAAAATATCCATGTCAGGTTAACAGAAATTGAGCAAAAGTTTGGTGTGGTATTAGCGGAGAGTCATCCCCAAGACAAAATCTGGGCTCTAACAATTTATACAAGATGGTTATTTAAAGTTTACTTGCAGGAAAAATAAAATTCTTCAAGAAATTGTTTTCCCCCACCTAAATTCAAATTTAAAGTTGACCAAAATACAAGTTAGTTTTACTATAATTGGAATAAGCATAGCAAATTTCTTTTAGCACCCGTCTTGAGCTTGCACTATTTTTTAAGTTGTAAAAATAGTATTTTTTTTTATTTAGCCAGAAGTAAGAACAAATTTAATTGTATTTGTGTTTAACTGAAATTGTTTAAATTTGGAATTTTCTAAGAAAACCACAATCTATGCATTTCTGGTAGGAGCTTTTTTCAAGGAAACTTTTTTGTTTTTTGTATATGTTGGGGTCTGTTATTTAGTTTGGTGTTTAGCTTCAAAACTGACTGCTGCTAAGCTCAATCTAATATCAGGAATGAGAGCTTTTAAAGGACCATAACATAACAGTTTTCTAACAACAAAAAAGGTTCAATCATGTCACTTGGACCAGTTTCTTTAAGTGAGAAACGTTAAGTCTCCCATCCGGTTGGCTTGAAACACAGCAGTGAAGGCTACCTATGGGACATATCTGGTTGGCAGGCCGTAGACTGGCCAAGTCTTCCAGATGGGATATGGAACATTTCTCACTTAAACATCAGTTTTCTGTTTTGCTAATGCAAATTTTCCTACATAAATCAGGTGATACTTTAAATTCCACTTGACAAACCCTTGGACACTGCACTGGGATTATACTGTGTGTATACTGT
>NC_056498.1:25923252-25923741 GCF_014905685.2 Nematolebias whitei | reverse complement strand
TATATATATATATATATATAGATATATATATAGATATATATAGATATTATACTACAAGGGCATTCAATGCAACATTTGTTGGGGATCACTGAGGGGAAACAAAACATGATTTCAACAAAGTCCATGCTCAATCATCCAGGTATCAAATCCAATAATTCTCAGTCAGGTCATCTGGACAGATTAAAAAATTTTTTTTTTATTGAGACGTTTCACCCTCTATCCGGAGGGCTTCATCAGTCTGAGGAGTTCCAGTAAACTGTTTCCCCACCAAGCAATAAACTTCTTAAGTGGACCAACCAGTTTGCTGGAGCTAAGATGGTTTCTGGGGGCCGTCCTGTTCCCCGTCGACTCCTCCCAGGCAGGCAGCCACAGCCCAAGTGGTTCAAGGCAACAACGAACCAGCAAAACAAACTAAATCCTGGATTTGATACCTGGATGATTGAGCATGAACTTTGTTGCCTTGAACCACTTGGGCTGTGGCTGCCTGCC
>NC_056498.1:25921943-25923152 GCF_014905685.2 Nematolebias whitei | reverse complement strand
TAACTGATTGCAGAATTATCAAACAGATTTGAGTATTTTACACTATATATTCCCAAAAGCAAGGACAAGGGGAAAAAAAATCACCTATGCTATGGCGAAAGGTCTAAAGAAGCAAGTCACATCATTGTTTCCCCTATTTTAATTGCCTTGGCAGGGCGCTCACATCTTCCGTAATTTTTGTCGGGGGATGGGGGTGGGGGTGGGCATGGAGACACATCTGTGTTGTGCTTACCAACAATTTTTGAGCGGGTGGGGGGGAACGCCTCAGCGTGTGGGAGTTGGAGCTCTACCTCCATAGTCATAGCTTTTTAGCTAGCACGTCTGTCTTGCTGCTAGATTAGTGCTACGTCAGTTCCAGTGGTTGTCGACGGGGTGTGGGGGGTGGACTTTGGTAGGTAGGGCGCTCAGTTCTGTTGACAGGGTGGGATGCCCTGCTTGTATAATGATAGGGGAAACCTATAGTAAGGCAAGATTTGTCAAATGGTAGCTTCACAATAAAATAAAGTCATGTTGTACTATATTTTTCATCCAATCTGAAACAACATGGAACGAGTGCAAAATAAAATATTTGACAAACTCCAGACATATTTCTTTGTTTTAGAAAACATTACAAAAGGCAAAACTATACAAAAAACAGTTAGATTCAGATACTTTAATTTCAGCTAGTTGAGGTGCTTGTGTGAGAAATTGATGCTTTGTATCACAATTATTATATAAATACACAAATGTGCTCTGGTGAAGACAAACATGTGAAGACACTTGCATCATGAAGGACCCCACTCACCCAGCACACACACTTTTTACCCCGCTCCCCTCAGGAAGGAGGTTGAGGAGCATTAAGTGCAGAACCACTAGACTGAGGAACAGCTTCTACCCTGAGGCCGTTAGACTCATGAATCTCTAACCAGAATTATCACTGTGAAAAATCACATCATGTTGCTGCTGATCTGTTTCATGTTGAGGTGTTCATGCGTGCTCATCTGCTCACACAGACTCATGCTCATGTTCGTGCTGCTATTCGACGTAATGTTTTTATGCTATTAGTGCTTAGTGTATTTTTAGTTTATGATTTTCTTAGTTCATATCTTAGATGTTATTACTGTTTTTCTTATGCATTTTATTGTTGGATGTAACTGGGACCCTGTGTACATAATTTCACTCCACCACATGTACCACATGTGGTGCGAATGACAATAAAGAATCTCTGAC
>NC_056498.1:25918954-25921843 GCF_014905685.2 Nematolebias whitei | reverse complement strand
ACCACATGTACCACATGTGGTGCGAATGACAATAAAGAATCTCTGACTCTGACATGTCCTCCTCTGCTCCGTTCCCCCGCTTCCCTGCTTTGTTCTCTTTCGTCTTGTGAACCCTTAAAAAGCCTCTTTTTTTTCCTGCATACCTTCCTAATTCGAAGGATTTGATCAGCTGGTCTCTCAACTAAATTGATCAACTTCTCCTGACAGGAGTCAGGGTAAGGAGGACTCTCTTACCTCGACAGAAACAAATTAGATTCATGATGCTTGGCTGGTGAAATCTGGATTGTCTACACATTCGTGTGGAATGTGTCGAAGCTTGGCAGCACTCAGACTGAATTATGTGGAGCTGTGACAGAGAGCTGGAGCAGCTGTTATCAGGACTGAGAACTTTCTGGCAGCACCCATGAATGGTTGGGAATAATCTTGGAGAAAGCTGTAAGCTCAACTTTCTTCATAAGGAATCAATTCAGCTGTTTGGTGTCACCATCAGAGAAATGTACTAGCGAGACTTTAAAAAGCAGAAACATGAATTTACGAGTTCTGCCTGACACAAACTGTGGCCTTGATGGCGACTTATCTCAACTCCTCCTGGCATGTTTAGGAAAAACAAAGATGTTTTGTCTGTCTCCTCAACCCTCCCTTCCCCAAGGCCGTGGACATGTGACAGAACCTCAACAGAGCTGACGATAAGTAACACCTCTTAACTGGACAATGGCTGGGGGGGGGGGGGGGGGGGGGGGCTTTGGACTATGCTATGACCTTCCCTTAAAATTCAATGTCTTCACTGGCCTATATGTACATGTATCATGTCTATTTATGTGCTATGCTGTGGTAGGTTTTTTTGATGCCTCAAATCGTGCCCTGTCTAGGACAAGGTGTGAGAGATATTTTGTTATACCGTCTCGCCTCATGTTTTCTTCCCTTTTCTCATCCAAGCAAAAATATTATTCTGAAGAAGAATAAGAGGGCCACGCTAATCAGCAGCAGCTTCGTGCACTCCACCCATCTTTCGGACGACTGTACGTACATGCTCTCGTATCTTGGTACTATGATAATAAAGTTTATTCTGATTCTGACAAATGGCTTGTCACAGACCATTTTAAACAGTGGAATATATAACACACCTTCTTTCCATACTGCACATTTTGACTCTTTTGCAGCTGTTTGTAATTACTGAACCACAAAGCTTTTCCACACAGGTGATTTAAAACAAACAAGGAGCTATTTAGGCTTCAGTGTTATCCTAAATTCATGCTTTGCTTATTATGGAGTGCTTTACATTTGCTGCTTCTCTGTCAAGACTGTTAGACCCCCCCCCCCCCCCCCCCCCCCCCACACAAAAAAAAAAAAACTGTTAAATAAAAGACCGGTGATGCAACATTTGTCATCTAGTTCAATGCACTCGTCCATGCCATCTGTACCATGATGGCTTAGTACAAATGCATGTACTCATTGTAAAAACACCTCACTGTAGATAAACATGATGTTAACATGTATGCTAGGGGTAAAACAAAATCCAACAAACCGTTTTTCCGTTCGTAACAAGTCTCATCTTTATAATCCCTAAGCAAATGAATGTATAGTTTGAAAGCAGTTAAATGCCATTGCAGAAAGTACTCGCATTGCTATTTACTCAGAAAGATTGCTTCTCCCAAGTGCATGAAAGCCAAACACGATGATGCAACTAAGTGAGCAGTAAATGTCAGTTTGCAGAGTCGCCTTAACATTTTATTATTGCACAGACGTTCTCATGATGGCACTTACTAAAGAATAATTGCCTGTGACTGCCAGGTGAAAAAAAAAAAAAAAGGTATGTGGTCCAACGAATAAATTACAATTCTGAAGTTTGGCTGAAAGGTCACTATAATTTTAGAAACTTAAAAGTGACAATTTATCTAGCGTCTCTTCCTTGCCAACAATCCACTCCAATCTGCACCGCTTGTAAGATAAGCCTCTTCTTGTCCTGTATACAAGCATTAAATTTTACAGGAACTCATTCTAAAATGTGTGTTTATGAACAAAATCAATCAATACATCTGACCTATTAACTGCAAGGGCTTGTCATGGGTACTATTTCAGGTTTACTGCCTTTCAGCATGAAGGCTGTATTGATTGCTTTCCTCCAGAAACGCTTCGGGTGTGAGGACTTGAAGGAAAGAGGGGAGAAGAAAGACGAGGATACAGATTGTCTTCTTTTATTGGGAGTTGGGGGATTTTTAATCTGCGATATTACCAGAAACACAAGGACACTAATGTGTCTCAAATTGTGAGGTAAGATATCCTGTGCCAGAAATCATATTTACGAACTGATGTAATGCATCATAAAACCCTGCTGGCCTACTGGCAGCAGCTGCAGAAAAGCATAAAGCTTCCAACGCAGTGGACAGATAAGTGTCTTGTGTTGTTCAAACAAAAGGATTCGGTCTTTGTAGCATGACAGTTTGGGAACAGTTGAAACAAATAAATAATTAAAAAAAAAACACATAAATCTACTCTTCTGGTCTGGAGCAACAGTTGCATGGTGTCTGAATTGGGAAATCATGTTTTCCAATAATTCTCAGTCAGGTCATCTGGACAGTTTCTTTTTAATAGAGCCGTTTCGCCCTCTATCCGAAGGGCTTCATCAGTCTGAGGAGTTCCAGTAAACTGTTTCCCCACCAAGCAGTAAACTTCTTAATTGGACCAACCAGTTTGCTGGAGCTAAGATGGTTTCTGGGGGCCATCCTGTCCCCCGTCGACTCCTCCCAGGCAGGCAGCCACAGCCCAAGTGGTTCAAGGCAACAAAGTTCATGCTCAATCATCCAGGTATCAAATCCAGGATTTAGTTTGTTTTGCTGGTTCGTTGTTGCCTTGAACCACTTGGGCTGTGGCTGCCTGCCTGGGAGGAGT
>NC_056498.1:25917406-25918854 GCF_014905685.2 Nematolebias whitei | reverse complement strand
ACCGACCGACAGACAGACAGACAGACAGACAGACAGACAGACACACCGACCGACCGACCGACCGACCGACCGACCGACCGACCGACCGACCGACCGACCGACCGACCGACCGACCGACAGACCGACAGACCGACCGAGAGAGAGAGAGAGAGAGAGAGAGATTCAGCAACATGTACTTGTATTCTGTCTGGGAAGAAAACAATATTGGTCACCCTTCACATTCGTCTGTGGTTCCATTGAAGCCTATCCAGTAAAATACATCAAAGGAGAGTTTGTCTTGACCAACCATGTAAGTCCATTACTACAAAGGTGGATATGAACAAGCTATATATTTAAATACAGAGGTGGCGTGTATTTGTACAGCTATTTGTTTACACAAGAATCAACACAATGCACTCTGCCCACCATCTCCCTAGACATAATGCTAAACTATTCATCCATCCATCATCTTTTACCCGCTTCTTCCATTTTGGGTCACGGGGGTCGCCGGTGCCCATGTCCGGCAATCACTGTGCGAGAGGCGGGGCATACCCTGGACGGGTCGCAAGTCCATCACAGGGACACATAGAGACAAACGAGACAAACAACCATTCACTCTCTATGCTAAACTATCATTTAAAGAAATAACACAATCCACAATATGTTACAACTCAAAGCTTGTGTTGAGAATGACAACGCTACTATCACATCAAAATTTTAGCTCAAAATATTTGCAACAGACTAAGTTATAGCCATTTCTGTGCTTCACTAAGGTTAAAAATGTGTGACGACCACCTTGAATTAGGTTGGCTCCAAAAGTTATACAGCTGTAGATAAACATCCGATGACTACTTCATGAGTTTTATTTAAATATGTTCAATGGTTTATAAATCTTTTGCTAACTGACAGAGAAAAGTTGAATTTAGTAATTAAAGTCAACTTTTGGTAAAGTCAGTTTAAGTTTTAAATATATTGTCTGACAAGTTTGCTCCCAGAATGTGCAATGGGGATCAGTCTCAGCAATAACCATTGCAAATGTTTGCTCAAGATTTACAAATAATAGCCATTTTTGTGTTTTCTAAAGTTGCTTGTTACCATTTCTGTACCTTTTTTCTTATTATAAAAAATGAATTTAAATTGTAATGCATAATTGTATTCTGGCACAAAAATGTAAACAGCGATGCACAACCAGTATCACAAGTCAATTTAAGGATTGCCTTTCACAATCCAAACACAAGCATGTTGGAGTAGTTTCCTAAAGAAAACTCACAGGGACAAATAAAAACTCTTTTCAGAAGGTACCCAACTAATATTTGAACCAGGAACTTGATTGCTGGCAGGCAAAAGCACAAACTACTAAATGAGCAGCTCCCAACTTTCTGTTTAAAGTTTAACCAACTACAAATTTGGCTTATAAAAGCGTAAATTATTCAGCCTTGATTGTCAGTGATAATTTGTACCTTAACAAT
>NC_056498.1:25914897-25917306 GCF_014905685.2 Nematolebias whitei | reverse complement strand
GACTGACATCAATATGTGGGTAGGATAGGTGTAATGCCCACACCTGCCTCCACCCTCATTTACCCCACTCTGGACCCTTGAGTAAGGCCTTTAACCCCCACCATCTGCTCCCCTGGGTGCCCTAGATAGCAGCTCTCTGCTCCACACTGAGGACTGTGGTTACATCAGGAAGGGCATCTGGCATAAAAACAATTGTCAAGTCTTGGAGCAAGTTAGTTCACTGTGGCAACTCCTGAAGAAGGGAGCAGCTGAAAGAAGAAATGTTCATGAATATCACCCATTTTTCTTAAAATATCTGAACTATGGACATTTTTTATTTTAGTTTGTCCTTTAAAAAAATGATGTAATCAAGCATAAAAGTGATATCAGTTTCAAGTATCTGCGTGTTTATATGAATACAAGTATAAGTACTTGAGGCTTAGGGTTAGGGACACCACTAGTGGCCAATAGTTGATTTTGGGGGAATACAGGGAAATGTTAAAACATGGAAATAAGATATCAACGTTTATGCTCAATAATCCAGGTAAAAATTCAACAAAGTTCAGTCAGATCCTCTGGACGATTTCTTTTTTTTGTTGATGCATTTCGTTTTTCTTCTAAAAGACTTCATCAGTCCAAGGAGCCACAACAAACTCAGTCCCATAAGTAACACACTCTCATAGTGGGTCAACCAGTTTGATGGTGATAAGATGGTTTCTGGAGACGGCCCTCTCCCCCACGACTCGTCTGAGGCAGCCTTTTGACATTTTTTGAATGAAAGACGAAACGTTTTCAAGACAAAGAAACGTCCAGAGGACCTGACTTTACTTTGTTGGATGGAAATACGAGGTTTTCGCCAGGCATTTCTAATTGGTCATTTTCGCTCAGCTGAATTTCACCAGTGCCAACATACAATATGGAGACAGAGCCTTTCTGCAGAACAACATGCCTTAAAGACCTCTCTACATTCCCACTTTGTTTTTCCATTTTCCATCAGTAATGAGCTGCATTTTCCCCCTTCAATCATGAGGGACACGTTCACACTCTTCTTTCAGCCAGACAGATAACAGGAGAGATGGATGTCAGCACTGTCTCATCTCAGTCAAATGTCCTGCTACTTGAGGTAAAATAGAAGTCTACAGGCTGGTACATGGCTCGATTTCTAAAGTCTCTAAACTGCTTTAAGAGAGACAAACTAGGCTAATTTTGCTAAATGCTTCATAGCTGTTCAAAAGGCTGCTCTTAAATGTTGCTCTGTGTGTAGACTTACAGTTCAGGTACTAAAGAAATAATAAAGTACCTCAGATTTTGCAGTGATCCTAACATTTGGTTGCAAGGCTGTTTTCTTCAGGACCCTCCTGATAAGACGGAGCCACCCCCCAACTGAGACTGGAACAGTCGGTTCAGTACATCTCTCCATCTGCCTCTCTGCAGTGTCATGTCAATGAATAACAAGAACCTGGCCACAATCTCCAATTATGCAAATCAGTGGCAGAAGCCAGATATAAGCTTGTTTATGGCAGATCTAAATGCAGATGCACTGATGGTTTTGTTTTATTATACAATGCCTGGGTACGGGGGAAATAATCCCACTATTATTTTCTTACATCACCTTTAGCTTTGATTATTGTGTCTATCCACTGGGGTGTCACTTCAATGAACTTGTGCTTTTTTGACAATCACAATGATGTAAAAGTTGCACCTAGTGTTCTTTAAAGATATCCTGTTAAAAACCTGGATTTTGCATCCACTGTTGCATGCGTGGTGAAAATGACGCTTCTTGCTTTGAACCACATTTTCAAAACCTGAATAGGATTAATTTTGCTATTGCTAGCTTGAATTTTAAAAAAAAATCTGTGGTTATTCAGTTTGTTCATGGCGGCAACTGACCCTTTTTATGGGTGGGCAAATAACTTGACCATTCATAGCAACCTAAGACCATACCGCTATTTATATGGAAGGCATCGGTCATGATGAGAGTACTTTACGTACTGCTCTTCTTATCCTAAAGTTCTCAAGACATCATTACCTGCAGCGTCCCTTCAGTGCAGACTGAACTTGGCAAAAGCCCCTTTCTTAGTTCACTCCTGTAACCTGGAATACCTTACAATAAGGTCTGAAGCTGTCGACTTTGACCTCTCTAAGGGATCTTAAACAATTAAGTTCAGTGCAAAAGTCAATGCAGACATGTTCCTGTTTTTAGTATTTTTTGTCTTGTTTCATAATGTAGCTTGTTTTATTTTGTTTTATATCACTACTTTTATTTACTTTTCATTTTATATGCATTTTATGGCTGTTTATTGCTGTTTGTACCTCATCTGTGCTTTTGTCTAAAACGGGTCTTTCTTCTTCCTTGAGACTCACTGAGACTAACATGTACAAATAAAGGTTGAATGTACTCTAGAAAAGGTAAAGCTGGCCTTGTATGAC
>NC_056498.1:25913786-25914797 GCF_014905685.2 Nematolebias whitei | reverse complement strand
AGTTTTGTTTGGTTTTGGCTTTAGATAATTAATTTAGGTTTGTTTTCATCTACTGGTTTACGTCAAAGCTGGCCCAAGACCTGTACAAGTTCCTTGAAGCAAATTTGTTACACTCCCAACTAAGCCCAACATTTTCCACCCACCTCAGCACTCATACCTGTTTTAAGACTACCTGTCTGTAAATATGAATATACTGAACAAAAATAAATAGTGTAATGATACTGGTCGCATTAAACACAGTATTTTTTTAGTTATGTCTTTTTGTTTTGTTGAGACAACAATGTACTCTGTTCATCGTATTGGTCCAATTTATTAAAAGTCTAAATTTGTCTTTAATGAATGGTTATGTACCACAGCACTTTAAGGTTGCTGTAATTAAACCTTTACTTGAGAAGGCTGACCTTGATTCAGAAATTCTGGCCAACTATAGACCTATATCTAATCTAACTTTCATCTCAACAATTCTAGAGAAAATAGTTGCTGGTCAGTTGCGTGAACATCTACAAATAAATAATCTGGTTGTACACACAGTAATAAACAGTCATAAAAAGCATATAAAATGAAAAGTAAATAAAATTAGTGATTAAAAACAAAACAAAATCATGATACAACTAAGTCCATGCTTAATAATCCAGGTATACAATCCAACATTTTTCTATCAGGTCATATGGACAGTTTCTTTTTTTGTGCTGAAACATTTTGCCTTCGATCCAGAAGGCTTCATCAGTCAAAGAAAATCATGCTACATTATGAAACGGGGTAAAATACTAAATGCAGGAAAATGTCTATTGATTTTTGACATGAACTTAACAATTGCTTAAAATCCCTTAGACAGGTCAAGGTCAAGAGCTTCAGATATTTTTGCAAGGTGTTCCAGGAAACGAGCAGAGTAGGAGAAGGCCCTTTTGCCGAATTCCATCTGCACTGAGGGGACGCTGCAGGTAATGATGTCTTGAGAGCTCAAACTGTAACTGCACTGACGATGTGAAATGTAGGAGATGTATGAAGAAA
>NC_056498.1:25910514-25913686 GCF_014905685.2 Nematolebias whitei | reverse complement strand
TCCACAAATGTAAAACTTCAGATTTCAGCAGAATTCATGGATTGGATTGCCCTTTAGATTTAAGTGAAGGCAGCATTATTTAAGGCAATATATTGCCCACCCGTTTTAAATCAAAACCTTAAAGAATCTGTTGGTGTTCAGAGTTTGTGTAGAGGATGTCTCAGATACGACCACACCAGATTTAAGATCTGTATCTGTAAATCAGGGGTAGCAGGTTCTGACCTTGCTAAAAAGACTGAAATTTAAAATATATTGACGTAAAGCTTCCACTCGTCACAGAAAATTTGGAATTAAAAAGGATTGTAAACTTCATTTATTGTTTGTTTCCATTTCTCTTCCAGTTAAAATAACAAGAAGTCTGTGGTAAACTGAAATGCTTCAAAACGGCAAACAAAAAACAAAAATGCCAAATAACTTGTGTGGCTTCAGTGTATAATTACTGTATTATGTACAAATAAAAACAGGTGAAATGCTTAAACTTCTTTCTTCATGACATTTTCATAAGATAAATTATTTATCTCATTATCTTGTAACCCTACTCAATTTGCAATGAGAACAATTATCTGCAGATAAAATGTCTTTTCTTTAAAAAAAAAAATTATATATATATATATATATATATATATATATATATATATATATGTCTACATACAAAATCCTGCTTTTCAATTGATCACTAACAATTTTGAATTTGCAAAACAGAGGGCCCTTCTTTATTGTAAATCAGGACAATTGTGCTGACTCAGGCTAAAGATGTCAAATCAGCAACTCTGAGTCGGTATAGGCCATTTGGAAGTATTAACAGATCAATTACTGACCAGGTTAAAACAGAATTACTAATTTAACATTGTTGTCTTGTGATCCCAAATAAACAGTTTGTATTTATTTATTTTTTATGTTGAAGACAAAAAAAAACTCCAGATAAGAATAAACTATTTTGTTAATCTTAAAATAACAGATGAGTCAGCTCATCATCTTATGAAAACTACATCTAAATATCAAAGTTCATGCTCAATAATCCAGGTAAATAATCCAACAAAGTTAAATCAGGTCATCTGGACAATTTTTTTCTTCCTTTTTTTTTTTTTGGAGACGTTTCGTCCTTCATCCAAAGGACTTCATCAGTCTCAGGAGCCACAACAAACTCAGTCCCACAACCAGTACACTCCCATAGTGGGCCAACCAGTTTGCTGGTGATAAAATGGTTTCTGGGGCCCGCCCTCTTCACCGTCGACTCCTCTGAGGCAGCCATAGCCAAAGCTGTTCAAAACATCAAAGTTCATAGTCATAATCCAGGTAAAATTCATCTGAATAAAAAGTTAAAATCAGGAAATGGAAGTCTTTGGCTGTTTTTGAAGGTTAGAGGTTGGTTTTAATAAAACTCTCAGAATGTAATCGCTGAATGCACGTCTACAAAACAACATTTTTCAACCACTTTCAAGATGCCCCTCCCCCAACTTAGTAAAAATGGCTACATTAGTTTTACAGATGGAGTTAAAATCTATTGTGGTAGTAGCCGAGAGTCACCCCCAGCACGTACTCTGAGCACTGACTGACTGTTGAAGGCCTGTTTTTAAATGCTTGCCATTTACTATTATAATTGACTCTTCTTATTTCGGCACATCTCAGCTTATTTATATTGGAAAAACTTGGGTCATTTGCAAATGTGGACTTTGCCTTGGGTGGCATTTACCGATCGACATCCCCGAGCAGCCTAGATAAGGAGGGATTCATTCAGAAAACCTATACTTGCTCAGGGGAGTGCGCTCGCATCACGAAGCAACTACCGCTCACTTCCACGTTTAAAACATTTGTACATTTCGGCCATGAATATAAACCATCAATAACAGGCTTCGTGTGGGCGTCTCATAAATGAAACGTAGGTCGGCAAAATAAACGCTAACCTTCCAACTCAACACCACTGCAAAGAGAAAACAGTATTGTTATGCACCTTAAGACAATTTTTTCTACCCCAGCTGTTTGTTTTTTTCCCTGTATAAGCCAATATTCCTCTCAGGCGTGGATGCATTTCGATGTTAACCTATTGCAGACGCACATAATAAAGGACTGCTAATGCTGCAGGTAAAACTGAGGATGTATTCTGCTTTCCATTTCCCTGAAACCCTTCACCACATTACCCAGAGATATTTCCCTCCACCCAAGTGGCTGATGCCAGTGTCAACAAGTCGTATAAATAACTGCTTCCTTCCCCCCACCTTCCGCCTCCATCTTTAAGTTGTGATTCAGGGTCATCCTTTCCTTCCTTGTGAGCGTACAGATTAAGGTTGCATCCAAGAAGAAAAGTGTCATTTCCTTTGAAGGTTTCCCCACTCTGGCCTGTTCAGCTTATTCTTTTTTTTGTTGTTGTTTTGTTTTCTCTCAAGATTGCTGTTTGTATTAGCGCCGCCTTCTGCATCCAGGCTCTCGCAGAGTGTGATTTTGCATTTTAAGCATGCCGTTCTGATCATGCCAGTGAGCGTATCATCGAGGCATCTCAGCGTCTTTGATGTATTGCGCGCCGGCGGAGTGCGTGCGTTTTCCTCCCCGCAGGTTTTAACAATCTCGCAGGCGTCCAACTGCTATTTCTACATGCCAATGAATCATCTGACAGAATGTGCACCGTGGGAATAAATCTGGGCATTGATGAAGACAACTCGCAAGGGCAGTTCTCATTTTAGTACTTCAGCCGAGGCTAAAGACGGACATCGTGAGCCTTTTACCATCAATCATTTTTAATTAGAATATGATGGGGAATGAATCGACTATAGGTGTGGCTTTCATTTAAAACAGAGCGCATCTGTCTTTGATGAGCGCGTCGCTAGTCTTCAGCTAATGAGTTGTATCAGCATCGTTCATTATACGATTTCGAATGACAGGGGTGAGATAATGACGAGACGCGGCAGCACTGGAAAATGATGCCAGTGGTCCATAATGCAGGAATCCGTATTGATCCAGGCTGGTGTAGAGGAGAGGGGTCGATACAGCTGATCCCTCTCAGTTGATCTTAAGAGAGCAGAGGTGCCAGGTGAAAAATGATCCATTAGAGGGGACCTATAGCAGCCTCAGTGAAGAGCATTAAGTCACCGCTCAAGGATTTGCTGCCATCATTCCAATGTTCAACTCCCAAGAGGTTATTGTGGGTAACATTTCATGATATTTGATAAGTTTAAAT
>NC_056498.1:25888835-25910414 GCF_014905685.2 Nematolebias whitei | reverse complement strand
GTTACATTTCGGACTGTAATTTCTATATTGCATTTATATTTCTATAAATTTTTTTTCAAACCATGAGCTCTCAACATTAGGATTACTGAGTGCCTGTTTGATTAAGTATATAATTCAGTACCACAAAAACAAAACAAAACAAACAAAAAAAAATCTAATACAGAACAATTTCCAACACTTGTTACTTTAATGTGCATTACTGTTTATGGAAAAGTATCACCTTGCTTTGCTTTGCAGATTGAAAGCTTAGAAAAGCCTTGACTATTGTGTATTTACATCATGAGATGATCCCTCTTAACATTTGCACTCATCACACAAAGAGTTACAGTACTTTAATTATTTTATGCTTGCATTTTAGAGTAAAATATTTTAGAGCACGTAATTTACTTGTTACTAGAGAAGACGCATCACTTTTGTAGCCTATAAAATAAGAATTGATCCAAGTTTTTGTTAAATTTATCAACATTTTTATTTATATAGTGGAATTTTATTTTTGCAAATGCCAAATTTTTTTTGTTCCCCTCTGGGGGAAAATAAAGTGATTTTAGCTTATGACATGAGTGTTTGTGACAAACATCAGTTCCAGTGACAATCATTGAAAAAAGCTCATTTGAACCTGTTAACTTCCCGTCAAGTTGTCATTCTTTATCCTGGTGCTGTGTGACATAGTAAGTGGCTGGAGCATTTTTTTTAACCTAGGTTTGTTTAGTGTTAATATTTGTGTTCCCTACTCCTGAGGTAGCTTTTTAAAGATGGTTGGCAAGTATTTTGGTGCATTACGTGTAGGCCTGTAACGATAAACAAAAAATGAATTAATAGCATGATGAATGAAAATGATCAACCTCATTTTCATTTATCGGCTTTATCGTTTCTTTGTGTCTCCCTCTCTACTGAAGACACTGGATGACAAAAGACTCAACTCCGGTGCTCTTCACTGACCCTTTCTCTTTTCTCTTTAAAATCAATGTTAACGATCCAAAATCGCATTTTTGGATCGTTAAACGCAGCTAAGCTACGAGCTAAGCTAACAGGCTGACTTCGGGAAAAACCACAATGAGCGTCTGTCATATTGAGAACTGGAAAAAAAGGAAAGAGAAACAGCCCATGTCACGTCAAGAGGCCTCCGTCACATTTTTCTTAAAGACACGCTGCTCGATCTATCACTATCCATCTTTTGGTTCAGTCTTATACTGCCATCCAGTGGTCAAAAAAAGGTACTACACTCAAAACAAATTGACAAACATTTCTTCTTAAATTTTACTATAATTACTAATTATCATCAAATTTCAAACAATATTATCGTTTATCGTGATCATTTCTGATACAATTAATCACCCAGCAAAATTTGTTATTGTGACAGGCCTAATTACCTCTAACTTTGGTGAGGAACTTGGAGTAGAGCTGCTCCTCAATGTCTTTGGCCGGAGACACGTTGGGATCCACCAGGAGGAGCTACAAAGTGTTGCTCAGAAGAGGGATATGTGGGTCTCCTTCTTGGAACTATTTTCTTATGCAGCCCAACCACAAAAAAGAACATGGACAATGGATGGATGGATAGTATAAAGTCAGAAATTGGTCTATTTAATTAGTCAATCAGTTGTTTTTCTTCTAAAGAAATAATCAGAACAATTGTAATGAAAAAGACTATAGGTGGTCATAAGACTGGTTTATGCCAAAAACATTTATGTGTTGGTGAGTCGTCTTTCACTGAAACTGGATTATATAGAAATGTCATAAAAGCCCTTTTTTTCATAACTCGTTTAGTTTCTCTTCTTGCATACTTACATTTGAGTTACACTAATGACACTTTTTTCCCCTTTGCAGTTCCATTTGAGTCAAGATGCAGTCCCAATTTATTCAGTGTCGGCTTGTTTTTTGATTAAAGCTTCCAAGTGCAACACTTAACTTTCAAATCAAAATGTTGCTCGTCGAAACAAGTAATTCCACAATGCGGCAACTATACCACTAACAGCTCTAAATATACCCATGTAGAGGTATGGTTCAATATATTTTAGTATCTATTCTTCGACCACGTTCAACATTCTGTCCTCCCTACTGCAGCATCTTATTTAGACATGCAAACTACTGGGAGGGCGACACAAAGGCCTTATTGAGACGCTTTTGAGTTAATGAATAAGAGAACACCCATGTGCGCTGGATGTCTTTAACGGCCTTGCATCATTGTGAATGCAGAGCACGCCGAGCAGTCCTAACTGGCCTGTTACAAAACCCGCCGCTGCAGGTGCAACTCATACAGAGCGGGTTTGAATGGCAGGCGGCAGCTTGTAAGTGACCATCAGCTTATGAGTGGGGGCACGGGGGGTAGAGAGGAGTGACAAGTGAGGAGTGTTTCACACGGCTGTGCATGCTGAAGTCAAAAACTAGATGATTATAGATCCTACTGAGCTGAGGCAGATGCAAGCTTGTCAAAACACCACCATGAAACGATCTTGGTTTTATTTAGTTGCTAAATTGTGTTAAAAGGACCAAGTTAATGAGGTTATATTAACTTATTGCATCGTCATTTATGAGATACACCAAAGAGGTAGAGCTGGAGGGTAATTGCAATAGAGCACTTGTTTCATTTATCAATAGTTCATGAGCTCCAAAGCTAAAACGACACAATTCTGTTCAAATTAAACGCTGCATCAAATTCCAAAAACGGATCTGGTGGCTGTCGGATTAAGACGCTTTAAAAGATGGATGCGCTCAGGGCGTGCGCCGCTACGCATCCAGAGCCACTAGCAGCTGTTCGGGGTAGGGACTTGGCAGGTACAGATCGCGGGGGATATCTCGCAAGTAGCTTTCTCCTCCTTCCTCAGCTCGCGATGGCCTCATTTATCTGTCACCACTCCTCCAACTCCTCCCAGCCTGCCTCCCACTCCAGACATCTTTGTCTAATGTGCCTTCGTCATCGAGCCGAAACAACTCCTGTCACTTTTATTTTTATTTCATCAGTTGCCTGGTCTGCTAAACCTTTTCATCGACTCTGAAAGCTGCACCAACAATTCAACTTCCTGCCTGCTGCTGGATTAATGTCTTTTAATGACTTAACAATAAGCCTGACTTGAAAAGGGTTAGTCACGTCCATTCCCTCTGTGGCTCCTGCACGTTTGCAAAAAATAAAATAAAAACTTCCCCAAGCACATTTTGTTCCCCTTAAATAAAAGCCTTCATTTAGGACATCGTATCAAAGATCTTGTCATCATTTGTCATTTTAAGGAATAATGTGAAAGAATGAGATGTTTTCACTTCTGGGTGGTGTCGTCCTTCTAAACCTCATCAGTCAAACGTTTCGACTCAAGAATATTTTATGACAGGTGTCATACATTTTTCTTTCTTGTTTCAGCGTTTGGCAGCCTATGTTCACGGATATAGAACCAAGACCTTTCCATTAGCGAATACGCAAAAATAAGATTTTCCCATGTTCTTGTTCTTTGCTCTTCTGTGCCAAATCTGTCCAGAACGGGTTTGAGCAGAGCATACGAAGCCTCTCCTCACTCCTCAGACTGACATCAATCACTTCTCCCTTGTCCAATACTACTTGCTGATGAAAGCAGAGGGCCTCACCATTTGGGCGGCCCACGCTGATAGCAGAGCTTTCGGTCTAACAATCGGGCCAAGCAGGTGTTTGACGTTGTGTTGAGGGAATAGAGCAGCT
This sequence comes from Nematolebias whitei, assembly GCF_014905685.2. NCBI lineage: Eukaryota > Metazoa > Chordata > Actinopteri > Cyprinodontiformes > Rivulidae > Nematolebias > Nematolebias whitei. The sequence continues at coordinate 25,906,753 of NC_056498.1, read as the reverse complement.
CAACAGCACATTGGAGGATCAGAAGAGGCTTCTGATGCACCTGGTCACGTGCCAGGGCCTCCCTCCCCACGCAATCTGGCCTGTTCTGTTCCTGCTCAGTGGCAGACGCACCTCCGCTGGCAGCGCTGATGGACGCTAAACTCTTCTCGTGACAAATGTGGAGATCATTCGCTCCTTCCCACGCAAGTGTTTAATCATGATGCACTGCTACTGCTGCTCACACTCCAGATATTATGGCGTGTGAGGCCCTGTTGCTTTTACATTCTCCAAGCTGAAAGGACTTTGAACAAGGAAAGGGTGGTAATGGTAGATTCTTATATACTGTTTATTTTTTATTTATACTTTATATATATATATATATATTAGTTTTTTGGGTGTAACTTGACCTTGTGTATACAATTTCGTTCCACCTCATGTACTACATGTGATGCGAATGACAAAATCTTGAAGCTTGAATCTAATGGTGTGCTTTTCAGGATAGATCTTATCTGGAGTTTTACTTGGCAGAAAATCTGTAGTATGAGGTTTAAAAAGTGAAGAAAAAAAAAAAAATTATAGAAAATGTTTACATGTTTTGGACCCACTGGACAAATCTTGAAGGTATGCAGAATACAGTAGTTCCTCGCTACTTTGCAATTCGACTTTCATGGACTCGTTCTTTCAAAGCAAGATTGGCCATGACACAATTGGCTGATTGATGGATGAGACATGGATTGTTTATTTAAAATAAATTATTTTAAATGATTTAGCACATGTGTGCAGCCTACAGGTGTAGGGAGAATCTCCCTCCGCTCTCTTCCCCCCACTCATTTATTCTGCGTGCTGCAACAGCTTCGGGAAAGGTTAACCCATTGCTGTCCAGATGCACTGATCGACTTTTGTCTTCCAACTTAAAATTCAAATTATGTCACATCGTAAAATCGTCGTCATCACAAAATACAAAAGTGTTAAGTTATTTTATTATTTTGTGTATGGGTTTATGTGTGCACCACTAGTCAGGTCTTCAAAGACAGTTTTATATTACAAGAGGAACTGCATTTCCTGTTAAAATGGGGCGTGAATGTTTGTTGCTGAATGAGTTTTGCTGAATGCTACTTAAGAAGCTCAAACTAGGCTGAAAAGATTTCATCATAAACTGTTCATGTGAGCTGAATTTAAACAGCTGACATTTGTTGAAAGCAGGAAAACAAAAGTGGAAAGCAGCAGAAAGTTTGCAGAAATGTGTACAAAAAGCTGAATGTAGCACAAATGTAGCAGAGAGAGGCTAAATAAATTACATAAAAAACAAAATTAGCAAAAAAACTGAAAAACTTATAAAAAGTTAAAGCTGAAATTTGCAGAAAGAAGCTGAAATTAGAATAAATGTTTGTGTTTTTGTTCAACATAATGGTACTTCTTCCAGTTATTTAACGGTTAACAATGGTGTACCACAAGGCTCAGTCTTCGGACCCACCCTCTCACAATCTACATGGGTAATGTAAGTCAGATCATCCTTGATGCATCCTTACATTTTTATACTGATGATGCATATATGCATACATACGTAGGATATGATGAATATCTTGCAAAAAGATCTGAAGCTCTCAACCTTGACCTCTAAGTGGCTTCAAACAACTGCTAAGTTCATGGCAAAAACCAATGCAGACATGTTCCTGTTTTTGCTCTTCTACAATGCAAAGCATTGTAGCTGTTTTGTTTTGTTTTTAAATATAATTTTCTTTCATTCATTTTTCACAATTTATATGTTTTTGTTTATAATTGTCTACTGTTGTCATCACTCTTTGTTAAAATCAGGTTTATGTTGTAAATGAGTCCTCGATGCTCAGTGAGACTAACCTGTAAAGACTGAATGAAAATAAAATTTAGCATATTCAAAAGAATCACAAAAAGTGAAATTTAGCAAACCAAATATGAAGGAAATGAGTAAGCTGAAATTAACACAAAGAAGCTGAACCAGAAGGAAAGCTGATATGAGCAGTAAATGATTTTTAAGGGTTTGAAGGAGGTGAAGAGAGCTCCATTCATTTTCGATTATAAAAACATGGCAGACAAAGCTAAATATTTTCAAAAAGTAAAAGTTGTACAAATACCAAAAGTCATAGCAGGAATGTTCTGACTGAGCTGCGTTTTTTGATATGTAAATAATTGAAATGGTAAAAATGTAGAACAATTTTGTGCCATTAAGAAAAATGGATCTTAATAGTGAAAACGATCTATAAACATTGAATTAGCGGCTATATTAGCCTGAGCTGCAGTAAGTCTGCACCTCTGTCCTTATAACAGTGTTGCCCACATAATTTATTTAACTGTGACATCCTCAGGTTTGCCTGAATTATAAACTCAATCATCTTACTGACATAAAAATGACATTTAAACAAAGATAACTTCGGCTCCTGTGGAAAACCTAAAGGAGAGTTACTTTTTTTAGGATGAACCTGTCATATATTTTCTTGTCTGTCTTGCTACAGAAGATTCTGTTTGCAGAAGGAAAGAAATATTTTACTGAGCATCAGGACTGAAAATCCAGGGATAAATTGAGGCTATAGCTGCTTAAAGATCTTTAAAAAGCCACTTTTGCTGGTTGCCTGGCAACATGACGGTGACGACACAAATCTAAAAGTCATCTGCTCGTAACAAAATAATTTGTATATTGGTGGGATATATACATTTAACTTTTTTAAAGAAAATGTTTTCGTTTTTATTAGTTTACATTGTGGTTAAAATAAAATTAAATAAATGAAAATGCACATTATATTGGATGTACAGTGTGCTTTAAACAGGATAAAACAGTACATGTGCCAATTACCAGGTTTAAGAAGAGATAAAAAATAAAATGTATTTGTTTCCTCATTTAATTTATTCCTTTTAAAATTCTAGCATCGTGAGGCTACGGTTCACTGCAGTTACAGAGAGAAGGCTGACTTCCTGATGGATTCACAATTTTGGCAAGTTGCACATTTTTGCACAGCTGTACAAACAAACTCTGTTCCAGTCAAACTGCTGAGCCACCGACTGCTGTTCAGTGGACGCCACTCACTGGAAGTTCAGTTATAAAGCTGCAGTACCCGATCAACAAAAACAGAAACAAAATGTTAGTTTTGCATTCGTTCATTACCAACATAGCCTTCTGAGTCAATGATGAATGGGGGGAGTGGTGGGGCAGAGGTTAGAGATGGTGGACCTGTGATCAGAAGATCCCCAGTTCGACTCTCCATACAGACATCAAAAATATGGGTGGGAAAGGTAAAGCACACACACCTGCCTCCACCCTCATTTGCACCACTCTGGGCCCTTGAGCAAGGCCCTCAACCCCCATCATCTGCTCCCCCGAGCACCCTAGATGGCAGTTCTCTGCTCCACACAGAGGGCTGTGGTAGCTCGGTGATCTGTGGTTGTGTCAGGAAGGGCATACGGCATAAAAACAATCGCCAAGTCTTCGTGCGAGTTATTCGCTGTGGCGACCCCTGAAGAAGGGAACAGCTGAAAGAAGAAAATAAATAAATAAATAAAATTGTCACCTAAAGACAAAAACTAAATTTATACAATCTAAAAGGTTTACAAACTTATAAAATGGCTTTATAATGCTCGTAATTTTTCCAACTTGCATTTCTTGAATGATACATGGACGCCTTGTTGCATTTCAATGGTTCAAAGATTCAAGGTTCTTTATTGTCATTCACATCATATGTGGTACATGAGGTGGAACGAAACTGTGTGCACAAGGTCCCAGTTACATCCAACAGTAGCAAAAATATGAATTGTAAAAATAAACAGTAAACAAGGATCTAAGATATCAAGATATACGATAAACAAACGCCCATCTGTATGCTAAAAGATCTAGATCTATGCTGGTCACTAATAGTGCAAAACAATACACCGAACAGCAGCAGGATTCTCATAGGTTCTGTTCGGCTATAATTTACATGCTTAATGCGAGTGGAGTCGGGCTCGGAGCCCTAATACTAACATAAACTGGGATTTATTCAAAGCATGCAAGGACAATACAGGAACAAGGCGACAAAAGTGAAAAATAAATACATCTACAGCAGCATGGTCCAATTGGCAGAGTGGGTCTGATGACCATGAGGTTATCTTAGCAACATGGTCCAGTTAGCATCACGGTACTGTTAGCAGTGAGGTTTCTCTTAGCAACATGGTCCTGTTGGCACCATGGTACTGTTAGTGGTGTGGTTCAGTTAGCAGCGTGGTCTTGTTAGCAGCGTTAGCAGGTCTTGTTAGCAGGTCCCTTCAGCAGCATGATTATGATAATAAGGACTGCAGCAGCTGCCTCTCAGACTGCCCTCCACAACCGGGTTCAGCTGTAAGAGAACATCCAAGGTTCCCCCGCTGAATCATGCGGGTCCACAGAGTTCGGTCCGTGCAGGTAGACGTGCAAGTCTGTTCATGCAAAGATCCTATGCAATCTGATAGTACTCATCGTGTTGTGTATGACTCTCAACTATTCTCATCAAACTTTTGCTCAATATCAGTAAAACTGAGTTTGTTGAAGCCATTTTTGACCTTGATAAAGTTGATTAGTTTTTGTAGCCATCTTGAATTGGGCTGAATTGAAACATTTCAGTTGTAAAAGCACATTCAGTAAATGCTTCAGTAATAGTAAGATGTAGTAGTAGTAGATGCTCCAGCCCGGAGGCCATCTTATCACCAGCAAACAGTTTTTTTTTCTTTTCCCATTATGAGAGTGTGCTGTTTCTGGGACTTGGTTTGTTTGGTGACTCCTTTGGTGACCTGACTGTACATTGTTGGATTTTTACCTGGATTATTGAGCATGAACTTTGATGCTCCGGTAATATAATCCATAATGTTGTCCAGCGGTTCATGATATATTTTGCTAACACACAGAGACAATTGCATGATCACATCCCTTTCATGGTAGCTGGTGATTAAAAAAAGGATTATACACAAAAATACAGGCAATTACATGATCACCCTCTAGCATTAAAGATGACCGATATCAATTTGAAAATGTAAAAATCACTGCCTGGCTTTGAAGTCAGATGACATGATTCAACCTTTTTTGTTGTTATATACCTGGATGACTGAGAAAACAAACTTTGTGCCTGGCTTTGCTTCTCGCAGTCTTTAATTTTTAAATTAGCTACCGGGCAAGTTAAGAGACCATTTATTTATGTCTTTTAAAGCCAGCATGTAGCTACTGCATCTTCACAAGTCTCTTTATTTTGTAACCTCAGGCTCAACTAAGTCCTCCTTAAGAGCTCAATCTGTTTTTCTTATCGCGGCACACTGACAGAGCTGCAGTGATCGCTGAGAGTTGCTATTGTTGTTGGGTAAAAAGAAAAAGTCCAAAGCCCAAAAAGCCGTGTGGATTTTAGAACGCTGCACTCGTTATTACTCTGCAGTCACTTTTTAAAGTTCGGATTCTTTCAGGCAGTTTCTCACTAAGCTGGGACTGTTGGTGACTAGCTGGTGAGTGGTATTCATGAGTGAGGTTCAAAAGTTTTCAAGTGGTCACAAGGGTTCTCCGGTTCGTCACATGAGTTACAAAGGCTTGCAGTTTTGTTGCTTAAATTTTCAACATGCTAAATAAGTTTTTGCAACACAAGTTTAAAATAGTCTAGAGTTGTGCTGTTGTCTCTAACATGTCTAAAGCCCTCCCTAGTTTGGTTGTAGGTGACATAAACACTTCTCATGAGCCCTATAACTGATTTCTGCATTCAGGCTAACCATCAATACCAAATGTGTATGTGTATATATATATATATATATATATATAGTTCAGTATCTTTCTTTCAAATGTGTGCTTCCGTTGAATAAATACTGAATGTGGGGTTAGTTGCCCAGTTGGGGTGAAGCAGGTATGAGCTTGATTAATGATTAGCTTGCACACCGTCCTACAACCTAGCTGTTTTTTTTTTTTTGTTTGTTACTTTTCCTTTTAAATACCATTTATATGTTCACTTGTTAAAAAAATAAAAAATCTCAATTTGTACGCATCCTTTATAATTGTCTTTGTCTTTGGTGTCCACTGTTGTCATCACTCTGTTAAAATTCAGGTCTCTCTTGTAAGTGAGTCCCCGGAGCTCAATGGGATTAAACTGTCTAAATAAAGGTTGAATGAATTCCATCTGAAGCTGAACAGTCGATGTTCAATCACGTGGTTGTGGGACATTCATTTCCACACAAACCTTTCATTGTCCATGAGAAACGGATGCAGAGCTCCTGATAAACCCCTCCCACTGCACTACACAGGTTTCTTCTTGCCAGAGTCTCCACTTTGTCCCTGCATCCACCATTTGGCCACAAATCTATCATGAAGAAAGCGCCACACTTTTCAGCAGACAGAGTTGTTCGTACACAATGATCCCCATGCAGAAGTTTTTGGCCATTTGACTAATTTAGTGAGTTTGAAAAGTCGTACAGCTGAATGTCTGCGCATTTCCACATTAACATGCCCATAAACCCTCTCACCAATCCCACAATATTTGGCGCGTATGCCTGTGAGCTCAAGTTCAGCGCAGGTCTGGTGTGGAGAAGGGACAGGCGAAGCTGCTCTGCGATCAAAATGACGCAATTTTCATTACACAACTAGATCAATGAGAGCTGATTTCAGCACTTCTGATGGAGAATGCTGGGCCCTTTACTGTGAACGGCCTAGAATACAGTTTTGCAAGACGTGCTCATTTAAATACACCATGGTTTTCTAAAATTTTGCTTAAAACTCTGCTTCTTTGCTTGTTAGTCGCACAAAAAATTCCTTAAGACAAAAACTGAAATTTGTCCCTTTTTTTTTTTTTTTTTTTTACAATTTTCTTGTAATTTTGAGTCGCTGATTAGTCTCCCAGCAGTCCACCACCCTGTGAGATACTACCTTGCCTTTTACAAAAGGTGCTGATCATTTCAGGGCTACAGCCCTATATGTCCTGGTTTAAGCATGTTAAAAATAACTTCAAAATGACAAAAACTGCAAAGATTTCACATAAGTATGAATTGACCGTTGTTTTGTTGCTTTACTTGTTTTTTTAATCCATATGTTCCTATTCCCATGCCTTTTCTTCTGATCTTCTTCAGTTTTACGTTGAGATAATCTGAATGCCATGTGGACAGTTTGTATGTGGAGCTGGCGTGTCCATGCATTCAGATACTCTATGCAGGCAGTGTGTTCAAAAGGTGTTGCATGGCGGTATGAAGCAGCCGGGCTGTTTCTCACTCCGAGCCATGATTGCTCAGAGCTGTGAACAGCAGGAGTGGGATTTTTTTTTTTTCTATTTAGTTGCACTCTTACAAATGTTAATAATTTGCTTAAGATGGATCCATCTGGAAATAGTATTTAAGCTAAAACACGCAGCAAGACATGTACGCAATTATGCCAGTGCCGCTAATAATCATCTCAATTGAGCAGTTTGCTTTGCGGAGGACTATCATTTGTTTCTTTTTTTGATGCAGTCATGATTCACTGCCATTTCAGTCATTTCTAGAGCCCAAATGTTACAAAAGTCTGAATATTTGATTACCATTCTCACACTGATCCGAACTACAGCGCAATTACTCGTCAGGAACTGTGATCCCTGCGAGTCTAAGTACGCATTTAATTAAAGGCGTATTAACAAAAAATAATGACTCTTGAGCACCAGTCCCACAGAATGGGGGGGGGGGGGGGGTGTTCTGAAATGATTACTGCCTCTAAATCTAGCCATAAAATTGAGGCCTATTATATCTGGTGCTCAAATGGCTTGTTCAACAAAACTCTAATCGCATGCATAATTTTACACAGTTCATTACAGTAGTTCATTAAGATACCCGAGGTGTTTTTTTTTTTTTTTCCAGAGTGAAGCCTGATATTGTTCACTACTGTGTGGAACAGAGTATTTTGCAGCCTCCAAGTAAAAATATAATAATAAAGGAGATTACTCATGTTTGTTGCTTTGCTAAATACACATATTCCATGGTGAATTTCAAGTTCTGCTTTACATCACACTGCTTTTGCTATACAATGAATTGATAAATACTCAAGTCAAGAAGTATTTGGATTCTTTTAACATATTGTCTTCCCATCAATCTGATTTTGGGAAACAACACAGCACAATGACCTCTTCGTTGAAGGTTTTAATGATGTTGTGAAGTATTTGGATTCTTTTAACATATTATCTTCCCATCAATCTGATTTTGGGAAACAACACAGCACAATGACCTCTTCGTTGAAGGTTTTAATGATGATGTTGAAGCACTGGATGCTAATGGCTATTGATGTATTTTGATACTGTAGACCATGGCATCTTATGTTATAAGCTCTCAGACATTGGTTTCTCAGATTACAATATCAGTTGGTTTTCTATTTACCTTTCAGATTGAAGGTAATGTGTTCAACATAATGGTACTTCTTCCAGCTAGTATTTAACTGTCAATAATGGTGTACCACAAGGCTCACTCTTAGGTCCCACCCTCTTCACAATCTACATAAGGTAGGTCAGATCATTCCTGATGCATCACTACATTTCTATGCCGACGACACAGTTGTTTATTGTCGAGCTAAAACAGTTAAGGTTTCCTAGCTTTTACAGTCTGCATTCGACATCCAGTCAGATTTGTTCTGTCTCAAACTGGTGCTAAATGCTGATAAAACCAAAGGGATGTTGTTTTCAAATGAGAAGTCAGTACCAGCAGTCCTTCCTTCTGTCCTGTCTATGAATGGTGCTCCTACTGAGTTTGTCCAGTCTTGCAAATACTTGGGAATCTTGGTCGATGCACAGCTTTTTTTTAAACCTCGTGTCGAAATCTTGGTAAATCAGTTGAAAGTAAAATTGGGTTCTTTTTTCAGAAATAGATCCTGTCTAACTCTGAACTCTAGGAAACACCTTGTAACTGCTACTTTTCTTCTGTCCATTGACTATGGTGACATTATTTACATCAATGCTCCTTCAAGCACCTTGCAGATGTTGGACGCTGTCTATCACGGTGCGCTAAGATTCATAACTGGCTGTAACTACCTTGCTCACCACTGCACTTTGTATTCACTGGTCAATTGGTCATCGTTGACCTGACCACTGAGATCTTGGAACTAGCAGGAAACACGGCTCATGACAGCGGAAGGACAGGATCGTCCCTCGGCTACAGTTGGCTGTCCACAGTGACGAGGAGCTCGGCAGACTGCTGGGAGGAGTGGCCATCGCTCTGGGAGGAGTTCTGCCCAGCATTCGGGTGGTCCTACAGCCCGGGGGGACCGAGAGGCCAGCTGAGTCTGGGTGGACGGATCGGACAGCATCTGCAGCCAGTTCCTTAGGATCCACTGTGGGAAGAGATCCTTCCTGTCTACAGCCAGCAGTATCTATAACATCTCTTAATGAAACGAGGATAACGAGTTACAACAAATAATTTCCCTTTGGGATTAGTAAAGTATATTTGAATTGAATTGAATTAACTGCATGCAGACTCTCACACTGGTACATTTTCATCTTTAAATCACTCCTTAGTCTGCTGCCTTCATACATCTCCTCCTACATGTCACGTTATCAAGGCAGCTACAGCATGCACTGCCAAGAAATCATTACCTGCAGTGTCCCATCAGTGCGGACTGAATTTGGCAAAAGGGCCTTCTCCTACTCTGCTCATGTTTCCTGGAACACCTTGCAAAAATATCTGAAGCTTTTGACCTTGACCTCAAAAGGATTTTAAACTACCGTTACGTTCAATGTAAAAACCAACACAGACATGTTCCTGTTTTTAGTATTTTACACTGTTTTGTAATTTAGCATGTTTTTTTATTTTGCTTTATATCAATTATTTTATATACTTTTCATTTTATATACTTTCATATGACTGTTTATTGTTGTGTGTACCTCATTTATGGATTTTGTTTAAAACAATTCTCTCTTGTAAACAAATCCTCGTGACTCAGTGAGACTAACTTGTATAAATAAAGGTTGAATTATGTCTTTCTGGACCCTGTAAATATACATTAATTACCTTTTATTCTCCACTGCTGATTTGCATGCTGGTTGTAGTTCCATTCACCTTCCCTCATCTAAAACATGACGATATGCAGCACAGCAGGGTGGCTGCTGGGAACCCTGCTCTCTCTAACGCTTCTGGCCTGTGGCAACCACTGACCTCATAACACCTGCCAAAAAGAAACAAAAAACTCATACGCTCTAACGGTCCGGTGTGTCAGACGTGGCATTGTAAGCTGCCCAGGAAGCCTGTCCGACATGCTGAGTCGACAAGGGGAGCTCAAGTGACTGAGAGGACAACAGCCTCAGGGGGCTTCCTCACAATATACCCACATCCCTGTAAACGGATAAAACACAGAAGTTATTGTATGAATCAATAATTCACCAATGAGATAGCATTAAGTGGGAGAAAAGTGTTGATGCTCACCGACTCCTCGCCATCGCCCCAACCCCAAAATGTTTTTTTCTTTTTCAAAATCAAGCTGAGTGTAGTGTGTAATAATATTAAAGTTATGCAAAATTTCCAAAAAAGTTCAATCTGGTCCTCTGGACATTCAAAAAAACAAAAGCAAAACAAAGCAAAAAAAATTCTAGAAACGTTTCGTCTCTCATCCAAGAGACTTCCTCAGTCTGAGGTGCTGTTTTCAGCTCAGTCTCTTAAATAGCACCTTCACAGAGTGGATCAACCAGTTTGCTGCTGACAACCAAAACCAGCTGATCACATGCTCAAGAAGGACCATCAGCCTAACAATGGATCATTAGCACACTGATGGCTGTTTACTACTCACAGAGGGCTGAGTGATACCAGCAATCACAGCATTGTAAGAGGGGGACAGTTGAACCCGGAGGCCTCCACCCCTGTTTAATGATGGACGATTTCTTTTCACAAAGATGGCCTCCTTTACTCCTCTCTCAAACCATCGTTCCTCTCTGTCCAGGATGTGAACATCTTCATCCTTGAAAGAGTGACCGCTGGCCTGGAGATGAGTGTAGACCGCAGAATCCTGGCCTGATGATGTTGATCTTCTGTGCTGGGCCATCCTTTTGGCCAGTGGCTGTTTAGTTTCCCCGATGTAAGACTGATCACAGCCCTCCTGACACTGAACAGCATACACAACATTGCTCTGTTTGTGCCGGGGGACTGGATCTTTGGGATGAACCAGTCTTTGCCGTAATGTATTTTGGGGTTTAAAAGCCACTGGGACGTTATGTTTAGAAAATAAACGTCTCAGTTTCTCTGATACTCCCTCAACATACGGAATGACCACTGGTCTGGGTCTGGGTTCCTCCTTTTCACCTGATGGCTGACTGGAGTCCTGTTTGGGTTTCTTCTCTGCTTTCAGGAAGGCCCAGTTAGGATATCCACATTGCTCTAGAGCCTGTTTTGTGTAGGATTTCTCCTTCTGCCTGGCTCCCGAGCAGACAGCATCCCCACTAGCTGAGTTTTTATGCCTTCCTGACAGAGCTGGGAACTGTGTGCACACAAAAGAACGGACACATTTTCTGAGAAACAAAGTGGTAAACAGTTCCCCGGCACTTGATCTAATAAGCTCCTAAATGCAGCCTGTTTAAGTTCACGTCTCTTTACACAAGTTAAAATTACCGAACAGCAGTTTTTTCACTAGCAGCTTATATTGTTTTCATAATGGAAATGCTTTATCACAGAGTAGATGAAAAGACTGTGAAATGACTGAGGATTTCAGATGTTAGTAACTCAAAGCATCACAGAGTATTTATTCGGATACAGCACAGGGCGACCAACTGACAGGAACATACATGTTTTTTTTGTTATTAACAGTGAGAGCTTCTATACATGTCATTTACAGATAGAGACGGAATAATACAATATTTTACCTCCAATGAGAAATACACCATTCAGTCAGATTGTGGCAAGAATTTTAGGTTTGGACAATCCAGCTCTGAAAAAACAAATAAAAACATAATCCTGGTCCTTAAATGCACCTTAGCAGTGCAACAACGTTATTTTTCCTCTTTTCCCGTCCATGTATTCACCATCACTAATTGGCTGATTCAACGCTAGCAGCATATTTTTGGTGTAGTTTATACTCCGTGAAGAAAACTTCTGTATGTAATATCTTTAAAGTTTTATAAAATGAAGACTGAAAAGGAAAAGGAATATTGGAAGCTTCTTTTAGAAGTTTGTCAGATGACCATTATGCTGCCCTGAACCGTTTGCACGTTTTCCTTCAGAGCTGGCTCTCAGACAGGTGGCATATTTAAGTCCTCCTTACTTCGTGAGCTCTTTCAATTATAACCACGAGAACAAATGTAAAGATTTATAAGTTTTGAATGTCTAGCTATAATTTGCTAACTGATAAGTTACAATAAAATACACAATTTAACAAGCCAGTACGTCTAAAAGTACATTGAATCTGAGTTTTTATTCCTGCATTAGTTTTATATTAGACACAGGTGTTATTTATTTTGTTTATCTTACTTGTAGAAAGACAGGAAGGAAGGTACTTTAACCTTCTGCTATTATGTCAGAAAATACTTTGAAAGTGAACACACAAATTTTCATTTTTTTCCTGAATTTTGAGAAAGTACGTTATCATCAAAAGCTATGAAATGGACGTTCATATCATTTCATGTCCATTAGAATCTTTCTACCAGTTCATGAGATGCTTTGCTAATGAATAAATAATGATAATAATCAAACAAATAAATAATAATAATAAAACCAAACTTAAATACTACTACTACTACTACTACTACTACTACTACTACTACAACAACTACTACTACTTATGATGATGATGATGATGATTATAAACAATAATAATATTATTATAAACAAATAAATAATAAAATAAATTTTTAATAATGTTGTTGTTGTTCTTGTTGTTGTTGTTGTTGTTGTTTTTGTTGTTGTTAATACAATAATTTTTTGATAATGTTGATGTTGTTGATGATGATGATACTAATAAAATAAATAATAAAAAAAACTAAATAATATTAATAATAGTAATAACTATCGGTAATAATAATAATACATTAATAAGAATAATAATAAAAAAATGAATAATAAACTCTCAACGCGCATAATTATTTTGTTAAAACTTCCAAAATAATTGGATGGACATCTACAACAGATGATGATTTAGTTAAATCAATTCAAAATGGCCAACACAACAAATCAACCCTATCAAATACAAGAATGTCTTTAACTTCGTTTTATAGACACTGAGATAAACTTTGGCATGATTATAGCTGAAAAATCATCAGACACATCCTCTAAGCAGTAATGGTAAGATTTTGTTAGTAATTGTTGCGTATTAATCAATCATTCCTGTAATCAATGCTTGTTTCATTTTTTACTTTTTTTTTTTTTTCCCCACAGTTTGCCTGAAGGATATTATTTGTAGATTTTGAGTTGAGAGAAAAAGCTACACAACTTCCTGCTGTTTTTGCGATTTTTTTTTTTTTTACGGTTTACATTTCGAACAAACCATAAACTTAGTAATTTTTTGATTTGCAACGGTGGGCAGCATTTAGTTTTCAGAGGGTCGTATCGAGCTGTTCAATACTACGGAAGACAAAATTACACATCTTGGACAAATACATCGAAAACCTTTAGATTAAGACGGGATAAGTCTTATTTTAAAGGTATGTTTCCAGAACTAAACTCAACCTTAAAAACTCCAAAAAGCAAACATTTATCTTTCTTTTTCATACTTAAGCTAACAAATGTATCGTTAAATAAACCAGTTTACATAAAATATCTCTTATACAGTAGTCCCTCGTTTATCATGGGGCATCTGTACCCTGAAGCCCCGTATTAAGTGAAAAACCACAAAGTAGGACTAGTAGTACAAGTAGTAAGTAGTAGTTTATTTTAGTATATATATATATATATATATACATAGTTTTTTTTAACACTTCCCACACTCTTGCAATATTGTAAACAATGTTTCTAAACTCTAAATGCTCTTAAAGAGCACAGCTTGTCATGATCTCAGCTCTCTGCCACCTGCCAGCGCTCTCGGCCACGCCCACTTCCCCGCTGCAGAGTGGAGATATGACACACTGCAGGAGGAAACTTTTCCTGCAGCTGTGGACTGCACACAGGTACAGCAGGCACTAAATAATTTAAAATTTGTGTTAAATAAAAATGCCATGCTGATCGTGCGGCTCATCCATATATCAGCCGTGTGTGTGTCATGTCCAATCTTATTTTGAAAAACCGCGATAGAGCGAGTTCATAAAAACTAACCGTAAGGTGGCGAGGGACTACCGTATTGTTCATAAGACAGTTTACAGAAAATATCTCATATCCATAAAGAGTATTGGAGAGACATACTTTTATTAAGCATGCTAACTATGCTACAACAAAAAAACCTGTAAAGGTCTTCCATATTATCATTGTTAAATAAAATGTATTTTCCAATTCTCTATGTGGCCCTTTGATTGGTTTAAATATCTTTATTTGGCTTTCAGGGAAAATATGTTGTCCTTCTTGCTCTAGAAGTACAAGACTGTAAACAGAGTCTTGTGACAAAATAGAGGTTAGTTGAAATTGTGCATAAAATGTAATTTGTTTGCTTTTTAATATGGGGACCATATTCAGATTGTCCAAGGCCCTCAAACTGTATGTTGCCCACATGTGGTCCATGGTGTACTCTGCCTTTTGCACAGTGAGTGCTGGACATGGGCACCAGCAACCCCAAAAAACGACGAAGCATGTAAAGAAAATGGATGGATGGTTATTAAAGAAAAATCTGAATTTGGTGAGAGGGAGAAAACAAAATCAGCCATAAAGCTCTAATGCATGTCCACCTCCAGCTCGTCTTTCATTATTGCCTTTGCTTCGTCTGACACCTGCACGGATCAGACTCGCTCGTCCCGCAGCCCATTTCCTGCTCTTGAAATGCCTTTGCTGGAAACAGCTGCACAGAGGAGAGCGGCAGACGCAGTGGGCAGCAGATTGCTGTGAAGCCGTTTTCTCTGCACCGGTTCAATAACGGGTTAAATCGATACTCTCTCACCTTTTTCTCTGTGAAACATCACCCAACACCAGCTACGCTTGATCTACAAACAATGTGCAATAATAACTAGGTTTAACAAAAGCAGGCCGAAGTTAAGGATTTCAGATGAACAGCTAAAATTTATTTAGGAAATAGTGCTTTTCTGAGGCGGAGAGGACAAACGGCATCCATCAGATGGTGTTTAGGGCTAGCACTTTCATTTCCACAGGTCAAGGCAAGGTGAGCCCTTCTCTAAGATTATGATAAAAAGGCCCGGTGTCTGGCCCAAGGCTGTGGCATGCGTATAAAATAAATTTTGTATGATGTTGTATTTTTGCAACGTTTTATCTCAAACACCTGACAGCAGAACTGGAAAAAAACATTGTTTAATAGTGTGAATGTTTACGAAGCATTCACACTATTGTGATCCACTTTTCTTCCATACATTTTTCTGCATCTTTCTTGTTCCACTATTTTTGTGCAATTTCAACAAATCATAAATCAAAACATTCAGCTCGTTCAGGAGAAGGGTGCTATGACGTTTAGTATTGGTGCAACTTTAGCTTTTTGAAATATTTAGCCTTTTCCTCATAGAAAATGAATTGAGTTCATTTTCCATCCTTCAAATCAAATCTTTAACTTTGTTTACAACCTTTTATTGCCTTTGACATTTTGTTCCAGTACAGCATCTTTCAGCTTGTGCAATTTTAAACATTTTTTCAGCTCCTTTCAGCTGTTTTGAGCTCGTTTCAGGATCTTTACGCTAACTATAACAACATTTTTGTGCTTCTTCTAACTTCTTTTTGCTCATTTCAGCTTGTTATGCTCATTTCAGCTTTTTCTGCTACTTCAGCTACTATTTAGCTGTTTTATGCTAATTTTAGCATTTTCAACTAATTCCACTTTTGTTGCACTCATTTAAAGTTTTTTCAGCCTAGTTGAGCACAAATGCGCTCTCTCTACTTCCTTCTGGTAGTTTACTTTTTTCTGCTTTTTAAGCTAATTTTCAGCTGTTTTTTTTTTATTTATTTTTATTTTTTGCTAATTTCACATTTTTTTAGGCAATTTCCACTTTTTTTGTGCTCATTTCGGATTATTTCAGACTTACTGGGCGAATATGTTCTTTCTGCTTTCTTATGCTAATTTAAGCCTGTTCTACCTTTTCAGCTACTTTTTTAAAGCATATTTTAGCTAATTTCAGCTACTTTTTAAAAGCATAATTTAGCTAATTTCAGCTACTTTTTTAAAGCATATTTTAGCTAATTTCAGCTGTTTTCAGATATATTCAAGGTTTTTGTGGATATTTCTGCTACTTTCAACCTAATTAAATTAATTCTGCTAATTTCAACTTGTCATGCTCCTTTCAGCTTATTTCTGCTAGTTTTTATTTCGGCTACTATTTAGCTGTTTTTATGCAAAAATTAGCTTTTTCAACTAATTCCACATTTTTTGCGCTCATTTCAACTTTTAACTTGATTTCTTCTGCTGATTTGTGTTTGTTCTACATTTAAGTTATATTTCAGCCTATTGTTTTTTATTGATTAGCTAATTTCAGCTGTTTTTCAGTCATTTCTTCTGAAAACAACATTCACACTGCATTTTCGCAGGAAATGCAATTTCTCAAATGAAAAGAGGAGAAAATAAATCTATAGAAGGGATTTTAGAAGAGAAAAACCATGAGACATAATGGATCCAAACGGTTAGAACAAATGTTTTTTTTTTGCTTTTGTCTTATTTTTAATTTTGGCTCAGAATATTTGTCTTAAGCTTTCTGCTTTAGTTTTATGATTTAAAAATATCAGCACTTTCACATGTGCGTTTGCATTTCTGTCACTAAGCTCCCAATCTGTAATACTAGACGTCCAATTCTGAGTTCTGTTCTTTTATGTCTTTTTTTCATTCATCCATTGTTTTTGTCAGCCTCGGTGCTGTTAAATGATCCCGTCTGCTCTTCAGCGATGAATCAGAATCATTACAAGATATAATTAGTTTGTTTATTTCCCTCGACAGCTCAGGCCTCGGAGCGTTTAATGCCGCGTTTCGAGACAAAATCAGCTTATACATTACAACTCGCAATCAATATGTCTAATCTGCGATAAGATTTTGCTATAAATGTTTGTTTATACGACAAAAGACGGACATTAATTAGGCCTTGGGGTATTATACACATGAAACTAAAACTGTTACTGATGCCGACAAATGACAGTCCCACGAATGCAACAAATATGTTGCTGCAATAAACTTGTAATCCGTCATTCAGCGTTGCCACTCTTTTAAAACCACGTACGTTACATCAGCGCCACATGGTGGGATGTGGTACACCGGGCGAGATGGATAATAACACCCGAGGTGTGATCATGTTGGGTTTATATGGAGTAAAACTAACAAAAGGAATTAAGCTATATATGAGTTTTAGAAAAACAGATATTTGTTGTTCTTTTGATATACAATATAACACCTTTAGGTTATGAAAACGGCATTGTTTTAAAGAAGAAATATTGTGGATGAAAGATTGATAAAATAATCTTTAGAATCTCAGATTGACAGATGCGGAGTGTTTACAAATGTAGAGCACTGAAGCAACACGTTCGCTGACATTGGTTTTAAAACATGTAATGTGTGTGACTGGATTACTGAAATCAAATATACTAAAGTATAAACTTTATTCCAGCAGTTGTCACAGTTTTTCATGCACAAGTCATTGGATGTTTGTGTAAAAGCTTCAACTTTCGATGTCAGATTTCCCAATTTCGGGGACATTTCGATTTTCTGACTTGAAACTAGAATTTGATCCACCACCATTACCTACAGTATATTACCAAATTATATTGTGAATATATGGAACAAAATTCTGTCTTTTGATAAAATTCATCGCTTAAACAACCAGAGAACTGTTCACGTCTGTCGTCAAAATTGAAAGAAATCACAATTTTGGCTCTTCTATTTGATCAAGCTTTAATTTAAAGTTCCATCCATCCATCCATCCATCCATCCATCCATCCATCCA